>NC_065449.1:175029991-175680644 GCF_917563875.1 Diabrotica virgifera virgifera | reverse complement strand
AGTATCTATGTAAACGTTAATACAATTAATCTTTAAACTTTTTTACCATACAACAATTTTGAAATGAAATTCGTCCAATACTACTTACATACATCAATTTTATTAATTATTCTAAAATATAACGAAGTTGATAATCTATAAGGCTAATATTATTCATACTTCCTATACTATACATACATATTATTTTTAAGATATTTTAAAAGTATCTACTTATAAGTATGTGTTAAGAATGTACTTATAAGTATGTGCTAAGAATATTCGATAAAGGTATATTCTAAGAATAGTATCTACTTATAAGGATGTGTTAAGAATGTACTTATAAGTATGTGCTAAGAATATTCGATAAAGGTATATTCTAAGAATAAACTTTTACGAATACTCCGAGTTACTACGTACACGAATGTACTCAGTATATTCGGTACGAGAATATACTTTAAAGTATATGCAAAGAACATGAAATTTAGAATGTTTTTTAAGGTACATGCTATGCTTGTACTACGCATATACTAAACAGAATATACTCCGACGAATGTTGGTAGTATATGCTTAGAACATGATACGAACATCATTGTTATGTGGGTAGGCACAAAATGTCGCCTCTCAAACTGTTTAATGTGTTTTAAATGTATTAATTTTTTTTCGAACCCTGAGAAAACTAATAAGTATTTTTAAAAACTTTAAACGCAAAATGAAAAATTGCATTATTAGCAAGGGCCGAAAGTCCCTTAGAATAACCAAGAAATTTCTTTTTAATGAGATATTTGAAATTAAAAGTCACACTAAAATTTCTCTTTTTTTTCACCCCTGTAACTTATTAAAATAAACATTATATAATTTTGCAGGGACTTTCAGCCCTCGGTAATAACGTAGTCATTCATTCTGGGTTTAATTTTTTTTAAAATATTTATTAGTTTATAGCGACAATTTGCGCCTATGCCCTTAAAGGAGCGTTCAAGTATTACGTAACGCGATTTTTGAAGAAATTTGAGCCCCCCCTACGTATCGCACTGTAATGGGCGTTTACCTATTACGTAACGCAATTTTTGAAGATTTTTGACCCCCCACCTGCGTTACGTAATAATTGAACGGTCCCTAAAGTAAAAGTAATAATTTGTGTAGAAATCCCAGCCTTAATCGTACATTCCCGATATCAACAACCTATCATGTAAGTAAACAATTTTTTTTGTTTAATGTTTATTTTGCAATCTGTTACATCATAAAATAACAATAAGCATACATGTTGATTGGTACAATGTCATGAGAGAGATTTTGTCCAATGATCCACTCTCTGTATGCACTTTTACATTCTTACAATTATGTTAAAAACAATAAAAATTTGTAACTTTACATTATTACATCGATATTAAAAAATAAAATAAAACTATCACAATTTAAAATTAATTTCATATGTACAATTATTGCTGTTAGAATGGTAGATCCAAGGGCTCAAGTAAACAATGGATTCGATTTTGTTAAAACTATTAAGTCACAAACGAGTTCTTGTAGGACGTTGTCAGATTATTATTTAATATGCTGAAATTAAAAATTCATTTATATGGAGAACAATGTATTTTTTTTGGAAACGGTTAACTTTAGAAAAAAATGTTTAGGATTTTTTTGTTCTAAATTGTGTATTATATCCATACTTAAAGGAACGCACTATTTTCGGGGACACCCTGTATAAACTAAATTTAATAAATAGTTATATTAAAATCGATTTAATTTTAGGCAGATAATTTTACCAAATTTGTCCCATCTGTTCGGAAAGCAAAGACCTACACAAAAATTCTATATGGCACAATTTTCATCAAGATGCTAATATATTCGATTGATTTAGCAGTATGGTCCAAAATTGCATATCCAGAATCCAGTATAATTGGTTACGGTATAAACCAACTACCTTTTTACTTACTATTCCTCATAATGGAATTAGCCACCATATATTACCATTTTTTAGTAAAGTGTATAGATGACAGACTAAGTTATTTAAACACTCGGTTAAGGGAGAAATATTGTTACTACAAAAATCCAGTTAAATGCGCAGCAGATAATATCTCAAAATATGGTCTGCTTCAAAAGGATATTACATCTGACAAAAGATCAGGTATGTTTTTGTTTATAATTGATAATTATTACTGTAGTCTTTAACCCTCTAACTGGAAAGATTCTAAAAATTATTCTATTTAGCTGGGTATTTTTTTCAAGTTAAAGAATGTATTGAGAAAAATTGAGTTTTTATTAAAATAAACTTAAAAAACAAACATAAAACAGAATAGGTGTACACTATTTTTATGGTGACAATAATTATAATAAAAACAGTCTTTGGCATTAAAACAAAATAAATCAATATCACATTTGCTACACACATTGAGTTTTCGACACTTTGCAAAATTTCACCACCCTCCTTGCTGAGCCGAAATGGAAAGTGATCAATACTGTCGAAGCAAATGTCATCAATGGGATATTTTGCTTTTTTTCCAATCCGTTTCAACAGAATCCATAAGTTCTTTGATTTCATCTTCGGTCATTACCAACAAATCAAACTTTTTCCTCCTCCAGTTGATATTGCCTGCCATTTTCAGAAGCAAAATATACAAATAAGTGATCAAATGTTGGAAAACAATAGAACAACAACACACAACAATCACAACAAATTGAGACGACACTTCACATAAACCGGCAAGGGGTCCCTGAGGAACCCTTTCTATTTTCGTCTCTAAAGTACACTCAGAATATTTGTTTTGTAATAATTCCAATATAGTCCAGGAACCGAAGCTTTTCACCTTGCAATGTTTACAGAATGGATCGGTTTGCTTGAAAATTTGAGAATAAGTAGTGGATAGTACAATGATCAAAATCTATATGATGCCGAAAGGCGCTTTTACCACGGGGGTGGTTTCCACCCCATCTCAAGAGTGGAAATTTTTTATTATATTTTGACGACAAAAGTTGATACAAATATTCATTCTAAGCAAAAAATGGTCGATACATTTATTTGACAAAATTAATATTTTTCGATTTATTCGCTATCGAAAGTGTTAGTTTTATATCGAAAAATCAAGGTTTTTCGATAATACTCATTTACGTATCACTCAATTTTTGTCGTAGATAAAATTTTTTTAAACAAAGTTCTTGCGAATTAAATAACCTACAATTTCATATTTACACATTTTTTCCTATCTCTGAAGATAATCTTTCTATTCTGAACAAAAAGGCATTTTTTACCAATAGGGGAGTGCATATATAGATTTTCACTTCGGAAAAAATGAAACAAGATAGAACTTTGTGTAATTTCATTAAGAAATGTTTAATAAACAACATATCAAAAAGTTCTACTCGAGAAGTGGGCGCTTTTTATTAGACAAATGAACTATGAAATTGGACGTATTTTTAAATAACTCCGAAAATATAAATTTCAGAAAAAAACTGACTTGACCATTGAAAAATTCAGAAAATTTTACAAAAAAAAACCTTTTATAAACAATTTTCTAAAATTAAATCTGTGTCTTCGCACTGTAAACTAGCGTACGGTGAAGTGCATGGTTGAGTTATTTTAATGTAATTCTGTAACTAATGGATCAAAAAGAATTTTACAAATTGGACATGAAAGAAGAATAATTTAGCTATCTTATGGTTATAAGAGAGAGAAATAAAATGTATGGTCATAAGTACGGTGTGGGCGGAAATTGAGCCTTACATGAATTTTGTTTAGAAATGATTTAAAAATCTGTAACTAATACAATTTTTCTTATAAAACTCTCAATTTTGTACAACTTACCTTTCAAGCATCTTACTCAATGATGTTGCATTCAAAAAAAATCTCAAAAATTTAATTCAAATGATATGGCATCTCAAAAATGTAATTTTTGAAATCTTCGTAGTTTTAGAGAATTACCACTACTTTAAGACGGTATTACTCAAGTTTGAAAATATCTATTACAGTTTTATAAGTACTTTTTTAAAGCTTAGGATGTAGTCTTTAAAATGCACTAAATTATTTTACTTTAGAAATAGTGCCGGTTTATCCACTATGCGCATGGGCGGGCGCCAAGGGGCCCGTTCCTTATAATTATAAAAAAGTAAAATAGCTAAATAATCTACATATTTTCCGAAAATAATCTCATACGCAGATACGCCAATACACTGCAAACGCCTATGTTTGAATTGTTACATCTCTTCACGCCAGGGCCGCGCCAAGGCTTTCAAGCGCCCCGGGGCAAGACATTTTAGGCGCCCCCTTCCTCCTCCCTTTGTAAGTAGTTTTTTGTAGCTTAGTGAATCGTTATACGGTATACCTATAAACTATTTTTTACGTGTTAGGAAAATATTATTATCATCATCATAAACTAACCGTTACCGTCCACTGCTGAACATAGGCCTCCTCTAAGTTTCTCCATGTCTCCTTATCTTGTGCTACCAGCTATCCAGTTCCCGGCAGTTCTCTTTACATCATCACTCCAGCGCGTTGGTGGTCGATCTCTGCTTCGTTTATTCGATTGTCCGCCCGCGATCGCTATTCCAATAATCTTCTAGCTGTTGTTCGGTGTTCTTGCCACATGACCTGCACATCTCCATTTATTTTTGCTACATGTTCTACTATGTCTTTGATTTTTGTTTTTTGCCTGATATTATTTGGTATTCTGTCTCCTTGTGATTCTTAGCATGGCCCTCTGGGTAGCCCTTATTTTCTGCTCTTAGATTTTCAGCAGCAGGAAAGTAATATACTGATAAGTTATTATGAATACTATAAATATTTACAAAAAACAACGATTACCATTATCAGAGAACAAATAAATATGTAATTATTACTATAGTCCATTTGCTCACGGTTTTTGCTCCGTATTTTAAAGAACCGCTTGGATTGACATGGAATTTGGCATACGCATAGCGCATAGCTAATTTATAACAAAGAAAAAATTGATGTTGCGTCGTCGGGGATGAAAAAATATACGATAAAATTTAGTCCGGAAGTGGATAAACTGACTGATAAGCAACTTTTGTTCCATATACAGTTTTTTCACTAAGTCAATATTTTAAAACATTTTTATATACTTGGCTTGGTATTTGTAACTTTGTCACTATGTCTGCCAATTTTGTAATCCATTTTAAAAATAGTTCTATACTATCTTGTCACCTGAAATTTTCAGAATAGCTCAGAACTAGCTAACAATGCAATATTTAACTGCTATTATAGGGATAAATCGATTTTTTTTAATTTGAAACTATTTTAAAAATGTGACTAATGCAATGACATTTAAATTCCATTTTAAAGTACGTTAATAAATCGATAGGTCCCGAGTTCGAAACCCGGCTGTTACGTATCTTTTTTTATTTTTTTTTAATAAATAATTAAAAGTTAATATACTTAAAATTCATATTTTATAAGTTATTTATTATACATAAATATTATATGTACTATTTTAATTATTTTCTTTGATTTATATGAGTTTATATCCACTAGAGAAAATATATTCCTCTAAAAAAGTCGATTACAAAATTCTTTTATGACATAGAAATCGAAACAACAAAATAGTTTATAATTTTATATTGGATCCTATAAATAATCAAAACGTTTTATTATAAAAAGTTCTGTTTTATAGAAGTGTAATTATTTCGAGTTAATTGCGAGTGAATGTTCATTTTTCAACATCAAAACCACGGTTTTAGACGGTTTTTCGCAAATAACACAAAAGTGTGTATTTTATTGAAAAAAATATTCTTAGCAAAAATATAGTTCATAAAAAAATTTGAAAAAACTTGTGCACGCATGAAGTCGGTTTTTAGTCGCTAGATCTAGTAGAGGAAGAGTTATAGCTCGAAAAAAGTGGGTTCTTATTCGTCAAATTCCAAATCGAACATTTCAACGTGAAATAACCAAAAAATGAAGCACTTTTCGAACAAAACTCGTTATGACTTATTTAAAGTATTTAGAAAAAGCTTTATTTTTGTTTTTTTTTTAAGTTTCTAGCAGCAAAAGTAAGCCAGTAACGCTGAAAATAAAGTTGGTCCCTTATTTTCTCGTAAAAAATATCGTAAAAATATCCGCTTAATTAGCACCCCAAATGAAATTAATCGTTACAGCTTTACAATTTACTTCACTTATACATATTTATATGATCTGGAAGTCCTACCATTTCAAAATCCTTATTTTTGAAAAAAAAAAAATGGTTTGAAATAAAAAATAAAAATTTGAAATTTGGAAGAAAATTCCTTTTTTTCAAAATTTTCAAAATTTTTCCTAAGAATATATTTTTGATCAAATACTTACTTTTTGAGTTATTTGTGAAAAAAAAAAACCGTCTTAAAACGTGTTTTTTTTTTGTTAAATAATGAACATATTTACTCGCAAATAACTAGAAAAGTAGATATTGACTTAAGTAATATAAAAACTTTATAAAACAACTTAACTTTATAGTTACTTACAATTCGTCAGTTTATTATCTACTTCCGGACTTATTTTGAACTCTTACTCCCCTAGGGCAAAAGCACAGTCGACACAATAGCATTTTCTTCTTTGACATGTTAGCTATGTGTATGCCAAATTTCATGTTAATTCAAGCTGTTCTGTAAAATCAGAGGTATTGCAATATTTTACTGTGAGTGAATGGAGTAATAGTTCAGTTTAATGAGAGAAATAACGTTTTAGGGGATCAAAGTACAGTGGAACACCGGTCCCCGATAACCCTGAAGTCCAGCTAACCCGGACCCATTTTCATCAGACAAACATTTCAACAATAAAAATGTATGTATTATGTTAAAACATTTTATCTGTAGCCGCTTCTGGAATGTCTTAAAAATATCGAATTTCATTGAGAAAATGCGCATATCCCACCGATCTTCGCTTCGACCATAATATAATATTTGGGAGATAATGGGTATTTGTGTAATTTGAACTATATATACGATAGTAAAAATGACTCATGGCATACGGCGGCGGCAGAGCTACGTTCATTATCTCGGGCTATCGGAAACAAACGAACACCTGTTATTCCTTTATTTATTTCCAACTAGCATTGTTTAACAAAGACTATTTAAAAAATTCTTTTTTAAACAATGGTCTTTTAAACAATGAAAGAGCCACTGTTCTTAAATAACATAATATGGTTCCAATGGCAGACGAAATTGACACAACCGAAACTGAGTTTTTTTACCTAGAAATGAACAATACTCTATACTGTCTATAATACTATACTCTATACAACTATAGGTAAGTTAGATGTGTACTGTGCATATATATTTCATGTTATTTCAATTATAGCGGACTTTATCTATAAGTATACCGTACTTTATTAAATTTACCATGCTCTCCGGCTAACCCGAATTTTCGATAACCCGGCTCGGCCGCGGTCCCGATTAATCCGAGTTATCGAGGTTCCACTGTAATAATAACTGCTATTTGTATATCTACCGACGATTGGTAAATTTTCAATTTTACAAGATAATAAAATATTACTAATATTTTTGGTAATTTCGGTATTGTCAAATTTTTTTCTCGGCACCTGCCTGCGCCTTTTTGGTTCGGCGCCGGGGGGCACCGCCCCTCTCCGCCCTTATGGACGGCGCGGCCCTGCTTCACGCCTACATAAACACAGTGGCGGAACCCACAGGGGCTCCGCGTCAATGTTTGTGGCGGGACCATTTTCCAAAAACTACAGAAAGTTTTCAGAAAGATGTCTCGAATTGTAGTGAATTTTGCATGTGAATCCAGCTTGGAAGCAACTAGTTATTTCAAAACTGTTCAAAGTATCTACACGTTTTTTTCGGCTTCTCCTCATAGCTATAATTTACTGAAAGAAAGCGGCCAATATCGTAAAAGATTAATTGAAACTAGATGGTCCGCCTGATTTGACGCTGTAAATGCATTATTTAAAAACTATGGATCCATCAAACATATTTTTTCCAGTTAAACAATAATAGAGATAAAAAATCAGCAGATAGAAGTGAAACAAAGGTACTAATAAGCTTCAACAATAATAAATGTTTATAAAAAAATTTTTTTTTAGCTCTTATACAGTATGTCTGCGTAACTTGGAACCTATTGATAACTTTTTTATTATCAGTTTTATGAACAAAAGTTATTCTTTATAAAATACTTTGCATCGTATATAATCTAAGATGCAATCATCAAATATAAAATTTAATTAATTTTATACGAGGTATGTCAAGAAATATGAATTTCACTCAAGAGTAAAGTACCTTTACATTTCACAATATTGAAAAGTGTTATTAAGAAAAGTGTTTAATTACATCCTTCCAATTAAAATATTGTGAATAATAAAGGCACTTAACTCTTAAGCAAAATTCATATTTTTTACATGCCTCGTATAAAATTTAAAAAGTTTGATATCTGATGGCTGTATCCTAGATTTTAGACCAGGGAGAGAATTTTATGAAGAATAACTTTTTTTCGTAAAAGTGATAATAAAATAGTTATCATAATTGTAATAAAATGATGATGAGTATCCGTAATTTGAGAAAAAATTTAATTTTTTTTCAATTAGAATGATGTAATTGTATAGTATGATGTATGATGTATGGGGTCGCACTATGGAGTCATAAATGTTGATTTTTTTGCAGGATTGTTTGATAAGGATACTTAAAATTTAATGAGAATATCGTCCGACAAATTTTTAAGGGTAGGTACTCAAGTTGTCAGACACACCAAAGTTTAGAAACCTCTATATTTACGAAACGCCCCCTCCCGAAAATTTTCCCGAGATTTATAAAAATACTCCTGCGTATCGGACGCTGCAGCGGTAAATATATCCATTAAAGAGAAATGAGAAGTCCCAGATCTAAACAATAAATCTGAAAATTTTCGTGGAACCACTTTCTGGTAACATCCTCAATCTCTTCCTTTTACCATTTATAAGGCAAGGAGACGAGGAATAAAGGAGACGAAAGAAAATCTACAATTTGCAGTCACATTCCGTCTACTCGTCTAGGAAAAATTCCAACCAATGTTGATTCCGCGTGCTCAAAATATGAGAAAAGTGAGAAATTATAAGCAGCTTACGTTTCATTTCAGTTCAGAGATGATCCACCATCCCCATACTGGTCCATGTTAATAAGGTCAATGTTAATTTTTTTTCGTACAATTTAAAATATATATTATTCATCATCATTCTCTTTGCCTAATCCCTACGCGGGGTCGGCTTCCCTTATTGCATTTCTCCACACAATTCGATCTTGGGTCATATCAATGTTGATCCCCTTTACCAACATGTCCTGCCTTTTCGTCTCCCCCCAGGTCTTCTTTGGTCTTCCTCTCCTACTCCTTCCAGGCATCTGCACTTCTTCTATTCTATTCTTCGTATTGGGTGATTAAAGTCTCGACGTTGATAATGACCAAACCATCTTAACCTATGCTCTCTAATTTTGGCATCAATTGGTGCCACACCTAAACTTCCCCTAATATACTCATTTCTAATTTTATTCTTCTTTGTCACTCCACTCATCCATCTAAGCATTCTCATTTCCGCCACAAGCATTCGTTGTTCCTCTTTCTTTTTTACTGCCCAACATTCAGTTCCGTACATCATAGCCGGTATTATGGCTGTTTAATAGAATTTTTCCTTCAGCTTCATTGGAATTTTTATGCCACACAACACAACACTCGCTTCTTTCCACTTCATCGATCCAGCCCTAATTCTACTGCATGTATCTCCATCTATTTCTCCATTACTCTGTTACTTAAAACTATTGCTTTTCACAATCATTTCACCATCTAAAGATACCATTTTATTTGTAGTAACTCCATCTTTAAATGCACATTTCAAATACTCTGTTTTTGTCCTACTAAGTTTTAAACCTTTTTCCTCCAGAGCTTGTCTCAACTGTTCCAGTTTTTGTTCTAATTCTCTTTCACTATTTCCTACTAACACTACATCATTATCATACATTAGGCACCATGGAATGCTACCCTGTAATTTAGCTGTTATCTGGTCCAAAAATAATGAGAATAAATAAGGACTAAGCACCGAGCCTTGGTGCAACCCTACTTTCACCTGAAATTCATCAGTCTCTCCCACATTAGTCTAGGCGCCAGAGGGGTCACCGTGTCATATTCAATTCTGATGGACAAACTCAACGGTTTCTTATGGATTTTTGGCTGCTGATTACGAATTTCGAGGGGGGATTTCGATCCGAGTGGTCAAAAAATTGTTATAAACAATTTAATTGTTTATAAATTGTTTATAATGCTCTGGCTCATAAACTAGAAGAGATAAAAAAAATGTTTCAAATAAAATTTGTTCCTTAATAAAAAACGAAGAAAAAACCGTTTACTAAACTCAAATCTAACAATTAGAACTCAAGATATTGTAAAATTAGTGCACAATGCTAATTGCAAATTGCAAAATAAGTATTTTTCGAAGCTTTATCGATCGTAACTCGGCTTGTACGCATGAAAATAAGTCTTAGAAGGAGTCATTTTAAATCCTTATTAACAGGCTCCTAAACAAAGTTTGTTAAATTACTTGATCTTCATTTGTTTTAAAGTTATACCCGTTTGAAGTTACAATTTTCTTAAAAATATTGTACATTCATTTGTTTATAAGGGTTCCAAGCAAATTTGAGCTATAAACATTTATACTTTAATGAACAATAATGATAGAAAAACTCAAAAGGAACAATTTGAGGTTAGAAAATGTTCATAAGTTTATTTTTGGCCAAGATGTCGATATTTGAATGGCGCGCGCTATGAGGCGCAAGATCGGCTCACCGCGTAAAGGTTCACGCGCTAACTTCTCGATGCAAATTATAATTTCTATGTATACATACGTTATGTTCATTTTTCATTTTTGAAGATCCTAATAAAATTTTATCATATAATTCTTATAATTAAATCATCATACTGTACCTCGTATCACCTTTCATTCTATTTACATTGTTTTCTATTTTTTGCACTAAATGAGAAAAAAACATTAAAAACTAATATTTCAGAAGTATAACTAAAAAGTAAGTTGATATTATTTATTAATGCTATTTTTACAACCATTTTTTTCATGCATCTGCAAGTCTGCATAGAGATATACAGGGAATATCAGCTTTTTTACATCTGCATAAGTTCTTAGCGAAATTTTAACAGTTACATGGTGGTACAAGTCTGTTCTTGTAGGCAGTAAAACTAAAACTTTTTGAGGCTTCAGAGTCTAATTATCTATATGATATCCATATAAAGTGGATCTAGTTCATTTGCAGCATCGTCAAGTCCCGTCAATTGTGTGTATGCCGCCACATCATAAATGCTCGTTTTATATGCAATGATGATGCTGCAAAAGAACTCGATCCATTTTTATATGGATATCACATATTGGCTCATTTTCATGCGTAGAAGCCGAGTTACGATCGATAAAGCGTCGAAGAATACATACTTACTTGACTGTGAGCCAATCTTGCGCCTCATAGCGCGCCATTAAAATATCTTAGCCAAAAATAAACTTACGAACATTTTCGTAAGCTCAAATTGTTCCTTTTGAGTTGTTTTATCATTATTGTTAATTAAAGTATAAATGTTTATAGCTCAAGTTTGATTGAAACCTTTATAAACAAATTAATGTACAATTTTTTTAAGAAAATTATAACTTCAAACGGGTATAACTTTAAAACAAATGAAGATCAAATAATTTAACAAACTTCGTTTGGAAGGTTCTTAACTAAGCTTTAAAAGTACACTTTACAAGGCTCATTTGCATGCGCAGAAGCCGAGTTACGATCGGTAAAGCTTCGAAAAATACTTATTTTGCAATTTGCAATTTGCGTTGTGCACTAATTTTACAATATCTTGAGTTCTAATTGTCGGATTTAAGTTTAGTAAACGGTTGTTTCCTCGTTTTTTATTAGGGAACAAATTTTATTTGAAACATTTTTTATCTCTTTTAGTTTATGATCCAGAGCCTTATAAACAATTTATAAACAATTAAATTGTTTATAACAATTTTTTGACCACTCGGATCGAAATCCCCCCTCGAAATTCGTAATCAGCAGCCCAAAATCCATAAGAAACCGTTGAGTTTGTCCATCAGAATTGAAAATGACACGGTGACCTCTATTGGCGCCTAGACTACATCTGTCCTAACTCTAGTCGTTACTCTCTCATAAATATCTCTCACAATCTTTGCATATTCGCCAGGGACTCCTTTCTTATTGAGTGCCCACCAGAGAACCTCTCGAGGAACTATATCATATGCTTTCTCAAGATCAATGAACACCACATGAGCGTTGGTCTCTTTATTTCTATATTTTTCCATCAGTTGCCTTACAATGAAAATTGCATCTGTTGTTGATCTGCCCTGCATAAAGCCAAATTGATTATCGGATATTTCAGTGTCTTCACGTATGCGTCTATCAATAATTACTCTTTCCCATATTTTCATGGTGTGGATAAGTAGTTTTATAGCCCTGTAGTTTGTATATTGTTGTATGTCTCCCTTGTTTTGTAGACAGGTACTAATATACTGCTTCTCCATTCGTAGTAAAAGATTTAAGATAGTAAGATAAAGATAGTAAGATAAAGATAGCAAGATAAAGATAGCAAGATAAAGATTTAAGTAGTAAAAGATTTAAGAAAAGATCTCCATTCATAGTAAAAGATCCTTCAGAAAATTTCTTAATGGTTATTCTATTATTCGGTACTGAGATGCATCCAAAAATATAAATATCATTAAAGTGGACTGAGCCCTTTTATGGCAATGTTAAGTTATAAGTGGTTAAATATTATTTAAGACTTGTAACTTTATTTCTGTAGATAGTATTCTCATCTTCACTAGTTTTTAACATTATGTTACACTAGTAAAGCGGAAAGATATTAGAGAGATTCCCAATTTTTTTATGTTTAAGGAAATGTAACGAGCAGAAAAACTGTAAATTAAATGCTGTAAAATTATTTTTTTATTATATAATATATAATCATTTTTAAATATAGAATACGTATAAAAAATTGCATTTTTGTATTTTAGAAGCTGTTGACAAAACCAAAATCAATTACCTCAAGGGTTACGAATGTCTAGTTGAAGCGAGTACAGCATTAAACAATTATTTTGGAGCAAAACTACTAGTAAGAGATTATTATTTATACATCATTTTAGGAAATTAACGCACCACTAAGAATTAACTTTGAAATCATAAATTACTAAATAAGAATATTGATTATTACTTTTAAAAAATGAGTAAAATGTACCTAAATAATCAAAACTCTACATTTTTGTTTTGAGTTCTTCAACGAATGTGTAGATCAATACCTGAATCGACTAGTTTCAAAACTAGATATATTATTATATCTTTTTATTTCCTGGTGAAAGAATAATAGAAATATGTATGGAGAACAAACTAGTTATAACAAATACAAAATTTAAACATAAAGAAGTACACAAATACACGAGAGTACAAGACAGCAGAAACGAAAAATCAATCATAAAATACTTTTTGGTAAGCAGCAACAAATGGAAAAGAGTACAGGATACGAAAGTGAAAAGAGGCTCGGAGATTGGCAGTGACCACCATCTAGTAATAATGAGAATGAGAACAACAGAGGAAAAAGAAGAAAAGAGAAGAAAGTTAGTAAATGAAAAAATAAAAAGTTACAAATTAAAAGAGGAAATATATAAGAAGAAATTCCAAGAAAAATTAGATAATACTTTGAAAGGTAGGGCAAAAAATACAAATATAGAAAAAAAAATGGGAATATCTAAAAAGCAGTAAGCCACAATTTTACTAAAAAATGAATTTATTAACGTTTCGAAGCCCAAATCGGGTTTCGTTGTCAAAATACAAAATACTATTAAAATAAAACAAACATGTTGTTGCTAAGTAAAAAAAAATTCTTCTAATAATTTATTTAATCTGACTCATTTATATTGGCAATTCAGACGTATATTATACATTTTAAAGTAGAAGATTTTAAAATGATATAAAGTAGAAGACTTTAAAATGATATCGCCAATATTTATGAGTTGCGTTCCTGGGACGACTTTACTAAAAGATAGTTCATTCGATTACATGAAATCAATCCCAACTCAAGAATATCCGTCGCAAAAAAATCATAGCATGTGATCTGTAAATATAATATTTAAATCATAAAAAATACGTAATTATAAAAATACCACAAGGAAATAGTTTCAGAACAACATCTAAAAAGCAGCATAATCAAAGCAGCTGAGGAAACTTGCGTGAAAGCAAAAATAGCAAATACTAACATGAGGAGAACAGAATGGTGGACGGAAGAAATACGAGAGAAAATAAAGAACAAAAAAGACAAATGGAAGAGATACCTAAGCACAAAACACCCGGTAGATTACGAAGCATATAAAGAAAAAAGGAAAGAGGTTAAAATAGCGGTGAAAGCAGGAAAGGAAAGGTCATGGGAGAGATTTGGACAAAAAATGACAAAAAATTATAGGGAAAACCAAAAACTCTTCTACGGTGCATTAAAACAACTGAGACAAAAGAAAGAGCACATTATGCCGAATATAAAAGACAAGAATGGAAACGTACTAACAGAAGAAAAACAAATAATGGAAAGATGGAGAGAACATTTCAAAGAGCTAACTCATGTAGACAAGGACAACATAGGGGAGATACAAGAAAGGAATGAAGAACAACAAGTGGAATCCATAACAAGAGAGGAATTAGAGAAAGCAATAGAAAGAGTAAAATTGAGCAAAGCACCAGGCAAGGACCATATCACCCCGGAAATGATAAAATTCATGGGGACAGAGGGAATGGATAGCATGAAAGAACTAATGAATGATATCATAAATAGAGCAGAATTACCAAAGGACTGGAAGAAAGACATTATATTACCAATACACAAAAAGGGAGACAAGAGAAACTGTAATAATTACCGAGGTATCACCATATCAAGTATCCCTGGGAAGGTATTCGCAAGAATAATAGAGACAAGAATAAAAACCCAAATACAAACAACTATGGAAGACACACAGTGTGGATTCAGGAAGGAACAGAAGCACGCAAGACCTAATATTCACATTAAGACAAGTAAGTGAGAACGTAATCAAGAAGAATAGAGAGATACATATGTGCTTCATTGACCTGGAAAAGGCGTTTTAAAGAATCCGAAGAAAGGACGTTTGGAAGACACTAACAGAAAGGGGAGTCAACAGACACATAATAGAAGTAATAAAGGATATGTACAAAAATAATACAAATACAGTAAGAACCAATAACAAGGAATCCAGAGAATTTTCTACAAGTCAAAACGTCAAACAGGGATGCGTGCTGAGTCCACTGCTATTCTCAGTGGTACTGGATGAAGCGATAAAGAAAGCCAAGAGAAGAATGAGAAAACTAACATTAGGATACTGGCAAATGAAACAGACTCAACTATCGGAGCTACTATTTGCAGACGACATGGTATTGATAGCAGAAAACAGAGAAGACTTACAGAACAATCTTGAAATCCTAGAAGAAGAACTATCAAACATAAATATGAAAATTAATACAGAGAAAACAAAAACAATGATAATTTCAAATACGAGGAAGACACACACACGCAATAGAATTAGACGGGAAACAACTAGAGCAAGTGGAATATTTTAAATACCTAGGAGTAATAATCGAATCAAATGGTAAACAAGACATGGAAATAAACGAGAGAATGGGACGAACAGGAAGCTTATTTAACACTATGAAAACAACATTTTTTGGGAAAAAAGAGATACCGGAAAAAGTAAAAACGGCAGTCGTTAAATCAGTAGTTAGACCAACAATCATGTATAGCAGCGAGACATGGACATTGACGGGGAGACAAAAATCCAGAGTCAATGCTATGGAAATGAGGTTCCTGAGGAAAATAGCAAACAGAAAGAGGACAGACAAAATACGAAACGAAACAATTAGACAAAACCTAAAACTAGAACCAATCAATGAAAAAATAGTAGGACAACTTAGATGGTTCGGTCACGTGTGTAGAATGTCGAACGAGAGGCTAACAAAACGAGTGTTCGAAACGAGAGTGCAGGGGAAAAACAAAAGAGGGAGACCAAGAGTTAGGTGGGTAGATGAAATCAGGAAAGAAGTCGAGAAGAAGGGATTGACATTGGAAAGTGCAAGAAACCTAACGTAAGATCGGAAAGCATGGAGACTACAATGCCAAACTCAACTCCACCAGCCTTACACCTAAAGGTAGAAAGGCTTAGGACTAAGTAAGTAAGATATCTTTTTATTTCCTAAAAATTTGTTACCCTTTCATTAAACTCTCGTGCACAAATCAAACTGCTATTACTAACCAACATGATTCCTGTAATTTGACACGTTCTTCGTGTTCCACTCATTAAAATGCTCAGTTGGTGAAAATCACCAGTCTAATTTTTGCATGAGAGTTTAATGAAATGGTAGCAAATCAATTGGAAGTTCTGCCCGACAAAATACATGGAACGTCTTCGTAGTCTGACGATCCAAATTTTTAACCTGTTCCACAATTAAAATTTCCCATGTTCCAGTGTTCCCATACATCAAAGTTTGTCCGACTAGACACCGTTAAGCTATTTACAAATTTCAAGCTTGCTATTAATCAATTTTTTTGTTACGCGGAATCCAGGTCTATGACGCTAAGCTAGAATATTGTTTGTTTACATTTTGGCACATAGATCCAACAGCATTTCCATTACTTGTGGAGTAACACACAGTGCATTCGGTTGAAATTTTTTGTAGCCGTTTAGAGAGTGTTTGGCACATAAATCTTCTAGCAGTGCATTGGAATAAGGACGTGGATCAGTTCTTTTTCTTCATGACCATGTCCTTTCAGAACGTTGGTTACCATCATAGCTATCTTAATTTTATTCACTGCCACTCTAAACAATAGTTGACCAGTTAGCAACAATAAAAGGTTATTTGTAAAAAGTGGTACTTACATCTATTAGCAATTCAGGTCTTCACTAAAAACTATACAAATATGTGCTACAAGATATCGTAGAAAATATCCCTCGTATCCCAAATGAAACGAAATGGTAAATTAACTCTACCCGTAACCAATGGTGCGCCCAAATAGACTACGGAAATTTGTAGATGTTTCAATCCCGCCCTTTTAGCTGCTAGTAATCGGATGAATCAACGAAAAAAATTAAAAATCACAAAAAATTACAATTAATATTCTAATTTCCAATCTTTCATAACATAAATAAACCTTTCTGCCTTATAATGGTGCACGGTTTAATTTATTTCTTAACAAATTTCTTCTATTCTTTGCGGTTTCGTGTCCAAATCTTTGCGTCTGTCCATGTTACTCCTCTTCTCATCCGTATATTTTTAATTACCTCATCCCATGTCTGTCTTCGTCTTCCATTTTTTTGTTTTTCAATATTATTCCTTCCCACACTCTTCTCATTGGTATGGTATCTTTCTTCCAGTGTAAATGACATGACCAACACAGCTGTTTCTGTTCTATAAACTCCAATGTGATGTGATGATGACTCCTAGTAGAAAGAATAGAAAGAGTCTCCATCAGCAGACTGTCTGTACCTAGATGTTTTCAATAAAAATAAATTATTAAATTTAATTACTGGTGTAATAATTGATTGGAAAATAATTGATGAATTTGTCCAGTATTTGATGGAAGTTTATTTTATCTAACAATAAAACACTGAAAACGTTTGTGTTCTATACTTCCACAAAATTTATTGTATTTGTGTGACTACAGCTGTTTCGGCAGAGTGCCTTTCTCAAGTGATTTAGTTTACTATGTGTTTACCTTTTTAAAGTCTGTAACTGAAGAGGTTGAGGAGTGGGGAGCTGTTTGTCTCGAGTTGGTCATTCAGAATTAGATCTGTACTATTTTTCATACTGTATTTTTCAATTTATTAATTTCCTAGATTCTAATAAAGATAGCTTAAGACAAAAATGAATAACCATTTTCAATTTCGTTGCAATACGAAACTACAGCCGCATCATTATTCCAGTTCAATCAGAAAGTGCAGCAAGCACCTCTACCGGTTTCGAAACTTATTAGTCTCTCATCAGGAGGCACATCTGCTGCTCTCTCTGACCCAACTAGGACAAACCCCGGCGTGCAGTCACGGATTGCAACGAACGAAATGGAAGGGATGCCCTAGCGGCAACTGCTATCAAAAAAACTAAGTTTTCAATCTAATAGCACATAAAACAACTTCCAAAAATGTCATTCTACATCCTACCACATTGAAAACAATGGGAACCTTCTCTGGTAACACCTCCGAGGCTTCTACAATTTGCAAGCCATAACCGATGCTGAGACTAAGGAAGATGAGGGAATTTTACAATTTATAATTCACGTCCCATCTGCTCAGCGCGGTAAAATTCCAACGAGAATGGTTCCCTTCGTACTCCAATGGGAGTAAACATAAATCAAAAATGAATAACCATTTTCAATTTCGTTGTAATACGAAACTACAGCCGCATAATCATTCCAGTTCAATCAGAGAGTGCAGCAAGCACCTCTACCGGTTTCGAAACTTATTAGTCTCTCATCAGGAGGCACATATGCTGCTCTCTCTGACCCAACTAGGACAAACCCCGGCGTGCAGTCACGGATAGCAATGAACGAAATGGCAGGGATGCCCTAGCGGCAACTGCTATCAAAAAACTAAGTTTTCAATCTAATAGCACATAAAATAACATCCGAAAATGTCATTCTACATCCTATCAGACTGAAAACAATGGGAACCTTCTCTGGTAACACCTCCGAGGCTTCTACAATTTGCAAGCCATAACGGATGCTGAGACTAAGGATGGTGAGGGAATTTTACAATTTATAATTTACATCCCATGCTTGCTGCACTCTCTGATTGAACTGGAATAATGATGCTGCTGTAGTTTCGTATTGCAACGAAATTGAAAATGGTTATTCATTTTTGATTTATGTTTACTCCCATTGGAATACGAAGGGAACCATTCTCGTTGGAGCTTTACCGCGCTGAGCAGATGGGACGTGAATTATAAATTTTAAAATTCTCTTATCTTCCTTAGTCTCAGCATCCGTTACTGCTTGCAAATTGTAGAAGCCTCGGAGGTGTTACCAGAGAAGGTTCCCATTGTTTTCAGTCTGGTAGGATGTAGAATGACATTTTTGGATATTGTTTTATGTGCTATTAGATTGAAAACTTAGTTTTTTGATAGCAGTTGCCGCTAGGGCATCCCTGCCATTTCGTTCGTTGCAATCCGTGACTGCACGCCGGGGTTTGTCCCAGTTGAGGTGCTTGCTGAACTCTCTGATTGAACTGGAATAATGATGCGGCTGTAGTTTCGTATTGCAACGAAATTGAAAATGGTTATTCATTTTTGATTTATGTTTACCCCCATTGGAGTACGAAGGAAACCATTCTCGTTGGAACTTTACCGCGCTGAGCAGATGGGACGTGAATTATAAATTGTAAAATTCCCTCATCTTCCTTAGTCTCAGCATCCGTTATGGCTTGCAAATTGTAGAAGCCTCGGAGGTGTTACCAGAGAAGGTTCCCATTGTTTTCAGTCTGGTAGGATGTAGAATGACATTTGTGGATGTTGTTTTATGTGCTATTAGATTGAAAACTTAGTTTTTTGACAGCAGTTGCCGCTAGGGCATCCCTGCCATTTCGTTCGTTACAATCCGTGACTGCACGCCGGGGTTTGTCCTAGTTGGATCAGAGAGAGCAGCATATGTGCCTCCTGATGAGAGACTAATAAGTTTTGAAACCGGTAGAGGTGCTTGCTGCACTCTCTGATTGAACTGGAATAATGATGCGGCTGTAGTTTCGTATTGCAACGAAATTGAAAATGGTTATTCATTTTTGATTTATGTTTAATCCCATTGGAGTACGAAGGGAGCCATTCTCGTTGGAACTTTACCGCGCTTAGCAGATGGGACGTGAATTATAAATTGTAAAATTCCCTCATCTTCCTTAGTCTCAGCATCCGTTATGGCTTGCAAATTGTAGAAGCCTGGGAGGTGTTACCAGAGAAGCTTCCCATTGTTTTCAGTCTGGTAGGATGTAGAATGTCATTTTTGGATGTTGTCTTATGTGCTATTAGATTGAAAACTTAGTTTTTTGATAACAGTTGCCGCTAGGGCATCCCTGCCAATTCGTTCGTTGAAATCCGTGACTGCACGCCTGGGTTTGTCCTAGTTGGGTCAGAGAGAGCAGCATATGTGCCTCCTAATGGGAGACTAATAAGTTTCGAAACGGGTAGAGGTGCTTGCTGCACTCTCTGATTGAACTGGAATAATGATGCGGCTGTAGTTTCGTATTGCAACGAAATTGAAAATGGTTATTCATTTTTGATTTATGTTTACTCCCATTGGAGTAGGAAGGGAACCATTCTCGTTGGAACTTTACCGCGCTGAGCAGATGGGACGTGAATTATAAATTGTAAAATTCCCTCATCTTCCTTAGCCTCAGCATCCGTTATGGCTTGCAAATTGTAGAAGCTTCGGAGGTGTTACCAGAGAAGGTTCCCATTGTTTTCAGTCTGGCAGGATGTAGAATCACAAAGATTACTGATGTCGCAGAACGTATAGCAAGGCTCAAGTGGCAATGGGTCGGACATATTGCCCGAGATAATCCCGAAAAATGGACACAGAGACTAACAAACTGGAGACCAAGAGAGAACAGGCGAGGAGTAGGCAGACCGCAGAAGAGGTGGGCAGATGATATCAAACAAGTCGCGGGCAAGCAGTGGATGAGAATTGCCAAGAGTAGAAATCGATGGAAGCAAATGGAAGAGGCCTATGTCCAGCAGTGGACGAACACAAGCTGAAGAAGAAGAAGAAGAAGGATGTAGAATGACATTTTTGGATGTTGTTTTATGTGCTATTAGATTGAAAACTTAGTTTTTTTTTATAGCTTAAGACCTTTATTTTGAATATACAGAATTTAAAACTCTTCATTAAAATAATGATTATGATCTACTAGGTGAAGTGCGTACGTAGAAGTGTCTGTTTTTCTATTGTTGAAAGCCCTTTTGTGTTCTCCTATCCGTTTGTATAGGAAAATAGATATAGGTAAAATAAATATTTTAAGAAAAATAAGAACCGAAAGGGAAAGCAACTACAGAGTGGTGTTTACAAACTAACTTGTGGTGACTGACCGAAAACTTACATCGGTCAAACTGGCAGAACCTTTGACAAACGGATAGGAGAACACAAAAGGGCTTTCAACAATAGAAAAACATACACTTCTACATACGCACTTCACCTTCTAGATCATGATCATTCTTTTAATGAAGAGTTTCAAATTCTGCATATTCAAAGTAAAGGCCTTAAGCTATCTTTATTAGAATCTATGGAAATTTATAAATTGAAAAATACAGATATAGTTCTGAATGACCAACTCGAGACAAACAGCTCCCCACTTCTCAACCTCTTCAGTTAAAGATTTTAAAGAGGCAAACACACAGTAAACTAAATCACTTGAGAAAGGCACTCTGCCGAAACAGCTGTAGTCACATAGTTACCATAAATTTTGTGGAAGTATAGAAAACAAACGTTTTCAGTGTTTTATTGTTAGATTAATTGGAAAAGTTTATTTTACGTCATCACAATAACTTAGTTTTTTTCCAGATTTTGTTGTTTGGAGCATTTTTTTATTTGTTAATAACACCTTACGATTTATATACTGCGATGTTACACCGACAACATCTTTTTATTCTTTTGCAAGTGTTATGGATGGCTGGACACCTATGGAGATTGCTAATTTTAATTGAACCCTGTAATGCTATAGCGCAGGAGGTAGGTATTTTTTTTGGATAGTTTAAATAATACTACTATAATAATAATAAAAAATACAAGATCTTTTGTAAGAGGTATATTTAAAAGACCCCAATAAGGGTTACATCACAAAACAAAACGTTTTCGGATTAATAGGTAATCCATCATCGGTGTTAAGCCCTAAAATAGTAAGTATAACCTAATTAATAATAGATAATGTTATAAAAGTTCACGCTTGCATGCTATTGTAAGTATGGCCTCTCTCAATTCTTAACGTTAGTCAACTTTTATAACATTATCTATTATTAATTAGGTTATACTTACTATTTTAGGGCCTAACACTGATGATGGATTACCAATTAATCCGAAAACGTTGTGTTTTGTGATGTAACCCTAACTGGGGTTTTTTAAATATAGCTTTTACAAAGGATCTTGTATTTTTTTTATTTATGGTATACAGTCAGCCACAAGAATTTTCTTTTCCTCGTGGATTTTTAGTTTAAAAAGAAATACATAATATATTAATTTATGATAGGAATCATTTTGTCTTTGTTACACTTGCTGCCGCTGCCAGAGCGCATAGTGTCTGTCAGATCAACAAAGAGCAAATCTTGATTAATCAGTAACATGAACATTAGCTCAGTCGTTTACATCTCAATCGACATGTTCTGGTGCAAACATTAAACGTGCCATACGGTGTGCCCTCGTTAACAGTGAAGCAGTAGCAGGCATTCTAGCTCTGACTCCAAATTTCCTTAATCTGTTTCTAACCGAATTGGCACTTATTCTAATATTACGGACTGTGGAAAGATCATTGCACAGTTATCTAGCTTTATGATGTATACGCAGATATACAGAGAGGGGCTAAATTATGGAATAAATTAATTTTCTTTATTGTTTAGCATTGTTTAGCAATTAAGCGCAAAGCAATGTTTTTTTGCCAAATAAACATTTTTTTCTATTTTCTGACAGCGATAGAAAGTATTTTGAGTTAAATAAATTGCATACATTTTTCTTTTTTCGTGAATTAATTCAATTTAAAAATTATTTTTTTGGCCACCATGTATCAATAATGATATTAATGTTTATATTACTGAATAGAGAATTGAACACCCTTTTAAATGAGGTGCCACACGACCCCTATTCCCATTTAAAAAACTTATCGATTACGTCATCACGCTTAGATGGATGACCTTACTAGTAAGAAATATATGCCAAAAACTTGTAATTTAAAAATGAAAATCGATTTGTTTCGGGTTTTTTCTCCAGAGTCGTCCATTTTAGAGAAAATGAATTTATTCCATACTTTAGCCCCTCTCTGTCAGATGTAAATAACGTTTACCTGCGAGGCTCATGTACCTGCTAAGTCCTTAAACTGGTCTTCTTGTGTATACTCCATTTTCTCTATACCTTCGTAAAGCACCTGAAACACTGGATTGGTGGATTCCTATGACCTCAGCAAGATATTGCTGCGATCGTACATCTCCAATTAAAGCCACAATTTGGGCTGCCTGTTCTGACGCTAAGTTACTCATATTTTGTAAGAATCCACCTACTCATTGAAAAATCTGTGAAAAATGTTCTTTTTTGACAAAGTTTTGTTTACTATTTTTTTGTTTTCGGCAAAAACACTCTTCAAATTGAAATGTAATGAGTTAGTAGACACCTAACGGAGACGATAGACCAGTATTATAACATTCCGCTAAAAATTAAAATTTCTTCTTCTTTCTGTTTCAGAACTTATGCAATCCTTTTTTTGATTAGTGTATTTAGAACACAATAAAAGTATTAAATAAATATATTTTTTACAGGTTCAAAAAATGTCACTGATTGTATGCAAGATTCTGAATATTAAAACTGATATGGAACCTAATGAGAAGGTAGTTTGAAATAGTATTAAATAAGTACACAGATTAATGTTCTTTAAAACCCTTAAGCATGGATCCAGCGTACCAGAAGAAAGTTGAGTAATAGCAAGCTGTTAATAGCATAAAGGGTCGTTTAAACACAGCGATAAATCAAACAACTTATCAAGGTTAATCGAGTTGTTGCAACTTATCATTGTGTGTAAACGGTGCATCGCACAACTTATTAAAGTTGGAGTTGGGTTGAAGGTGGTATCGCATTGAATCGCAGCGTCTAAACAGCGTTTCAACTTGTCATCACAACTAGTTGCTGTGACTTATCGTTGTGTTTAAACGACGCTTAACGGTGTCAAGTCGGACAAACTTTAATGTACGGGAACACTGGAACAGGTGGAACTTTTAATTGTAAGAAAGGTTAAAAATTTAGACGTCAGACTACGAAAACGTCCCATGTATTTTGTCGTACAGAACTTGTAACATCGGAAACCATTTTTGGATGGTGCTAGAAAGGTCACCAATGTAGACACTGCGCACGGCAGCCAGATGGTTGATGGAAAGCGAGTGGTGGGTTCGAAACTAGCTTTTGGAACGTGGAATGGGGCCAATAGAAGAAATAGGTAAACATAAGACAAGAGGAGGTAGGTTAGAGCAGAGAGAGAAATAAATAAAAAGATAGGGTAAAATTACCATAGAAAAGGAAAGAGATACAGCGCGTCACTTAACTCTTTGGGATTACAAGGGGAAAATTAAGAAACCTTTGAAACAGAAAGAGGTAAGGAAAGATAATTAGGTTCTGAGACCAAATACAAGAAAATATATGAACAGTTAATTAGTACACAAATAAATGTTGTCAACACACTACATAATATGGAAGTAATAAATGTATTTACAGTCGTTCCTCTATTTACCTACAAAACTTATTCTACGTGATCTTTCTCCTGGTCGAAGATAACAGCTATAGTGATAGGTTATGTTACTTAGCAAATACGTAGAGGTAATCTGTTATCAGGAAACTTATTAGGAGTAGATAAATAGAAATCATGAAATAAACAAAAAAACAATATATTGAGCAAATGGTTCAACAGAAGGGTGAATCCCAAAAAACAAGTAATAAACAGGAAACTATATACACAAATCAAAACTGCACCAACAACTACTGAGTAGTTGGGTACATGTAGAAATTAACGATTGATATGGTAAAAGAAATACAAGTATCATAATATGGGAAAATCATGCACAATTACAAGCACAGTAAAGAGATCCTGGTCATTAATTAAAAAAAATTCAATCAAGCATCTATCATAAAAAATACCTACTATCTTTGCTGTTTAGGGCTTATCTCGAGATAACTAGCAAGCAAGCAATTTGATTTAACCCGACCTGTGGGATTTGTTCACCCTCTCGAAGGAGTACATTCGGGTGTAACAAGTCATTGGGCGAGGTGTTTTGACCCGAGTTATACAGGGATCACCCCACCTCGCTCCAATGCCCCAGGCCATCCCTTTCCCCCCCATAGCACGCTGATGCGCGATGGAGGCACAACTATCGTAGCCAAATGCTCTTCACAATGGAACCCTGGGTAATAAGATTCCACTGTGGTACCCTAATCGAATGCAAATAACTAGGCCCAGCGTGATGCGCTCTATGCCTTTATCTTCTTAATAACTTATCCGCGGTACTAAAAATTGCTTGCTTGGGCCCCGAGTCATCGTGCCGAGCCCCACTGAGCCCTGTTGGGCCCTGCTGGGCCCCGCCCGATGACTCGATGCTCTAATTTTTTTGTGTTTTTGGTTTTTTTAATTTTTTTGGGGGCTTTCGCCGTTTTTTATTTTATATAAATTTTTTTGGGGGCTTAAGGCCCTTCTAATTTTCTAATATTTGCTTACCTTGGAGGTGGTCGTGGTACTTGGACTTCGTGGGTAACGCTATCTTCGGCACTTGTTTCGAGCTACGAACACACTACTATCACTTATCACTTTTAGTTTATCCTATAATTTGTTGTTTCGGGCGTCTGTGCTTCCATCGGTGGAACTCGTCGTATCTTAGCGTCTCTCGCAGTATGTAATTTGGGTGATGTTCTAACTCTGCGAATTTGACCCTTGCCTTGTCTGTCATGGTTTCTGTGACTCTCACCTGTTGGAGTTCTCTGAACAGGAATCTTTCAGCTACATATCTTGGGACTCTGACGGCCTCCCTCAAGCTGTTGTTATGGACTGCTTGGATCTTCTTCTTGTGTGTATTACATACGTGTCCCCATGCGAGAGACGCATAAGTTAATACCGGTAGGATTATACTATTTATCAATCTTAACCTTGTTTTGAGTGTTAGTTTACTTTTTCTGCCTGTGAGTCCTCTTAGATTCGCTCTTGCTATGTTGGCCTTCTGGACTGTGGCTTCTACGTGTTTTTGGAAGGTTAATCCTTTATCCATAATGACTCCTAGGTATTTGGCTTCGTTTTTCCACTCGATGGGCCTGTTCTGCACCCTCAATTGTTCCTCTGGCTGCTGTCTCCCTTTCTTGTATAGAACCGCTTGTGTTTTCTCTGAATTTATGGCTATCTTCCATTTGATACACCATGCTTCAATTTCTTCTAGTGCAGTTTGTAGGTTGGTCACTGCTATATCTGCGTTTCTATGCTTGGCCGCTATTGCTGTATCGTCGGCGTAGAGGCTCATGAGGGTACCTGGTGTTCTAGGTACATCTGCGGTGTATATCGTGTACAGCAGGGGTGACAGGACCGCTCCCTGTGGTACTCCAGCCTCCGGGATTCCGAGTTCGGACAGGACTTGTCCTATCCGAATCCTGAACCTCCGGCCGCCCAAGTACGACGAGATTAGCCTCGTCATCGCTCCGCTGTACCCGTAATCCCGCATTTTGAATAGGAGCCCCTTGTGCCAGACTCTGTCGAATGCCTTGCTTACATCCAGGAACGCTGCTCCAGTGTACTGCTTATCATTGAAACCGGCTGCTATGTACTCGGTTAGCCTGAGGACTTGTAGTTCGCTGGAGTGCTCTGCTCTAAATCCGAATTGAGCCTCTGGGATGATATTTAGTCGGGTTGTTTCCGCTTGCAGTCTGCTGAGTGTGTGATTCTTGCCAGGTTTTGGAATCATGATGACACGGGCCTCTTTCCATCTGCTTGGGAATGTCTTGAATCTTAATATTGCGTTTATAATATTTGTGAAATACACTATAGCTTTTCTGGGCAAATATTTTAGGGCTCTGTTGGTTATTTCGTCGAGGCCAGGCGCTTTTCTCGGTGAACTATTTTTGATATGTTCATTGATTTCTTCCGGTGATGTTGGGGGGATGAAGTCCTCTGGATCTTCTGGTCCTTCTTCTTGTTCTTCGACTTCTTCCAGGAAGTCGTCGTCTTCGTCTTGGTGGAAGTTCAGTCTGCATTCATCTTCGAGTGTAGTCCTCATCGCCTCTGCTTTGTCTTCTATGGTGTATACCATGCCGTATCTTCCATGTAGTGGGGGGATGGGTTTCCTGTCGCTTCTCAGCATTTTCTGGAGCTTCCAGACATTTCTCATGTTTGAGTCTTGTTCTTCCATCTCTTGTACGAAGTTGTCCCATTTTTCGCTACGGTGGAGTTTTAGGGCCGTTTGGACCTCCCTATTTAAAATATTTGCCCAGGATTTATCTACTC
Organism: Diabrotica virgifera virgifera; assembly: GCF_917563875.1. NCBI lineage: Eukaryota > Metazoa > Arthropoda > Insecta > Coleoptera > Chrysomelidae > Diabrotica > Diabrotica virgifera. The sequence continues at coordinate 175,653,450 of NC_065449.1, read as the reverse complement.
TGTTTCTTGTTCTTCTTGCTGTTTTCTTTGCTCTATTTTTTTCCCTTATCAACTCTTGTGTTTCTTGTGGTATGTCTTTGAACCTTCCCATGAATATCTCGACATCTTCCTCTGTTGTGCTGTTTCTAATTGCCTCTTGGATGATATTTTCGAACTATAGGACTTTTCCTTCTATTTCTTCTGGATTGTTTATTACTGGCACTATGTTTATTCCTTCACTTACTAACCTTTTGTAGTTAGTCCACTTTATTTTCTTTTTTGTTCTTTTTGGCGGGTTTGTCTTTTCCCATGTTCCGATTTCTAGTAGGATGGGGTGGTGGTCAGTTGATCCTTCGTCCAGCGTGATTAGTTCTGATTGCAGTCCTAGGTTTTTGGCTACAACTAAGTCGATGTGTGTCGGAAGTGCGTTTCCTGGGTAGTGGGTAGGTTCTTCTGGGCCCATTGCCATTGTGTCTTCGTTGTTTTCTATGTATCTGTTTAGTAGTCGTCCATTTCTGTTCGTAGCTCTGTCGTTCCAGTTGGGGGATCTTGCATTCAGGTCTCCTATTATGATGGATGGTTCGGCGATGTTTAGGAACGCATCTAGGTCATCGTCCGTTAAAGGGTCTTGTGGTCTTACGTAGGCTGATGTGATCCTTATTGCGCCTTGCCTCATGTTAACTTCTATTGTTGTGGCTTCCATGTTGACCAGTGGTGGAGTAGTGTAACTGGTGTGTCTAATACCCTTCTTTACTAGGATGGCCGTTCCTCCTGATCTTCTAGTGAGGTCGTTCCTATATACGTCGTATCCAGGAAACTTTAGGTTGAAGTTGTTGGTCAGTTTTGTTTCCTGAATTGCTACGATGTCCATCTCGTATCTGTTGGCGAGTTCATCTAGTATGTTCTGATTTGTGGTTATGCCGCCCGGGTTCCAGGAGCCTATCCTCAAGTATCCCCTCTCTGCCATTAGTTCTGTGCCTGCCTGGTGCTGATTATCACCTCTTGGACTACCTTAGTCACGATGTTTGTGACCATCCTGACTAGGTACTCTTCGTCTGGGAGGGTTGGTCGGTTGGACGGTGTGTTGTTCTGCGCTGGTTGGTCTCCCTGCGTGGCTTGCGCGTAGGATACCCCGGTTGCCTGCTGTCTTCGGTTTGGTGGTGGTCGCTGTTGTGACCTCTGTGGTGGAGGCCTCCCCCAGGTTGGGCACCTAGGACATCCTCTGTAGTTGGCTGGGTGGCTCCCATTGCAGTTGGCACACGTTGCCTTGACTTCTCTGGCTCTCTGGCACTGCTTTGAGTGGTGTTCTTCGCCGCACTTCACACATCTCGGGTCCTTGTGACACGAGTTCTGGGCGTGATGGTACCCTTGGCAGTTGAAGCACTGCGTCGGTCCTGCTGCCTTGCGTAGGTCGTCTACCACAACTTTCATGTGGCACAGGTTCGATACCCGCTTTGCTTTTTCCACGTCTTCCTGATCCAGTGTCATGACAAACATGGGTAGTGGCCTCCTTTTCCCTACTCTCGTAGACATGTTACGTGCTGTGTGGCAGGTTATTCCATATTGGTTTGCCATGTCTTCTTGGATTGCCTTCTCGGTGGTATTCGTGGGCAATCCTCGTAACACTAATTTTGGTTTCCTGTCTTCGTCGAGTGGAAAGGCTATCCATTGTAGCCTCTTTTTCTCTTTGGCGGCGTATGCTTCTGCATATTCCTCCACTATCCTTGTCATCTTTCTGTAGTCATCCGGGCTTTTAGCCTGGATGAGCGTCTCTCTGCCACTTCTGGAGATTTTGTTTGTGGTGATGATGCCTTTGCCCTGGGCTATGGTAAGAATAGCCCCTGTCTCGCTGACACTCTGTAACTTAATTACAGGCGGTTTTCTGTATGGTGTTACCTGGTTTTCAGGTAACACGGCTTCTTCGGCGTCTTCTTCGTTTTGGTTTGTTTCCATTGACACTGTATCAGTTTGACTGGAAGCGGCAAGCGCGTCCCTATCTGTGCTCGTGGATGGCACTGGTTCCTCGGGGAGGGGTAGCTGTACCTGGGGAGCTAGTTTCATGGCTTTTTCTTGGTTGGACGTCCATGCGGCGTCTTCCTCGTCGGTTAGTGGAAGGTATGTCACCAGGGGTGGAAACTCTTCCTTTCTCTTTTTCCTCTGTTGGGTGGACGCCTCCTTCGTCGAGGTGGTAGCCTTCTGGCTGGGTGGTCGAGTCTGCTCGGTGGTCATCTTTTTGGTGGCAGGCTGCTCTACTGGTGGCTTTTTGTCCGTCTTTTCGGGGTTTTTCTTCTCCGGTTTCTTTGCGAGTTGTTTCTGGAGAGCTATCAACTCGTCGAATCTGGCATCCATTTTTTCGCTCATTCGTCGAATCTCCGTATTCAGCTCTTTGATCTCTGCCTTCTGTTGTGCGATCACCTCTTCGTATTTTTTGTTGTTTGCATCAACGTTTGCTGCAAATTCTTTCATCAGGGTTCTGAGTCGGTTGATTTCTGCATTGGCCCTTGTCAGCTCGTCTTCGCTGGCGGCATCCTCTTCAAACCGCTGACGTTTGGTAGTGCCCCCGCCTTCGGCGCCTGGGACGTCTTCGTCCATGTCCTCGACTTCTTGGGTGGCCTCGATGTTCTGGGAATCCTCGACTTCCTGGGTGGCTTCGGTGACGTTCTCGGTGGTCTCGACGTTCTGCGTGGAGTCCTTGCCTTTTGACTTCTTCTTCTTTTTTCTTATTCTACGATTTTGGATCGTAAAACCGTCTTTGCCATCTTCCTGGTCGCTCGAGTGGTCATCGCTGCTCTCTTCAGGGTGCTGTAACAGGAGGGACTCTTTAGAGTCTGCATATCTTGGCGGGGAAAGCGCCTTGGATCTGGGGGGTGACCGAGATCTGACTCGTGTCATCTTTGGTTGGGAGCGGTAACCTAACTTTTAGAAGAAGCCTTTTTTTCAGCCGATTGGCCCGACACCACATCGACTTCAGGGTTGGCTCCCTGCACAACAGCGCGGTAGTTCTCGTACCTAGACAGAACTAGGTACGGGATCCTCTTGATTTTCTCAACTCTCTGACCTTAGGGGCCGGGGCTGCAAGATGTATTCTAAATAACTACACCTTGCAGTGTCGAGGTACAGTGTTTTAAACTGTACCCATTCCTATCGGAGGCACAGAGAGTATCCCGTAGCGGGCTCACGTCGAGCCCGCTATTGCTTATTCTGCTTTCCAACCCTTGTTTGCAATGTCTCAGAAAATTCAATGAAATCAAACTTCCTGAGTTTCACCACATCCAAGAGGTTGGCTTTTGCCTCTGCTTCCACGTCTTCGCGTCTAGCGAGAGCGAGCGCTCTAGTGTTGCTGTGCTTACATTCACAGCCGTACTAAGAAGTACGTTACACTAAAGCACTTCCCTCTCCTCGACTTGTTGCGCTGCTACTGCTGCTCGTCCGCACTCTGCACGTCTTGTCTCTTCGGCGGCTACCGAGAGACTTACTTCTCGAGATAACTTCGTCTTCTTCTTCGTTTATATACGCAGTACTGCCTGTTTATCTTCAACGATGCCTTTCATTCTGCCCCTAAGTTGTCATTCAAAGAAATTAAAAAATAAATTTTCCTGCGGTCCTGATAATTTTCCTGTTTCGATACTTAAATGTCACGTCGAGTCATTCATAGAACCACTTGTTGTAATTTTTAACCTCATTCTTAAGACAACAACATTTCCAGCTGCGTGGAAAAATACAAGAGTTTGTCCTATTTTTAAATCAGGTTCAAACTCTGATATATCTAACTATCGACCTATCGCTCTTATATCAGCATTCTCTAAATTGTTCGAAATTATCTTGACAGATTACTTGTATGCTCATGTGCGTTGTTTGATTACCAGCCGTCAACATGGTTTTGTGAAAGCTCGGAGTACGGCAACAAATCTTTGTATATTTACAGAATATGTATGTTTCGTCAGCTTTAGATTCAAGACAACGGGTGGACGTCATATACACTGATTTCAGTAAAGCATTTGACCGAGTCTCACACAATAAATTGCTAACAAAATTAGATCAGTTTGGAATTTCCAATAACTTTCAAATATTACTGAAATCATATTTAACTGATAGGAGTTTGTTCGTAGAATATCAAGGCTTTCGATCTTTTCGTTTTGTTGCCACGTCTGGAGTACCTCAGGGGTCAAATCTGGGTCCCTTATTATTTCTCCTTTTTGTTAATGATATCTGCTCCATCGTAGACTCTGAAACACTGTTGTACGCGGACGATATGAAAATATTTCGCAAAATTAACCATATTTCCGACTGCGTTAAACTTCAACAGGATATCTCTGCCATTAATGAATGGTGTTTCGATAATCAACTATCCTTAAATATAAAGAAATGTAAAGTAATGTCCTATACCCGAGAGATCAATAACATACATTTCGATTATAAGGTCAACAACATTTTACTGTCTTCTACCTCAGAGTTTAAAGATCTTGGTGTTATATTTGACAGTAAATTAACATTCTCAACTCATATTAATACCGTGGTCTCTAAAGCAACCAAATCTTTAGGATATATTATTAGAAGCTGCAGAGATGTAACGTCTGTGGAAGCTTTGCGTAGTTTATATTTTGGACTAGTTAGTAGTAAACTTAATTACTGCAGCGTGGTATGGAATCCTAATCATGCAGAACTTGTCTCTAATCTTGAATCTGTTCAAAAAAGATTCTTAAGATATTGTTACCTCAAAAAATATAACAGATATCCGGTTAGAGGCTATAGCTATAATTTACTCATTTCTGAGTTTGGATTCCATTCACTGCGTAAGCAGCGTGAAATAAACGGCCTAATATTCATCTTCAAAATTGTCAATTGCCTAATTAATAGCGATGTTTTGCTTAGTCTTGTAGACTTTAATGTACCACGAGCTGTGTCACGTTCAGGTGTAACTTTTCATATTTCGGTGCCTAATTCGCAACATAATTTCTATTGTCCGATAAAAAGTATGTGCAGAAGTGTCAATAACTTAAGATCTGTGGACATTTTTTTTCTTAGTTTTAACATCTTTAAACGCGAAATACGCAATAGCTTATCGAATTGATGCCATGTTATTTTTCTTTATTAAGGTCTTTGTTTATTATTGTGTATGTGTATTCACAACAGAAACATTTTTGGTTATTCTTTATTTTATTTTATATTTTGTCATCAAGTGTTCAGTCAATGTATGTAGTTTTCTTATGTACACCTTTATGGGTTTATACCTGGTGGATGTATATTTCAATAAATAAATAAATAAATTCCATCTTTTCCTTGGGCGTCCTATACTTCTCGTGCCTATCGGTGACTTGTCCTTTGCTATCACTAGCGAAGCGTCCATGTAACCACTGTTACCATTGGTAACAGTTAAAAATCTTGCAAATAAATATTTTATGACGATGTATAATTCTATTTACCAATATTTTACCAATAGAAATATAATATTATATTATGTGGTAATAGTACCTAACTCAGTAAATAGCCAACTACTCGTAGATACGAAAATATTGGCGAGTTTATGTGACTCAGTGGCACTTTATTATACTCTGTTACCAGACTCATTTCTGGTTATAATGGTTATAATATACCCACGCTGGCGCTCGGGACCGGCTAGTGACTGAAAATTTTGAAGAAGCGACGGCATAAGCGCGCTGTGTATCAGTAGCGCTGTTACCAAATTTAAAATTGGTGACAGTACCTTTAAAAAGTGTGCGTGCAGTTAACCATGGATGAGTGTCGCTTCTTAATCGATCAACTACTTGAAAAGTAATTCTCCTTGTATAATTTTGAAGAAACAAATGAGATTAAAAATGAAAGACCTATTTTAAACAACTTAAAAAAGGAATCAACAAAAGTAGTTCGATATTTTAAATTTAGTTCGTACAGTGAAAATCCTTGGTTATATTATGATTGCAAGAAAAATATACTGTATTGTTGGCCATGTCTTCTGGTTTCTACAGAAAAATGGGTGGACCAGGTTCACCATTTAAATAGTGTTAGATTTTTAAAAAGGAGACATGAAATTTCTCCGTTTCCTACATGTAATATGTAAACCCAATTTGATTCAGTTTGGCAAAACAAAAATCAAAAGTTCTCTTAACCAAGCTTTTAAAGCAAATATTGCTAAACATAATGAGTTTGTTAAAAAAATAGATAGGTATATCCTTAGCACACTTATAGTAGATACTGTATGTTTTTGGGCCAAACAAGAACTAGCGTTTCGTGGTCATTTTGAGTGCGACGACTCTGACAATCCAGGTAATTACAGGGAATTGTTAACATTAATTGCCAAAAAAGATCAAAAATTTTGTCAACATCTAGAAACATCTGTTTTTTCGAGAGTTTCAAGTGATATACAAAATGATATTATTGAAGCTACACTCACCGGCACAAAATTCCGCCACCCAAAATGTTTGATTAAGTTTGACCATTTATAACTTTATTATTTGTCCTCCGATTTTCAAGATTCTTACACCAGTTTGTAGGTACATGTATTCATATTGTTTGGTATTATTCCGGTAACAAAAAATTTTGCTTGCTTGTCATTGTACAGGGGTGAAAGGAAGGGTTGTATTTTCTCCTAATTTTAAAAAATTCTGTGGAAAAATGGAATGGATGATTTTGTTTCATAGTCCTGTCATATTTTTCCGGAGGCATCACCAACATTTTGTTTTTTGAATTAGCCGAATATCTTTTTTCTTGTAAGAGCTGTACCATTTTTTGTAAATAAAAACACTGATTGACTCATACAACTGAGGTTGGATTGATAAGATTAGAATGGCCCGCATGCAGCCCAGATCTCAATCATATTGAGCATTTATGGGATGAATAAAAATATTTGCCGTCATCCTAGGCCTCCAGAAAATTTGGTACAGTTATAGCCCTGGTAGAGGAATATCGGGATGTTCCCCATTCAAGGAAAACGCATCTTTATTAGATACTAAACAGATTGCGAGCAGTCGTGGCTGCAAGAGGTGGACATAACCGCTATTGAATTGTTATTGTTTTGTTATGTTGTTAAATTTGTTTTGTTTTGTTAATTTTAGTGCGTTTGATATTTTTAATTACATAAACCTTCAAAGCAGTGTTTTTAATTACAGCTCTTACAAGAAAAGAGATATTCAGATAATTCAAAAAACAAGACCTTAGTGATACCTCCAGGATAATACAAAAGGAGTATGAAACAAAATCATCCCTCCAATTTTTCCACAGAATTTTTGAAGTTATACTTCTTTACGCGCGATATGAGGGTGAATTTTTATATGTTAAAACCTATGATCCGGGCGCATGCGCATTATAACTTTGTTCTGATTGGATGTTCAAATGACATGTCAAAAATTATACAATATGACAGCTGTAGCGCAGCTGTGGTTTGGACGGTTGACGGTTTGGTTATGTATGGTTGTTGCGTTTTAAAATTTATGGGAAGAGAAACAACAAAGGTTAGTTAATAGTTATACTGCCTTTTTAAATAGTTTTCATATTATATTTTTGAAGTTATACTTCAAAATGTTTTAACTTATTTATGTATCAGTCCAGAAAAGGTGTGGAAAGAATATATTAGTGTTTTTAAATATATTTTTCTACAAACGTGTTAAAAATGCAATTTTTAGGAGTCCATAGGAGCGTTAAAAATGCTACTTTAAGGCACTGCAGTTAAAAGTGAATTGTCAAATTGTGAAACGTGAAAATATTTATATTTCATTTATTAACATTAATATTAATAATACAACTTGCGCAATTTGAAAAAGGTGGTTTAAAAGGTTTTTTATTATAATTTTGTGTCTTTGGATTTTTCTTCCTTGGGCGTAAAATAATAAAACATCTATTTTTATATTTCACTTGTCACCGTGATGTATAATTATGTATATCTGAAAGGTAAGTAGCATGCGGCTTGATGGCCTTGTTGGTAGAGCATTGGACCAAAGATAAAAAAATCGCGAGATTGCGGGTTCAAATCCCGGACGATTCATACTATTTTTTTTTAATATTTGGCATTGTTATGTTTTGGTTTATTTTTGGTAATTATTGTTAATTTTTTGTATTGTAACTGTTAAGTAGGTATATTTATTTCGTTGAAATTATATTATAATAGAAGTATAACTTCTTACGTGCGTACAAAGTACACACACATTCTTTTTTTAAACTTAGGAGAAAAAACAACGCTTACATTCACCCCCGTATAATGCCATCTAAGCAAAAATTTTTGTTACCGGAATAATAGTAATTGACACCAATACATGTACCTACAAACTCGTGCAAGACTCTTTAAAATCGAAGTACAAATAATAAAGTTATAGATTGTCAAACTTAATCAAAAATTTGGGTGGCGGAATTTTGTGCTGGTGAGTGTATATATACATTTAGCCATATCTTCATTTTTTAAATAAGATTTTTTGCATCTGGTTTTGGTAACACTTGAGAAAAAGTCACGCGTCGCCACTGCTGGCTATTCTTACTATCCTTGATTCAGACATCCTGCTTATGTGCTCATTCTACTCTTCTTTTCTGTTCTTTACCCAGGTATTTATATTGTCTACCCCACATATGCGTCTGATTTCCTCACTTCTTACCCTATTCTGTAGTCCTTTTCCAGTAATCTTTCTTAAGATCTTCACTTCGTTGGTTTCCAGATGTCTTCGTGTTTTGCTTGTATCTGGTCTTGTTTCGGCCGTGTAAGTCATAACTGGCCTAATTACTGACTTATACAGGGTGTCCCGAAAAGATTGGTCATAAATTATACCACAGATTCTGAGGTCAAAAATAGGTTGATTGAACCTCACTTACCTATATACAATAGTGCATACAAAAAAAGTTACAGCCCTTTGAAGTTCTTCTTAACGTGCCCTATCAAGTCCCCTTGACGTTGGCGATTAACATGGCGAAACTGTCTCTGTCTCGAGCTATTCTAAATAGGTGTTCTGCTTTCTTTATTCCTGTCCACTCCCGGATATTCTTCAACCAAGAGGCCTGCTTTCTACCAATTCCTCTGCGTCCTTCCATTTTACCCATCATAATAAGTTGAAGAATATTATACCGGTCTCCCCTTACTACGTGTCCAAAATAGGCCATCTTTCTATATTTGATGTTATCAAGCAGCTCACGGGTAGCATTGCTCTCTTAAGGACTGCCACATTTGTCAGCATAGCCGTCCATGGTATTTTTAGAATACGTCTGTGCAGCCACATTTCAAAGGCCTCCAAACGGTTAATGGTGGATATTTTCAATGTCCATGCTTCGACACCATACAAGAGGACTGACCAAATGTAGCATTTAATCATGCGCTTTCGAAGTTGAAGTTGCAAGGTATCATTACAGAAGAATGACCTCATTTTTAAAAATGTCGTGCGGGCTATCTCGATTCTACATTTTATCTCTTTATCTGGATCTAGTTGTTCAGTAATATGGCAACCAAGATATTTAAAACTGGGTACTCTTTGAATCATATGACCATCAACATATAACCGTGAATCTTGATGGGCCAAACGGCTAAATACCATGTACTTTGTTTTTGAACAGTTTATATTTAGGCCAATCTCTCTTCCCACTCTGTCAATGGCATTTAAAAGGTGTTGTAATCCATTCATATCATCACTTAAAATAACTGTATCGTCTGCATATCTGATTGTATTTATCAGAATTCCATTAACCTTCACACCCCATTCCAAATTATGCAGCGCTTCCTTAAATATTCTATCTGAATACAAATTGAACAACAGTGGGGACAGTATACAACCCTGTCTGACGCCTCTTTGTATTTTGCATATTTCTGTTGATTTTCCATTTATGCAAGCTGTCGCTGTTTGACGCCAGTATAATTTTTCTATGATTCGTACATCTTGACTATCAACTCCTTTATCCTTTAGTATTTTAATTAATTTGTGATGTTGTACTCGATCAAAGGCCTTCTCATAGTCAATAAATACAGCAAAGACGTCTTTCCTTTGATCTCGGCATTTCTGCAATAACACATTTAGTGCAAAGAGTGCGTCCCGGGTTCCCAGTCCATTTCTGAAGCCAAATTGTGTTTCATCCTGGTCTTCTTCACATTTATCTCTGATTCTACTGTGGATGATACGTAGAAAGATTTTCAAGGTGTGGCTCATAAGGCTTATCATTCTATAGTCGCTACAGTTTTTCGGACGTTGTTTTTTTGGTAGGGTTATGAATTCGGACTTTAACCAATCTTCAGGGATATCACCAGTCGAATAAACATCATTGAAAAGTTTGACTAGTATTCCAATGTTTTCCTCATTTATGAGCTTTAACATTTCTGTAGGTATGTTGTCGGGACCAACGGCTTTATTGTTTTTTGCCAATTTTATAGCATGTTGTATTTCTGATTTTAGTATTTCTGGTCCTTCACCTTCATCTAAAGTGTCCAGTTCTTCGGGTCTATCATCATTATACAGTTCATTTATATAATTATACCAGGTAGTTCGGATTTCGTGTTCGTCTATTATCATTTTTCCCGACGAATCGGTTATAGTATGTGCAGTTTTCTTATAATAAAGACCAGCTACTTCTCTAACTTTTTTAAACATATTAAACGTATCATGTTTTTCATTCAACTTTTCTAATTCCTTGCATTTATCCTCCATCCATTTTTCTTTAGCTACCTTTATTTTTTGTTTAATTAGTTTTTGTTTTTCTTTGTATTCTGTTTTGTTGTCTTTCAGTTTTCTTCTCTGCTCCATCAATTCCAGGATTTCATCAGTCATCCATTGTTGTTTTTTGTGCCTCTGCATCGTTGTCGTATATTTTTCCATTACTTTCCAGGTAAGATCTTTAAACGTGTTCCATATTTCTGTATTGTTTTCATTTGAAGTTACAAAATGAAAATTGATTTTTTTTCATATATCGGAAACTCTCAGAGATTTTTTATTGAAAATGGACATGTGGCACTTTTATAGCAGCAACATCGTAAAAAAAATTAAAGTGATATGTGCACCCCATAAAAATTTTATTGGGGTTTTGATCCCTTAAACCCCCCAAAACTTTTGTGTACATTCCAATTAAATTATTATTGTGGCACCATTAATTAAACACAATGTTTTTAAAACTTTTTTGCCTCTTAGTACTTTTTCGACAAGCCAGTTTTTATCGAGATATTTTGTATATTTGTCGAATCCACCACATTTTGTATATGGTTAAGTACGATTATAGAGACTTGTTAATAATCTGAAAATTTATTTATAATTTACATTTTTAGGTATATTTTGAAAGCTACATCTCGATAAAAGGTGACTTATGAAAAAAATACTAAGAGGCAAAAGTTTTAAAAACACTGTGTTTAACTAATGGTACCACAATAATAGTTTAATTGGAACGTACAAAAACATTTGGGGGGTTTAAAGGAACAAAACCCCCATAAAATTTTTACGTAAATATATTGAAAAAGAAGCCGCATCTCGATAAAAACTGGCTTATCGAAAAAATAATAGGAGTCAAAAAAGTTTTAAAAACGTTGTTTTTAACTAATGGTACCACAATAATGAATTAATTGGAACGTACACAAAAGTTTGGGAGGTTTAAGGGAACAAAATCCCCATAAATTTTTTATGGGGTGGACAAATTTCACTATAATTTTGTTTTAAGATGTTCCTGCCGTAAGAATGATACATGTCCATTTTCAATAAAAAATCTCTAATAGTTTTCGATATATTTAAAAAAATCGATTTTCATTTTGTAACTTCAAAGGGCTGTAACTTTTTTTATGAGCACATTTGTACTAAGGTAAGTTAGGTTTAGTCTAACTATTTTTGACCCCAGAATGTGTGGTATAATTTATGACCAATCTTTTCGGGACACCCTGTATATTCGGCCCTTTGTTTCCAATCTTAGGTGTTTCTTTTTACCAATTGTGTCGTTTAGGTATCCGGCCGTTCTACTGGCTTTAATTATTTGGAACTCTTCTTTAATTCCCAGATATTTGAAAGTCATTACTTGTTGTATAATTTGATTGTCTATCTCCAATTTGCATCTTATTGGTTCTTTGGCAATTACTAAGCTTTTTGTTTTTTTGGGCTGATATTTTCATATTAATTTCTTTTGCGTTAATGTTGAACTTGTGCAATAATCTTTGTAGGTCGTCTTCGCACTATGCTACTGACACGGTGTCATCAGCGTAACAGAGTATTTTTATCTCTCTATTGCCCATTTTGTACCCTCTTTTTTTCTTCAATTGTTTTATTATTGCATCCAACATTATGTTAAACAGTAGAGCGCTTAGTGAATCTCCTTGCCTGATTCCTGTGTTTGTTTCTATGGGTTCTGTTGTTATTCCATTGACTTTCATTTCTATTTTATTTCTTACATATATATTTTTTATCAGTTTTATGATATCCAATGGTAAATTTTTGTCATATAGTAGGTGTATCACATATTTTAATTGGATTCTATAAATCGCTTTCTCTAGGTCTACGAAACAGAAAAAGGCTGGTTTGTTATATTCTAATGATTTTTCCGCTATTTGCCTTATCACAAAAATTGCATCGTTACATGATCTTCCACTCCTAAATCCTTGTTGTTTATCCGATATATTTATGCATGCCATTCTTTTCTCCGTAAGTATTTTTGTTGTGAGTTTCAGTGTAGTGCTCAGTAAATTTATCCCTCTATAGTTACTGGGGTCTGTCCTATCATCTTTCTTAAATAGCGCTATCATTTGATTGGTTCTCAATTCTTCTGGAATTCTTCTTGTATTTATTATTTTACATCTAAGGATATCCAGTTCTTTGCGAAGTCTATCTCCTCCGTATTTTAAAATTTCATTAGCTATTCCATCTTTCCCAGGAGCTTTTCGATTTTTCATCTTTTTTAAGACGTTCTTTATAACTGCCTCTTTAATTTCTGTTTTCGCATCCGATTCTAATCTTGGTGTTTCCAGTTCTTCGTGATTAGCTGTTTGATAGAGGTTTTTTTAGGTAAGTTGTGAATGTATTTGTATCAATATGTTTTACTTCTATCAACTTCTTTATCCCTGCTCTTTGACCTCTTATAATTTTCCACATTTCCTTTTGCATCCCATAAAAGTCGTGCTCCATCTCTTTTAAAAATGCTTTCCAATGTTCTGTTTTCTTCCTTCTTACTGTTGAGTTTAATTTATTTCGTACTCTTTTATATTCTTCATATGTTTGTTTGTCTCGTTCTTTTAGACTTGTATTCTAGGTAGATTTTCTATTTTCTTGACATCTTATTTTTATTTCTTCACAGAACAATGGTGTTCTCCTTTTCTTTCGTATATGTTTACTTATCTTACGTTCTTCAAGTGCTTCCGTTGCTGCCATTTTGATATTATCTCTGATTTTCCTCCAACTTTCTTCTACGTCTTCATCCGGTGTTATGTAGTTTTCATTCACTACTTTTTTCAGTCTTCTCTGGTATAGATCTCGTGTTGATAAGTCTCGTAGCTGTTCTACCTTTATTATTGTCTCACATTCAACAGGTTCTTCTTTCCTGTTTCTTTGTAGCTCCATTCTGATTTTTCAAAGTACTAGGTTGTGATCGCTTCCAATATTAGCTGCACTTAAACATCGTATGTAGAGTACTTGAGAGTGGTGGATGTGTCGAGATAACTGATATCTTGGTAATCTAAACAATATAACTGAACATGCCGAAAAAGCAGAAGACGTTAAGTAAAAAGGTTTCCTTTGAAATCGAAAGTGAACGGAAAATAGTTATAAAATATTGCAATAAATATCCCCGTTTTGAATACCTAACGGGATTTTAGAAGTGAACTTATTGAGAGGATTTTAACCGTTATTTCGGTACGTCCGAAAAATGTTAACAATTAATAGCCAAGTGCTCTGGTCTATTTTCAAAACATCTTGTTTTGACAAGGCTACAAGAAAACGGTAACGTTTACAACTTTGACCACCTAGGCCCGTTATTATCCCATGAACTAATTTCGATTGCCATTCCGACAAAGAAATAATCACGGCAGTTAGGCCATGGGCGTAACATTGTTGCTTATAAAGGGATTTATAATTAATCTAAAAGACATACTAATTATTTACTAATCTTATTATAAAAAAATGTTACATACTTCCAATTAATTTTTTATCCTTTCATTAAACTCTCATGCAAAAGTCAGACTGCTACGTATTACCAACATAATTCCTGTCATTTGACATGTTCTACGTGTCGGACTTATTAAAGTGTACAGTTGGCGGTAAATGCCAATCTAATTTTTGCACGAGAGTTTAATTAAAGGGTAACAAATCAATTGGAAGTTCTGTCCGATAAAATACATGGGACGTTTTCGTAGTCTGACGTTCGAAATTTTTAACCGGTTCCACAATTAAAACTTTCCCTGTTCCAGTGTTACCATTTATCAAAGTTTGTCCAACTAGACACCGTTAAGCTATTAACAAATTTTTAGCTTTCTATTAGTCAACGTGTTTTTGGTACGCGGGATCCAGTTCTATCCATTATTGTTTCTTATGAGCATTCTATTCAACCTAAAATAATAATACAGTGTAGAGTTAGCATTTCTGTCCAAGTTTGATCCAATTTATTTCGTTTGTATAGAATATATTTTTTGATAATTTTTTTTATTTTAATACCAATGCTGTACCTACACTTTCGTTTACAGAAATCGGCCGATCTTAAACTTTTGACCTGAATAAAATTATATTTTATTTAGAAACTAAAAAATTCAACGGGACTGAAAGGAACATTCTTTAAAACAGCCTTAAAACGAGCTATAATGTATGGAAGAAAAAGGAAAGATTGTAAGGAAATGAATATTGTCCAGTTAAAAAAATGAGAAATAACGAATGCATGTAACGGAAATATAATGCTTAGGCGGATTATAGGAGTGACAGAAGGGGTAAAATTAAAAATGTGTATATTAGGGAGAGTCTAGGAGTTTCACCAATTGATGCCAAAATCAGAGCGTATCAGATAAAATGGTTTGATCACGTTTAATGTCGAAACAATAAGTTTAATGTCGAAACGATAATCACCCAATACGAAAAATTGCTAATCTGCAAGTTCCTGGAAGGAATAGAAGAGGAAGCCAAAGAAGACCTGGGGAGAGACACTTTAGGAAGCGCATGTCGGTATAGGGTAGTTATCAACAATTTGACCTTAGGGTAAATGTTTTTTGGTTTCATACAATTGGTACTATCACAATATATAGAGGTTCCACAGTAAAACCACTCGTCTGTCGGCGCTTTGATCTCAAGAAGTAATACCGGCAGTACGCAATAGGTAATTTACCAGTGGTGGATGCGGGTTTTCCCTGTTAAAATCCGTACGTTTCTATAGGACTAGAAATGCGAGAGTGGGGCAAAAGCGACTAAGAACATTACGCGGTCGCCATGCGCGACTATAGATTTTACTTCCAATTTTTCGGAGAGTGGTTCTACTGTCCCTCTTTATACTGTGGTACTATTATGATTTGATGATATATGCTGAATAAAATTTATAAAAGATGTCCACAATATTGTATGTACTTTCATAATTATACATTTTTTACATAAATTCTTTTTTTAAGTTTATGGCTAAAGTAGGACCTCTTATTTTTATACCTTTTTTTGGTCAAACCAATATACAAGAATTTATTTAACACAAATTAAGTCAGTTTTGTTTTTTAGCTTCAATTATTACTTTCAGTGTTGGATCATTGCCCTATAAAATTTACCTCATGTAATATAATTGCAATGGACAGAAAATTATTAATTTCGGTAAGATTTTCATAATTTATTTGTTTTTGATTTACATTTTTTTTACAGGTCTCTTACCAGTACTTGGTCTCAGCTGAGACCAAGTGTTGCTTGGTCACACCACACCTGTCTTAATTGAAGATGGCCAAAATTTCTTTATATCAAATGAAGGTCAATTTATCATTTTTAGTTTAATTCTTTTGTCAAATAGGGAAATTTTTAAGGTCGGTTTATTGGTTAGTATGAAACTCTCGTATCTAATTTTACAGACAATTTTACAGCAGAGACTTTAAACTGTCTTCACTCATTTTTGATAAAGTACACATTTGGATTGGTATACATAAATTTTTAGATTAGGCTATGCAAAAATTCAGTTAAATTTTCTCTTGTGATCATTTCTGTAAAATGAGATACGATGTTTTTATACTAAGTCATCGTCATGTTCTGTAATTTTACTCACTGGATTCCCTTTTTTATGTTAAAATATACAAGGGAGAACTTACTGACTCAATGTATACATTTACACCAATTTATCCTATCTTCCTGCCTACCACCCTCATCTTTTAATACAATTGGTTATCGGGTTTCTGTAGTTCTCAGTCTCTCATTTTCATCAATAGTCTCAATCACTCTGCTATTTAATAATAATTTATTTCACAGCGTACTTTTATTTATTCACTATTCATCAATTTTTTTTATTTAACTTTTTAATATTAAATTTTTTTTTTTTTGGGGACAATAACAATTTTTACTCAACACCCCTTCTCTTTTTCTCAATAAAGGTAAAAGCTTAGAAAATCATATTCAATGGTTCCTTGTCCTAGATATTTATGTATATATAAGGACATATTAACTTTTCTAAACCTTTCTATAATAACTTTTATTTTAAATCTGTAACCCTTAATATATCCCATATACATTACTTTTGTACTAATATCAGTCTACATTAATTTATCCTCCACATCAATAACATCAATATATATACTTTTTATGTTCTCATATTTAGATACCAGACATCTAGAACTCTCTGTCTCTCCGTACAACCACTACTCTGACTAGTCACAACATTGTTGACTACACACTTTCTAATTTCAATTTGTTTCATCAGTCATATTTTTGTTGGATCTCAAATAACTACTTAGAGGATATAAACTATTAAAATTAAAATAATATCTTTCATTTTTAAAATCTAGGCGTGTATGGTTGTCTGCCTATCTTTACTTCATACACTCATTTGCACTCTACTGACAATTATTAGTTTTAAATAACTTTACTTTTACACCTTACATTATTTATGGTAGCTTAACATGAAATACTTTTAATCTCAACACACTGATGTTTTGTGTTATTGTTGAATTTTACTACAAATAACTTTTAAAAGTAGTGGCTAATGTAACTATATACAGTGCGTCCATAAAGTAACGCATAAATTCGTTATTTCGTAAACCGGCGACTATAAGGAAAAACCCCGGAACAGGTCGATTTTTGTTTTTAAATTACGATTTTTTGGCATATATATCATACTAGTGACGTCATCCATCTGGGCGTGATGACGTAATCGATGATTTTTTTAAATGAGAATAGGGGTCATGTGATAGCTCATTTGAAAGGATATTCAATTCTATATCCAATAATATAAACACTAATATAAATATTTATACAGGGTGTTCAAAGAAACATTTTATTAATTAAAATAAGTGAGACATAAAGAAGAATATATGTAATTTATTTAATTCAAAATACATTTTACTAGTGTCAGAAAACAGAAAAAAAATTATTTGACAAATAATCATTGATTTTCGCTTAAACGAAATGTTCAAACTGCTAAGACACAGGTGGGTGGCAGCTTTAACATTGAATTTAAGTAAAAAACAATATTTATTTGTCAAATAAACATTTTTTCCCGTTTTCTGACAACAGTAAAACGTATTTTGAATTAAGTAAATTACATACATTCTTCTTTTTGTCTCAATTATTTTATGTAGATAAGGACACACCCTTAAACTTGATAAAAATAATAAACTTAAAGATAAAACCCATAACTAAATTAAAATTCATGGTGACGTTTCAATTATTACTTTAATCATCGTCAGAATAATAAGCTTCTTGAGCGGATGCTTTTAAATAATTTTAAAGGAACAAACATAATTAATGAAAAACGTAAAAAATGACATTGACAATCATTGGGTTAAGTTAATAATTTCAAACACGCCATGTCTTGTTGCGTGTTTAAGGGTGGCTTCAAAAGAAATATGGATAATGCCTCCTTGATGCTGAGTTCTGTTGGAGAACTTGCATGACCAATGATTGAGAAGTCCTTACGACTAATAGGGTGGTCAGAATCAGTCATATGTTGGAATACTGCTGAATTTGGAACTGTTCTTGATCGTCTTCCTAAGTGAGGAGTGATACCTAAGTGTTCGCAACATCTGACATTAAAGTGACGTCGAGTCTTCCCGACGTACGTAGCTGCACAGCTACTACATTTGAATTGGTATATAATGTTAGATGCGAGATCACTAGGAATCATGTCTTTCACATGGAAACGAGATCCTATCCTTTCCAAAGTCGTAAAAGCAAATCTTAATTCTATAGAGGGAAATGCTTTTTTAATTATTCTACGGATGTTGCGTCGGATTTGTAAGCTGTGGTAACCAGTATATGGAAGTTTGATATAGATCTTTTCTTTGATTTCTTCTACTTTGTTGTTTGGTTGGAATTTGTTATTGAAAAAACGTCTGATGTATCTTTCTAAGAAGTTCAACGAAAAACCATTTTTACTTAAGATCATCTTTATGTTTTCTAATTCTTCATGTAGGAATTGCCAGGTTGAACAGATAGTGAAAGCGCGGTGAACAAGTATATTGATTAAACTTGTTTTGTATTTGTTGGGAATGAAGCTATCTGCGTTTATATACAGGCCGGTGAAGGTTGGTTTTCTGTATATTGAAGTGGAAAAACCTGAAGGTGATCTGAATATGTTAATTCCTAATATGTTAAGGAATTAACATATTCAGATCACCTTCAGGTTTTTCCACTTCAATATACAGAAAACCAACCTTCACCGGCCTGTATATAAACGCAGATAGCTTCATTCCCCACAAATACAAAACAAGTTTAATCAATATACTTGTTCACCGCGCTTTCACTATCTGTTCAACCTGGCAATTCCTACATGAAGAATTAGAAAACATAAAGATGATCTTAAGTAAAAATGGTTTTTCGTTGAACTTCTTAGAAAGATACATCAGACGTTTTTTCAATAACAAATTCCAACCAAACAACAAAGTAGAAGAAATCAAAGAAAAGATCTATATCAAACTTCCATATACTGGTTACCACAGCTTACAAATCCGACGCAACATCCGTAGAATAATTAAAAAAGCATTTCCCTCTATAGAATTAAGATTTGCTTTTACGACTTTGGAAAGGATAGGATCTCGTTTCCATGTGAAAGACATGATTCCTAGTGATCTCGCATCTAACATTATATACCAATTCAAATGTAGTAGCTGTGCAGCTACGTACGTCGGGAAGACTCGACGTCACTTTAATGTCAGATGTTGCGAACACTTAGGTATCACTCCTCACTTAGGAAGACGATCAAGAACAGTTCCAAATTCAGCAGTATTCCAACATATGACTGATTCTGACCACCCTATTAGTCGTAAGGACTTCTCAATCATTGGTCATGCAAGTTCTCCAACAGAACTCAGCATCAAGGAGGCATTATCCATATTTCTTTTGAAGCCACCCTTAAACACGCAACAAGACATGGCGTGTTTGAAATTATTAACTTAACCCAATGATTGTCAATGTCATTTTTTACGTTTTTCATTAATTATGTTTGTTCCTTTAAAATTATTTAAAAGCATCCGCTCAAGAAGCTTATTATTCTGACGATGATTAAAGTAATAATTGAAACGTCACCATGAATTTTAATTTAGTTATGGGTTTTATCTTTAAGTTTATTATTTTTATCAATTATTTTAATTAAAAAAATGTTTTTTTGAACACCTTGTATAAATAAGTATGTTAATATTTATATTAATGAATAGAGAATTGAGTACCCTTTCAAATGAGCTATCACATGACCCCTATTCTCATTTAAAAAAATCATCGATTACATCATCACGCCCAGATGGATGACGTCACTATTATAATATAAATTCCAAAAAATTGGAATTTAAAAATAAAAATCGACCTGTTTCGGGAGTTTTCCTTAATGTCGCCGGTTTACGAAATAATGAATTTATGCGTTACTTTATGGACGCACTGTATTATATCAATTCACAAAACTTCAAGTTGCATTGTCTTTCTCGTTCTGTCATCAGTCGAAAATGATTTTACACGTTTACTTCAGTTGACTTTTACCTTTCTCTATGTGAAGAACTTAACTCAACAACCCACGTGCTTCTCGTGGAAGGTCATATATTAGACGAAGCAACGAAGCATTAAACCTAGGAATTTTGTGCAGTAAGATGAATCGTCATGCAACTTTTTGCATTCGATTAGAGAGAGTGTCAGGCAACTTTGTGAACTAAATTCATCTAGGGCAAAAATTTTTGTGCATAAGAAAATGTATTCTAAAAGTGCATCTCGAAGAGGTGAAAATGAAAAATTTAGAACTTGGGCAATATTGATGGAAATTAGTTGAATTTTTATAATTGGGGGTTTTGGAGATCGCCGAGCACGAATTTAGTACATATCGGCGATGGTCTCCAAGGTACCTGGTGCTCACGGTGGAACTCGTCGCCTAGAGTTTTACGTTATAATCATTAAAAATCAGTCAATATCCATTACTCGGGGGTTTTTGGGATCGCCGGCCACGAATTTAGTGTTGGCGATGGTCTCCAAGATACCTGGTGCCCAGGATGGAACTCGTCGCCTGGAGTTTTACGTTATAATCATTCAAAATCAGTCAATAACCATTACTCTGAGGGTTTTGGGGGTCACTGAACAAGAGTTTCATGTGGTCGATGGTCTCCAAGGTACCTGGTGCCCAGGGTGGAGATCGTCGTCTGGAATATTATGTTATAATTATTCCAAATCATTTAAAACCATAACGCGGGGAGTATTGGGGGTCGCTGATCACGAATTTCATGACGGCGATGGTCTCCTGTGTACTTGGTGCCCAAGGTGGAACTCGTCGCCTGGAGTATTACGGTATAATCATATAAAATCAGTCAATAACCATTACTATGATGAAGGTTTTAGGGGTCGCTGGGCACCAATTTCATGTTGGTGATGGTCTTCAAGGTAGGTATAAAACAATCTAAACAAAACGTGTTAAATTAAATGTTAGTGCACGTATTCATAATCAATTTATTTGCATAATATAATGAAAAAATTAATAAAAAAGTAAAATAAAATAAAAAAGTATATTTACTTACTTGAAGTTACACAAATTTCTCTCTTCCGCAATTTTGAAAACCAAAATTATAAATCAGCGCAGCTATAGACTGTAGATAATGAAATTTCCTTTAACACCAATCTTAAACGTCTTGATATTATAATATTATTATTTATTCCGTAATTAACAAAACTAATAAGTATAAAATATATGACTCTTTCAAAACACCAACATTAAAAACTTACTTTGCTTTAAATACGGTATCACTTTTTAGATGTTTTTTTATAATTAATCAAAAATTTTTAAAAGAACAGAACTACATAAAAGTGTAGCTTTGAGGTATTCACATATATACTATGCTTTGTTTTTAAACCAGGAGCAGTAAAATAAAAAGACAGATTCACACCCAAGAAAGTCAATAGAAAAATCACCATATACATCTTCTTTTTTGGTTGATCATATCGGCCTTCGGCGGTAATCCATCAACATTATATTATACTAATACGTCGCTAAAGAGTTCTAAAAACCACTGTTTTTTTTTTATATAAAAGCAGACTTCTTCTTCTTCTTTAGGTGCCGTGTCTGTATTCAGACGTTGGCCGTCATCATGTTTACAATTTCCTGAAATCTCTCTCTATCGGCTGCTGAGCGAAATAATTCTTCTACTGTGCAGCCACACCATTGTCTAATATTACGCAGCCATGAAAGTTTCTTTCGACCAATCCATCTCTTTCCCTCCACTTTTCCTTGTATTATAAGGCGAAGCAGATGTTATTTAGGTCCTCTAATTATATGGCCGAAGTATTCTGTTTTTCTCCTTTTTATGATGCTTATGAGCAGACGTTCCGAATAGAATTCATCATTTGAAGAACATCTTCATTGGAAGTGTGCGAAACCCACGATATCCTTAGGATTCGTCGATAGCACCACAATTCGAATGCTTCTATTTTGTTTAGCATTGTGGTTTTTAACGTCCATGTCTCACAACCATACAATAGGATAGACCACACATAACATTTCATCACCTTCTTTCGAATATTCATCGACAGGTTTCTATTACATAAAACTGGTTTCCAGGTCATAAAAGCCTTCCGTGATATTTCGATCCTAGTTATTATCTCTTCATCAGAGTCACAATTTACATTTAACCAGCTGCCAAGGTACTTGAAATGATTTACCCGTTCTAACTCCTCTCCATCAAGACAAAGCTGACCTTGATCTATATTAATCTTTCCAACTGCCATCCACTTTGTTTTTGAAATGTTGATTTTAAGGCCTCTCCGATAGCTTGCTTCACTGACTAGATTTAGTAGTGTCTGAAGATCTTGTAAATTTTCAGCAAGAATGGCTGTATCGTCAGCGTATCTAATATTGTTGATTACTTCTCCGCCTAGCCTTACTCCCTCTTGTCTGTCATCCAAAGCCTCCCTAAAGATTTCTTCAGAGTACAGATTAAAAAGGGTGGGTGATAAAACACAACCTTGTCGTACTCCACGTTTTATCGGCAGTTTTTCAGTACGACTGTCTCCAATTTGGATAGAGGCTACTTGATTGTAATATAAGTATTTCAGCAGTCTTATATCGTAGTGGTCAAGTCCTGCTGCCTGCAGGCAATCGAAAAGTGTATCATGTTGTACTCGGTCGAATGCCTTCTCGAAGTCGATGAAACAAACATAAACGTTCTTTCGGAATTCACAACTTTTTTGTAATAGAACGCGCATACAAAATAGTGCTTCTCTAGTTCCTAGACCATTTCTAAATCCAAATTGCTTATTACCCATTCTAGTTTCGCACAGAAGGAATACTCGGTTTTGTATAATACGTAAAAGTATCTTAAGTGTGTGACTCATCAAATTGATTAGTCTAAAATCGCTGCATTTGGTGGGCCTGCTTTTCTTTGGTAATGTTATAAACAGTGACTCCAACCAATCATCCGTGTATTTTTCCTTCGTTGTAAATTTTGATAAAGAAAGTAGTCCAGTAGGTAATGTTTTCCTCATCCAAAAGTTTAAGTAGCTCAACAGGGATTTGATCTGGTCCAGGTGCTTTATTGTTTTTGGCTTGTTGTATTGCTTTTATGACTTCTGACTTCAGTATACTGGGACCTCTGTCTAATTGGTTGTCACAGGTAGTATTTGGAGCATTTTCTCGAGAAGCATCGTCAAAAAGGTCACTGATGTGTCTCTCCCATTCTTTGCACTGTTGTTCGTGATCACAAATTTTTCCGTCTGCGGTTTTAAGTACGTGAGCATTTTTCTGTTTTCTAATTCCGGAGGTATATTTAAGTTTCTTGTGGAGGTTGAAACTGTCATGCTTTTTTTCGAGGTCTTCTATTTCTTTACATGAATTCTCGAGCCAGGATTCTTTGGCATACTAGAAATCTAAAAATTAATATAATACCGCAGAAAACACAAAAAATCGCTGATATAACTTAATTACCCTTGAAATGCCAATTATATCAAAAATTTCATAAATGTTATTAGTGCCAAAATTTAAGGACAACTGCTTTAAAAGCGACAAAATTTTAAAATAATTTTTGAATAGGTAATTTTTTAGGATATAATAGTGTTTTAAGACAAATTAATAATGAAAAATATATTTAGCGACCCCCAAAACACCGAAGTAACGGATATTGACTGATTTTGAATGAATATAACTGCAGGCGACGACTTCCATCCTAGGCACCAGGTACTTTGGAGACTATCGCCGACATGAAATTCGTACTCAGAGACCCCAAAAACCCCCCGAGTAATGGTTATTGACTGGTTTTGAATGGTTACAACATAAAATTCCAGGCGACGAGTTTCACCCTGGGCACCAGGTAACTTAGAGACCATCGCCGACATGAAATTCGTACTAAGCGACCCCCAAAACCCCCAGATTAATGGTTTGTCACTGATTTTGAATAATTATGACATACAACTCCAGGCGACGAGTTGCACCCTGGGAGCCAGGTACCTGGGAGACCACCGCCAACATTAAATTTTTTTAGCGACTCCAAAAACCCCCCGAGTAATGGTTATTGACTGATTTTGAATGGTTTTAACATAAAACGCTAGGCAACGAATTCCAACCCTTGGCACCAGGTACCTTGGGCACCATCGCCGACATGAAATTCGTACTCAGGGACCCTCAAAACCATCAGGGTAATAGTTTTTGACTAATTTTGAATAATTATAACTGTAAACTCCTGGCGACGAGTTCCACTATAGGCACCAGGTATCTTGGAGACCATCGCCGATATTAATATTGACTGAATATTAATATTGCCTGATATGAATATTGACTGATATGAATATTGACTGATTTTTAATTATTATAACATAAAACTTTCGTACTCAGCGACCCCCAAAACCCCCAGGGCAATAGTTTTTGTCTGATTTTGGATAATTATAACTAAAAACTCTAGGCGACGAGTTCCACCCTGGGCACCAGGTATCTTGTATTCTGTCGCCAACATTAAATTCGTGGCCGGCGACCCCAAAAACCCCCCGACTAATGGATATTGACTGATTTTTAATGATTATAACATAAAACTTTAGGCGACGAGTTCCACCGTGGGCACCAGGTACCTTGGAGACCATCGCCGATATGAAATTCGTGCTCAGCGATCCCCAAAACCCCCGAGTATAAAAATTCAACTCATTTCTGTCAATATTTACCAAGTTCTAAATTCTTCATTTTCACCTCTTCGAGATGCACTTTTAAAATGCATTTTCTTATGCACAAAAATGTTTGCCCTAGATGAATTTAGTTCACAAAGTTGCCTGACACTCTCTCTAATCGAATGCAAAAAGTTCCATGACGATTCATCTTACCGCACAAAATTCCGAGGTTTTGGGCTTTTTAGTGCTTCGTTACTTCGTCTATATATGTTATAGTCAAAGCCCGAATTTCAGACAGTTCAGAAAGCCCGAAATAAATTACAGTTTCGGCCTATGACTAGTCAAACCTAGGAGAGGCTAAGTTGGTCAGGCAAAGGTCGAAATTCAATTTTATGAAATCGGGATTTGACTAGTCAAACCCCGATCAGCTATTAAAATGTCGTAATTTGTTATATAAGGTTTAACAAATAGTATGGTATAGTTAGACCCAAACCCAGACATCCAAAGTGAAAGTTATCCTCCAACACCAAATTGTTCTATATGGTCCACATAATGTTCAGAAAAAAGTCAAACCATTTTGAGCGTCAAGTTTGGGGGGAGAGGGGGCAGAAATCTGTAATTTCGTAGTTTTTTTAAATTTTTCGTCAATATTTCTAAAACTATGCGGTTTAGCATTAACAATCCTCTATACATATTCGTGAATTGTCGCATTTAAAATAAATACATTCATACGAGCAAGGGTCGAAGCGAGGATACAATCCATTGCTCTCCGTAGTGAGCATAACTTAACAATACCGATCCCTAGCTTTGATACAGCCAAAGGAGATGCTCGAAATATTTTGGGTATCATACAAGATAGAACAATAATTGACGGTTTATGCTTTATAAAATGCCACTTCAATAAGAAATGCTCTTCAAAATTATGCAAGTGTAAAGATCTAACGTATTGTGCACTTCTAAATGCCATAATGTCTCATCATGTGAGAATAAACACTAATTTTTTTATTTTAGTTACGACAATATATAAATAATAAATATTAAAATTAAAAAATGACGTTTTATTAAACCTAATCTAATAAATTACGACATTTTAAGCTAGATCGGAGTCAAACCCCGATTTCATAAAATTAAATTTCGACCTTTGCCTGACCAACTTAGTCTCTCCTAGGTTTGACTAGTCAAAGGCCGAATCTGTAATTTATCTTTGACTAAGACCGTTAGTCAGACCTGAGGATTGCCTAGTCAAACCTAGGAGTGCCTGAAATTCGGGCTGTGACTATAACATATATATGTATAATGCCTTAGGGTCGATCCTTAATATTTTGATCCGTTATCTGGATTTAAAATTTAATACTCTAATGTAAGATATTTAGTTGATATTTAAACGGTTGTAACCAACGTATTTTTGGTGGCTTAGCATGTAGAGCTTGTGAGTATAACGCCCGGTTTCATAATCAACTTACACTTTAGGTACCAACTTAAAATTTAAAGTCCACTTTAACTGATTATGAAACCGAGCGTAATTTAACTTTGTTTTATATCTTGGTCAATTTTAAAAAATTCTGACTTTGTCTTCACTAATTACGGTTATACTTATTTTAGGCAAGAACATTGATGGTGTTCTCTTTAGAGCGGAAACGTTCACAGAAGATTTATCTTCAATTTTTTTTATGTTGGTTTTATCAGAATGTCTCATTTTTGTCCATACGTTACAAAGTTTCTTTCACTAAAACAAAAATTATTGCAGTTCGTTTATGTAGTATTTATAATACTCATAATTGTTATTATTTTTAGATAGCAGGAGGTGTTACAACGTATTTAGTAATCCTTTTTCAATTTGGTGGATAAACGAAGCGAGTTTTTGACTTACAACTTGATGACCAGTTTTTGAATTTTTCAACAAACTGATCTGTTTGCTTTTATGACTTAATGTAAATATTAGAAATGTATTTTAATAAAACCTATTAACCTTTAACTACACGCGTTGGCGTATTTTGTACACCAGATATAAGAAATATACGGCAAATATATTTAAAAATTTAATTTTTGACCTTGTTTATCTATTTAACCTATCACTGGAATGTGCTTTACAATTGGTTTTAGTTTCGTTATAATCGGCGTTCTGGGAAGATCGTAATTTACAATTTATTATTTGTTTTTTCTGGTGGTGGACAATATACCCCACGATTATAGTAATATAAGTACATCTTTCAATTGTTTCTTAGTCATTATGGTACAAAATATATTTTTGTTTATAAACAATACTTTTCTCATTTAAAAAATCACATTTCAAAAAATTTCGTATTAGTAATATTATTTATCATGGAATCAGATTCCAGTTATAAATCTCAATTGGCTTACTGAGAAGGAACTCCAAGCATTCGCTGATGCCGAATAAGGTTTATAACAAACAACTAAGTGCATTTTTTCAAAAAAAAAACAAATCCGCTGTTTTTAAGTGTATTTTCTTGTAGCATGTAAAGTACGCCACGCGTGTAGTTATATTATAACTTGATGCGCGGGTAGTTAAAGGTTAAAATAAGACCAACACAGGTGTTTTATTTAAAAAACTTGGTGAGAAATGAAATTTTCAAGTCTCAAAAATTAAATCTAATAAATGAGAGTCAATTATGATCCCAGATAAAGAAGATAAACTGCAGCAAAAGGAACAAATGTTTAAAATGTCAGCTATGACATACAATAAGAAAATATCTCCGTCTAAGGCGAAATCTTTAGTAACAGTAAGTGAACTCAAATTATGCAAAATATTAAGCTTATAATATATTATGATGTCTAAGAAATCAGAATACGAGATACCAAGTAGATGATAGAAGATAACGAGATGTCATACTAAAAATAAAATTCAAAACAATAAGAAATGCACCCAGTAAGGTAAATGGTCAAAATACCAAAGCGTTCCACCACTTAAAAACTATAGACTCGAAAAAACCGAAATTTAGAAAAGGAGACC
This sequence comes from Diabrotica virgifera virgifera, assembly GCF_917563875.1. NCBI lineage: Eukaryota > Metazoa > Arthropoda > Insecta > Coleoptera > Chrysomelidae > Diabrotica > Diabrotica virgifera. Next base: position 175,625,865 of record NC_065449.1, on the reverse strand, counting down.
ACGTGCGCATCAGCAAGCATCGCCACGTTTTCAAAAAAGGTTATACTCCAAATTGGAGACTAAAATATTTCAAGTCAAGAAAGTTAAGCTGACCAATCCAACTGCTCACATTTTAGAAGATGAAAATAAAGAAGAAATTTGAGGTGACTTTTACTCTGAAGAATTACAAAAGGTGAAGTATTCTGATATTTTCCTGATTAAAAAAGTTCTAAGAAAACGAGGAAATCAAGTTCTAGTCAAGTGGTAAGGAATGAACTAGGAACCCTGGATAAATAAGAATGATTTGAAAGATAAAGTTTTTCAATCCTAATAGCAATATTTATAATATTGAAAATCATTAAAAATATTACTAAAAGATTTTTAAATTGAAAACTTATTGGTACATTTCCCTGGTGACACCTTGCTTTTACAAATTGCAAGCCAAATGGATGCTGCAGTGAAGACAAAAGGGAAGGAAATCTACACTATGCAATTCACAACCCCCGTCTGCAGCTTGGTAAAGTTCCAACTGAAAATGCACCTAGTTACTCCACGGAGTAATACTACTATAAAATAAAAATGTATACCATTTTTATTCAGTTGCATTGCGAGACCAAGAATAACTTAATTTTTACTTAGATTAGAGAGCGCAACCAGCACTCTTATCGACGATTTCACCTCTTGTTGGAGGCTCTTCAGAGAATGCATAGGCTGCTTTTCTCTAATCCAGTAAATTTGTCGACATATATTAGTCCCACACTGCAACTGAGGTAAATGGATTAGGTGACTAGCGTCATCTGGCAATTGAAAGATGAAGTTTTTCAATCCTAATAGCAACATTAATAATATTGAAAAACATTAAAAATATTACTAAAATATTTTTAAATTGAAAACTTATTAGTACATTTCCCTGGTGACACCTCCAAGGCTTCTACAATTTGCAAGCCAAATGGATGCTGCAGTGAAGACAAAAGGGAAGGAATTCTACACTATGCAATTCACAACCCCCGTCTGCAGCTTTGTAAAGTTCCAACTGAAAATGCACCTAGTTACTCCACGGAGTAATACTACTATAAAATAAAAATATATACCATTTTTATTCAGTTGAAATGCGAGGCCAAGAATGTCTTAATTTTTACTTAGATTAGAGAGCGCAACGAGCACTCTTATCGACGATTTCACCTCTTGAACTTTACCAAGCTGCAGACGGGGGTTGTTAATTGCATAGTGTAGAATTCCTTACCTTTTGTCTTCACTGCAACATCCATTTGGCTTCCAAATTGTAGAAGCCTTGGAGGTGTCACCAGGGAAATGTATCAATAAGTTTTCAATTTAAAAATCTTTTAGTAATATTTTTAATGTTTTTCAATATTATTAATGTTGCTATTAGGATTGAAACACTTTATCTTTCAATTGCCAGGTGACGCTAGTCACCTAATCCAATCACCTTAGTTGCATTGTGGGACTAATATATGTCGAAAAATTTACTGGATTAGAGAAAAGCAACCTATGCATTCTCTGAAGAGCCTCTAACAAGAGGTGAAATCGTCGATAAGAGTGCGGGTTGCGCTCTCTAATCTAAGCAAAAATTAAGACATTTTTGGCCTCGCATTGCAGATGAATAAAAAAGGTATACATTTTTATTTTATAGTAGTATTACACTCCGTGGAGTAACTAGGTGCATTTTCAGTTGTAACTTTACAAAGCTGTAGACGGGGGTTGCGAATTGCATAGTGTAGAATTCCTTCCCTTTTGTCTTCACTGCAGCATCCATTTGGCTTGCAAATTGTAGAAGCCTTGGAAGTGTCACCAGAGAAATGTACCAATAAGTTTTCAATTTAAAAGCCTTTTAGTAATATTTTTAATGTTTTTCAATATTATTAATGTTACTATTAGGATTGAAAAACTTTATCTTTCAATTGCCAGATGACGCTAGTCACCTAATCCATTCACCTCAGTTGCAGTGTGGGACTAATATGTGTCGAAAAATTTACTGGATTAGAGAAAAGCAACCTATGCATTCTCTGAAGAGCCTCTAACAAGAGGTGAAATCGTCGATAAGAGTGCGGGTTGCGCTCTCTAATCTAAGCAAAAATTAAGACATTTTTGGCCTCGTATTGCAAATGAATAAAAAAGGTATACATTTTTATTTTATAGTAGTATTACACTCCGTGGTGTAACTAGGTGCATTTTCAGTTGTAACTTTACAAAGCTGTAGACGGGGGTTGTGAATTGCATAGTGTAGAATTCCTTCCCTTTTGTCTTCACTGCAGCATCCATTTGGCTTGCAAATTGTAGAAGCCTTGGAAGTGTCACCAGAGAAATGTACCAATAAGTTTTCAATTTAAAAGCCTTTTAGTAATATTTTTAATGTTTTTCAATATTATTAATGTTGCTATTAGGATTGAAAAACTTTATCTTTCAATTGCCAGATGACGCTAGTCACCTAATCCATTCACCTCAGTTGCAGTGTGGGACTAATATGTGTCGAAAAATTTACTGGATTAGAGAAAAGCAACCTATGCATTCTTTGAAGAGCCTCTAACAAGAGGTGAAATCGTCGATAAAAGTGCTGGTTGCGCTCTCTAATCTAAGTAAAAATTAGTACATTTTTGGCTTCGCATTGCAACTGAATAAAAATGGTATACATTTTTATTTTATAGTAGTATTACACTCCGTGGAGTAACTAGGTGCATTTTCCGTTGGAACTTTACCAAGCTACAGACGGGGGGTTGTGAATTGCATAGTGTAGAATTCCTTCCCTTTTGTCTTCACTGCAGCATCCATTTGGCTTGCAAATTGTAGAAGCCTTGGAGGTGTCACCAGGGAAATGTACCAATAAGTTTTCAATTTAAAAATCTTTTAGTAATATTTTTAATGTTTTTCAATATTATTAATGTTGCTATTAGGATTAAAAAACTTTATCTTTCAATTGCCAGATGACGCTAGTTACCTAATCCATTCACCTCAGTTGCAGTGTGGGACTAATATGTGTCGAAAAATTTACTGGATTAGAGAAAAGCAACCTATGCATTCTCTGAAGAGCCTCTAACAAGAGGTGAAATCGTCGATAAGAGTGCGGGTTGCGCTCTCTAATCTAAGCAAAAATTAAGACATTTTTGGCCTCGCATTGCAGATGAATAAAAAAGGTATACATTTTTATTTTATAGTAGTATTACACTCCGTGGAGTAACTAGGTGCATTTTCAGTTGTAACTTTACAAAGCTGTAGACGGGGGTTGCGAATTGCATAGTGTAGAATTCCTTCCCTTTTTTCTTCACTGAAGCATCCATTTGGCTTGCAAATTGTAGAAGCCTTGGAAGTGTCACCAGAGAAATGTACCAATAAGTTTTCAATTTAAAAGCCTTTTAGTAATATTTTTAATGTTTTTCAATATTATTAATGTTACTATTAGGATTGAAAAACTTTATCTTTCAATTGCCAGATGACGCTAGTCACCTAATCCATTCACCTCAGTTGCAGTGTGGGACTAATATGTGTCGAAAAATTTACTGGATTAGAGAAAAGCAACCTATGCATTCTCTGAAGAGCCTCTAACAAGAGGTGAAATCGTCGATAAGAGTGCGGGTTGCGCTCTCTAATCTAAGCAAAAATTAAGACATTTTTGGCCTCGTATTGCAAATGAATAAAAAAGGTATACATTTTTATTTTATAGTAGTATTACACTCCGTGGTGTAACTAGGTGCATTTTCAGTTGTAACTTTACAAAGCTGTAGACGGGGGTTGTGAATTGCATAGTGTAGAATTCCTTCCCTTTTGTCTTCACTGCAGCATCCATTTGGCTTGCAAATTGTAGAAGCCTTGGAAGTGTCACCAGAGAAATGTACCAATAAGTTTTCAATTTAAAAGCCTTTTAGTAATATTTTTAATGTTTTTCAATATTATTAATGTTGCTATTAGGATTGAAAAACTTTATCTTTCAATTGCCAGATGACGCTAGTCACCTAATCCATTCACCTCAGTTGCATTGTGGGACTAATATATGTCGAAAAATTTACTGGATTAGAGAAAAGCAACCTATGCATTCTCTGAAGAGCCTTTAACAAGAGGTGAAATCGTCGATAAGAGTGCTGGTTGCGCTCTCTAATCTAAGTAAAAATTAAGACATTTGTGGCCTCGCATTGCAACTGAACAAAAATGGTATACATTTTTATTTTAAAGAATGCTTTAATTTAAAAATGTATATATATTTATTTAATAAAAAACATAAGTACCTATATTAGTTCTAAAGCTAAAGCATAAGTAATAGGATTAACAAACTTTATTGACTCAATCATGTAAAGAGCAGAAGTAGTTAGATCTTCCACATTTTTAACCCCGAGTTAAATTATTTTGAAGGTACCTAGAAATTGCTGACCCTTTAATGTTTCTAAATTGTGGTTGATTATTTGAAGTATTCTCCACATCTCTGAAATGAAATTGGCGCCCAATCATTCAGTAGCATGACCATTCAATATTTTCAAGGCCTTAATATCTTGAAACTTTTCAAAACTAATCCAGAAACTTTTGACATCTAGCGCATCTTGATTTTCAGAACCATGAAGGAAATTGTCAATCCAATTTTGATATGATAAAAACTCGCTCCATTCTGTTTCATTAAATAAGATGTAATGTCCTTTATTATCGGATATTTTGACACATTGATCAAAATTTAACTCGTAGGCAAGACTCACTGATATAAACTGTGTGTTTGAATAATTCAAACTAAACTTTTTCTCACCAAGATATACACTTTCGACCTCTATGATGGCTGACATTGTTCTGATTTGAGTTTAAGATCTCTTCAGGTATTTAACTGTTAGGCTGAAAGTGGTGGGGGTTACCAGTTGTAGACTTTTAACCTGATCTATAAGACCGGACACAGTACTGAGGACAACTAAATATTGCTGAAAAAATCTCTTATTTTTAATAAGGTTTACCGTAATAAGATATCCTGTGATTCCTTTTTATTGATAAGCTTTTCGATCTTAACATTTTTTTCATATTATCTTATCTTATACTACCGAGCTATTTTTCGACTTCTTGCTGATTTTATATCTGATAGCTTATCTAACAGTTTTTCGTATCTAACGAATTCTTTAATTTTAGACTTCCGCCTTATCAACAATTATTACTTATCTGAGAGCTTATCTAACGGTTTTTCTTATCTACTAATTTATTTTTGGACTTGCGCCTTATTTTCTATCTGATATATTTCTTATCTAACGGTTTTTCTTATCTAACGGCTAATTTATTTTTAGGCTTCTGCCTTATCAACAATTATTTCTTATCTGCTAACTTATCTAACGGTTTTTCTTATCTACTAATTTATTTTTAGAGTTCCGCCTAATCAACAATTATTTCTTATTTAATAGCTTATCTAATGGTTTTTCTTATTCAACAGTTTATTTATTTTTAGACTTCCAGAGTCGGGATTAATCTTTAATCCTATTTAGGAGTCAGGATTAAACCGGAAATCTTCTATATAAGTGGGGGGAGGATCGGCTCAAGATCAGGGACTTCCGGCGGAAGTCTTCTTGATCTTGAACCGAACCTCCCCCTACTTATATCTGCTAACACTTCTTCGATATGGAAACATGATCTTTACTATTACAATGTATGCATTGAACATCATTATCTTGACATGTATGATCTTCATTTTTGATTTTTCCACATTTTATGCAATGTTCTTGGAGCATGTGCGACACTGCTTGGAAATATGTCCAAATCTTAAGCAATTGTAACAATGTTTTACTTTGCCAATGTAGGTTTCAACGGGAAACATACACTATTTATTGCAATGTAGAGTAGAAGGAAGAATATTTCTTTCCAAAGTGACTATCATTGTTCTTTTGGGCACATAGTTAGTTTTTACATCGGTGTCAACTTTTCTGAAAGTTCTTTTACGGGTTACTATGGAGAAGGGAGATTTACTATTATTTAACAAATACTTTTCATCGTATTGAGTATCAATATCTCTTATTAGGCCTTTAATTTCTAGTAAATGGTTAGGGACATACGTTACTAAGTTTTGTTTTTTTAATTTTATATTTTTAACCAAATTATTGGCATTTACGATTGACCTTAACAAAACTTTAATTCTATTTTTCCAATGGCTTTAATTTCAATAAAATTAGGAATATTAAATTTTTATGGAAGATGTCCCCAACAGTAAGTGGGTGTAAACGGGCAGTATTCTCGTTGTTTCTTTTTCCTATACATACATAGACGGTATTAAAATTGTACTTGTCTAATGCAATGTTGAACAATTTTTTCTATACAACTTTTTGCGGAGGTGGGATTTGTTGTGTCTTCACTGTAATAAAGTCTCTGGTTTTAGTTGTAAGTTTCGCAGTAGAGTTAACCAAATTTTAGATTAAACTGGTTTCATTAATATCCTTTTCATTATTCTTACTAGCACTTGAAAAGTTTTCACCTAATGGTGTCCCTGGGGAAAAAGCTTCCCCAATTGGGGGGTCGCTTATAGACCTGTTTATCGCACACAATCAATATCAGCTTTTAAATTACCTTATTAATTTAGTAACAAACACCAAGTGTTCTTTTTACTACTAATTAACTCGCTAAATAGTTAATTTTATTAAAAACAGATTTTAATGGGCACTGCCAGTTTGACGTTTTGCGTGACAATGCAGAAGAATCTATGCAATTTATTTAATTTAAAATACATTTTGCTGATGTCAGAAAACAGAAAAAAATGTTTTTTTTACAAATAAATATTGTTTCTCGCTTAAATTCAATGCTAAAGCTGCCACCCACCTGCCTGTTGGCAGTTTGAATATTTAAATGTTTACGTTCGATGCCCAATCACTGCTCCGATCAGGTAATTTATTCTTAAAATTTGCGACAGGGTGCCCGCTCGGTGGTTATAAAGAATTGACAAATAGCTGGTTGTTTCTGGGTTGTTTAAAGGGTACGCTTTTGCCCTTCTTTCTTATTTTGCGCTTAGTTCTCACTTTTTTACTCTACAGGTTTTTATGATTAGAATATTATATTTTTGTTATCTGTTAAACAACTTTATATTTTTATTCATTGACAAAAATGTAATGCAAGATACCTAATATCTAATATACTTTAATAATACGTGAAGTAAAGTTGAGTCCCTGAGCAAGTCACTTACTGTCACTTTCTGTTGCGTTTAGTAAATTTCAATTTCCGACTTATGATCGACTTATTTCGTATGCTTTAAATGATGACGCACGGGTAAAGATTCAGGGACTCAACTGTATATAGTAACAATTTTTAAACATTTTAAACGTGCTATAAATAACACGACCAACAATTTCGGTTTTGTCAAAGTCCAATCGGCATCTTCATCGTATATTGTAATTTTTAGTAATTTCTTCCCAATGTCCTCAAAAACATGTAGTACGAACATACGGTTCGGTATATCTAAAACGAAAAAAAAAATAAGTATAAATACTTGCAATTATTAGATATGTACATATACAACTTTATTATTTGCACGATTTACTTATAGGGGAGTCAATATAGAACGAAAACTTTTGTTTCATAAAAATTTAAACAAGCTTATATTTTTCTAAAACATGTTTTGTTAGTTTATATACAGGGTGATTGATTAGTGGGGTAAAGCTCCGTAGATCCGTTATAGTAATATATAGCGATAATAGCAGGGACGCGCCAAGTAACTTCGGCGCCGTCGTGCGAAATATTGATAAGCGCCTTTACCAAAATTATCAGGGTAGAAATACTATAATCAATCCCTCCTTCACATTTCAACGTGCAAAACCTACCTAGATTTTTTTAAGGAAACAATAAGTACACAGTACACTTATAAAAAAAATAAAGTAAACACTAGATATATTGCACAATAAAACAGAACAGAATAAAAACTAGGTTAAAATTATAAAACATTACTTAAAATTATTAAAAAACTGAAGATCATATAAAACATATTTAAATTACAATTGTTTTTAAACAAATACACTTATTATGATGAAAATCAACGGAAATTTCTTATAGAAATTTAACTTATCTTGCTTAATAGACCAGGGCGCATCTGTAAATATATTAGTACATTTGGAAGTTGAGAGGTGACTCAAATTTTTTTGCAGAAATTGCTTGAAAATAACTTAAATAATAATATGTGAGTTATCATCCCTCTCAAAAAGATCCGGAACATTGTTTAAATAATCAAAATGTCAAAAAATGAAGGAAAAATTCGATTTTTTTCTTGGTTTTTTGATAATAACTTTAAAAGTATTCATTTCCGAGGAAAGTTGTACTGACATAAAAGTTGTGTAATTAAATTTTCTACAATACAGAATTGGTTAAAAATTTAAAAAATAGTCACCCTTGTCGCAAAATAGCAATATTTACAAAAAAAAACCATACAAAAACAAGTATTCGCATTTTACGTTTTTCAACCATTTATGCTACATTTATGAACTTCATATTTCACCCAGAAAAACTAAATGATACGGTAAAACAGTACTGTAAATTTGATTAAGACCGGTTCAATAGATTTTGCAAAATAAATTTTGCAATCCAGCTTTCGGAAAAAAAATTCATTTTTTCAAAATGGTACAGGACTGAAAATAAAGCAGATAGCAAGTTGAAATGTGTTTGACGTATAATTATGTACTGCACCTTTTATTTGCAATTTGCAAAATTAAAATCGATTAACAACCACGGCGTCAGGAATTTTTTTAAATAAACATTAATTATTGGTGCTACGCGCAGGACAGCGGATAGTTTGCTCTGATTGGGCATGCCAATGACCTTTGGTAATGATTGATACATTTTAATTTTTATTACGTTTCCATATAAATAAATAAATTTGTTTATTGCAAAATAAAAACACATACTCTATCTTTTGAAATAACACTTTTTTTAGCAAAAACTTTCTTTGCTAATATATTTTAACTTAGATAATAAAAATTTATTATTTTAAACATATGCAATTGTTTAAACAATATTTCACAAACAATAATAAAATTAGTTTGATTTTTGTGGAATTAAAATAATAAAATACAACAAAATATAGAGTAAAAAAATAATATATTAGATAAAAATTGGAAGAAATTTTGGTGGAAATCAAATTGTGTGAATCGAACACCGCTGTCCTGCGCCTAGCACCAAAAATTAATGTTAATTTAAAAAATTTCCTGACGCCGTGGTAATTAATCGATTTTAATTTTGCAAATGAAAGGTACAGTACACTTCTATAAGCAAAAAAAGTCAACTTACTATCTGCTTAATTTTCTGTCCTGCAACATTAAAAAAAATGAATTTTTTTTGCGAAAGCTGGATTGCAAAATTTATTTTGCAAAATCTATTAAACCGATCTTAATGAAATTTACAGTGTTATTTGAACATATTATATAGTTTTTCTGGGTAAAATATGAAGGTCCTAAGTGTAGCGTAATTGGTTGAAAAACGTAAAATGCAAATACTGGTTTTTTTCGCAATTATTGCTATTTTGCAACAAGGTTGACTATTTTTTAAATTTTTAACCAATTCTATATTGTAGGAAATTTAATTATGCAACTTTTACGTTAGAACAACTTTTCTCAGAAATGAATAGTTTTAAAGTTATAATCAAAAAAACAATAAAAAATCGAATTTTTCCTTCATATTTTGACATTTTGATTATTTAAATAATGTTCCGGACCATTTTGAGTGGGAGGACTATCAAATATTATTATTTGAGTTATTTTCAAGCAATTTCTGCAAAAAAATTTGAGTCACCTCTCAACGTCCATCTCAAAACAGATGAGCCCTGGACCTTTGGCAAATTCATGAATTAGATTTTGAATATTAGGGTCCTACAAAAATTCCGATTTTATAAGCAAGAATAGCAAGATCTTCTATCCGTTCCTGACCCATTCTAGATCTTAAGACTTAAGGGGAAAGGTGCAAAATGTCGCCTGTCAAAATTTTCAATGGGTTTTAAATGTATTCATGTTTTTCGAATCCTGAGAAAAATAAGTATTATGAGGGCCGAAAGTCCCTTAGAATAAAAAAAAGTTTCTTTTGAATAAAATATTTGCAATTAAAAATTACACTAAATTTTCTCTTATATTTTCACCCCTGTCACTTATTAAAATAAACATTACAGAAATTTTCAGGGACTTTCAGCCCTCAGTAATAATGTAATCTTTCATTCTGCGTTTAAATTTTTCAAAAATGTTTATTAGCTTTCTCTGGATTCGAAACAAATTAATACATTTAAAACACATTGAACATTTTGACAGGCAACATTTTGCGCATATGCCCTTAAGTAATTCTTAATTAGTTTTAGTTTAGAAAATGATCTCCCTGCTGAAGCTACAGAAATCGGTATAGTTAATAATATACGTAACGCAATAGTGAGAATGAGTGGGCTAAGTTATTTTTTGTAATGTAATTAAGTGTTTTTACAACAGATGTTACCTTTCCGTTGCAAAGTAGAAATTGTAGTTCGGTTAAAAGTTCCGTTCCATCTATGTCTTTCTCGTTTCGATTTTTGTCAGTTAACGCTTCATCAAGCTTTTTACAAAAATTAAATTTATCTTTATCAGAATACTTGTCGAAATGCTCAGTATTCCACAAAAAATTGAAAATATTGGCATGGAAGGATAACAGCTCAAACCTCTCATTTACAGATAAAAGAGTAATATCTAGCATTCCAAAAAAAATGAGTTGACTTTGAATTTTAATTATTGGTTTTCAATTGGCTGATCTTCACTTTCATAGGAAAATTGTTTTTTATTCTTACTGACCACCGGTGCCGTTCAGTACATATTATTGGTGGGTAATAAAATTTCACCATTGGTATTAGTAGAAAAATTTTTGTTTTTTTATGTTTTTTAAGCTTAAAAAAATATTTAGTTTTGAATTGGATGTTTATTTAACTTTGCCGACTCAAAGGGCGCCTTTAACGCCTTGGCGCCGTCGTGCGCAGCACTACCTTGCCCATATGGACGGCGCGTCCCTGGATAAAAGTTAATAACAAAAATTGTAGTCAACTTTGAGCTTCACATTACAAAATTAATTAGAATGTTACAGGGTGTTCGTTAACATAGTGGCAGACCAAATTTATGTTTTTTTTAATGGAGCACCCTATATTTTATTTTATATTCGAAATCTTCTTAACTTCTCCTTTACACAAATATGAAGTTTTGGTATGCTATACAGGGTATTTACAAAGTTATAATTAATCTTATATGAAAATCGTAACAAGTTCAACCCCCTGTATAAATAAAAATAAGCACAACGGCAATTGTTTATTGATGAAATATTTTTTTTATTTATATATTTTCAAAATTTTTATAAATGACTGATATTGCTAATTGTCTTTATATTAAGAGGATCGGTACGTTTTTTCGGCTGCAATGCTAGTCAAATGGGGATTCATTTTTTTCGAATCCTGAGAAAACTAATAAGTATTTTTAAAAAATTTAAACGCAGAATGAAAGATTACGTTATTAGCGAGGGCTGAAAGTCCCTGAGAACTTCTATATTGTTTATTTTAATAAGTTACAGGGGTGAAAAACTAAGAGAAAATTTAGTGTTATTTTTAATTTCAAATATCTCATTCAAAATAAACTTTTTATTTATTCTAAGGGACTTTCGGCCCTCGGTAATAATTCAATCTTTCATTCTGCGTTTAGATTTTTCAAAAATATTTATTGGTTTTTTCAGGATTCGAAAAAAATTAACACATGTCCGTGGTAAAATTTTCCAAATCTATCTTTGTCATACAACGCATTTAGTCGAATAGAATATTGTCAGTCAGACACTGACAATTAGTGACAATTTTAAATAATTATTTGACATGAATCGGGAATATTTTTAGTTGTTGATTAAATAATATTGATATATACGCTGTGAGCTTCGCTGGTGTCGCTCCTAGCGGACTACTAATTCAACTTTCACCGGTAATTTTTAAATTTATTATTTAATTGTTATCGCTTAATATTTACAACGCAAAAAAGTAATTAAATTTTAATCGATTGTTTTAAGATTTTGCTAATCATTTTGGCGTTCTATTGATAAAATATGAATTTCTTACTTTGGATACTTTCACAATTATCATGTAGATGGCGCTAAGATTTTTAGATTAAATTATAATTGCATATTACGGAACATTAAAAAAACTTAAATTCAGTATTTAAAACGTAAGTATATTTAAGCTAAAAATATATACCACAGCTTTGACCAACTAATATTTTTTATAATTAATGTTTTAATTTTAATTTTAAATTAATCACTTTGATATTTATGTCAAAGTGATTAATTTAAAATTAAAATTAAAAACATTAATTATAAACAATATTAGTTGGTCAAAGCTGTGGTATATATTTTTACCTTAAATAAACTTACGTTTTAAATACTGAATTTAAGTTTTTTTAATGTTCCGTAATATCTAATTATAAATAATCTATTATATTCTTAGCGCCATCTACACGATTATTGTCAAAGTATCCGAAGTAAGAAATTGATATTTTATCAATAGAACGTCAAAATGATTAGAAAAATCTTAAAAAAATCGATTACAATTTAATTACTTTTTTGCGTTGTAAATATTAAGCGATAACAATTAAATAATAAATTTAAAAATTACCGGTAAAAGTTGAATTAGTAACCGCTAGGAGCGACACCAGCGAAGCTCAGAGCGTATAGTGTATTTGATAAATAATTGATTTAAGAGGTGAACTTGAAAAAAGTTATTTATTGTGTATTATTTATGGAAGATAGAAGCAGAGAATACATTAAGATATATTCTGTGATCCAAGTATTTTGTTTTTAAAGATGTTCAAAATTTTAAGCGTTCCATAGTAACAATATATTATTAAAAAATCACTTTAACACTTTTGCTCTTTTCCCGATTGAGTATTAGTTTTTGTTGTAGGTACATATTATTACAATTACTGAATACATAGCTAGTGAAAAAATTATTACATTTATTAACTGAAATAATAATTTGCAATTATACAAAAAATAACAGTTATCTAAGAACATTCAAAAGCCATCTCTTTAAGCTAGTTATGACATTGTCAAGTAGAATGACATTCTAGTAATATGTACATATCCATACCAGTGTGAATTTTACTACACGTAATTTGCCATGTAAAGACAGTGAAGGTAGGGATAGCCGTAAAATATTTGCGAATTATGTACCCATAGCCTTAAATACAGGGTGAGTCAAAACGCAAGTACATTATTTTCTCAGTAATTTTAAATAGAACACCTTCTTTATTTTATATAACTACCAAAAAGTACTATTACCGTACTTTAATTCGTATACAATATTTCCTATGTCTAAATTCATTAGTTTTCGAGATATTTTCATTTTTCAGAGTGAAAGGTATTTGAAAAGAAAACAACTAATTTCACAGTTCATTTATTTAATAAAAAGTAAAGAACCCATTTTGGAGTAAAAGATTTTGATATGTTGTTTATCAATTAAACATTTCTTAATGAAATTACAAAAAGTCTTGTTTGATTTTTTTCGTAATTCATTGACTCCCCTATTAGCGGAATCCCTTAATCATTTCACGAGAAAATCACCTATGAAAATGCGCATAATTTTCTATATCCCTTACCTATGCCTCGCAGTGTATTAGAAATCATGCAGCGATTATCAACAAACTTGGAGATATAATCCTTACCTTTAAAGAAAATTGGTAATTTATGGTTACAATTTTTCCAGCGTTTAACGCTACTTCTTTTTTAGCCACTGAGCTGATCATCCAAACAAATAACTTTTTATCTTTAGAAGCAGTGCTGTACCACTTCGTGTCAAAAATAATTTCATCTGTTTTTTGTGTCTAAAATATTTATTGGTCATTATTGTAAGGTCACATTAATTTGTTATCATGCAATGTTTATGTTACGTTAAGAGTAAAGAATCTGGGAATTGTACACAACTACCTGCAGTGGCGACGCGTGACTTTTTCTGAAGTGTTACCAAAACCAGATGCAAAAAATCTTATTTAAAAAAATGAAGATATGGCTAAATGGATATATACACTCAGCGGCACAAAATTCCGCCACCCAAAATTTTTGATTAAGTTTGACAATCTATAACTTTATTATTTGTACTTCGATTTTCAAGATTCTTGCACGAGTTTGTAGGTAAATGTATTGATGTCAATTGCTATTATTCCGGTAACAAAATTTTTTTGCTTAAATGGCATTATACGGGGGTGAATGCAAGCGTTGTTTTTTCTCCTAACTTTAAAAAATTCTGTGGAAAAATTGGAGGGCTGATTTTGTTTTGTACTCCTTTTGTATTATCCTGGAAGTATCACTAAGATCATGTTTTTTGAATTATCTGAATATCTCTTTTCTTGTAAGAGCTGTAATTAAAAACACTGCTTTGAAGGTTTATTTAATTAAAAATATCAAACGCACTAAAATTAACAAAACAAACCAAATTTAACAACAAAACAAAACAAAACAATTCAATAGCGGTTATGTCCACCTCTTGCAGCAACGTTTAGCATCTAATAAAGATGTGTTTTCCTTGCCTGGGGAATAGCCCGATATATTCCTCTACCAGGGCCATAACTATACCAAATTTTCTGGAGGCCTAGGATGACGGCAAATAGCTTTTTTTATTCATCCCATAAATGCTCAATATGATTGAGATCTGGACTGCATGAGGGCCATTCAAATCTTATCAATCCAACCTCAATTGTATGAGTCAATCAGTGTTTTTATTTACAAAAAATGGTACAGCTCTTACAAGAAAACAGATATTCGAAGAATTCAAAAACAAAATGTTGGTAATGTCTCCGGGAAAATATGACAGGACTATGAAACAAAATCAGCCATTCCATTTTTCCACAGAATTTTTTAAAGTTAGGAGAAAATACAACGCTTCCTTTCACCCCTGTACAATGACATGCAAGCAAAATTTTTTGTTACCAGAATAATACTAAACAATATGAATACATGTACCTACAAACTGGTGCAAGAATCTTAAAAATCGGAGCACAAATAATAAAGTTATAAATTGTCAAACTTAATAAAAAATTTTGGGTGGCGGAATTTTGTGCCGGTGAGTGTAGCGTCAATAATATCATTTTGTATATCACTTGAAACTCTCGAAAAAACAGATGTTTCTAGATGTTGACAAAATTATTGATCTTTTTTGGCAATTAATGTTAACAATTCCCTGTAATTGCCTCGATTGTCAGAGTCGTCGCACTCAAAATGACCACGAAACGCTAGTTCTTGTGGCCCAAAAACATACAGTATCTGTTATAAGTGTGCTAAGGATATACTTATCTATTTTTTATCAAACTCATTATGTTTAGCAATATTTGTTTTAAAAGCTTGGTTAAGAGAACTTTTGATTTTTGTTTTGCCAAACTGAATTAAATTGGGTATACATCTTACATGTAGGTAACGGAGAAATTTCATGTCTAATTTTTAAAAATCTAACACTATTTAAATCGTGAACCTGGTCCACCCATTTTTCCAGAAGACATGGCCAACAATACAGTATATTTTTCTTGCAACCATAATATAACCAAGGATTTTCACTGTACCAACTAAATTTAAAATATTGAACTACTTTTGTTTATTCCTTTTTTAAATTGTTTATTCTTTCATTTTTAATCTCATTTTTTTCTTCAAAATTATACAAGGAGAATTACTTTTCAAGTAGTTGATCGATTAAGAAGCGACACTCATCCATGGTTAACTGCACGCACACTTTTTATAGGTATTGTCACCAATTTTAAATCTGGTAACAGCGCTACTGATACTCAGCGCGATTTTGCCGTCGCTTCTTCATAATTTTCAGTCACTAGCCGGTCCCGAGCGCCAGCATGGGTATATAACCATTGTAACCAGAAATGAGTCTGGTAACAGAGTATAATAAAGAGAAACTGAGTCTCATAAACTCGCCAAACTTCGTGTCTACGAGTAGTTGGCTATTTACTGAGTTAGGTACTATTACTACATAATATAATAATATATTTCTATTGGTAAAAATATTGGTAAATAGAATTATTCATCGTCATAAAATATTTATTTGCAAGATTTTTAACTGTTACCAATGGTAACAGTGGTTACATGGACGCTTCGCCAGTGCTACCTGTAATTATATACAATTACCAGAGTCAACGGTAAATGTAGGAAATATTCTTGAAAAACCTTCTATTTCTTACTTTTATCGGTAATTGTATACATTTCCCAGAGGATCGTGGTAAAAGTAAGAAATTTGAAATTACAATGAACGACATGTACATACAGTTTTCAGTCAGCATTGTTGAATGAGAGATAAAAAGTGTTTCTATCCTGATTTGTGTTTTTTGGCATGTACTTCGTGTTTTTTTAAATAATGTCACCCATCTATCTTTGAAGTGATTTCCTTTCGATATAACGTCTTACGTTAACCTACCTACATACAGAGCTGTACTATAATGTACACATTTTCCTAAAACTGATTATTTTTAATGTAACAATGAAAGAGCGTTTTAATACAAAAGTATTTTAAGTAATGAATGGTAAAAAGCACAATACGGTTTTGTTTACAAAAGAGAAGTACCAAAGTTTTATAAACATTGTACATGTAAGTAAATCTAAAACTAGTCATAAAATACCGAATAACTACAATGGGTTGAAAAAGTATGATGTCATAAAGGTTGGAGAAACTGAAAAACTGATTTACCCCTTAAGGAGAGATTAACAGAACGTTTTATTTTATGTTCATTTGAAAGAACTACTGTAAATTTATTGACAAAGAACATAAATCTACAAGGCATTGAGGTAGAACAAGAATGTTTAAATAATTACAACAAAAGTACAAGAATATAGATGTAGACTCAACGATCTATTTGAATCTGTGTGAAACGAGCGAGAAAAAATCTAACGTTCCCAAAAAAGGTTTAGTATATGGTGAAACCATTCCAAGGAGATAAATACTGAAACAACACTTAAAGGAAGCAAGAGAAAGGGGCCAGAAGGCATCGCTAAATTATAATAAGCTAAAAATAAACGACAAAACATATATACTGTGGAAAGCTTATGATACAAGAGGACACAAAGCGAAACGATGAATACTAAAACACCTCAAGTAAAACCCAGAGGAAGAACATATACTGAAAGATCACCAGGAGATGACGAAAATGAATCAGAAAATATGGCGAAAATAACCAAGACTGCAAATAATTCCGGCACAAAGCCAAAAAACTGAGATTGTATGTAAAAGTAGCACATAGTAAAGAACAAACGACTAGTATCACTAAAACATACCAGCAAACGAATATGGAAAACGCATTTATGGAATGTAAAGAGACCGTAAAGAAAATGGATGAAAACCTGAAGACGAAACTAGCACGGAAAAAGAACAACGAATCAAACATAAGAAAAAGAGATAGAAAAAGAAAAATCAAGAAGAAAAATAGAGTAAAAGTAGGAACCTGGAACGTTCAAACATTATTGAGACCAGGAAAAATGGAAGAGGTAGCAAGAGAAATGCAAAGATACAGAATAGACATACTAGCACTACAAGAAGTACGATGGAAAGGAGAAGGAAATATCAAAAAGAAAAACTACACAATATACTACTCGGGAGAAAACAAGCAAGGGAAAAACGGTACAGCATTCATGGTTAACAGTAAGATTAGGGACAAAGTTATAGAATTTAAAGCGATAAATGGACGAATGTCGTATATAAAAGTAGAAACAAACAAGCCAATATGACAATCATAAACATATATGCACCCACAGAAAATGCACCAGAAAATGATAAAATTGAATTGTATGAAAAACTGGAGGAATTATATGAAAGATTACCCAGAAATGATATAGTACTAATGGTTGGTGACTTCAATGCAAAAGTAGGCAAAGAAAACCAGTATAAGGAAGTAGCAGGGAAAGAAACTATTCATGACGAGACAAACGATAACGGAAGAAAATTATGCCAACTAGCAGCAATAACAAACAGTTACATTATACGTACAAACTTCATGCACAGAAGAGAGCATAAAGTAACATGGTTGATACCTGGCACAACAGATGGCAATCAGATAGATCACATACTAATATCCAAAAAATGGAAAGCAATAATGCACGATGTCAGATCATATAGAGGAGCAAACGCGGACACAGACCATTTTCTAGTAATAGGAGAAATCAAAATGAAGATAATTAAAGCAGAGAGAACAAGACAAAACAAAAGAAGATGGAATCTGGAGAAGTTAAAAGTACAGAAACTAAGGGAACAATATGAGACAACCCTAAAGGAAAACCTAATACAAGCAAATAACACAGAGGACATATGGTAAAATATAAAAGAATCCATTTTGAATTCAGCTGAAGAGGTGCTAGGACAGAGGGAAATAAAAAGAAGGAAATAGTGGTTTGATGCAGAATGCGAAAACAAAATCAAACAGAAAAACCAAGCAAGAGATAAATGGATATCAACTAAAGAAGTGCATCATCGAAACGAATATAAAGAAAAAAAGAAAGCAGCCGACAATTGTTGCAAGAACAAAAAAAAACTGTGGATCGAAGAGCTGTTAAAGGAACTAGAAATGAATAGTAAAGACAGCGCCAAACTATTTGGATACCTAAAAGCTCAACAAAGAAAAGGCAGACCAGTAGTTAAAATTGACAATAGATAATGGGAAACACACTTCACAGAACTATATAGATGCAAAGAAAGCCCGGAAGAGGAGGTAGGCGCAATGAAAGACATTAGAGATAATGAAATAGGGATGCCAACACATGATGAATATTTAGCCATTATTCAAAAAATGAAACAGAAAAGAACACCAGGCCCAGATGAAATTCCCAATGAGCTCATTAAAAACGGAGGGGAAAAGTTATTAACAAGCATCTATAACCTAATAGTTAGAATGTGGGAAGCAGAAGAAATGCCCGAGGATTGGAAAGAAGGCAGAATTATACCAATATTTAAGAATGGAGAAGTAACAAACTGTAACAATTATAGAGCAATATCTCTACTGAGTACAACATATAAAATTCTAACAGCCCTCATCAAACAAAAACTCAATCAATTCACAGAGAAAAAAATTGGGGACTACCAGCAAGGATTCAGAGAAGGCAGATCCACTAGAGATGCGATCCACATAGTTACACAAACAATCGAAAAATGCCACGAACACAACATAGAGACTCCATATCCTCTTCGTAGACTTCAGACAAGCCTTTGACTGTATTAGAAGAAATAAATAATTTATTGAAATGAAAAATCAAGATATACCAGCAAAATTAATCAGATTAACAAAAATGACCATGGATGGAGCTCGAGCCAAAGTAACAACAGAAGAAGGTAGCACAAAATCAATTGCAATAGAAACAGGAGTGCGACAAGGCGACTCCCTGTCAACCACATTATTCAACATAGCACTAGAAGGAACAGTCAAGGCCAGCAAAATTAAAGGAACTATAGCCCACTCCTCAACACAAATAGTTGCATATGCAGATGATTTAGTTCTTATGGGAAGAGACAAGGAAATATTAAAAGAAGCAGTAACAATCCTGGCAAAAGAAGCACGGAAAAGAGGTCTAGAAATTAACGAAGGAAAAACAAAATATCTACTCTGCTCTAGAAGAGAAGATAACAGGATGAGAGAAATCAAAATAGAAAACTACACTTTTGAAAGAGTCCAACAATTTAAATATTTGGCAGTAATAGTGAATGGCCAAAACAAGAGCAGTGAAGAAGTAACGGAACGAATACTAACAGGCAACAAAACATACTGGAGATATCATAGGCTTATGAAGGACAAGAACTTATCCAGAAATACAAAACTGAAAATATACAGAGTTGCAATCAGACTAGTAGTTAGGTACGAAGCTGAGACAATGTGCCTCATGGAAAAAGATGAAGAAAAATTGAGAATATTCGAAAGGAAAATCCTCAGACGCATCATGGGCCCGATAAGAATGGACAACGGAGAAATGAGAAGAAGAATGAACCATGAACTAAGAGACATAATTAAGGGAGAAGATATAGTTAGATTTATTAAATCATAGAGGCTGAGATGGCTGGGACACATAGAAAGAAGGAAAAACGACCGACTGATTAAGAAGATCACCAGATGGAAACCGGCAACTGAAAGACCAAGAGGAAGACCCAGAGAGAGATGGGAGGACCAGGTCATGAGAGATATCAAAATTCTGGAAGTGAGAAACTGGAGGGAACTATGCACATATCGAAATGAGTGGAAGAAAATAGTAACGAAAGCCAAGTCATACAACAAACTTTGACAACATACAAGTGGAATGCGGAGTGATTCACCGCAATAAGCTAATCTGAGGGCTCTAAGTAAGAGCGGCAAACATTCCACCTGGAATGAAAAGCCCTGATGATGATGATGATATGGTGAAACCTATACTGCCAAGAGAAAAGAATAATAGAAGTCAAATAGATTTGACAGATATGCAAGCCCAAGCAGATAATTCGAATGAATAGAATCAAGCTACATATTCCAATATAGTTAGTATAAATATTTAAATTAATGTGGATGGTTTATCAATGATGACATTCGGTGGAATGCATAAAACGTAGTACCTGCTAATACTTCCAGCATGTACTACATTTTTGAAGATTTTACTACACTTACAAAGTACTAAATGCTTTGTAAGTGTAGTAAAATCTTCAAAAATATAGTAGCCACTTGAAGAATTAGCAGGTACTACGTTTTATACATTCCACCCATTGTGTCTTCTGACTGCTACGATGGATGTACGACAACGGAAGTGCTGCGGAAATTTTTTGTTGGTGCAAGGGAAAAATGTGTGTGAACATAATGGGTGGAATGCATAAAACGTAGTAGATGCTATTGCTTCAGCAAATAGTATCTAATTTGTAGCATTTTCTTTTACATAAAAGTAGGTGCTTTGTTGAGAAGACCCTACTACACAACCGAAGTACTTGCTACTGACCTGAAGGATCTACTACTAAACGTAGCGCCAGCCGTAGTGCCCTTGTGCGCATCAGACCAATGGTATTAGAACTATTTATATAGTTTTTCATGTGTTTTTGTGTTTTGTGAATTCACATTTTTACATACCTAATTATTATTAGAATAAGTGAGTAGTGAGTAAAAATGAGTGGTTCAGATTCCGAAGCAACAAAAGGGTTAGGCGAGGATAAAAATGAACAAGTATTGTTTGTTAATCTTCTTGAAAACTTTCAAATTTTATTTGATAAAAAAATGATCCCAAAAATTAAAAATGAAAAGGAAGCTGCATTGAATAAACTAACTGCTGCCTTTAATGAAATAATTGAAAAAAACCTAGATTTAAAACAGATTTTGAAGAAATTCAACAACATGAAAACAAAGGTTAAAAAAATTGTTGAAGTAAAAAAAACTGGTAACAAAAAAATCGTACTGACTGGCAAAGAAAATTCTATGAGTTATGGAACGTTGGAGAAAATCAAGTCTTCCACAGGATACCAGGTGCTTGTCAGGCCGATGTAACAGAGGAGATTGGGGTTTCATTATAAAAAAATAATGATGAAAACGTTCTTTTTAGCTCCAATTCTGGTTGCCAAAAGCTAACAGGCAGAGCTCCCAAATATCCTAGTGCAAAAGAGGAGTCGCTGATTGAACTACAGAAACAGAAGACCTACTTCCGAAAACAAATTGAAGCAGCCGAAGCTCAAACTGAAGGGTCAACCATTCACTTTCCCCCGTCGTACCCCTCTGGTAACAGCCAAAAACGTTTGTTTAACATAATTTAGTAGTTTGTACAGTACTTATACCTCCTGCCAAGTATGAAAAGGATACGTCGAATAGTTTTAAAATGCTGAGCAAAAATAGTTTTTAAATGTTTTAGGTTAAATCTTCGTATTTTGTGCTAAGTTTTCTTCAGTTACTATATGGACAATTATTAATGAAATATCCTGTATATACCTACATATACAGTGCGCTGAAATAAGTATTACCCCCAGGTTAACTTATTTATTTTTAGCACATAATCAAAACACTCGGACATGTCGATTTTTAAAATAATTATAGTATATTATAGCATCAATGTTTCGAACTTTACGCGATCCCTCTTCAGATGCCAGTCATAATTTTGATTTTTTTAAATGGGAAAGTGGGTACATCATGTGACAGATCATTTAAAAGCTTTTGAAATACTGATTACAAAAATTTATAATGTGCAAAATTTCGGTCCAATGATTTTTAAATGCATTAATTTTTTTAATCCTGAAAAACTAATAAGGAATTTTTGAAAATTTTAGACGCAAAATGAAAGATTACATTATTACCGAGGGTCGAAAGTCCCTAAATACTTCTATATTGTTTATTTAAATAAGTTATAGGGGTGAAAACGAAGAGAAAATTTAGTATGACTTTTAATTTCAAATATATCATTCAAAAGAAACATTTTGTTTATTCTAAGGGACTTTGGGCCCTCGGTAATAATGTAATATTTCATTCTGCGTTTAAATTTTTCAAAAATACTCATTAGTTTTCTCAAGATTCGAAAAAAATGAATACATTTAAAAAGCATTTGACCGAAATTTTGCCCAAGTATTATACATTTTTGTAATCAGTGTTTCAGAAGCTTTTAAATGGGGTGTCACATGATGTACTTTCCCATTTAAAAAATCAAAGTTACGACTGTCATCTGAAGAGGGATTGCGTAAAGTTCGAAACATTGATGATATAATATATTATAATTATTTTAAAAATTGACCTCTCTGAGCGTTTTGCTTATATACTAAAAATAAATGAGTTAATATGCGGGGTAACACTTATTCCAGCGCACTGTATGAATAAAACTGCACGACTCATGATAATTACCTAAATATTTTACGATGAATATCGTTATTGTATCTTCTTCCTGGTTTGTAGATTTTTCAACGACGAACATTCATAAATGCTGCCATTTTTTAACAAAAAACACCTACGCCGAAGTCGTTCATCCACCAACTTTATCTAAACTGAAGCAAATTCTACTAAACTAGCAAATACTTCAAAAGCGTAGTACCTCCTTCTATGTATCTGGTAAATAGTAGCAGATGCTACGGAGGAAAGCAAATGCTTTGTAAGTGTAGCAAATTCTTCAAAAATGTAGTACGTACTTGAAGCATTAGCAGGTACTACGTTTTATGCATTCCACCCATTGCCTGTCCCTGCGTTGATTTTATGTTAGAATGTTGTGATAAGTAAGATATTTATTGTGCAACCAATTTTGGAGTCAACAAATCGTTACACAATCCTCAGACCTGTACAAAAAAAAACAACGAATATAAGTACGAGGTGTTTCTTTAAAAGTTAACGCTGAATTTTATCGATGGTGCCATATATCGAAAGGAAAAATAACCCAAAATATAATATGAGTACTAAAGTATGGTGTATAGTGTTATTATGCCAACATTTTTTTTTATTATAAAAGTCGTTACTGAAATTGTGTATTAGTCATAATTTACTTGTAACCTCGGAAACCTTTTTTTGGATGGTGCTAGAAAGGTCACCAATGGAGACACTGCGAACGCCAGCCAGATGGTTGGTGGAAAGTGAGTCGTGGGTTCGAAACTAGCTTTTGGAACGTAGAATGGAGCCAAGAGAAGAAATAGGTAAACGATAGATAGATAGATAGATAGATTTATTTAACTACTTTACAAAAAAAAATTGTTTGTAGCAAGTCAAAATTACAAAGTCAAAATAAGGAATATAAAAATTACAAGGTATATAAAATCACAAGGTATATAAAACAGAAATATAAAACACAACTTATAAATATGTATCACAAACAAGAATATAGATTAACAAAAAATATTTTGTGTCACGGTAAGCATTTCAGTAGATGTTCTGCAATGAGTCATATATTCTTCCGAGCAATAAAAGCAATGTTTCAACAGATACCTTTTTATTACTTTTTTGAAACTGTTACAGCTTAGCTGTTTAATATCTTTTGGTAAAATGTTGTAGTAGTTATAATTAAGACAATTTTTATCTGAAAGACGCAATCTAGAGCGATTTGTTCGTAAATAGTGAGAGTATCGCGTATTGTGAACGTGAACATCAGACTGCTTTGTTAAATGGGACCTTTTTCTGTGAATTTCAGTCAGAACTTGATATATCAACAGAGTAGGTAGCGGCATAATTTTTAATTTGATGAAGAGAGGTCGGCAATGTTCCAGATAACTAACCCCTGCTAAAATCCGGATAGCTTTCTTTTGCATCCTGAAAATTTGAAGAGCATTTGTTGAATTGCCCCATAAGATTAATCCATAGCTTAGGTGTGAGTGAAATAAAGAAAAATATGTCACCTTCAATGTCTCAAAGCTGACAACCCTTGCTAGTTGACGAATAAGAAACAATGAACTAGACAGCTTCGCCTTTACTTGTGAAATATGAGCCGACCAGTTCAATCGATTGTCTATGGTTATTCCTAATAGTTTAGCAGTGTCTTTGTCATCTGGATCGCCATGTAAACCACTTGCAGATATAATCAAGTCCTGCGTTTTTTCAGTATTGAGTTTTAGTTTGTTCGCAGCAAACCATGTGCTAGATTTATCAGAGACTTCCTCGTAAGCCATTTTTAAATCCTCATTTTTATTACCTGATATTATGTATGTCGTATCATCCGCAAATTGTACTGATTTGTACGGAGATATGAAATGAGGCAAATCGTTGACATATATAATGAATAAAAGAGGTCCCAAGACCGAACCTTGTGGGACTCCATGTTTTACGGGTCGAAAATCGGAGAGATAACCTTTAGACACTACAGCCTGGTGTCTACCACATAGGTACGAAGAGATAAGCTTAAGAGGGATACCTCTGATTCCATAATAGTTTAATTTGTGGAGCAAAATGTCATGTGAAACGCAGTCAAAAGCCTTCGACAAATCGCAGAGAGAAATTGCTATGCGATTGCCACGTTCAAGCCCCTCAATCACCTCGCTCACAATATTATATACCGCGTTTGTAGTAGAACGAGCACTTCTGAATCCATATTGCGAGTTGCTAAAATAACTTTTAGACTCAAAATAAGAATATAATTGTTGTTTGATCACCTTTTCAATCACTTTCCCGAATGTAGAAACAATGCTTATGGGTCTGTAATTGTCAGCTTTCGAGGAATCACCTTTTTTATAGATAGGTAGTACCTTTGAGTACTTTAGTGCTTCTGGAAATACTCCAGTTGATAAAATTAAGTTAATAAGATGAGTGAAAGGTGTTAAAACTATTTGGTAAGTTTCTTTTAAAATTTTGCTATTTATTTCGTGAACGTCCTTACAATTGGAATTATTAAGAGATTTAATTATTTGAGAGATCTCATCTTCCACAACGGGTCGGAAACAAAAGGACTTACTCGGGGAAGGATAGTTTCTGTAACTGAAGAGGATATCGTTATTAATAGTGGGAAGGGATGTAATTATATTCTCTGCGATTGTAATAAAAAATTGATTTATTTCGTCTGGAGATAGATCTGGTTGTACCGAACTGGATCTTGTATTGCCTCTTTCGAAGTTTAATATTTTCCAGCAGTCTCTAGGTTTATTATTGGAGTTAGTAATAAAACCAGAGTAAGCCGACTTTTTAGCATTTTGTAACTGCCGATTATATTCATATTTTTGTTGTTTATATAGTTTGAAAATATCGGGATCCTTAGTGACATCTGCAATGTGTTTAATGAGAGAAAGATTAGATCTGTAAGACCTTAATTCGTCATTAAACCATTGCACGGGTGTTATTTTAGCAGTTGGTCGTACTTTTTTTAATGGAAAAAACTTTAATATTAAGTTGTTATAAGTTTCAGTTAAAAAGAACATCAAGACATCGGGATCGTTATTGGTGTCATAGAAAAAGTCCATCTTTGTACTAGCTAGTGCATATTTAAGCTTCTGCAAACCAGAAGAAGTAATAGACCGTTGAAGTGATTGATTAGTGTCAACAACTTTAAGATCAGAATCAATAGATATAAATTGTGCTCGATGGTCAGAGAAACAAGGTTCAAATACGCCCACCCTGTAGATATTTTCAGAAAAGTTAGTCATAATGTTATCGATGCAACTACTGGATTGAGATGTGATTCTAGTATAATCGTTTATCGTTATTTCTAGACCAAAAGACATTAACAGATTTTGAATATCATAAGAAGATTCAGATTTAATTTTAAAATTTATATTAAAATCCCCAAGTATAATCAGTTTGTCTGCTTTGTTAAGTAAGAATGCTATAACATTCTCAAAATTCACCAAGAACAAGTCACAGTCACCATTACCTGATCTGTATACAGTTAAAACATTGGTTCTCATTGAAGGTATATAAATTGCACAAAACTCTGAAGTTTGCTCTACGTTATATTCATTTAGATTAAGAGAAGAATACATAAGATTTTCTTTTACATAAATTGCAACGCCACCTTGCTTCTTTTCAACCCTACAGAAAAAGTTAGCTAGTGAAAAGCCGGAGATGTTAATTAATTTTAGATTTTCTTCAGTTTGCCAGTGCTCTGAAAAACATATGACGTCATAGAACTTTTTATCCGCAAGAAAAGCATTGATCATATCGACTTTATTTGATATACACTGTAAATTGACATGAAACATGCTTACCGTGCCTTGTTGAATTAGGTTATTTTGAAAATTTGATGGAGGGTTAACGGTCGTTTCTTCATCCTTCATTTTATTTGAGTATGTGTTGGACGCTTCATAAAAAACCTGCTTACATAAGAGCCTACGGGCCATAGTTTTGGGTCCATCGCTAAACCAAAATGTTGTTCAAAAATTGAGACTTTAAAGGATGAATATATGTTGGGATGCTTAGCCGTTAAGGACGTACATATCACTTCTGGAAAGTGTTTTTCTAACATCTTCTTAAGATTATCTGCCGTTGTATGCTGGTTTACCCTAGTAACATGAAGATGACTAAATTTTGGGACACCACTGATTTCAGAGTTTTCATTATTGCCAATAACAATAGGTCCATTCCTTCTTTTATACCTAACAGTTTTCCATTCTTGCCCATTATTATTTGGAACTGGAACCGAATTTTTACTCTCAGTATTTATCAAATTCTCATCGTTTGTTAAATTAATGATATCTGAACATTTTGCCTCCGTTTGTATTCTTAAAATATCAGCTGATAATTGTTTATTATTTTCGATTAAGGAAACAACTTGTTTATTTTTATTGGTACTATTTTTAAATAGAGTTTTTGTTGGGGAACTCCTTTCTTTATCAACAACAAGACTTTCATTTACAGCAACATTTTTTGCGGGTGTAGTGTTTTCGTTTTTTGGATATATTTTACTGCTAGACTGTTTCGGTCGTTCAAAATTTGGGTCTCTGTTTGAATGGTTGATTGAATTCGTATTTTGTTTTGTAGATGGCGACTGATCAGCTATTTGCATATATTTAAATAAATCTAGTTGTTCCTTCAATAAATTTATCGTAATTTGTTGATTTGATATTATTGTTTCATTCTGATTAATAATTTTCTTTAAGTACCTTATTTCAGTTTGTCTCGGATCCTCATCGTCAGCCTCACTATCCAAGGTTTTGTTTGGTGGATCACTTAACCTCACACTCTCCTCACAGCATATAACTGTCTCATCATCGATATATTTGATCGATTTTAGTTGCTTCAGGCAGCCACTATGGGATAACGTTCCACAATTCGCACATAATAGACCACTTTGTGCAACTTTATAACACTTTTTACAACACTTAACTTCCGAGTCGTAAACACGACCGTTCTTCTGAGGCGCCATGTTTCTCTCTGAATGACTCTGAACGATAAGACAAGACAAGGTTGATTAGAAAAGGGAGAGAAACAGATAAATAGATAGGTAGGTAAAATTGCCATAGAAATGAAAAGAGATACAGGTCGCCACTTAACTTTTTGGGGTCACAAGGGGAAAATTAAGAAACCTAATGAAATCGCTGTCCTTTAGTGAACTACATTACATCGGTGGTTAGCCTTAATTACAGATGAAGAAAGGTTTGAGGTCGATAGCCCGTAGATTGCTATACTTTTGGAGATAATTGGAGGTATTGTTAATTAAGACACTTACAGTAACTCTGATGATGTTGTCTCTTAAATTGCACTAAATCTAACTGTACTTTAACTAGTATTCATGCACTAAAATTACTTATATTGTGTTTTGGATCTAATCGGATGTTAGATCTAATTCAGGAAGATAATAAAGTGAACTCACACTCAGATAAAATAATAAAGTGATTTCTCACTCACAAGATATATTGCAGATAAGATATTAGATACGAGACAGATACGTCTGCACCCGAAGATACTCATTCACCCAGTCCTTTCCTATTCGCAATCTTTTCGATGCTTTTTCTTAAAAAAAAAGTGGCTATACATCCCCTCTCAAAAAAATTAAAACTGTGCTTTCGCACAAACGAGGCTGTTTCTAGGTAATCTAAACAATATAAGGGAACATGCCGAAAAAGCAGAAGACGGTAAGTTATTGAGTAAAAAGATTTCCTTTAGTTATAAAATAATAGTTATAAAATAAATTGCAATACACATCCCCGTTTTAAGTAGGGTACCTAACGGGATTTTAGTAGTGAACTTGTTGAGAGGATTTTAACCGTTATTTCGATATGTCCAAAAAATGTTAACAATAGCCAAGTGCTCTGGTCTATTTTCAAAACACCTTGTTTTGAGAAGGCTGCAATAAAAAAACGGTAACATTTACAACTCTGACCATCCAGGCCCGTTATTGTCCCATGAAATAATTTCGATTGTCATTCCGACAGAGAAATAACCAGAGCAGTTAGGCCAAGGGCGTAACATTGTTGCTTGTAAAGGGATTTATAATTAATCTAAAAGGCATACTAATTATTTACTAGTCTTATTATAAAAAAAATGTTACATACTGCAAAATATTAAAAAAAAAGATATAAAAGATCACCATTAAATTTAAACACTTGTAGAACACATATACAGGGTGTCCCGAAAAGATTGGTCATAAATTATACCACACATTCTGCGGTCAAAAATAGTTCGATTGAACCTAACTTACCTTAGTACAAATGTGCTCGTAAAAAAAGTTACAGCCCTTTGAAGTTACAAAATGAAAATCGATTTTTTTCAATATATCGAAAACTATTAGAGATTTTTTATTGAAAATTGACATGTATCATTCTTATGGCAGTAACATCTTAAAACAAAATTATAGTGAAGTTTGTCCACCCCATAAAAATTTTATGGGAGTTTTGTTCCCTTAAACCCCCCCATACTTTTGTATACGTTCCAAATAATTCATTATTGTGGTATCATTAGTTAAACACAACGTTTTTAAAACTTTTTTGACTCTCAGTATTTTTTCAATAAGCCAGTTTTTATCGAGATGCGGCTTCTTTTTTAATATATTTACATAAAAATTTTATGGGGGTTTTGTTCCTTTAAACCCCCCAAATGGTTGTGTACGTTCCAATTACACTATTATTGTGGTACCATTAGTTAAACACAGTGTTTTTAAAACTTTTTTGCCGCTTAGTCTTTTTTTGACAAATTACCTTTTATCGAGATATGGCTTTTTTTTCAAAATATACCTAAAAATGTAAATTATAAATACATTTTCAGATTATTAACAGGTCTCTATAATCGTACTTAACCATATACAAAGATGTGGTGGATTCGACAAATATTCAAAATAGGTCGATAAACACTGGTTTATCAAAAAAGTACTAAAAGGCAAAAAAGTTTTAAAAACATTTTGTTTAACTAATGGTGTCACAATAATAATTTAATTGGAACGTACACAAAAGTTTGGGGGGGTTTAAAGGAACAAAACCCCCTTAAAATTTTTATAGGTGGACAAATTTCACTTTAATTTTTTTTTAAGATGCTGCTGCCATAATAATGCCACATGTCCATTTTCAATGAAAAATCTCGAGGGGTTTTCGATATATGAAAAAAAATCGATTTTCATTTTGTAAATTCAAAGGGCTGTAACTTTTTTTGTGTGCACTATTGTATATAGGTAAGTCAGGTTTAATCAACATATTTTTGACCCCAGAATCTGTGGTATAATTTATGACCATTCTTTTCGGGACACCCTGTATAAAACATATTTATAAACTACGCAAATTACAAAACACTTCAAACAAGCAATAAAACTAGTGTTATTGTGTTATATTTTAATGTTAATATTGAGAGGCAACATTAGCGCGTCATCAATATTTTTGTTTTTCTAAAGTTCTGCGAACTTTCAACAGTGCGGCAACAGTGAGTTGGCAGTACCACAGTGACAGTGACATTATATTTTATACTATCAAAAATAATAATTTATACTCATAGGCGCACTAAATGATGCCAAGTCAGTGAAGTTCGATTTTTTGTTAGAGATAGGAATGGTATATAAAAGTTTATTTGTAGAAAGTGTATTTTTTTTGTTCTTTTTAATGGCGATACAGGCTGGATTTTGCAATATTTTATTTTGTTATAGAGTAATTTCCACATACTATCATATTTTTCAAATTGAGCTCTGTAACGCCATTCTTTACTATATTACGAATATGTGTGCCAAATGTCTCAACAAAATATTCAAAATTAGAGCTGCAATCTTGGAACGCGTTTTCCTCGTGCTAAAGGTGCCTTTTAAAAGAAAATTTTTATGTCAATATTTTTAATAACAGTGATTAAAAATTGACATATTTTTAGCAATGTGCTTAAAACTGAAATTATGAATCGATATGTGCTGAATATGATAAAAAGCTTGCTTACCTCTGTAGACAAGAATTGGGCTGGTATGACATATGTTAGTATAAACTGATTTGCCAAATTAAATTGATATAAAATACATTTTACTAGTTCCCGTACTTCTGGTCTAAAATTATTATATAGAGATTACTATACATTAGGCCGGACCTACATTTTTTTAAATTTTTTACAAGGCTAGTAGCGAAATGTTGGAATTAGCATTTATATCACCCTATACCAAATTTGGGCCGCTAACAAATAATTAACCGGCCCCCCTGGCCATTAAAAATTTCTTTAGCCGAATTTTTTTTTACTTTTCTTCAAGGCTAGTTGCCGAAAGTTGGAACTAGTATTTATATAATCCTATGCCAAATTTGGGCCAGTTTAAAAAGTAGTTAACCGGACCCCCTGGCCCTTGAAGTTTTTTTTTTTGTTAAAAAACTGCTTGGTTCTAATAAAAAAAGTTTTGTTGTCGTATTCTATTGTTAAACGAAAAAAAATACAGTCGGCAGGAAAAAATACTTAAGCTTTCTAAGACTTCTAAGGCTGTTGATTTGACAGGTGTATCCAAAAAAGCTGCTGCTAAAATTGCAAATGCCGTTTTAGAAGGTCTAAACTTAATTTTAAAAAATAATACAGTGCTAGTCATGGACAAAAATAAAATTTGGAGAGGAGGTAAAGAAAACAGACGGCAAGTCCAGCATGAGAACAAAAATTTCTTCTTCTTCTTCCTCTTTATAAGCAATTCTGCTTGTTCACTGGCAGACTGATACCTCTATGTGGAAGGTTGTCACTCATTTTTGTGTGGTCGGCTGATACTTCTACCGATTGGTGATTTATCTCTTGCTATTTTGACCACACGTGTCTCCGCCTTTCTGGTTATGTGGTTATTCCATTCCTTTTGTCTATTTAGTGTCCATTCCTTTATACACTGTACGTTACATTGTATTCTAATGTCTTTACTCCTCTTTCTATCTCTCAGAGTATGTCCTGTAATTTTTCTCAGTACTACTATCATCTCTGCCGTTTTCAGTAGTCTTTGTGTTGTGGCTGCATCGGGTCTTGTTTCTGATGCATATTCATTATTGGTCTTACACTGGCTTTATGATTTCTTGACACTAGCTCAGTGTCAATATGTCGGATTCGCCATATAGTGTTATTAAGGCATGCTGCCAGTCTATTCGCTTTTTGTACTTGATTTCTCACTTCTTTGTCGAAGTCTCCGTAACTTTAATTCCAAGGTATTTTACTTCCATTACTTGTTCAATACTGATACCATCAATTTTTATTTTGCATCTGATTGATTCTTTACTGATTACTATTGTTTTAGTTTTCTGAGATGAAATTGGCATATTAAATTTTGTTGCTCTTATGTTAAATCTGTGGACTAATATTTGCAGACTACCTTCATCTTGGGCTATCAATATTGCATCGTCTGCGTAGCAGAGTATTTTACTTTTTCGTTTCCCATTCTATATCCTCCTCCTGTGTTGACGTTTAGAATTGAAGATCATAGGACTAAATTAGTCTCCCTGTCTTATTCCGCTGCTAGTGATGAGCGAGACTGGTCTTGGTCTTGCGGTCTTGGTCTTGGTCTTGCAGCAAGACCAAGACCAAGACCAAGACCAAGACCGCCTTTTGGTTGCAAGACCAAGACCAAGACCAAGCTTACAAGAACAAGACCAAGACCAAGACCGAACCTTGCAAGACCACGCAAGACCAAGACCAACCTGCAAGACTCTTGCACTTTTTTGAGAAAAATTGGTTTTTATTATTTAACTTTATTTTTTAGTTCAATAATATATACTGACATTGTAAGAAACCTTAAACAATATCGAATTTTTAAAATACATAATATTTTGGTTATATTTTTAAGTCGTTTTGATTAAGTCAAACGGTTTGCATTTTCTCAACCTTCAAAGTGTCCAGAAGGCAAGTTTTCAAACGGCGACAGTTCAAGGACAATTGAAATTACTTGTAAGACAAAAAAATGTAATTATAGATAGGGTAATCCATTTAAAAAAATGCAATTAAAAATGGTTTTTATGTACAAGTAGTTTTCGCTTTTTTGTCTAATAAAAATACTGACACTTATTTCAATTCTTTTCGCATAATCGAGGAAAAATGTAGGTCGTTAAATTTAAAATTAATACAAACAATATCATAATAAATTTTGAAAAGGGATTCACAATGCTGTGAAAGCATTGTGGCCTGAATAAAAAATAACTGGTTGTCGATTGTAATGTGTCAAGCTTGGTATCGCAAAATCCAAAGCTTAGGTTCAGTTTCTGAATATATGTAATGACAAAAATTCCGATACTGGGAAATTTTTAAAATTATTTTTTGGATTAATTTTTTACAATCAACGAAAGTTGGAAGTTGAATTATTTGTGGAAATCCCGGATGACAAACGCGTAAAGAAGTTTACTGATTTCATAGTATGTGCCGCACTTGAAATGCATGCGCATCATTTCAGTGTGTTTTAAATTCTAGTTTTTACTATCCACATCCGAATATTTTCAACTTTTTAAATGTCATAATGGGTATTCAATCCAAAAATATGTGAAAATAAAAAGTGCGAATAACTCGTGTTACCAGAGCAATGTAGTTTAAATAAAATTAAAGAACTGCAAGATAACAAATTACTGAATTAAGCGTTTATAACTCCCCATTAGGTATAGTTATTATGTTATAGTATTAGGTCTATAAATAGGTATGGTAAATATGAACGTATTTACTAAAAAGTATGTTTTAGTTAGTTTATAAAAAAAGTTAATTATATTAAATAATGATTAAGTAGAAAAAAAAATATTTGATTTTTGTGTTCTCTTAAAAAAATTTAATTTATGTTCTTAAATTTGACCCTCGTAGGATAAATACTACAATGTTCGAGTGAAAGGAGCAGATCATTATTTAACAACTATAAACCGTTTATCCCTTTTCGTAAAATCCGTGAATTGAAGGTCCCCGACCATTTGTGGCACCTTTAAGAAGCTCTTTTTCTTTAACATTTTATTAAAATACAGGGGCAATAATCAATAATCCAGACTCAAGACGTGGTCTGAAGGCAGGCGGCAGGTATCGACAGCATGCAAAACACAACGTGACACAACCGAAGGCCGGCAACTGCAACAAGGGTTGTAAATGCAGGTTTTTCCTACTGATAAACATTACCATTATAAAAGTATACTCTAATCTCTTTATATAGAGAAAAATAATTAGGTCATTAGGTGAATGTATAATGTTAAAATTGGTATCCGTTTGAAACTATATTCTACATTCTGTTAAAATTTTAAAGCAAATAATATAGTTTCATTCTTCACATCTTTATTTATTTCAATGTACATTTTATTCGAAATTGTTTGGTTCAAATTATTACTACCAAAAAAGCAAGACCCTTGCAGCAAGACCAAGACCAAGAACAAGACCGGCTAATGCAAGACCAAGACCAAGACCAAGACTGCCTTTTAGCTGCAAGACCAAGACCAAGACCAAGCTTGCAAGAACAAGACCAAGACCAAGACTAGCCTGGTCTTGGTCTTGTTCTTGTTTTGCTCATCACTATCCGCTGCCTATATTTATAGGTTCCGTAAGTTATCCGTATATTCTGACTTCAATTTTGTGGTTTTTAGATATATTCAATAGTTTTTATGATATCTAGAATCTAGAGGGACTTCTCTATTATACAAAAGTTGGGTTACATCTGTGGGTCTTACTGCAACACATGTTTTTTTCAAGTCAATTAGGAATAGAAATGCTGGTCTATTATTCTCTAGTGGTTTCTCAGTAATTTGCTTTATGATTAATATTGCATCTGTACACGATCTTCCAGTACGAAAATCATATTGTTTATCTGCTAAACTTATCCTCTGATTCAGTAGGTCTTGTAAAATTTTAGTTGTAAGTTTTAAAGTATTATTTAACAAGTTGATACTTCTGTAGTTTTCTGGCTTCTTTTTATCTACTTATTTGAATAGTAGAATTAGTTCGCTCGTTCTCCATTCTTCCGATATTTTATTTTGTTTTAGGATTTTGTTATTTAATGTTAGTAATTGTTCTGTCATTGCTGCTCCAAAATATTTCCGTAAATCGTTTGGATAGGGCTTTTTTGATAGTTAATCCATGTATCATTTTCTATGTGTTTTGGTTCTATTAGTTCCTTTGCCTTAAATTTTTGACCTCTTGTAAAGCGCCATATTTCCTTTTGGACACCATAAATATCATGTTTGATTTCTTTAAAAAAACGTCAAAATAATTTTTTATTCTTCTTACGACTAAATATGTTTCGTTTCTGATTATATTATAATTATCGTATGCCTCTTGTTTCTCATTTGACATGTATTTTACGTAAGCTTTTTTCTTCTATTTGCATTTTTCTTTCACTTCTGTTGTACAAAATCATGTTGCTATACATTTAAAAATATCTATCTATATAAATAAAAAAGGTTTCTAGCTCAAAAATTAACTGACTTATAATGAAAAGAATGCCAGTCCCTATTTTGTTCAGCGAAAAATTGATCGGAAACTTCCCCATACTTAGCACCCTAATTAAAATTAATCATTGACCTTATTTTGTTTTCTATATTTATGTATTATTTAATAGGTTCAAGGGGTTTGACCGGCTTAGAATGATTAGTTTCAAAAAATGGAGTTAAAAGCGAATAACGAATTTTTGTAGTTTGGTAAAAAATGCCCTTTTCTTCAGAATAGAAAGATTATCAACAGAGATACGAAAAAATATTTAACTGTAAAATTGTAGCTTATTTAATTCCTAAGAAAGGCGTTAGCAAAAATTTTTTCTGTGGCAAAAATTGAGTGGGCTATTGACAATTGAGGCGTTCTTTGCAAAAACCACAGTTGTCATTATTTACAACATTGGAGATATTTAAAAAAAAGTTATAGTATAGTATAGTTGATCCAAAATATGGCATAACCCAGACATCCAAAGTGAAAGTTATCCTTCAACACCAAATTGTTCTGTATGGTCCACACAATGTCCAGAAAAACTCACACCATTTTGAGCGACGGGTTTGGGAGGGGGGGAGGGGGGAGGGGGGAGAAATCGGTAAATTCGTAGTTTTTTAAGTTTTTCGCCAATATTTCTAAAACTATGCGGTTTAGCATGAACAACCCTCTATACAAAATTGTTCTACATTAAATTTGAAATAAAAAAGGCCCTGTGCATAATCTTTCTAAAATGAATGGTTCCAATGTTACGGAGGTAGTATAGTATAACTGGTCCAAAAAAAGGCCTAACCCAAACATCCAAAGTAAAAGTTTTCCTCCAACACCAAAATGTTCTATATGGTCCACATATTGTTCAGTAAAAAGCTACACTGAATCCGGTAAATTAGTAGTTTTTTTAAGTTTTTCGTCAATATTTCTGAAACTATGCTTTAGCGTAAACAATGTTATATACAAAATTGTTCTACATGAAATTTAAAACAAAAAATGTTCTACACAAAATTGTTATAAAATCAACGGTTCCAGAGTTACGGAGGGTGAAAAGTCGAGGTTTTCGATACTTTTTATATTTTTGGGCAATATTTATGATATAACTATACCAAAAACCGAGACATCCAAAGTGAAATTTATCCTCCAACACCAAATTGTTCTATATGGTCCACATAATGTTCAGAAAAAAGTCACACCATTTTAACCGTCGGGTTTGGGGGGCAGAGGGGGGAGATATCGATAAATATAAAGAGTATCGAAAACCTCCACTTTTCACCCTCCGTAACTCTGGAACCGTTGATTTTATAACAATTATGTATAGAACCTTTTTTGTTTTAAATTTTATGCAGAACATTTTTCTATAGAATATTCCTTACCCTAAAGCACAGTTTTAGAAATATTGACGAAAAACTTAAAAAAGCTACTAATTTACCGACTTCTCCCCCATCTCCCCCCCAAACCGGACCCTCAAAATGGTGTAACTTTTTACTGAACAATATGTGGACCATATAGAACAATTTGGTGTTGAAGGAAAACTTTTACTTTGGATGTCTGGGTTAGGCTTTTTTTGGACCAATTATACTATACTACCTCCGTAACTTTGGAACAGTTCATTTTAGAAGGGTTATGCATAGGGCCTTTTTTATTTCAAATTTAATGTAGAACAATTCTGTGTAGAAGGTTGTTCACGCTAAACCGCTTAGTTTTAGAAATATTGACGAAAAACGTAAAAAACTACGAATTTGCAGATTTCTCCCCCTCTCCCCCCAAACCCGACGCTCAAAATGATGTGACTTTTTTCTGAACATTACGTGGACCATATAGAACAATTTGGTGTTGGATGAGAACTTTCACTTTGGATGTCTGGGTTTGGGTCTAACTATACCATACTATTATTTATTTGAACCGTATTAAGTTTACGAAAATTCTCAAATTAGTGATTTATTATTTTGATGATTACACACAGTTTACAATACAAATAACATTATTTTTCCTTTTGTTTATTTATGAAGGACATTTATTCATTTGACATATGGGGTTTTTGCAGGAATTTTTCATTAATTTATAGGAAAAACGATATTTATAGTAATAAACCAAAATAAAAAATGAACGAAAAATGGTGTTTACTTATAAAATCACACAACACAAATATTCGAAGGGACTTTAACCTATAAAAACCTACTGACAGCCAAGCGATAAAGTTTCCCGCAAAAACACCAATAGTCATTAACAACTATGGTTTTGAAGGGAATTGCGCTTGACATAATATGGGGTTTATGCGGAATCGCCTATATTTTTGTCGCTTATATTTTGGACTACTGTGATTTTAATGGAAGTTTCTTACGCAAGGAACGTAGGTAATTAGTCCTTCAATCCATAGAAGCCATAAGTCCATTTTCGAAAAAAAAATGACAACTGGGGTTTTTGCAAAGAACGCCTCAATTAAAACTTGTAATAACGTGCAAAAGCCACCTTTACCAACCATTTTATAGTCATTTCTTTTTGCGAGTAATGACTTAAAAGGATTTAATATTAATAGTCTTATAGATCTTGTAGAAACCTACAAAATTTTTTTTACTAAACTTTATGGGATAAAAAATAAAAAAGTTACGATTTAAAAATTAACGTAATTTTTTGAAAAAAAAAACGAGAAATCCATTTCTAAGCATAATAATGTAAGTGAGCGGTGTTTTGAGACATTGGTCATATTCATACTTCTTTATTTATGTATTAGTAATAGATGCCAGAAGTTTGCCTGGCTTAGAATGATTAGATTTAAAAAAAAACTGGAGTTAAAAGCGAATAACGAATTTTTGAAGTTTGGTAGAAAATACCATTTTCTTCAGAATAGAAACATTAGCATCAGAGATACGAAAAAATGTTTACATATGAAATTGAAGGTTATTAATTCCCAAGAACTTGGTTTGAAAAAAAATTTTCTACAGCAAAAATTGAGTGAATCGTAAATGAGTGTAATATCGAAAAACATTGATTTTTTTTCAATATAAAACTAACACTTTCGATAGCGAATAAATCGAAAAATATTAATTTTATCAAAAAAATTTGTAGAACATTTTTTGCTT
This sequence comes from Diabrotica virgifera virgifera, assembly GCF_917563875.1. NCBI lineage: Eukaryota > Metazoa > Arthropoda > Insecta > Coleoptera > Chrysomelidae > Diabrotica > Diabrotica virgifera. Next base: position 175,587,698 of record NC_065449.1, on the reverse strand, counting down.
AAAATCAATGTTTTTATCAACTTTTGCGGTCAAAATATAATAAAAAATGCCACCCCCAAGATGGGGTGGCAATCACCTCCATGGTAAAAGCGCCTTTCGACATCATATATATTTTGATCCTTGATCCTTGGACTATCCACTACTTATTCTTAAATTTTCAAGCCAATCGATCTATTCTGTAAAAATTGCGGGGTGAAAAGCTTCGGTTCCTGGATTAAATTAAATATTGTCAATTTGTTGTTGTCATATTGTGGCTCAACAAAATAATATCATTTAATAATACTTGTTGTTATTTCTGTTTTTTTATATGTTTTTTAAATTTAGCATAATTTTAAGTGATGCATAACTTTTGAAACTATGTACCCATATATGTGTATAATATCACTCGAAATAGAAACACCAATTTTTAAGAGAAGGTACACAATATTTGTTGATTCTTTATTACAATGTATTAATAACCACGATTTTTATAAAAACAACAAAAATATGTAACTATAAAAAAAAGTAGATGAAAACAAAGAGATTTATTCCTGTTAGAAGAACGGGCATCTATGACGCGTTTACCGCTAGGTGCTCAGTGCACTAATTCAACATAGTGTTGTTTGCCATAAGACTGCAGTTGCAGTAACTGTGAGGTAAAAACACACAAGTTGACATGGCGATTTTCACCTCTTAAATTATTCGAACATAGTGGTCTATTTTTTTTTGGTAATTTCGTTTTCGTGGTCATTAGTACAAAGTGTAGTATACCTCTAGAAAGCTCTTGGAGAGCTGACCCAGGCAACCAAGAGACGTCAATAACGTCGAGGAAACGTCAGTTTTTGGTTGAACACACACGTGGTTGAGCATTACGTCATACCGATGTCTTTTGTAGATGATTTTAAATGCGTAAAATTAATGACGTTAAAATACGTTTAAAAGACGTTTTAATTTCAGACAGCCGAAGTCTGACGGCTGACGTCACGAAATTGGGAGAAGCTTAAAAGTTACAAAACAAAGGTTATAGGTATGGTTATAGGTTATGTTTGTATCGTCCGCAGTGATATGTGAGAGAGTGGATACGACATAAGGGATGATTTTGTATTTACTAAATGGGACTACTTGATTTGACACTTTTGTGCTACATCCAATATGGCGACGGGCAGGTTTTTATACGTTATATATGGAATATGTTATTAATTAGATATTAAAATTAATAATTATTTATATATTTATGTAATATAATATAATTTTATAATTACATATTTTATATAGAGCAGAATATACTACCAAAGGTTTGTTCTGCCATATTGGATGGAGCGTTTTTGCGGGTGAAACCGAGCCCATCTACTTCACCGTATTTTCACGACACATTTACGACACCGTCGTTTCATTTCATTGCTGTGATTTGACATCGTATTTTGGATTCATTTGGATTTTGTTGGCTGTTTTTAAAACTTTTGTTTGTCATTTGTGAATTTTATAAATTTACCACAATACAAAGTGATTATTTAAGGAAATTATTATTGGAAACTCAAAATGTTGGAGAAAAAGGTAGGCCAAACAATTTTTATTTACTGTTCATTTTTCCCTGATATTTATCAATAATGATGAATTTTGCAAGCAATAACATTATTTCTTTTATTGTTTTAGATATTCATTGAAGCTGAAAATAATTGGAGATTTAGATCCATATACAATTCAGTCAATCAGAATTGGATTTTACAGTAATGCGCATATTCCACCAATTACTATTATAATGCTATTATAGATACATATTTATACATATTATCTGGTAGAGTCTCACAGTTACTACTTTAAGCAGCAGATGAAAGCATACAAAAGCCTTCAGGCACATAAAAGACTTCACAACTGGATTTGTTTTGAAAGGAGTAAAAATTGTTAATGATATCTATATTATTGTTGGAAAGGTATGTCTTTATTTTATTTATTCACCATTAAGAAATATATGGATAACAGTATTAGTGTCTTTTGGATAAATTGGTTTAAAATATTAGATTTATGTATTTACGTTTATATATCTGTATGGAACCAGACATATTGTCGTCCTAATTTGTAAACTCTGTAACTCTATATTTCTCTGAAAATGAGTTATTACTGCCATTTATTTAAAACAATTCCTACTCGTTTAAAAAAGGATGCACATGCATATTTTACCAGAAGAGTAAATAGTGACCTCTTCGTATACACCCTATCTCCCTTGCGGCAAATTTAGTTTGAAAAATATGTAAATCCCCAGTTTGTCATACCACACGACTGACCTCACTGTTTAGAAAGTGATATTTTCAAGAAAAAGTTGGTGGTAAATAATATTAAATACTCATTAAACAATATAGGTACAAATGTTAGTGATATGTGTACCTATCTATAAAATATTCCATTTTAGCATCCTATCTTTTAAAATGGGAGATACGTAGTATTCATATTAGTCATATTTAGAGAAATAATTTTTTGTGTCTCCTGTAAAATTTGAATAAATGGAGTTGCGCAGTTTACAGATTAGGTCGACGACATGTAGTTGCTATGATAGAAAAGAGAATAATAAACAGTCATGATCATGATTGTTTGTTCTAAAATTATATTATATGAATGTCTGATTTTAAAATATTCTCAATCATTGTAAAGAACGCAAATACTCTAATAAAAATAAATTTTGGTAGTTGAAGCATTCCCACAAAGATAAAATATTTAAGTGAAGCATTCCCAAAAAGCTAATGCTAAACCACTAGGTGCTTGGGTGATAGCCAGTTCCAATGGCATAGCAAATACACATTGTATGTGTCTGGCCGGTAATAGTGAAGTTTGCAGCCATATTGCAGCAATATTATTTGCAGCTGAGTATGCCCAGAGCAAGACAGAAGAAAAAGAACCCAATGCATGTACAGATGTTACAGCTATGTACATTCTCTGATAAAAAACTGATGTTATGAGGCTGGTAAATAGACCCCACTTTAATGAAATTGTTCCAATCTCAGGTTCTATAGGTGCTGGTTCGCTGAGAAAGGTAATTAGCTGATACCACTAAAAGTACCAGCGAGACTGCTTCTTAAAGTGATAAATTTAGAGAAATGAATTTGACGAGACGAGAATTTAACACATTTATTCTAAATCAAACAATTAATATTAAAGTAAAGTGAAAAATATATACATATATAACTAATTCTCCCTCTATATAAAAAAGATGAAGAAGAAGAAGAAGATATATACGCAAATAAAATAATGTGTACCTAAATATAAATAATTATGAACAGTAAAAAACGGTAATACATATATATTAAAAACTAAAACTAATGAAAATGAACGAATGAAAGAAAACTACGATATTGTTTCTTAAATGGTTCCGCGCACGAAAATAGTCCGTTAGGCCTTTATTTTATGAGCTCATAAATATGTCCTTACCTCATCAGCTGGATATCTCTTGCCTCTGCCTCGATATGCAGCAATCTTTCACTCCAATTGTACGAGGAACCAAGTTGACTAAAATTTTAACGTCGTTTTTCGTAGTGATACTTAACGAGAGAGAGAGTATTTGAGTCTTCTGATATAACTATGTATCCACTATCACTATATTATACGAGGAGTGAGACACATACTTGTCTCTTCTGGAGCTACTGTTCTAATTTTTTCTTCAACGAGATAATTTTTGACCTTCTTTTACGGGAGATATATTTTTGTTCTGTAATTGTCACTTTGACGTTACCAGAGATAGGAGATGCCGCATATGAACGATAACATAAATAAGGAACGTACTTCTTTGAATTTTATGAATATTTTGTGAGAGTTTCGAACATATTGGCCGGCCTTGACAAGGCGATGTCTTGTCAAAATGTCTAAATAAATTAATAAACTAAAAAAAAAAATCTCGAAGGACCAGATCCCAGATGGATCAGAATGTAACCGTAAACTAAATCTTATACTACTGTGTAACAATGCTAAAAACTAAAATTGAATCATAATACCTCTACTACAAATATGACTGGACTATCATGTCCTGGGCTATGACATTCCAACTTCCATGAGTTTGGAATCATCAATCGGGAGAAGTGAAACACGTGTAATGGGCCTAACATACTCCCCGGATGAAGTTTTAACTTTAATAGATCGGACTAATCCATCCTTACCGGGATATGTCTCAATCACACGTCCAAGTGGCCAACAAAGGGGAGGCGAATCGTCGTCGCGTAAGATAACTAGATCATTAATCTGTATATTTTTAACAGGTTTACACCATTTAGGTCGATGTTGCAGTTGATGAAGATACTCTAACTTCCACCTTTTCCAAAAGAGTTGTCGAGCTTGACAAATTTTCTGATATATATTCAACCTATTCGAATTATGTTGCGAGAGATCTTTTTCCGGATGAGCAGTTAATGCAGTTCCGATAAGAAAATGCCCAGGGGTAAGGCAGCCATAATCATTTGGGTCCTCAGAAAGTGGGGAGAGAGGACGCGAATTTAAAATTCCTTCTATTTGGGTCACGATTGTAGAGAAAACTTCATATGTAACTGTGAGATTTTTCATTATTCGGTATAAATGCCGTTTCGTGCTTTTTACGGCGGCTTCTTGAAGACCTGCCCAATGTGGTGCCTTAGGTACTATAAATTTAAATTCTATTCTATTTGTTGCACAGAAATCCAAGATGCAATTAGAGTTTGCATTATTTGCAAAAAAGTGGTGCAATTCAACGAATCTGTTACTTGCACCAGAAAAATTTGTACCATTATCACTCCATATAAGGGCAGGATTGCCCCTACGTGCTATAAACCTTTTCAATGCCATTAGATAGGCATCGGTTGACAAGCTGGTAACAACCTCGAGATGTGTAGCCTTTGTCACCATACAAACAAATACGGCGATATAGCACTTTTCAGTAGCGGCCTTTCGTAACTTAGAGGTTTTTAACAAAAAGTAACCGGCATAGTCGACACTAACTTTAGAAAATGGTCTACAAATTTGAACTCGGTCCTTGTGCATACCGGCCATCATTTGAGTAGCAAATTTTGCTCGAAATCTATGACAAAGAATACATCGGTGAATAACCTTCTTGACCTCATTTAAACCGTTTATTACCCAAAACCGTTGCCGAATATTAGCTAGAGTAGCTTGAACTCCAGCGTGTCCGAGTGATATATGCACAGACTTTATTAAAAGCGAGACTGTGTGGTCGTCCTTTGGCAACAAAACTGGATGTTTATGGTTAAAGGACAGCTCAGACGAGCTTAACCGACCACCTACCAATATAAGTCCACGTGAATTATCGATGAAGGGAGATAGAGACCAAATACGTGACGAGCTTCTTGTGCTATTGTCTAAAAGAACCTTGTATTCAGCTTTGAAATATTTTCTTTGGAGACTTTTAACGATAAAATTTTCTGCATTTAGTCGTTCATCCGCGGTTACTACCTTGCCTGACTGCAAGCGACTATTACTTCCCTTGAAACGAGCATTATGAACGAACCGAAATACATGGCTAACGGCCTTAACTAGTCTTTCATATTCAGAAAATCGCGAGAAAAATTCAACCCAGTCTAGCACATCGTCTATTGCGACGTGATGTGAACGAGAATGTTCCGTTTTTTCTTCCGGTAACGAGTCTAGTAGGATTAACTTTAAATTTGAATAGTCAATAATTCTTTCTTGTAAGAAAGAAGGACCATAAAACCACAGAGAATTATTTGAGAGTTCCTGAGGAAAGGAACCTCGAGAATTTATATCCGCAGGATTGCCTGAGCCTGGTACATGATGAAAATGTACCTCTGGAGTCAATTCCTTAATTAATGCTACCCTATTCGCAACATACTGTTTCCATTTAGACGAATCACTGGCTAACCAACTTAATACTATCATGCTGTCTGAATATATGTGATATGAGCTAAAGGATAAACCATTCTCAAAAACCTGTTTTAGAGTTGCAAATAACCTAGCAGCTAACACTAGTCCTGCTAATTCCAATCGAGGAATTGTAATTTCCTTTAAAGGAGCTACCCGAGATTTTGCTGCGACCAAACTTGACGAGACTGATCCATCTAGATAAAGGGACCTTATATAAGCACATGTACTGTAAGCATCCTTGCTGGCGTCTGAGAAAATATGAAGCTCCTGTTCTCGTATTAACTTGTTATGAAAATACCATCTCGCAATTTTACACATATTCAATGATTCAAAGCCATTGACCAACCTTAACCACTCCTTAATGATGGAATCGTCCGTGATGACGTCATCCCATCCAATTTTCAGTTTCCACAATTTTTGCATTAACAGCTTTCCCTTTAAAACAAATGGGTTAATGATGCCTATTGGATCAAAACACTGACTTACTATTGACAATATGCGACGTTTAGTAAGCTTACCTTCAATTAGATGACGAGGACTAGAAAAATAAAAACTATCTTTTTGCGGATTCCAATGCAGTCCTAACACTTTACTATTTTGAGATTCGTTAGTGTGAATTTCTACATTATCGCGAGCTACCAGATTGTTAGACATCAAGAACTGTGATGAATTTGAGTAAAACTTATGAAGAGAAAAACAAGCTGCATTCAGAACAGTAGACAATTGTTCATACAACACTTGCATGTCATTTAACGTTTGGGTACCGGCTAAAATATCGTCTATGTATGTCTGATTTTGAATCGCATTGGTGGCCAAGGGCATTTCATGGGCATTGTCCGCTATATCTTTTAAAACTCTTTGACTAATGTATGAACTGCATTTTAACCCATATAACAACCTTTTATACTCAATTATCTGCAATGGGTCCGAGGTATCATTGCGCCATATTATGCGCAATAATGCATGTTGTGTGGGATCAATGGCAATGTTCATATACATGTTACTTAAATCGGCAGTAAGAACGTACTTAAACATCCTGAAACGACATATAATTGAAAACAATGACGGCTGCAAATTGCCACCATTTAACATTACTTCATTTAAAGCAATGCCGTTAGAAGTAGGACAAGAACCATCGTAAACCACACGAATACCTATACTACCGTCCGCTTTCTGTTTCGAAACATTAAAATGAGGAATGAAGTGTTGATCTTTACCTACCACGGGATGAGGATCTTTGACTATCTGTGAAATTCCTACCTTCAAATGATCATTTATAATAGAATGGTATTGGGCAAATACTTCGGGATTAGCAATCAGCCTTTTTTCAACATTTAAAAACCTTTTCTGCGCAATTCTATAAGAGTCGCCTAGTTTAGACGTCGCATTTTGAGAACTAAAGGGTATAGAGATTTGATACCTGCCATCCGGCAATATCTTGGTTGTTTCTTTAAATATACGCTCCGCCATTTCAGCTTCAGACCCGGGTGTATGGATTATCGGTATCTCTTCAGCCTTCCAAAATCTTTCCACTAGAGTGTTAAGGCTTTCATCATTTCCCTCTGACACTAGCAACGATACGTGTCGGTCCTGTTCTTCACAAGACGCATAACTCACTAGACCCAAATTTCGAGAAGGATTAGTAGAATCCTTGTGGCGATGATATTTTCTATCAACAGAACCACCAACAATCCAACCGAACAAGGTATTTTGAAGAGTCGGGAGTCCTTTACCTAGGTGAAATATGCCATCCGAGAAAAGTTTATAACAGAAATCTGCTCCGAGGAGAATAGAAATTTCTGACCTAACGTGAAACTCATCATCAGCTAATCTATACTCGAGAGGAATATTGAGCTTGGATATATCAATCTCTACCTGAGGTAACTCACAAGTGATATTTTCTAATACTGCACAATTAATATTTAAACTATTCTTTGTATTACTTGAATAAACTACGAGATCAACCATTTCTGTTGATTTAGCTACCCGAGACCCTACTCCTAGAACACTAGTTGTGTTTGCGTACGTTTGAAAACCTAGTCTTTCTACTAAGCTACTCTTTATCAAGGATAGCTGACTAGCCGTATCGATCAGCATTTTACACGAGATATAATTGCCAAATGCATCTGCTATTTTTACTTTACATGTGGCCAATAGAATAGAGCCCTTTTGTACTAGAGGTCTGCTAACAGCTAGCGCTGCTCGAGAAATATCATTTTCTCTATTGTCATTTAAAATAGGAGCACTCCGTTGTACCTGACTGTCGGCTGAAACTGTAGGAGATTGTCCTCTGGATGCATCAGCGAAGCCTCTTCTACTTCCCATATTCCTGTTGCCTTCACTGTTGGACGAATGGTGCAGGGACGAATGATGTTTTTTATGACATAAAGCACATAACTGAGACGAAGTACAATTAGCAATTAGATGAGAATGTCCTAGACAATTTATACAAAGCTTCGATCGTTTCACAAAAGACAACCTATCTTGAATTGAGAGTGCTTGATATGCGTGACAAGCGTAAATTTTGTGACCCGTATTATTGCAAAATGAGCATTTATTGACATATCCCGAAGATGGACTAGCTTTACGATTTACCACCGTTGTATGAAACGAGGCCTGTGTTTCCTCCTTTCTATAATGAGATTTATTCCTTTCTTTAACGTTTAGATTCTCTAGGTGAGAACATCTTTCATCTATAAAGTTAAGGTATTCATCAAGAGAGTCTATTTTTTCGCCTTTTCTTTCAAATTCTATAAACCTACGTGTACCAAAGTCTAAGTGTCTATCAATAAAATTAATCAAAATCAATTGCAATAATTCAGAGTCAGAGAGAGTTAAATTATTTATAGCTTGCAACGTATTTTTTATCTGAATATAAAATTCGCGTACTTGAATATGGCTTGCATTACTATTAAGAGACTTAATATCGAGTAATTCGTTTAATAATGCTTTTATAATATTATATTTATTTGAATATCTATCTTTCAAAGTTTTTAAAGCTATATGAAAGTTATCATTCGAAACTGTTATATTATTAATCATTTTGAGAGCTTCACCTTTAAGATATGACTTTAAATAAATAAAACGTTGTACATCGGTAATTTCATTATTATTTATAATAAGGGCAGAAAATAAATCGAAAAAATTTGACCATTGACTAGGGTCACCAGAGAAATATTGAATAGAAATATTGGGTAACTTTACACTAGGTGCCGTACTTGTCTTATTATTGACTAGTACTTGAGTTGAATCTATTACGGCTCTGTGCTTCTGAGGATTCATCTTCTCAGCTAGACGAGCTGATAACTCAGAAAACAAATCCTCCTGAAGGGACCTGTCCACAGGTTCTTGTGTGTCAGGTGTAGCTAAATCTATTATATCTTGATTTACCGAAAATTTATCAAAGGCATCTTTTAACAGTGACATTTTATTTTCTACAATGAATAAATTAGTTTCCGAGTTTAATTTACTATTAACCCATTTCTGAATTCTGGTCATAGACGCTTTCGCGGATTTGCAATTTTCCTTAGCCGTTTTAATATACATTCTTAAAGTTCAGAGAAGTACCTTCTTTAGAATAAATGTGTTAATTTATAATAAGAGAAACAAAGAAACTTAATAAAATGAGAGAGAAAAATTAATATGATCTTTAATGAGTTAAATTAATAGCAAAATAAGCAAATCACCAATATCTACTCAAATCCGGCTCGAAGGACCATGTTATGAGGCTGGTAAATAGACCCCACTTTAATGAAATTGTTCCAATCTCAGGTTCTATAGGTGCTGGTTCGCTGAGAAAGGTAATTAGCTGATACCACTAAAAGTACCAGCGAGACTGCTTCTTAAAGTGATAAATTTAGAGAAATGAATTTGACGAGACGAGAATTTAACACATTTATTCTAAATCAAACAATTAATATTAAAGTAAAGTGAAAAATATATACATATATAACTAATTCTCCCTCTATATAAAAAAGATGAAGAAGAAGAAGAAGATATATACGCAAATAAAATAATGTGTACCTAAATATAAATAATTATGAACAGTAAAAAACGGTAATACATATATATTAAAAACTAAAACTAATGAAAATGAACGAATGAAAGAAAACTACGATATTGTTTCTTAAATGGTTCCGCGCACGAAAATAGTCCGTTAGGCCTTTATTTTATGAGCTCATAAATATGTCCTTACCTCATCAGCTGGATATCTCTTGCCTCTGCCTCGATATGCAGCAATCTTTCACTCCAATTGTACGAGGAACCAAGTTGACTAAAATTTTAACGTCGTTTTTCGTAGTGATACTTAACGAGAGAGAGAGTATTTGAGTCTTCTGATATAACTATGTATCCACTATCACTATATTATACGAGGAGTGAGACACATACTTGTCTCTTCTGGAGCTACTGTTCTAATTTTTTCTTCAACGAGATAATTTTTGACCTTCTTTTACGGGAGATATATTTTTGTTCTGTAATTGTCACTTTGACGTTACCAGAGATAGGAGATGCCGCATATGAACGATAACATAAATAAGGAACGTACTTCTTTGAATTTTATGAATATTTTGTGAGAGTTTCGAACAACTGATGAGTTTTGAAACTGTTCAGTCAGAGTGCTTGTTGTGCTCTCTAAACGAACTGATAAGATGGCTTTGGCTTCATGTTGCAGCGATATGAAAATGGTTATTCATTTTTAATTATAATGTACTTCTTCATCATGAGTATTTATGTATTAGTCTTTTAAGTGTGTATTATCAGATATCACGTGTAAATTCTTTTTATCATTTTAATTTGGTCATTACACTCCTTTAATCAAAAAATATATTTTTCAGGTGTCTGTAGATCTTTTTGTATGCAAAAATGTGTAATAATTATTTGAAATCAATTTGAGGATTATAAGAGTATGGAAATATATGTGAGAACACAGACTATTATAGTTTTGTCCTATTTTTTATCATTCAATCCTCTTCCTTAAAATTTATAAATATAAAGCAGATAGTTTTCATTGAAATTCAATATATTGGGTCTTATTTGTATGTATTCATTTCTGACTAAAGGTACGATTCCGACAACGACTGCAGACGGCAACTGCAAACATCAGTTGCAGTTGTCAGTGTTACGGACGTTACTAGTTTGCACTATTTATTTGTATGAGACTGATTCCGACATCTGACTGCAACTGCTGTCCGGCAGTCGCTAATAATTATGCAAATTAATAGTGCAAAATAATGACGTCTGTCATGGTGACAACTGTAACTGTCGTCTGCAGTTGTTTTCTGCATTTTAACGAGCTTTCCATTTGGTTTTACTTAAGGTGATACAGTAGCGATCAACAGGTAGCCAAAACGCGTTCCAAGATTGCGGCTGTAATTTTGAATATTTTTTCGAGATATTTGGCACACGTATCCGTAATATAATAAAGAATGGCGGTACAGAGCCCAATTTGAGAAATATATTAATATGTGGAAATTATTCTGTAATTAAATACAATATTAAAAATAACAAGCCTGTACCGCCATTAAGAAGAACAAAAAAATACACTTTCTTCAAATAAACTTTTTTATCCGACGCCTAGATTTTGTGTCATTTTGGAACTACTAATGAAATAAAAAATTTTAGTAGTTCCAAAATGACACAAAATCTAGACATCGGATAAAAACGTTTATTTGAAGAAAGTGTACTTTTTTGTTCTTCTTAATGGCGGTACAGGCTCGTTTTTTTAATATTGTATTTAATTACAGAGTAATTTCCACACATTAATATATTTTTCAAATTGGGCTCTGTACCGCCATTCTTTATTATATTACGAATATGTGTGCCAAATATCTCGAAAAAATATTCAAAATTACAGCCGCAATCTTGGAACGCGTTTTCGCTACCTGTTGATCGCTACTGTTTCCTCTTAAATGGAAAAATTGCAATACCAACAATGCCCATACGAATAATTGAATGGGTCTGCAGAATAACCTTGTAAGCGCCACATGGTTTGTTTTTGAGAAGTCAAAGAGAAAGTTTTAATATTGTGATAATGGTGAGTTTATACATTTTAAGGGTTAGTGATACAGTTTTTAAATACAAAATACAAACTGTATTACTCACCTTTAAAATGTATAAACTCAACATTATCACAATATTAAAACTTTTTCTTTGACTTCTCAAAAACAAACCATGTGACGCTTAGAACGTTATTCTGCGGACCCATTTAATTATTGTGTATTTTTCTAAAACCATAAAATGAAAAATAAATCTAAAAAACGACGCAAAATCGACGTAAAAATTACGTTTTTCATATCACATATTTAAAACGTGATAAAAATGACGTGAATTATGGTGGGACATATTCACGTGGTTTTCGACGTCGAAAAAACGTGATAAACTGACGTCGTTTGGTGATAATTATGACGTGTTTTCAACGTTTTGTAAACGTTATTTGGTTGCCTGGGGAGTGAGTTAAAGAAAAAAAAAACAGCACCATGTCGACATAGTTTAGTTTACCTCCGAGTTGCAGATATATTAATGTGTATTGATGTGAAGTATAATTGAGATTTTTAATATCACATTTAGCCTGATCTCTAATATTTAACACACCAATATGTTATTCATCTTTTAGTAAAGGTTTGCGGTCTCTAGTTATGATTAATATTATACATACCCTGACGAAACAATAAACAAATTGAGACAATTTGACATCACAAACATTAATAAGTATGCTAGTAATCCTAGCGATATCGACTTATTATAATCTTCAATATATCTGAAAAAGAATAATAAATAAATATGTTTGTAAGACCAAAATAATATGGTAGGGAAGAAAAGTATGCTAAATTTGCAGTTACTCGAGCCTTATGGGCACCTATTGGGTTGTGAAGAGTAGGTCCTAAAACCAAAAAAAGTTAAAAAAATTTGAAGAAAAATCTTTGCGTAAAAGGTATATTTATTTTTAAAAACCCCACAAAGGAAATGGAACGTTTTCGCTCTAAAGAGAGCATCATTAGTGTTCTTACAAGCTCTACATGCTAAGCCACTAAAAATACATCGGTTACAACCGTTTAAATGTTGTTTAAATGTCTTATATTAGATTATTAAATGTTAAATCCAGATGATAATTTAAATCACTAAGGATTTAGTCTAAGGCATTATATGACCTTCCACGAAGCACGTGGGTTGTTAAGTTAAGTAAAAGTCAATTGTTGACTTTCACCTTTCTCTATGTAAAGACAGAGAATTAAACTCAACAACCCACGTACTTCGTGGAAGGTCATATAATGCCTTAGGGTAGATCCTTAGTGATTTCATCCATTATCTAGATTTTACATTTAATAATCTAATGTAAGACATTTAGTTGACATTTAAACGGTGATAACCCATGTATTTTTGGTGGCTTAGCATGTAGAGCTTACAAGAACACTGAAGATGCTCCTCTCTTTATAGCGAAAACGTTCTGTATTGTATTTGTAACCTTTTTTTGGTTTTTAAAAATAAACATGCCTTTTACGCAGAAGATTTTTCTTAAAATTGTTGTAATTAATGGTATACAGCCAGCTACAGGAAATTTTTCCTCGTGGAAAAAAGTTAAGTTAAGTTTTCCATTTGTGAAAGTGGGGGACTTTCCATTTTTAATTTAATTTTCCATTTTCAACAATCGTTTTTTTTTTTCGATTATAGCGCCATCTATTCATAATTCGAAAAAATGTCTCGAATCAAAGTGGCTTAGGAATCCAAATCTGCAATAAAAAATGAGGGCTCCTATTTGATTTTAACGTAACCCTCCACCCCACCTCCGTGGAGGGTAGTGTTTGGTGCCATTCGATAGATTTTTCAAAAATATTTAATAAGTACGTTATAACAGCCACCTGTATATTGGCTTACACTGTACATTTAGGTATACATGCATACGCATTAGGGTGCATCGAAAAAATAAAAGTTGGAAATGTTATATATAATAGCGTGAAAAAGTTGCTAGTGCTATTTTTTTGCACATTCGTATTTTTAATTTTTTTTCTAAGCGCATTTTCTAAGATGTCTTTATACTTGCATATCTTGACGACCTAACAGTTATAACGCCTGCGAGACTCTTGCGTCTTGCAGTTAGGATTGAGTGTCGTTTTATGGAATATTTTAGTTCAGGAATATAGGTCTGGATCCCGCGTATGAAAAAAAGTTGATTAATAGCAAGCTGAAAATTTGTTAGTAGCTTAAGGGTGTCTAGTCGGACAAACTTTGATGTATGGGAACACTGGAACAGGGGAAGTTTTAATTGTGGAACAGGTTAAAAATTTGGAACGTCAGACCACGAAAACGTCACATGTATTTTGTCCGAAAGAACTTCCAATTGATTTGTTACCCTTTCATTAAACGCTCATGCAAAAATCATACTACTATTTATCACCTGTCACAATTCCTGTCATTTGACATGTTCTACGTGTTCCACTCATTAAAATGCCCATTTAGTGATAAATAGCAGTCTGATTTTTGAATGAGAGTTTCATGAAAGGGTAACAAATCAATTGGAAGTTCTGTCGGAGAAAATACATGTGACGTTTTCGTGTTCTGACGTTCCAAATTTTTAATCTGTTCCGCAATTAAAACTTCCCCTGTTCCAGTGTTCCCATATATCAAAGTTTGTCCGACTAGACACCCTTAAGCTAGTAACAAATTTTCAGCTTGCTATTAATCAACTTTTTTTTCATACGCGGGATCCAGACCTAATATGCTTAGAGACAATGAGACGCAAAAAAATATAACAAAAATTTGGAAAATTGGATTTATGCGCATTATGAACAATACGATAAACATATATAGCGAATTAAGATATCCATATAAGAACACTCAGAGGTCAATTATTACAATGTAAAAATAAAATATTTATTTTCATTCTTTCCTAATATTAGACAACGCCTTCGCTCCGAAAGTAATTGTACTAGATTTTGACAATACCTTTCATAAAATAATCTGCTTGTGTTGTGTGACGCCGCCGACAGTATCATAATATCGCATTGAAACTTTTAAAGATATAATGTCGCCTTTGTTGATAAAAATATAATACGAATAGCATATCCACTGTTACGGACACCCAGTCAATTGTTTTTCCTTATCAGTTAGTGGGAATAATGCCATATCGTAAAGACTAAACGTCCTACTTATAAACTTTTTGCAGAGTGTGCAACTAGATATTAGATCAATAGGCCAAACAAAATTTTTTGCTGAAAAAGCACTAGATAAGGTAATGCCCGGCTACCCTGTATAGTCCATTCACTCACGGTAAAATGTTACAAAACCTTGAAATTTTAAAGAACTGCTTGGATTTTGGATTGATATGTTTGCGTACACATAGCTAACACGTCAAAAAAGAGATATTGGCCGATGCATGTGTGATTTTGCTCTGGGAATGAGTTTCACTTTTCACCCCTTCTTGGGGGGTTAAAAAACAAAGGTTCAAAATAAGTCAAGGTTGAATAAACTGACTAATTCTAAGCAACTTTTGTTCTATTTTATTCATCTACAATAAACCAAGTCAATACTTTTCGAGCTATTTGCGACTGAATATCTTCATTTGCAACAAAAAAGCACACGTTTTTCGACGGTTTTTGCGCAAATGACTCAAAAAGTAAGTATTTTATCGAAAAAAATATTCTAAGCAAAAATATATCTTATAAAAAATTGAAATAAAATGATGCATTTAATGGCAGGAGAACCCAAGCGGGGATTTTTGCAGTTACTGGAGCGCGTCAGGTTATCACATGGGGAGAAAACCTTGTACCCTGTAAATGTACCTCTACCATATATTGGCTTTTAATACAGGTGAATTCGTTAAGGGAGGTCCGAAAAAAATATATATCCTTAGAAAAACTCGAAATCGTCAGATTAAGATAAGGTAAGTTTAGTATTTACATGCAAAACAGTGTATATTTAAAAAATCAGACGATTTGAGCGGGGCGTAAGGAAATGGGTGAGTCACAAAGTTTCACAAAAAAGCGAATATTTCGCGAAATGAATGTCAGATAGACAAATTAAAAAGTACGTTCAATATTTTTCAAAAATCTATCGAATGATACTAAACACGACCACCCACGGAGAGGGGGGGGGGTAAATTTTAAATTGTAAATGTGAACCACACGATATTTCGCGAAAAGAATATGACATCGAAAAACTGAAAATTACACGTATTCAATATTTTTCAAAAATCTATCGAAGGACACCAAACACCAAATGCAAACTTTTATTAAGAAACACACTGACTATCGTGGGACATGGTAGATAGCTCAGTTAGTTAGACGTTAGACTATAGGCAGGGATAGTTTAGATCGTGGGTTCAAACCCACTCAATGTGGGTTTACGTTGTTCTAAGATCTAAAGTAATATTTAATAAATAGCAATATCCTAGTGGGTAACTGCGAGACTTGCAAGACTCTTGCTGCAAGACCAAGACCAAGACCAAGACTGGGAGTGCAATACCAAGACCAAGACCAAGACCAGGTGTATTGGTGCAAGACCAAGACCAAGACTGGCCAAGTCTCGCCTTGGTCTTGCATTTGGGCAACACTACCGCCTCCTAATAACGTGAAACAACTTTTAAGTTTCTTACAAACTTGCTCATGGTACAGGCGTTTCATAGAAAACTTCGTTGAAATTTCAAAGCCGTTAAGCACTCTGATAAAGAAGAACTATAGATGGACCTGGGGCCACAAGCAACAAGAAGCTTTCGAAACACTTAAAACTTTACTGTGTTCTCCTCCAATCTTAAGACAAGCGGACAGCAGACTACCCTATATATTACGCACAGATGCTAGTGGTTATGCAATCGGTGCATGCTTACTCCAGGGGGAGAACGACGATGAACGACCAGTGGAATATTCATCTAGACTTTTGACCTCCTCAGAGTAAAACTACAGCACGACGGAACGTGAAGCCCTTGCTGTTGTGTGGGTTGTACAAAAATTCAGAGGTTACCTAGAAGACGCTACCACCACTGTTGTTCAAAGCGACCATCAGCCTCTTAAATGGCTGATGTCTATTAAATCAGCAACCAGACGCCTCGCTAGATGGGCTCTAGAATTAATGCCTTATGACCTATGCATAGAGTATATTGTTGGTAAGAAAAACGTAGTTGCCGATACACTTTCGCGGCCACCACGCAACGAAACTGAGGAAACAGTAGAAGTAAGCTTTGTTGTAGCCGATTTTCCTACACTTAGCGCTGCCGATATTCGACAAGAGCAGGTATCTGACCCTGATGTCGAGAAAATAATAAAAGGGCTTGAAGACCCTAACGAGATTTCTGTCGAATACAAAAAGTAGGTGGAGAGAGGATATGTGATG
Source organism: Diabrotica virgifera virgifera (assembly GCF_917563875.1). Taxonomy (NCBI): domain Eukaryota; kingdom Metazoa; phylum Arthropoda; class Insecta; order Coleoptera; family Chrysomelidae; genus Diabrotica; species Diabrotica virgifera. Next base: position 175,570,544 of record NC_065449.1, on the reverse strand, counting down.
TCATATGGACTTTTGTACCGCTAAACCTCAGACACTGATGAAGACGAGCCGCAACTTGTAGTAGCTAGTGCTCGTATTCCGCAAATTTTAAAACAATACCATGATGCTGATACATCGGGTCATTGTGGTGTCGAACGCACATATCAGCGCATCGCTAAAAGATATTTTTGGCCTGGTATGCGCAGGAAAATAGCTGGTTACTTACGTAACCGTATAGACTGCCAGAAATTTAAGCCTACCAACTCAAAACCTGCAGGCCTACTACAGACGCATATACAGTCTCAACGCTTCGAAGTACTTAGCATAGACTTGTTTGGACCATTACCAGAGACTACAGATGGTTACTGCTGGGTATTCATAGTTGAAGATATCGCAAGTCGATGGGAAGAACTTTTTACGCTAAAAACAGCAACTGCTGCTGCGTGTGCCAAGTGTTTAATCGACGAGGTCATACTGAGGTACGGATTGCCTCGACGGGTAATAAAGTGACAATGGCGTAAAATTCGCCGGTCGCAGAGTGTTTCGGTTTCAAACAATCGCTGATCCCTGTGTATCACCCCGCGTTAAAACCTGTTGAGCGTAAAAATCGCGACATAAAGACCCAACTAGCTATCTTATCGAAAGATGATCATACAGTTTGTTCAGATAAACTTTCCGCTGTACGTTTTGCAATGAACTCTGCCAAGTGTAAATCCACAAATTTTTCACCGGCGTATCTAACATTCGGACGCGAGTTATGCACTCCGGATGATGCCAATCGAGACTTTCGTGCGATAGTGCAGACTGAAAACTTTGTGCCGCAAATCACTCCGTATTTGCTTACTCTTAGTGATACGTTAGGCTCCGCGCGCAAGAAGCACGAACTAACCCAGGACCGCAGAAATTCTTATCAGAACTCTCATCACCGTGATGTCGCTTTTAACCTTCGGAGTACGGAGATTATTTGACTTACTTAGATTACGATGATGGGTCAAGCGTGACCCATTCTCATTTTTTTTATAAGGATGTTTTAAATAGTCAATATTATTAAACAGTATCTTTAATTCAACAAAAAACAAACAAAATCCTAAATTATTGTATCTAAATTTTTTAAGATGGTTACCCATGGGCATATACTAGTTGGCTCCGGCGGCCAGATTTTAATACCTTACAGAAAACGGGCATAGGTAAATTTGCTCCGGCCATATATTTGAATACAGTGGAACCTCGATAAGTCGGATTAATCGAGACTGCGGCCGATCCGAGTTATCGAAAATCCGAGTTAGCCGGAGAATATGGTAAAAATTAATAAAACACGGTATACTTACAGATAAACTCCATTATAATTGCAAAAACATGAAATACATAAAATATGCACAATACATCTAAATTACGTACAGTTGTATACAGTATTGTTTATTTCTTGGTAAAAAACTTAGTCAAAGTGACAAAATGTTTGTTTTGTCTGATGAAAATCGGTTCGGGTTAGCCGGACTTCCGGGTTATTGGAGGCCGACTTATCGGGGTTCCACTGTACGTATACCCGTTAACAGAGACGGCTGCGATTTACGTGTACCTACAAACATATTGAAAATATTCTTCAAAATCCGAAGACCGGGCCAGGACTGACCCGGCATCATAGATGTTACGTAGAGGAAAAACTGCAATTTGCATGTTCACGAATTATATACGAAAAAATAGATTGAAACAAATAAGGAGAACTTACGATCAATCGGATTTGTAAAAAAATTATTTCGTAAAATATTCAGAAATAACTGAATTTCGGGTCACGCTTGACCCAGTCTTCGTACTCCGAAGGTTAATGTGGGTGATCAAGTTCCCGCAGACACTCACGTTCTAAGTTATGCAAGAAAGATGCGTACATCTAAATTTGTGCCGCGTGGTGATGGACCTCATCGCATTCTTTGCATAGTGACTCCTACAACCTACGAACTCGCTTCTGTCAGCAACCCAGATGTACCTGTCGGAAAGTACCATGTATCTGCTCTGACACCCTATCGTGTAGACCCTGGAGAAGCCCCTCAAAAGCCCATTAGGTCCATGCATAGAAGAGGACGCCCTAAGAAAAATACCACCTCCAGATAGATTCTTGCCCCACATTCGAGAGGATTATGTGGTGCAAAGGGGAAGACTATAACATCCACCTATATATTGACTACCAATCTCCCGTACTATAGACAAGCGACCAGACGATCGTGCCCGAGAGAGCACGACTATTCCCGCCCAGCGCCAGTTAAATCTAGACTAGCGTAAGATATGTTTCTCGGCGTTCTTTGTATTGTATTTTCAACTCATGGTTTCTCCCCATGTGACAATCTGACGCTCTCGAGTAACTGCAAAAATCCCCGCTTGGGCTCCCCTACCAATATCAAGGCACGTAAATTATGTGTATGCCACATAAAATGCTCGTTTTATCATATACAAAAATCGATATACCTATTTTAATGTTGATATGTGAGAGGTGGCATTTAGATTTTTGCGGATAAAGTTAGGTGATAACTTCGTTAATAATAATTATTGATTTATGCTCCTTCTCAAATATGCCCGGAACATTAATAAAAAAAAAAATAAAATATTTAAAAATTTTGAGCCGTAGAACACGAATGTTTTGGGTAACAGTTGATCCGGATGTCGATAAGATTGTTATAAACAAAGAACTTGAGGAATTACATAAAATCGATTTTTCGCAAAATAAAACATTTTTTTGTATTTCTTGGGCAATTCTAAGCAAAAAATGTTCTTGCAAGTTTTTTCGTAGGATGCATAGTTTTCGAGATAAACGCAGTGGAACTTTCAAAAAATCGAGAAATTGCAATTTTTGAACGCGAATAACGTTTGACTAAAAAATAAAATAGCGATTCTGCTGACAGCATTTGAAAGTTAAAGTCAAATTATACCGGTTTTAATTAATTGCATTGCTAAAAATTAATTATTTTATTATTAAACAAAGCTATTTGTTTATAAGCCAAAAAATTGTTTATAAATTTAAAACATTGCTGGTGCCCCTTAAATAATCCGATTTTAATTCTGTAAAGTGTATTAGATAGGTAGAGCATCTTTTTATATGTAAAAAAATTAGCCAACTTCTAAATGGTCTACTTTTTGTTCAGAAAGATTTTAAAAAATTTGAACTTTTTTAAAAATATTTAGATTGCAAATTTATTATGCAAAATTTATTAGGTCGATTTTAATGAAATTTGATATAGTCCTTTTCATGACCATTTTTCAGTGCGTAACAGTTTTTCGATTTCTCTCTAACGCATTAAATTGTATGTGACAAAAAAAGGCACGTCGGTGATTACAGACATTTATAACATTTCTTCTAGTTATTCTAATTGTCGATAGATGGCGCCATAATCAAAAAAGAATTATTTATTAAATAAAATAATAATATTATCAATATGATCTGTACAATTTATAAGACTATATAAATCAAAGGAAATACCATTTTATAAATGAAATAGACACAATTGATTTGTTTTTATTCCAAATTGAAAATAAAATCTGACAACTGTCAGATTTAACTAAAATGTCATGTTAGAATAAATGTCATAAATGTGTATTATCACGGACTTACCTTTTTTTCTATAATTTGTGACGCACTGAAAAATGGTCATGAAAAGGAGAATACACGATTTAAGTATGTTACAAATAATTTCCTAAGCGAATTACTAAGGTTCTAAGTGCCACCAAAGCGTTTAAAAAATATTGAATAACAACAAACTTATTTTGCCCCCTTATTTTGTATTTATTGCTATATTGCAGAAAAGGTAATACCTTAAGACATTTTTTACCAGTCGTATATCATACAAAATTCAATTATCTTTATTTTATTTCTCTACGACTTTGTTCCAAAACGAATCGTTTTAAAGTTATAAGCAAAGAAAGCAGAAAAAATCGATGTTTTTCGAAATTTTTAAATATTTTAATTTTTTTATTAATGCTCCGGGCATATTTGAGAAGGAACATAAGTCAATTATTATTACTGAAGGTGTCACCTAACTTTATCTGCAAAAAACCGAATGCCACGTCTCACATCCAAAAAAGACGTTTTTTCGCAGATCCTTACTGGTCTAAATATAGACAATGAGAATCTGACTAACCAAAAAGTTTTAATTTTGATGCCTCCAAAAACAGACTTAACACCGCCATGTAAATTTAAAAATTGCCCCAAAAACATAAGTAGGTATACAAAAGCCGAGATTTGCTGTATATCCCAATGCAGATGCATAAAAGAAAATGTTTGTAAAAGTAGTATTAATAAATAAGGAAAATTTCCTTTACACATTTTTGAAATTATACTTTTTCATTTTTTTTTTTTGGTTAGTTAGTATAAAAAACGAAGAAAAAGTAAATAGAATAAAATGTAACTGGAGTTAGACAATCAGATGGTGACGCCGCGGCCGTAGCGAGGCTTATTCGACCTCGCAGTTGTCAAATGAGTAAAAATCGTACTTGATGGCGGTAAGAAGTCATGTCAACCTCGTACAATTTTTTTACAATAATTTAACTGGAGCACTCTATACGGATTCAAACGGTACCAATAACATTAAAAATGGTTCAAAAATAAACATTTTACAGCCTTAACAGGTAGGGTATACCGACAACAGACAGCACAGACAAAGATCTTGAAATTTTCTATTCTGATATTAAAAAGATTAAAAAACACATAAAATCAAATGACATTAACATATTTATGGGAGATTGGAATACGAAAGTAAGAGCAGAAACAGTTAAGGATCCAGGAACGAACGAGGCACACGCTTTGTTGAATTTTGCTTAGAGAACTACCTGATTTTGTGAGGTACCACATCGACTATACATACTACAATAATTAAAAAAAAAGGTTTCGTAATGGTATTCTTATAAAAAATGTGCTTACATGCATATAACGTAATCAACTTAGTCACACGAACAGAGACATGCCGCCGTCTGACAAACTAGTAAATACTTATTTTTTTATGATAACTTTACAAGGAGTGAATATTTATTCTTCCAAATCAGGCGAATGCTAAACAGGCAATAGTACGGTATCCGGCAAAATAAACAGTACTGGTACACCAGGGAAATAAGGCAAAAATGTACCATGTTCGGGACACTTGAGCAGCCACGTTGCAAATGGATTTTTTGGGTACTATATACCTAATACATCATGAATACAAAAATACCCGTCACAGTTCGGACGAGAATTTTAGTTATTAACAAATAAGTGTCAAAAATGGCAGTTTTTTCATTTAAATCGCTACAGGTAAAAATAGGGTAATTAAATATCTCATTCATAGTATCCTTCTTTTAGTAGATGACCAAAGGTTTAAAATGACAAATTTTTAAATTTTGGTCCGATCATTTGTTGCTTCGGAAGTTTCAAAATAAAACTAAAATTTCGAAAATAAAAAAGTTGCTATAACTTTGGCGAAATTAACCTTAAGACTTTCGAATAGCATGAAAAGTTGAGTAAAATAGTCCGTAAAATGCACAAAAAATTTTAAGACTATTATTCGTCAATTGGTTTAAATTGTATTCAATTTGTTTTTCCCAAAGAGCTTTTCTTTGTAATGTTATTGTTCAGAAAATTATAATGATGTAGCAATTCTGTGGAAACCACATGAAAGAAAAATAGTTATATTTTCAACGTATGTATTTAAAAAAATCATTAAAAAGTCATTTTAATCATACCGAAAACATGTTATAAAGAAGACTCATTTTTAGCTTATAAACAATTTGAATAAGAAAAAGAAAATAATCGTTTTCGTTTTGATTCAATTCGAGTCTCTTGCCATCCTCTGACACAGTGTTTCTGGGTCTCTACCCTTTATCAAAGAGGCTATTGCAAGTAGACTGAATTGAATCAACTCGAGACGAAGAAGAACTGCATCTATTAAAATATCTGCAGTATATTGTGGTTAGACTGTCCTCTAACGGGGAATGACAAAATAAATAAAATAACTTTTGAATAACTTTGTTAATATTGACTGTAGATTAAAACTACTTTAAATTTGAAAAGCTGGTATTTTTACACGAATTTTAAAAAATAAACTTTTTGCTTAGGTTAATAACTAGCGCCATTTTGAAGTTAAAGGTATATAGTTTATGTATAAAAGTTTGAGTAAACTTTGATCTTCAACAGAGTAGTTAATAAAGCTTTAAATATGACGTCCTAACGAAATCGATCCGTGGTCGGTGGAGGGAAAATATTAAAATCCATGCACTCAAAAAGTGAAATGGTTTCGTCAAACATATGCTGCGATTAATATCTCCGGAGGTTGTTGATGGATTTTGATCATAATTTTTTTAATTTGCATGTACTCGTAGTCCTTTAGAGTACGTTATGTATACATACCCCTACCAAACATTACAAAATGTTAGGGGGAAACCCCCTTATCACTCAGGGATATGAAAAATCGATTACGTACGACCGATTCTAAGACCTACCGAATATACATATATAATTTCATAAAAATCGGTCAAGCAGTCTAGGAGGAGTATGGCAACTAACACTGCGACAGGACACTTTTATAGATGTAAATATATAGATGGCTCTTAAAAAATAGTGGTTGGGGATAGAAGAGTGAAAATTAAGGGTTGTATGTATTTTTCAATGCTACATAATACAAAATTAAGATAAATTTTGTCCAAAAAAATAAAAAAAAAACATCAAGGGGTAACCTCCCTTACCACTTATGGGTATGAAAAATAGGTTAAAACCTATTCTCAGTCCTACAGGATATATGTGTAAAATTTCATAAAAATCGGTATAGCCGTTTCGAAGGAGTATGGTAACTAGCACTGTTACAGGAGAATTTTATGTACACAGAAGTAACAGTGAATTAAATAATAAAAGAGGCTAACTTTGACCGTAATTAACCTACGCAAAAAGTTTTTTTTTTGAAAATTCGTGTAAAACTACTAGCTTTTGAAATCCCCAAGTAGATTTACTCTACAGTCAATATTAACAAAGTTATTCAAATTGTTTTGGAGCCAAAAATGACTCTATATTAGTAAAATGTTTTCGGAACGATAAAATTACTTTTTATTGAATTTTTTAAACATTTTTAAAAGTAGGGTATTCTTCTTTCAAGAAGTTTTCACAGAATTGCTGTATAATTATTATTTTTTGAACAATAACATTGCAAACAAAAAGCTCTTTGGGATAAACAAATTGAATAAAATTTAAACTCATACCCGAATAGGCTTAAAATTTTTAGGGCATTATATGTACTGACTTGCTCAACTTTTTGTGCAACATCAAAGTCTTAAGTTCATTTTCGCAAAAGTTATAGCAAATTTTTTATTTTCTAAATTTTAGTTTTTTTTGCAATTAGCGAAGCAACAAATGATGGGATCAAAATTCAAAAACCGCCATTTTACACCTTTGCTCGTCGACTAAAAGATGAAGACTCTAAATAAGATATTTAATAACCCTTATTTACCTGTAGCGATTTAAACGGAAAAACTGCCATTTTTGACCCTTATTTCTTAATAACTAAAATTCTCGTCCGAACTGTGACGGGCATTTTTGGATTTAGAATGTATTAGATATATAGTACCCAAAAAACTCATTTGCAACCTGGCTGCTCAAGTCAGGGCCGCGCCGTTCATAAGGGCGGAGAGGGGCGGTGCCCCCCGGCGCAGAAGTAAAAAGGCGCCGGTAGGTGCCAAAAAAAAATTGACAATACCGAAATTACCAGAAATATTAATAATATTTTATTATCTTGTGAAATTGAAAATTTACAAATCGTAGGTAGATATAAAAATAGCAGTTATTACCTATTACTTTGATCCCCTAAGTGTACGAACCGTTATTTCTTTCAAAGGCCAACGGAGCAAAATGAAAAAATTTTGACCCAAGTCAAAATTTTCAATGTGTGTTAAATGTATGTATTCATTTTTTTTTCGAATCCTGAGAAAGCTAATAAATATTTTTGAAAAATTTAACGCAGAATGAAAGATTACATTATTACTGACGGCCGAAAGTCCCTGAAAATTGCTATAATGTTTATTTTAATAAGTTGCAGGGGTGAAAATAAAACGAAAATTTAGTGTGATTTTTAATTGCAAATATTTCATTCAAAAGAAACTTTTTATTTATTCTGAGAGACTCTCGACCCTCGGTAATCAAGTAGTCTTTCATTCTGCATTTAATTTTTTCAAAAATACTTATTAGTTTACTCAGGATTCGAAAAAAATTATTACATTTAAAATACATTGAAAATTTTGACATGCATCAAAATTTCGCATTTTGCTCCATTCCACTTAAACTGAACTATTATTCCATTCACTCACGGTAAAAGATTGCAAAACCTCTGAATTTTAAAGAACAGCTTGGATTAACATGAAATTTGGAATACACATATAATAGCTAACAAGTCAAAGAAGAAAATGATATTGTGTCGACGTGTGCTTTTGCCTTAGGGGTACCACTCCTTCACAGGAGGAAAATATACTTACTTTAAAAATAAGTCCGGAAGTGGATAAACTGACGAATTGTAAGTAAATATAAAGTTAAATTGTTCTATAAAGTTTTTATATTACTTAAGTCAATATCTACTTTTCGAGTTATTTGCGAGTGAATATGTCCATTTTTCAACAAAAAAAACACGTTTTTAGACAGTTTTTCGTCTTCCACCGTTTTCCACCAACAAATTACTCAAAAAGTAAGTATTTTACCGAAAATATATCCATAGGAGAAATTTTGAAAAAAAGGCAATTTCTTCGAAATTTCAAATTATTATTTTTAATTTAAAACTAATTTTTTTAAAAAATAAGCACTTTTAAATGGTGAAACTTCCAGATCATATAAATATATATAAGTGAAGTAAATTGTAAAGCTGTAACGATTAATTTCATTTGGGATGCTAATTAAGCGGAGATTTTTACGATGTTTTTTACTAAAAAAAGGGACCAACTTTATTTTCAGCGTTACCGGCTTACTTTTACTACTAGAAACTTTTTTAAAAAACAAAAATAAAGCTTTTTCTAAAAACTTAAAAAAGTTGTAATGATTTTTGCCCGAAAAGTGCTTCATTTTTTGGTTATTTCACTTTGAAGTGTTCTATATCTAATTTGACGAATAAGAACCCACTTTTCTCTAGCTACAACTATTACTATACTAGAATTGCTTACTTCTTGCGTGCACAAGTTTTTTTAAATTTTTTCATAAGCTCTATTTTTGCTAAGAACATTTTTTTCAATAAAATACACACTTTTTGTGTTATTTGCGAAAAACGGTCTAAAACCGTGGTTTTTATGTTGAAAAATGAATATACTCATACGCAACATACTCAATCGCAAATAAAAAGAAAAATATTGAGTTAATAGAAAAAACTATACATTATTATGGAAGAAAAGTTGCCTAGAATTAGTCAGTTCCACTTCCGGACTTAATTTTAATATAATATACTTTTTCATCCCCGACGACCCAATATCAATTTTTTTCTTTGTTATAAATTAGTTGAATAATATATGAATAAATGTTGAATTCATGTCAATCCAAGCGGTTCTTGAAAATACGGAGCAAAAACCGTGAGCAAATGGACTATAATAATATGCAATTATATATTTATTTGTTCTCTGATAAAGTAATCGTTGTTTTTTGTAAATATTTATGCCTTAACGTAATAACTTATCAGTATATTACTTTCCTACTGCTGAAAATCTAAGAGCAGAAAATAAGGGTTAAGGTACGATTCCGACCTCAACGGCAGGCGGCAGACTGCAACTGCAGACGGCAGTTGCAGTTATCGCCATGACAGACGTCACTACTTTGCACTATTAATTTGTGTGAGACTGATTCCGACATCTACCTTCAATTGCTGTCCGGAAGAACGCTAGTTGCTAATAATTATACAAATTAATAGTGCAAAGTAAATACGTATGTCATGGTAACAACTGTAACTTCAATTTGCAGATGCCGTCTGCCGCCTGCCGTCGATGTCGGGATCGTACCTTTACCCAGAGGGCCATGCTAAGAATCACAAGGAGACAGAATACCAAATAATATCAGGCAAAGAACAAAAATCAAAGACATAGTAGAACATGTAGCAAAAAAGAAATGGAGGTGTGCAGGTCACGTGGCAAGAACACCGAACAACAGCTGGACTAGAAGATTATTGGAATAGCGACCGCGGGCAGACAATCGGATAAACGAAGCAGAGATCGACCACCAACGCGCTGGAGTGACGATGTAAAGGGAACTGGATAGCTAGTAGCTCAAGATAGGGAGACATGGAGAAACTTAAAGGAGACCTATGTTCAGCAGTGGCCGATGACGGTTAGATTATGATTATAATTATGATGATACTTTCCTAACACATAAAAAATAGTTTGTACGTATACCGTATAACCATTCACTAAGCTACAAAAAATTATTTAAAAGGGAAGGAGGAAAGGGGCGCCTAAAATTACTTGCCCCGGTGCGCATGAAAGCCTTGGCGCGGCCCTGGCTCAAGTGTCCCGACAAAAACCTTATTTCTCTGGACTATGGAATTCGTATTTGTATGTCAGGCGCCGAAACGTACTGAGCGGTTTCCGAACGTTGCTATAACATCTGTGAATGTCGTGATAATGTTACGTGCTTCAGAATGATTCTCAGTTTTGCAGAAAAAATTGTTATGGTGGAATACTATTTTCGGTCATACGGAAAAGGTCACGAAAACAGTAAAAGCTTAAAGTCAACAATGATTTCAACAGGACAGGACAACCTGTCATACTGCCAATGAGTCTCTTCGAATACTGCGCGATCATTTTGGTAGTTGCCACTCACCAGAACTAACGCCACCAGATGCGTACATTAGGGTGGGGCGAAAACAAAGAAAACATTTTTTTTACAAATTGGTATGTTCTATATGCGGAAGAGTGGTTAGATATTATTGCAATACGTTATCCAAAATTTGAGATTTATAGAACAATATCTTCCGGTGCCCCCAGAACTTTAAAAATTTACAAATTAAAAAAAAAATATTGAAAAAAAAACATATCTTTTTTATTTTATATTAATGTTTTTTTTTGCTTGTTTACAACTCAGAACTTACTACAACATAGTTTATTAAATTATTTACTGTAAAGTTTGTCAAAAATCGGATTTTGTTTCAAACTTAGGTAATACTTGTCTTGACGAAACTCGATTTCTTATGAATCCATCTCTTACTTCAGCTCCACGAACCAATAATGATGCTTGTGTCTCTAGTTTGACACATCTTTCCACTGCTTGCGAATGACAAGGAAATTAAAGAATTTCAAATTTATTTGAAGTCGTGTCAACATTTATTTTTCTAAGTTCATCTGTTGACAATTGTTTTGTTATTGGTGATTCTGATATTACACTAGTTTGCCAATTAATTAAGTCAAAATACTCTTTGGCTCCAAAATTTATCGTTGGAATTTTAAACTGGCGAATTTCCTTTTTTTCTTGCCCATTCTTATACTTTAATATGCGCCTCAAACCTAGCTCTCGGATGTGGGGTCGTTTATCACCCAACATGGCTACGAGAATATTCTCTGGATGTGCAAAATATCAATTACCTTGAATGCCTTTGTTTACTATTTTCTTTAGATTTAGTGATAAATATTGCGAGCATTGAATCATATTAAATAAATGAATTGGTCCATATTTAACTTCTGGCTTTACTTTGATTGAAAACCAAGTGGGAACATACACGACTTGCAGATAAGTTGCCAAAATATTTAAATCGGTAGTCGGATTTAAAGTTCCTACATAAAGTCTGTTTGCTGTTGTGATCCATCTCGAATGAGCCATATTTCCCGATTGTCGATATTTTAAGCTCTCTGATACGGTACCATTACTTATAGCTTTGCTTATTTCGTACAAATATTTTTGGTCTGTACTTAATATATTAATATCTACTTCAGGAAGTTCACTTTGAATTTTTCAAAATTCAAAAACAGGTAGGGTTTCCCAAGTTTCTACATCTAAAAGCTTCTTTATTTCACCCGAAAATCCGGTAGGTCCTGCGGTTTCTCCATCTAAATACTTCATCTAATGTCGTAATGGTAGCAAGTTTCCATGTAAAAGATAAACAGAACCACTGTAATAGTTTCTTAATTTGAAGTTCTAATTTGCGAATTGCACTATTCTGAACGCCAATATTTACCGCTGTTCCATCGCATCCAATTGCAACCAAAGTAGAAAAGTCACATTTCGATTTTAAGAAATTGAATAAATTGTCTGTAATATTTTTTGCTGAACCAGATTTTTTTTTCTTTCTTATTGGCTTTGGATTACTTGATCCATTCAGCCACGATAGATAATAAATTACTGTTTGCTACAATATTCCAAATATAATACATTGCATTACATAATACATTAGGTACATGTGCGCACATATAATACTTATGCACGCACATACATACATACATATGTAGAAGTGGAAACATTTAATTGACCAGTAGGTATACTCCTCATTCATGGCCCTAACCAACTTAAATTAATTTACAAATAATTAAATCGACAAAAAAAACTACATGCTAATACTAAATACTAATAGTAAATGCTAATAAATATATGATTTTTTTTACACAGCGATAAGGCTGAACCAGGTTGTAAAGTAAGATGTCCAAAATACTCAGAGTTTGCTTCTGAAACTAACACAATATGTTTTTCGGTAATCAACTATTCTAAATGGGAAATAAGCCACAATTTAACTAAAAAATGATTTTAATTTTAATTCATGAGAATTTTACTGTCATCGTTACATTTGGTTGTCTTTTTAAAGACAGATCACATCGTATGCTTTTTTGCGACATATATTCTTGATTTGGGGTTGATTTCATGTAATCGAATGAACTATCTTTCAGTAAAGTCGTCATAGGAACGCAACTCATAAACATTGGCTATATCATTTTAAAGTCTTCTACTTTAAAATGTAAAATATATGTCTAAATTGCCGATATAAATGAGTCAGATTAAATAAATTACAGCAGAATTTTTTACTAAGCAAGAGAAAGCGACTATTCACAAATGTGGGTTGGGGCACCACTAAATAACATCCGATTGAGCAAAGATTTTAACACAAGTTAAGATTCAATCCTAGACCACTTTTCCGCATATAGGCAAATTATTATTTGATAATCGATTTTTTCGCTCCACCCTAGCGTACATATTATGGGGAATGCTGAAGAAGTCAAACAGATCCATTGTCTGCCATTTCGGAGTTTCGGACTAGAATTAAATAATTTTCTTTGCCAAAGGCAGTGGCGGATCTAAACATTTGCCTAAGGAGGGGAAATGTGATTTAACGGGCAAATTTCAATGAAAAACCAATCAGAAACCATAAAAAAGATAAACTCAAATTACATAAAAGGCATAAATAATAACTTAAGTATAAGCATTAAGTTCCCTTAATTTTCCTAACTAGCGTATTTATTGGGTTTAATTTGCCTGTCTGTGGTTTCTGTTTCATCTCAGCTAATATATTTTTATATTTGAATATATTTTTTTTTAATTTTGGACCTTGCTAGAGAGGGAAATTTTCTCATTTTCCCTCCCCGTAGATACGCCACTGGCAAGAGGCCATCTTTAACATATGTTTTATCGGGAACGTGCGTCGTCGTGGATAATGTTTGCAAGACTATATCATATATACTAGACATGTAAATAAACATAAACATTTAATTATTCATTTCAGTTCTGTTTATTTTGCCGCATACTGTATTAGAAATGTATGAACCATGATGTCAGTGGATGCAATAATTGTTCGCATTAATCTTTAGAATATGTATATCCTACAGTCTATCAGACGGCACGTTTCCGGTTAAGGGTTAATTGTAACCTAAGATGTACCAACCTTTTTAAAAAATTATGGTGCTCCACACATCTTCTAACCTTTGTCTTAAACAATTTTTGATCTTCCAGTGTAACAATCTCATCATCTAAAATATTTTTTATTTCGGTATTTAAACTTTTCCACTGAATCGAAATAAGGCAGAGGATATAAGTAACGCATAAATCAAAAGGTAGTACTCCTGTAAGTGCGAGAAGCATAATATAAAATTGATATACAGCCATTGCATAATATGAAATACTTTCTGGTACATATGTATTGAATCCAAGTACTTTTCTTCTAAAAACTAAGGGTTGAAGTACAAAGGATGAACATGCAAATATTGTGGCGATTAGAAAAAACCAATTCACGAAGCTGGCATATCTTAATACTTTTTTACGATATTTTTTGTTCTCTTCAACATTGGAGTTTCCAATATCCCAAAAATAAAGCCTTCTTCTTTCCAGTAGTCCAAACATCATAGGCTGTTGTAAACCGGAACTAGCAATCTTTAGTGCAGTCTAAAAAATGTACAATTTTAAGATAAATCTTCTAAGTACTAAGAAAGTAATTTTTGTGAAATAGTTTCAAATTGCTTAGTCCTATGTTGACGTACCGTAACAAAGATTGAAAATATTTAGGCGATTCTAAAAAAGAATATAATCGTTCCATTAGAGCAGCGGTGCTCAAAGGGTCGATCGCGATCGAGCGGTCGATCGCCAAAGTTTTTGAAGTCGATCGCAGAGCTGCAAGCAGTTCGTAGCAAGTTTGAAAGAGCTTTGCTGATTTTAAAAAACTGACAGATGACATTCATGTCTAATCCATTTTCTTGGGAATACGTGGAAAATTTGTCACTTAAATATCCATTACTTTCAATACGGAGATCATTTCCGTCCAAAATGAGATACTGAAAATAATTTCGGATATATACCTTAAGTCCAGAGCGACCAAAACGACATTTTGATCTTTTATATCGTCTGACAAATATTCATCTTTGAGGCAAGTATATCTGCAGCTCACAGGATTATTTGGATCAACGTACTTTTGTAAGTCTGCATTTTCCCAAATATAGGTAGTGAAATTAAAGTAGGCTAATCGGCTGACCAGTAGGAGGTACAATCAAGGCCAGCAAAATTAAATGAACTATAGCCCACTTCTCAACACAAATAGTTGCATATGCAGATGATATAGTTCTTATGGGAGAAATAAGGAAAGATTAAAAGAAGCACAGAAAAGAGGTCTACAAATTAACGAAGGAAAAACAAAATACCTACTCTGCTCTAGAAGAGAAGCTAACAGGATGAGATAAATCAAAATAGAAAACTACACTTTTGAAATAATTCAACAATTCAAATATTTGGGAGTAGTAGTAAATGGCCAAAATAAGAGAAGTGAAGAAGTAATGGAGCGAATACTAGCAGGCAACAAAACATACTAGAGATATCGTAGGGTAATGAAGGACAAGAACTTATCCAGAAATACAAAACTAAAAATATACAGAGTTGCAATCAGACCAGTAGTTACGTACGCAGCTGAGACAATGTGCCTCACGGAAACAGATGAAGAAAAATTGAAAATATTCGAAAGAAAAATCTGTCAGGAAGACCTGACAGATAAGTGTAAACGGTTAGAGGAAACTCTATCCTGGTCTTTTCATCCTCCTACAACATCTAATTCTGGTGCTTGATTTAACTCTCACTCCTCGAGAAATCGTTCTTGGCAATCTAGACCCCATACACCGAATGTGTCTGTGACTACTTATTCTTTTTCTTGCTGGAATTGTCAGGAGGTTGGTCACGCATTTCGTGATTGTACCAGACCCCAAACACGGATTTTCGGTCACGGTTGTGGTAGAGAAAATACACAGAAACGGAATTGTTTTAAGTGTTCGGGAAACGAGCATGCAGAAGCTCGTACCCTGAGCGTTCCTCATACAGCAGCCCCATCAGGGAATATGACCGCAGCTGTAGACGAAGTTTCAGGTCCAATACCCGCCAGCAGCTCGAACACACCCTCTCAGGAAGGAAGAAACACTTCCAACCGAAGGCCAGCACGCAAACCAAAGTCAGGGAAAAAGTAATTGTTAGCAACCCTTCAGTTGACTCAGACGGTTTGCTTGATCGTAGATTATCCCCTCCAGTCTTAAACTGGAATTTTAGTAATAAGCAAAATCAAGGCAAGGAAACAGTTCCAAATTCTATACTAGGTTGTAGGTTTGTGAATAATAATAATATGTCTATGTTAGTACCAGATAATTTTGAAAATAAATCAGATATTTTTGATTTTGATATAAATTCTTTATAAGTTAGGAAACATAATGATAACCGAACTTATCTTAAAATTGAAATATTAGGACAATCGTGTTTAGCTCTATTAGATAGTGGCTCGAACATTTCTTTAATAGGTTCGTATTCGCTGAAATTATTAGAAAATACTGATATTAATGTTATGCCTATTTCTTCTCTACAAGTCTCTTCTGCAGATGGTGATATCCAGTCAATTACAGGTAAATTTGACACAGAAATCGTAGTTGCCAATATTCGCAGAATGATTACATTTTATATTATACCTTCAGTTAAAAATTCTATAATTCTTGGCATGGATTTCTTGAATGCATTTAATAGTACTCTAAATTGCTCAGATTTTTGGTTGTTTATATCTTCCTTTAATGTTGCAACGGTAAGTGCCATTCGTGAGTTCTCTAGTTTGTCTAGCTTAGAACAAAAACAGTTAGAGAATATTATTTCTAAATTTTCATCTATCTCTTCCAAAGATAAATTAGGTCGTACACATTTAATATCTCATACTATCGAAGTGAACACTACGACTCCTTTTAGACAGCATCAATATCCCATACCTCAGGCATGGCAAGCAGATTTAAGTAAAGAAATTGATTCGATGCTCTCTTTAAACATTATCGAAAAATCAACGTCTTCGTTTTGTAGTCCCTTATGGTTGACGAAAAAGAAGGATGAATCATTCAGAGTCTGTTTTGATGGTCGTAAACTTAATAGTATCACTACTAATAGAGATGCTTATCCCATCCCTCGGATAGATATAATTTTGAGCAAACTTCAGAATGCCAAATATATCTCTTCTATCGATTTATCCAAAGCCTTCTTACAAATTCCGTTAAGTGAAGAGAGTAAGAAGTATACTT
The DNA here is from genome assembly GCF_917563875.1 of Diabrotica virgifera virgifera. NCBI lineage: Eukaryota > Metazoa > Arthropoda > Insecta > Coleoptera > Chrysomelidae > Diabrotica > Diabrotica virgifera. Next base: position 175,553,606 of record NC_065449.1, on the reverse strand, counting down.
TCGCTGTCAGTGGTAAAGGGTTATTTCAATTTGTCACAATGCCTTTCGGTCTAGTTTCAGCTCCGCAAACAATGTGTCGTTTAATGGACTTGGTTATTGGTCCACAACTCGAACCATTTGTATTTTATTATTTAGATGACAGCATAGTGGTTACTCCTGATTTTTCCTCACATATTGAAATATTGGAGAAATTATTTTCACGCCTTAAAGGAGCTAATCTCTCTGTTAATTTAGAGAAATGTAATTTTTGTCGTCCTAATTTGAAATTTCTAGGATATGTTGTTGATAATTAAGGTTTGAGAACAGACCATGATAAAGTAACCGCTATAAAGGACTTCCCCATTCCTAAAACTACTACACAATTACGTAGGATCTTGGGCATGTGTGGGTACTATCGTCGATTTGTGCCTTCTTATTCTACTTTATTATCACCTCTTACTGACCTCCTTAAGAGTAGGAAAAAGGGCCAGACTATCACTTGGACTCCTGAAGCCGACGATGCTTTTCATCGCATTAAAGAAGCTCTTACCCGTGCTCCTGTCATGACTTCACCTGATTTCAATGAACATTTTTACCTCATGACTGATTGTTCGAATACCACTTCCGATGGTGTACTCTTTCAGATAAAAGATGGTTCTGAACACCCTATAGCATATACTAGTAAGAAGCTCAATAAGGCTCAGAAAAATTATTCCATTACAGAGCGTGAACTCCTTGCTATTATTCATGGCTTGGAGGTTTTCCGGTACTATTTAGAAGGCCGTAAGTGTACCCTTATTACTGACCACAGTTCATTATTGTGGATACATTATCCAACGTTTGTCCCGATGGATTTGTAAGTTGTCAGCATTTGATTATAATATTGTCCATCGTAAGGCAAATGGTGTTTTAGTAGCTGTTGCTTTGTCTCGAACGTTTGATGTCAATCTTCTTGACTTATCCACTTTAGTTCCGGATGCATGGTATCAGAAAATGTTGGAAAAGGTTACCCAAGAACCTAATCAGTATCCTGATTTTAAAGTAGAAAATAATATCCTTTATAAGCATGTCGTTAGTTCAGTGGAAGCTTTGTTTAATATGTCTGATTGGAAGATTGTCGTCCCAACAGCAAACAGGGATGAAATTCTTCGTACATTTCATGATAATGTGACATCTGGTCATTTTGGTTCTTACAAAACATTTAGTAGGATAGTAGAATTATATTATTGGCCTGGCATGCGCAACTATATTAAGAAATATATATCTAGATGCAAAGTTTGTGCTATAGTCCGTTCTTTAACCCGCCATTACACGCGCTATGAGGGAATCCCTCACCATATTTGTTTATAACCAATGAAATTGTGTAAACGAATACGATAACCTTAAGCACCCAGGAATGCCTTTAGCATGGTTCATGAGAGGGTATGAAAAAGTTATAGAATATTTCAGGCGGTCAGTGTGCTGTGTGATAGTTGAAAGGAGAGACATCCCTCTTCAAGTGAGGGAATTCCTCACTGCGCGTGTAATCACGGTGAAATCACGTTTCTGTTATCTCAAAGAAACTTTTAGGTTTTTATTTAATATTTAGGTAGGTTTAATTAAAATATTATTGTTTGGATTAGGTTAGGAACAGTGGCACACCGAGCGGGGGTTTTGGGGGTTAAAATCCCACCCAGAGCATATAGAAATATATATAAAAGAAAGTAGGAAAATGTAACTTGTCTTTCACAAATAATACAAAAAACTTTCGGTGCCCAAGCTAACCCCCCTCCCCCCCAGAGGAAAATTCTAGGTGCGCCACTAGTTAAGAACCCATTTTTAAATTTACCTATTCTAATTGGGAAATAAGCCGCAATTTAACTTGAAAAATTGATTTTATTGACGTTTAGAATTCCACCTCGGACGTCGTTATCAAAATACAAAATATTAATAGTTAATTACATAAATACTACAAAGAAATAGCTTTAGACCAGTTGTTAATTTTAATTTGTATTTTTAGTACAGTTAATTCGCGTAAAGAACGTTAATTTCTTCAGTGGCTTGCTGAAATTGAAAATTAAGAAAACTTGCTTTTGATCTATGTACTCGTATATTATTTTTACTTTTGTTTTGTTAAATTAATAAAAAAAACTGGTTTACGAGACTTTCTATAATATGTGAGTACAACCCATTTTATATTTATACATGTTGACATTCATTCTTCCTCGAAATAAGTCGAACTTATATAGGTGAGGGCGACGCTCATACGCGTGCAACCACGTCACAATAGAAGACGCGTGTAACGGCGGGTTAACGGTAAAATATTGCAAAACCTCTAAATTTTAAAGAACCGCATGGATTGACATGAAATTTGGCATACACATAGCTAACAAGTCAAAGAAAAAAAGTGATATTGTGCTGATATGTGCTTTTGCCCTGGGGGTGGTTTTCACCACCTCTTGGGGGTGAAAAAATATTCGTCAAAAGAGAGTCAGGAAATGGATAAACTGGCTAATTTTAAGTAACTTTTGGCCCATAGAGTTTTTTCACTAAGTCAATACTTTTCGAGTTATTTGGCAGTGAATATGTTCATTTTTTCAACAAAATAACCACGCTTTTAGACGGTTTTTCGCAAATAACTCAAATAATAAGTATTTTGTCGAAAAAACATTCTTAAGAAAAATATAGCCTGTAAAAAATTAAAAAAATGGTGTATATATCACGTCTCTACACCTAGCAGAATCAGAGTTATAGCTAATGAAAAATAGGTTCATATTCGTCAAATTCCAAATGGAATACTTTAAATATACTCCAAATCATACTCCAAATGAAATAACCAAAAATTAAGCACATTTCGGGGAAAACTCATTACAACTTATTTAAAGTGTTTAAAAAGAGCTTCATTTTTGTTTTATACAAAAAATTTCTAGCATCAAAATTAAACAAGTTACGCTCAAAATAAAGTTAGTCCCTTTTGGTTTTGGCAAAAAAATCGAGAAAATCACCCCCTAATTAGTATCTTGAATAAACTTAATCGTTACGACTTCACAAGTTTCTTGACTCGTGTAGATATTGTTTATATGATCTGTAAGTTTCATCGGTTCAAAGTCCTTATTATTGAAAGGGCTGTAGTTAAAATGGGTTGAACGAGTCACTGATCACGAATGTATGCAAATTTAGAAACACCAAATCTTAATCAATTCTTGTCTAACAGAAAAACAAAAAAATACATGATATTCAGAAAAGCAAATCTGACTTTTTTTGTTTTTCGAGATTTTTGGCATCTCTAAGAATTTTTAAGTTATTTTGAAAAAAACATATTTTTCAAAATTTAAATTTTTAAAAATTTTATTTTGAAACCAAATTTTTTTAAAAATAAGCACTTTGAGTCGATGAAACTTACAGATCATATAAACACAACACAAGTAAAATAATTTGGGGAGCGGTAACGATTAATTTAATTTAAGTTGCTAATTAGGGGGTGGTCTTCCCGATTTTTTTTGCAAAAACAAAAGGGACCAACTTTATTTTGAGCGTAACTTGCTTAAGTTTAATGCTAGAAACTTTTTGTAAAACCAGAAATAAAGCTTTTTTTAAACACTTTAAAACAGTTGTAATAGGCTTTCCTCAAAAAGTGCTTAATTTTTTGGATATTTCACGTCGAAATATTCTATTTAAAATTTGGTGAATATGAATCTATTTTTCATTGGCTATAACTCTGGTTCTGCGAGATACAGAGACCTAACGCGTACACCATTTTTTTTACTTTTATATAGGCTATAATTTTGCTAAAAACATTTTTTTCGACAAAATACTTACTTTTTGAGTTATTTGGGGAAAACCGTCTAAAAATGTGGTTATTTTGTTGAAAAATGAACATATTCCCTTGCAAATAACTCGAAAAGTGTTCACTTGGCGAAAAAGCTCTATAGAACAAAAGTTAATTAAAATTAGTCAGTTTACCCATTTCCGGACTTATTTTGGACATATATTTTTTCACCCCCAAAAGGGGGTTAAAGTCACCCCCAGGGCAAAAGCACACATCGGCACAATATCACTTTTTTTCTCTGACATATAAGCTATACGTATGCCAAATTTCATGTAAATCCAAGCGGTTTTTTAAAATTTAGAGCAAAAACCGTGAAAGAATGGACTACTACTTGCAAGCCAAGTACTATGCCACAAGCTGGAGTAATGGGTACTTTTAGGAACATTGACTTCCCATGGCAGATGATATCCATGGATCTGATTGGACCATATCCTCGTAGTTACAATTGCTATACCTATTTTTTGGTGGTTGTGGACTACTTTACTAAATTCCCACTAGTTTTCCTTCTTCGTAATGCCACTGTCCCTGCCACTGTGAAATATTTGGAAGAACAAGTCTTTTTGTTGTTTGGTGTTCCCCAAATTGTGTCTTGTGACAATGGTCCTCAATTTGTGTCTAAGGCCTTTAAGGATCTTCTAACCAAGTACAAAGTTCAGAAAATCTTTTATAATGCTGCATACCATCCGCAAGCTAATCATAGTGAGCGAGTAAACCGCAGTATTGTAACAGCCCTTAGATCGTACACCTATCCAGATCACAGAGCTTGGGACCAGTATATCCACTCAATAGCTCAAGCCATAAGAACTTCGGTCCATAAAGTTACTCAATCTTCTCCAGCTTATCTGAATTTTGGTAGAAATATTGCTTGGTCTGGTGATTATTTTGGTTTAATTTCGGACAATTCCACAAATCTCCCTCAGATCTTTGAGAAACTCCATCGTTTAGATGATCTTCAGACTTTGCCTCCAATATTTGCAGACCTCAGGAATAAGTTAAAGTCTTCTTACCTTAAGTCACAGCGTCAATATAATTTAAGGAAAAGAGATTTGCGATTCTTTGTTGGTGATCGGGTATTAAAACGTAATTTTGTTAAGTCTAGTAAAGGTGATGCTATTTCTGCCAAATTTTGTCAGAAATACGTCCCATGTGTTGTCAGTAAAGTAATCTCTCCTTTAATATATGAATTGAAAGATAGTTCGTCCAACAGAAAACTTGGTCGGTTTCATATAAAGGACCTACTACCAGATAATACTGTCAACGACTTAGAATCTTCGTCATCAGAAGAAGAAGATTAACTTAACATTATTGATTAAGTTAATTCCTCTTTCTAAATTTCTGGAATACTCGATTGGTTAATGAATAGGTCAATGATTGGATTTTGATTTTAGTCACCAAATAGGGTCACTATGTTTTATCCATTATAATAATATTTTTAGCTTTCCATATTCAATGTATCTTAGATGGCATTAGTTTTAGAATTGAGATTTAGCTTAATTTGGCTTGTTATTGAACTGGTATGGAACTGTAACACCTTGTGGGTGATTATGCTTATATGTGTCATCACTTGTGGATTAGTGTATCTACATAAGAGGTTGAGTTTTATGTTTATTCGGTTTGCATTTGAGTTTGTGGTTTCTATTGGAGAGTTATGACAATACTTAGTATGATTCCTTGGTACATTAGCTTATTTTGGTCTAAAGAAGTAATAGTGATATTTGTTTTGGTAAATACAATTTTAGTATACAGTGTGATTCCAAAGTTATACTCCATTTGTCAAATATGCAATTAAGTTAATTGGGATAAAATTTATGATAAAGACTATGAAACCATGTCGTTATTTATCGTATTGAATATTTCTTAGGAAAATGGTTTGCCTAGCTTGGCTATGCAAATACGTGGGTTCGAAACTTGTATTACTTATCAACTGTGCACATGATAGGAAGCAGATTTCATGGCTCACCGTTGCCTAGTCCTAGGTCATACCCTAATCAGTTCAGATGCTGAATCTTTATGGTAGAATGTTTAATCATCATTTTATTCATGCACTAGGCATTCTTATTCAATTTTCAGTGTATGATCATTCTATAGAGACTTAGTCTTAAGCTTGTCTGTCTATTGTATACTTATTCTTCTTAGTTTTACTATTTTATTGTTCTGATAATAATGGTGACTTCTTGGATATCAGTCCTATGGAAATATTGTAGCTTTTGTATGCACCAAGGGATTATTGTGTTTGAGCATCGGCTTTCCTGGGAACTAATTTTTTGTTTGTACGTAAGTTAGAGTCAGGATCCATATCCTCTTATCTGTGAGTAACTAGGGAACATTTTCTTTAGAAATTGATTTACTTGTTCTCTAGTATTTCTTTAGTTGAATGTACATTATAAGAGCTATTATTATGGGAAGTTAGGAGAAAAAGTTTGTTTGGTTGAGCTTGAAAAGGAAGAAGATAAAAGAAAAATCATGCGAAACAAAATAAAATTGAGAAATCGAGAAGAAGGTCCAGTTTATATCAACGATGACCTATCAAAGAACGACAGAATTGTACAGAAACGTATCAGACAAAAAGCGCAAGAACTAAGGAAGGAAGGGAGAAAAGTGAAAGTAGGCTATAAGAAAATATATGCCGATCATGAAATATGGCGCTGGGATGGAATGAACCAAACGTTGGTGGTAGAGACCAAAGCAAAAAACTAAGCAATAGCAATGAAAGGAAACAAATTACGACGAAAAATGCAAAGAAGGGGATTACGAACTATGAAAATAAAACAAATCAAGACAGCAATAAAAAAGAAAAGCCGAAAAATGACAAGATACAGTTTGCAACAGAGATAAATAAGACGGAAACGACGCAGGCAATGGACAAGGAAATAAGTAAAGATAACAAAAAGAAAACTAAAGTCAACTTGGTTACATGGAATGTAAGAGGCACATACGAAACAGGAAAACTCAAAGAATTAATTAGAGAAATAAAAGATATAATGTAGAAATAATAGCTTTACAGGAGACAAAACAATTGGAGACAGAAATAGTAGAAATAGAAGACGTGGTATTTTTTAAAAGCGGGGGAGAAACCAGAAGGTTAGGAACAGGTTTTATAATACAGCGAAAATGGAAGGAAAGAGTAATGGCATTCCAACCAATATCAGATAGATTATGCACAATAAGATTAAAAGGGGACAAACGAAACATAAATATAATAAATGTACACGCACCGATTGAAGATGCCACAGAAGAAGAAAAAGATGAATTCTACGAGCAATTGGAAAGAGAATATGATAAATTACCAGGGTTTGACATCAAAATAATAATGGGAGACTGCAACGCCAAAGTCGGAAGAGAGAATATATACGAACACATAAAAGGGAAATATAGTAAGCATGAGGTGTCGAACGATAATGGCCAAAGAATAATAGGCTTTGCAACAGAAAGGCAAATGGTGATAAGAAGCACACAATTACGCCGAAAAGATATATATAAAGGAACGTGGATTTCCCCTTATAAGAAAACAGTAAATCAGATAGACCATATTTTAATAGAGAAGAAGCATGCAAACAATGTAATAAATGTAAAGAGCATTAGAGGAGCGGACTGTAACTCTGACCACTACTTGGTGAGAGCAGAATACAAAATCGAGCATAACATAAAGCGAAACAATAAAACAACGGAAAAAATTAAAAACAATTCAACATAGGACTACTAAAAGATAACAACACACAGAAGAAGTATGAACAGGGAATAACCAACAGACTAATCAGGGAACAAGAAACGTCAAGCCCAGACAAACAATGGCAAAATATCAAAGAAGCAATCTTGAACACAAGTAAAGCAATCCTAGCGAAAACCAAAAGAAAACACAAAACAAAAGATTGGTATGATGAAGAATGTCAAGAAGTAGCAGAAGCAATAAGAAAAGTAAGACTCAAAAATCTCACAAATGACGAAGAAATCACTAGAGAAGAATACAGAGAATTGAGAAAAATCATGAAAAGAAAATGTAGAAGCCAAAAGAGAAAATACAATGAGAACAAACTGAAAGAAATAGAAGAAAAATTTCAAAAAAAAAAGAAATAAGATCATTCTACCAAGAAGCAAAAAAAATGGAAAGAGGATATCAAAAAAACAACCCATATATGAGAGATGATAAAGGGATGTTGCTAAATGAGCCGAAAAAAATAATGGAAAACTGGCAAAACTATTTCACAGAATTGCTAAATAAGAGCGAAGTACAAAAGGAAACGAGCCATGAAATTGAAGATGATCAGACAGCAATAGAAATACCCACAGAACAAGAAATAAAGAGCGTGAAAAATAACAAAAGCCCAGGAATAACAGAAATATCGGCCGAAATGATAAATCCAGGAGGGAAAAGACTACAGAAAGAGATATATGACCTGATAAAAAGAATATGGGAAGTAGAAAAAATGCCAGAAGAGTGGACCATAGCAAGAATATGCCCTATACATAAAAAAGGTGATAGAATGCTATGCGAAAACTACAGAGGCATCGCACTATTAGAAATAGTTTACAAAATCTTGGCACAAAGTATAAGAAAAAGGCTAAGTCATTATTCGGAAAAAATACTGGGGGAATACCAGGCAGGTTTTAGAAACAATAGATCAACGACTGACTAAATATTTGCCTTAAAAGAAATACAGACTACCTGTTACGAACATAAAACAGTACTATATGCTTTGTTCATAGACTTTAAGCAGGCTTACGACACAGTAAATAGACAGCAGATGTACGAACTGATGAAAGAACTGGGGATACCAAGTAAAATTGTTAGGATGATAAAGATGACGATGGAAAACACAACAAACGAAATAGCTTGGAAAGGGTATACATCCAAAAAGTTTGAAACCAAGGAAGGATTACGACAAGGAGACCCACTATCAACAATGGCATTCAATCTAACATTGGAAGGAATAATCAGGAAAAGCAGAATAAACATGCAAGAAACGATATTTAAAAACGGCCACCAATGCATAGCATTTGCAGATGATCTGACGCTATTAGCAACAAGCAAAAAAGAACTGCAAAAGTTAATGAAAAACATAATAATGGAAGCCAAAAAATTCGGACTTATAATAAATGAAGAAAAGACAAAGTATATTTTAATGGGAGAGATCCAAAAAGAAAAAGAGAATAACATCATAGTACAAATAGATGGAGAAAAAACATACTCGTTCAAAAGAGCCAAAGAAATTATTTACCTGGGAGCCAAAATAGATGAAAATGGTCATGAAGAAGGGGAGATAAAGGCAAGAATAGCTAAAGGAAATAAAAAATATGAAGCATTACGCACATTATTGAAATCCAAATACGTATCAAGAAAAACCAAAATAAGAATTTATAAGACTGTTATCAGACCAACAGTAACATACGCAAGTAAAACATGGGTGCTCAAAAAGTCAGAAACAGACCTATTAGAAAGATGGGAGAGAAAAATGCAAAGAGCAATATATGGAGGTGTGAAAATAGAAGGTCAGTGGCGAAGAAGAACCAATAAAGAATTGGAAGAACTATATCAAGAGCCAACGATTACGACGACGATCAAAGCACAGATAATACGATACTTGGGGCACATAGAGAGAATGGGAAGTAAACGAATGCCAAAAATGGTACTCTCACGAAGACCAATACAAAAGAGGAGGAAAGGCAGGCCAAGGAAAAGATGGAAGGACAGTGTATATGAAGACTTGAAGAAAAGTAACATTGAGAGATGAAAAGAACTAGCATTGGACAGAAGGAGATGGAGAGAGGTGGAGGTGGTGAAGGAGTGTATAAAAAGACTGAAGTGTATTTAAATAAAATTTACAAGTTTTATAAGTTATGTAAGTTATACTATGTTATTTATTATATTATTTATGTAATCAGAAATGTAAACATTTTAGCCCTAGGCCTACAAGGGCTGTTGCGCTTAATAAATATATATAAGCTATACGTATGCCAAATTTCATGTCAATCCAAGCGGTTTTTTAAAATTTAGAGCAAAAACCGTGAAAGAATGGACTACTACTTGCAAGCCAAGTACTATGCCACAAGCTGGATTAATGGGTACTTTTAGGAACATTGACTTCCCATGGCAGATGATATCCATGGATCTGATTGGACCATATCCTCGTAGTTACAATGGCTATACCTATTGTTCGGTGGTTGTGGACTACTTCACTATATTTCCACTAGTTTTTCTTCTTCGTAATGCCACTGTCCCTGCCATTGTGAAATATTTGGAAGAACAAGTCTTTTTGTTTTTTGATGTTCCCCAAATTTTTTCTTGTGACAATGGTCCTCAATTTGTGTCTAAGGCCTTTAAGGATCTTCTAACCAAGTACAAAGTTCAGAAAATCTTTTATAATGCTGCATACCATCCGCAAGCTAATCATAGTGAGCGAGTATACCGCAGTATTGTAACAGCCCTTAGATCGTACACCTATCCAGATCACAGAGCTTGAGACCAGTATATCCACTCAATAGCTCAAGCCATAAGAACTTCTGTCCATGAAGTTACTCAATGTTCTCCAGCTTATCTGAATTTTGGTAGAAATATTGCTTTGTCTGGTGATTATTTTGGTTTAATTTCGGACAATTCCACAAATCTCCCTCAGATCTCTGAGAAACTCCATCGTTTAGAAGATCTTCAGACTTTGCCTCCAATATTTGCAGACATCAGGAATAAGTTAAAGCCTTCTTACCTTAAGTCACAGAGTCAATATAATTTAAGGAAAAGAGATTTGCGATTCCTTGTTGGTGATCGAGTATTAAAACGTAATTTTGTTAAGTCTAGTAAAGGTGATGCTATTTCTGCCAAATTTTGTCAGAGATACGTCCCATGTGTTGTCAGTAAAGTAATCTCTCCTTTAATATATGAATTGAAAGATAGTTCGTCCAACAGAAAACTTGGTCGGTTTCATATAAAGGACCTACTACCAGATAATACTGTCAACGACTTAGAATCTTCGTCATCAGAAGAAGAAGATTAACTTAACATTATTGATTAAGTTAATTCCTCTTTCTAAATTACTGGAATACTCGATTGGTTAATGAATAGGTCAATAATTGGATTTTGATTTTAGTCACCAAATAGGGACACTATGTTTTATCCATTATAATAATATTTTTAGCTTTCCATATTCAATGTATCTTAGATGGCATTAGTTTTAGAATTGAGATTTAGCTTAATCTGGCTTGTTATTGAACTGGTATGGAACGGTAACACCTTGTGGGTGATTATGCTTATATGTGTCATCACTTGTAGATTAGTGTATCTATATAAGAGGTTGAGTTTTATGTTTATTCGGTTTGCATTTGATTTTGCGGTTTCTATTGGAGGGTTATGACAATACTTATTATGATTCCTTGGTACATTAGCTTATTTTGGTCTAAAGAAGTCATAGTGATATTTGTTTTGGTAAATACAATTTTAGTATACAGTGTGATTCCAAAGTTATACTCCATTTGTCAAATATGCAATTAAGTTAATTGGGATAAAATTTATGATAAAGACTATGAAACCATGTCGTTATTTATCGTATTGAATATTTCTTAGGAAAATGGTTTGCCTAGCTTGGCTGTGCAAATACGAGGGTTCGAAACTTGTATTACTTATCAACTGTGCACATGATAGGAAGCAGATTTCATGGCTCACCGTTGCCTGGTCCTAGGTCATACCATAATCAGTTCAGATGCTGAATCTTTATGATAGAATGTTTAATCATCATTTTAATCATGCACTAGGCATTCTTATTCAATTTTCAGTGTATGATCATTCTATAGAGACTTAGTCTTAAGCTTGTCTGTCTATTGTATACTTATTCTTCTCAGTTTTACTATTTTATTGTTCTGATAATAATGGTGACTTCTTGGATATCAGTCCTATGGAAATATTGTAGCTTTTGTATGCACCAAGGGATTATTGTGTTTGAGCATCGGCTTTCCTGGGAACTAATTTTTTGTTTATACGTAAGTTAGAGTCAGGATCCATATCCTCTTATCTGTGAGTAACTAGGGAACATTTTCTTAATCTGCAGTTTCTTTAGAAATTGATTTACTTGTTCTCTAGTATTTCCTTAGTTGAATGTACATTATAAGAGTTATTATTATGAGATTTCTTGATTTATTTCGTTAGTGATGGTTTTGGAATAATGGTTGTTTTCTTCTGGCTATTCTTATAAATCTGTTGTAGCTATAGCTATAGTTAGAGAATCCCAGAATAAGTTAACTTCTGTTATGTCAACTATTCGATTGGGTACCCTTAAATAGATCTTCCATTGCATCTGATACAATTCCGATTATCAGTTGAATTAGGTTCATGGTACCCAATATGTAATCATTATTAGCACATTTAGTGCTAGGTTGTAGCGTTGCTCAATTAAATCTGCCTGGTTGTTCCACCTTGGATATGCTTCAATATAAATCTGTTGTCCACTCTCGGATCAATTTAGGATAAAAGGCTTGCTACAATAATTTCTCTTCTTGTCAATAGCTCTTATATTTATTTTGGTATAGACTATGGTCTATGTTTGGCTTACTGCGAATTGGCTACGAAATCTACTAATTGTTCACTTTGGATATGCTCTATTTAAATCTGTTGTCCATCGATAGAACAATTTTGTACTACTCGTCCCATTCGACATTTTTTTTTGAGATTAGGATTTATCTAAATTATGTACTTTAGAAACGGGTTATAACAACTCTTAGGAATGTATGTATGTTGATATGACATGTGATATATTGGGCATTTAAGCAAACCATCTACATGACCCATAATTTGCGGTTAGGTATAATCGATCGAGTCAGATGTAAGTGTGTGTATAAGTTAGTCGTTGTATAGGTTATATTTAGGTTTGCCTTCATGAATATTGTTGTTATGGTGTTATTGTTGACTATAATTTGGGGTTTTATTTAAATCTACTAAATCAACTTGAACAAAATTTGGTCTTTAGGGTATATGTCACAGAGGACTGGTACTATGAGTTTGGGACGATGTCCAATGATAGGTTAGTTTATAGTAGTGTAGTATTCGTAGGTTTTTATTATATTTTAGATATTTGTTTTATTCACGGCTGTGTTGGATCCCACAGCGTGTGACTTTCCTCTATGGATACTTGTATTGAGTATTTATATGGGTATATATATATATATATATATATATATATATATATATATATATATATATATATATATATATATATATATATGTAAAAAAAAATTGTCCGTAAGATCAATTTTTTTTTCCAAGTAAAGGAGGGATGTAACGATAAACGTTCTATTTCATTACGAAGGTATCTCAAAAATGTTATTCCGATGGGAACTAGGTATGCAACCAACTTTACAAGCACTTGTATTCGAAGTTGCAGTTGATAGACGATAAAGTTGGTAATATCTGGTAGATTAGGGTCTAGCAGTTAGCAATGACGATATCCGGCGGGGGTGTATGTCATATCGGCCATAGTGGCTGTCCCTTCACTTGAATTTTCGTTCTTTTCCGATCGGGAAGTCTATCTCCAGTGGCCATTGTGAAGAATATAAATTTTGGTTGAAATATTTTATTAGAAGATTTAGTTTATGTTGGAAGGAGTTATTTTGTTTGGGGTTTGTGAAGTGTTTTGAAGAGTTTTTGTTTCCAATATTTTTTTGAAAAGCAATAGGTATGTATAAAAAAAATCACTTAACTATGTTTTTGTCATTTCTTTTCCATGCTAAGAAAAAAATAACCATCTAAATCATTTTTAATACCATATTTAGATCATATTAAAAGCATTGCTATTCTTCAATTATCACTTTTTCAATACTTCTAATATACACTCTACAGAAAAAAATATTCTTAGAACTACATTTTCACTCTCAAATAAGTTGGAAATCAATGATCATTTTCACTCTATCATGTATATAACTCCATATAGTAATCTTTGATTACAAGATCCACATCTACTTGTCCAAATACTTCCTTATATTCGTTTAAAAAGGCTTTTTCCAGTCAAGAATAATCAAGGTCAATGAAAGCATGTACATCAAACTTCATTTTTTCCTTAGATTTTTTCTCTGTCAAGTTCTGATAAGGTGAAACACCTTTTTATAGAGGCCCTGTTTCTTATATACTCAAGGAAAACCAGCTAATAGGAGGTTTTTTCTATTCTTTTAGCCACTGGAGGAGGACTATAACAAAATTTAAGTCAAATTGGATACTTCAGTTATTTATGGAATAAGCAATCATTTTGGGGTTCTTTTGGGTTTGGATTGGAAGAATTTTGAAAGTTTTTTTTGTTTCTGGAATAGACACTTAGTTTTACCGATACTAGCAAGTACCTCCTCGTCAGTCCTCCGTGTTGTTGTTAATTACCTCCCTAGGTTTGGGAAGACCGGAGGATACCTTCCTGGCTCTCCCATCATCAACCTCACCAGGATTTTGGAGAAGCCACAGGCCTACTTTTTGTAGAAGCGCCAGGTTTTTATAATAAAATTTAAATTTTCCAGTCTTTTAAATAATAGTTTTCAATTTTCATTTTTTTTTTCAATAACTTAACTAAATAACCTTCATAATAATATAAATTCACCTTCTTAAAACCTATCAGCGTTATAATATTCAATATTTTTTTTTCCAACAAATTTTATATTTCATTTTCATTATTGTATCAGGTATTTAAAATAGTCTGGGGATTATAAACTATCTGGAAAGATACTGTGCACAATATCTCGGTTTATAACCTATTTAATAATATTTATTTCATTGGTCAGGTATTGTCAGGATTGTCACTTCCGATCAGTTGTTAGATTGTCAGCCAATATTGTATTCCGCATTAATAATAAGTTGTACACACATCTTTAGATCAATTAATTGTCTGATATAATAAATTCATTACATATTTTTCTTCATATTGTAGAACCTGCGTTCTCGACAGGAGCGTACTAGCCTAGTACGTCCGGTAGTTAGCTAGTGTATAAAATTGTATATAGGGTTATAGGTATTTTCATTAAAATTGTTGGTACTACATAAATATATGTTTTATTTCCTATAATTTCTATTATCTCTATAAAAGTAATAGTAATATAATCATAATAATTAAGTGCGTGCAGCAGTATAAGTCACTCGGCGAAGCATTCATTAAATCCTTCCCTGGCGCCCTCAATCGTTCTCCGTAATATCTTCTCGGTCAGTAGTTCCTTCTTTTCATTACTGCTTATATTAATTTATTTTCTTTAACATTCGAATACTTTATTAGGTACCGTCTTATTAGGGCATGCAAATTGGCCTAATCCTCCCCCGAACCCTACTGATAAACTCTCTTAAATATCCAGCTAGCTTAGCTTCATAAAACATCCACAACTAAGTACACTACCCCTTCAAAGCTTACGTCTATTCTGTTACATCACACCCGATTCGTTACACTACGGTTTAACCTGACGGTTAAAACCGGTCAAAAAACCGGTTATTTCATAAACCGGTGTTCGTTTTTTTATTCATAGCCAATAACCAATAAGTTACATTTAAATTGCGCTTTAGTTTGCGATACTCTATTCGAATCGATATCAGTCTATGTCGGTATAGAAATCAGTCATCAGTGTCGTGAAATCGGTTTCAGTCAGCTGAAAATTTCTCATTTACTCTCGGGGAGCAAAAAATTTTCCCATTTTTTCTCTTAATTCAGTATTTTTCCACTTATGCGGTTTTTCACTGCTTATTACTTTAAAAAGAAAATACCGGTTATAACCGGGTCAAAAAAACAACCGAAAAAATCGATTATTGCCGAGGAGAAAAACCGGTTTCAGGTTATAACCGGTAGGTTTTTCCCATACCTAGCACATAGAGAAAATTAAAGAAATCGTGTACGAGCGGCATGCCCTATACAAAACTGGAATACCACGTGCAGGAGGAACCGCCCGAGTATCCTCCTCTTCCTTAAGGTTCAATAAACTGGTCAATCTTTTGACTTTAAAACGTGGAGAACTATACTTATCCGCAAAAGTAAACGGACACTAAGTTTATTTTAAATTTAGAACTATTATATTTAGAAGTATTATAAAATTTTCAATTTCAATCAATTATTTTTATTTTATGTTCAATAACAAACCATATTCAAAAAACAAATACCAAAATATTGAATACTGTAAAACAAATAAAAATTTACAATTTTCTTGACTATTGTCAGACTAGATAGTTTGTTAGACTTTAAGGGCACAGGCGTAAAATCTCGGCTCCAATGCTTTTCAAATGAATTTATTTTTATCGAATCCTGAGAAAACTAATAAATATTTTTAAAAAATTTAAACGCATTATGAAAGACTGCGTTATTACCGAGGGCCGAAAGCCCCTGAAAAATTATATGATGTTTATTTTAATAAGTTACAGGGGTGAATAAAAAAGAGGAAATTTGGTGTGATATTTAATTTCAAATATTTCAGTCAAATAAAATATTTTGTTTATGCTTAGGTACTTTCGGCCATCGGCAATAAAATTATCTAATATTATTTTATCCTGCGTTTAAATTTCTTAAAAATATTTATCAGTTTTTTCAGGATTCGAAAAAAATGAATGCATTTGAAAAGCATTGGAGCCGAGAGATTTTTGCGCCTATGATCTTAAGTAACAATAAACAACTGTGGAATACGCCATGTACATCACTCCATAACACAGAAAAAAATAATCATTTTTACCTTATTACAAATTATGAACTTTGCTTTAATATAGATAGATGATAATAATGAAGAATTCGTGTCTCAGTTATTTTAAGAACGAGTATTGAACTTCGTAAGTCCTAGATTTTCACTTGAAGTGATCGGACGTAGAACCGGAAGTCGACATTTGAACTGTTCATAGGACTTTGCATTTTTGCTAAACTTTTGGTCATAATTGTTTAAACGGAAATTATTTCAAAACCGGGACTGAAAAGTCAAGCTCGACTTTTCAGTACTCTTCGATTTATACATGACGTGTACTATTTCTGCGATTATAATATGGCACTTCCGGTTAGAACTTTTTAACCGGAAATGATATATAAACCAAAATAATACATTTGTTCTTTTATCTGATTGAGGCACGCCGAATAATATATCGCTTTTACTGTTTCAATTACTTTAAAGTAGTACTCTGGTTGCAACTCTAAAACCGGAAGTAGGTGTCAAATTTCTCATCTTTAGTACTCTCCATGGATTATAAGCTTTTATTCCACACTTCATTTATCATTCTATCTGTATTAATAACGGAGGAGTTATATTAGTAGACCGACGGACAGACGGACAGACAGTCCTGAATCCGCAAGTATATATTTGTTCTCGTCTTGCAAAGGCGCGTCGAATAATATATCACTTGTACTATTCCCGTGACTTTAAAACAGTACTTCCGGTTGCATTTCTAAAACCGGAAGTCCTAGGTAAAATTTCTCACCTTTTATGCCGTCCTTGACTTATAAGCTTTCATTCGACACCTCACTTGCCATTCTGCATGGTATAATTACGAAAGAGTTGTGTTCGTTCGTCTATCCGTCCGGACAGACGAAAGTGGATAATTCAATGTATTCACATTTTTTAAAAATTGGGTGAAAAAAATAGGAATAAAAATTAACTTACGTGACTGAATAAGATGATATTGTCTATAGAACCTGTTATTTTCAGAAACGTTAAATCCTTCTCTAAGAAAAACGTCAAAACGCCAAGATATAGAGCTCCAAAGCACCAGAGAACGTTTAAACAACATCGTATGATTCCAGTCCACGAACGTTTGGCTCTTGGTTCATTTCCAACAAATTTCATAAACGCGAAAACTATGCGTATACTAGGTATCTCCATTTTGTATAAATATTCCACAACTAATAATCGAAACATTTGTTAATGCTCACTTTTATAGTTAAAATCTTTAACAAAATTATTTATTAGAATATAAGTTATTAAAATATGACCAATGCGTTACTATAATTTTGTATAATAAGTTAAATATTTGTCGTAGGTAGATAATATCGAAATGAAATATTAAAAACAACTTAACCTTTAATAAGACAACGGTAACAAATTTCACCCTTTAATTTGTCGCCAAATTTTGATTACTAATACACTGAACGTTCAATTTTGTGATATTATAATATAGTTGTTAGGTAGTTGATAGTTATATTCCAAGCTCTGGGTGAAAAATAGGTCGATTTCAGAATATAATTTAGGAGTTTTTGAAACCTATCAGGTGTTATAAAGGACGATGCCTTCCTAGGCATGAAAGGAATAACTTCCACTAAAATGTAACAAAAATTTTAGGTTTTTTATTCATGCCGTTTTTCACTTGTTAGGTTTGCAATTTTTAATAAAATTGTATTTTGCAGCTTGGGATATTCATTTTAGAGAAAAACTTTTAAATATAAATTTGTAGTAAATAAAAAAAACCTACAATTTAAGCTATGCCATGTTTATTTTCGTTAAATATTTATTGGAAAACGGCCTACGAAATCTCCAAAATGGCCTTTTCTGCAATTGCATTATTTATTGTAACAATAACTTTCTTGTATTCTTTAAGCCTTTACAATGAATACCTTTTAATTCCAAACATAAAAGAAATTTGTAAAGCCCGATTGGTGAATGCTTAGATATTACAAATTATTTGTCTCGAGAAGTCAAATGTCGAAGGCTATAACTTTTTAAAATTTGAAAATAAAGGGGCAAATTTCGTTATAAACATTTAGATCTGAAACTGCCCCTGTACATCCTATGAGTTTCTAACTTACAGATTACTGTTGCTGAAGACAAAACGAAGATTTAAAACAACATAAAAATTTTCTACGACTAACTGAAGCAGAGAAAATTGTTTTTGTTTTCTTAAATCTTAGTGACTTTATTTATAACAATTAAGAAATTATTTCTCAGTCACTGACCAAAGAAAGACTTACATCATCTTAAACTAAAAATTATTTTAAAGAAAATTATATTCAATTATTAAAAATGATTTTTAAAGCGGAGTGGCGATTTATTTTTTTTACGATTACAATATTTCTTTTCTTCTATGGCATGTTATTTATGTGTATGCCAAATTTCATGTCAATCCAAGCAATTCTTTAAAATTTGGAGAAAAACCGTGATTGAATGTAGGTACTATGAGTTGCTAAGGGCAACCGACACAATAAATTACTTTTAATAAAATCATTTTTAATAATTGAATGTAATTTATTTTTAAATAATTTTTAATTTAAGATGATAAACTCTTTCTTTAGTCAATGACCGAGAAATAATTTTTTAATTGTTATAATTAGGGTCACTACAATTTAAGAAAACAAAAATAATTATCTCTGCTTCAGTTGATGGTAGAAAATTTTTATTTTGTTTTAAATCTTCGTTTTGTCTTCAGCAACAGTAATCTGCAAGTTAGAAACTCATAGGATGTACAGGGGCCGCTTCTGGTCTAAATGTTTATAACGAAATTTGCCCCCTTATTTTCAAACCATTGACGATTTATGTAATTTTATTAAATTGGATTGTTATTGTTTTGTGTTCTTGACTTTTATAAGCTTTGTCGATAAAATTGCACAATTTTTCATGACAATAAAGCATATTTCTATTCTATTCTATTCTAAACCCAAAATAAGGGGTTGAACAATGATTTATGCATTTGTTTACATCAGAATATGAAAAGATAAGTCTTAAGAAGGAGAGTGGATCTAGGTTTAACTCTCTACGATTTTTTTCAAAAAGTTATAGTCTTTGTTCGACATTTGACTTCTCGAAATAAAAACTTTGTAATATCTAAACAACAAGTTCACCAATCGGGCTTTACAATTTTTTTGTGTTTGGAATTGAAAGATCTTCATTTTAAAGGCTGAAAGAATAAAAAATATTTTTACGATAAAGAATGTAATTGCAAAAAAATACCATTTTTTATCTTTTTCAGGCTCTTTTGCAATAACTAATTAACGAAATTAAACTTGCCACAGCTTAAGTTGTAGGTTTTTTAATTTACTATAAATTTCTATTTCGAAGTTTTTCTCTAAAATGAATATCCTAAGCTACAAAATTAAAAATCTTTAAAAATTGCAAATATAATAAATAGAAAGCGTCATAGATAAAAAACCTTCTAAAATTTTTGGTTATATTTTAGTAGAAGTTATTCCTGGCGTCCTCCTTTACAACACCTAAAAGGTTTCAAAAATTCCTGAATTTTAACACGTTTTTCACCCTGATAAATTTACTTGGTTCAAAAGGATCGTGTATAGAGAGACTATCATCTAAGTTATATGATTTTGTAAGAATATCATTTAAAAACTTTGCCAGTTTACTATTAGACTGGGAGATATTATACAGAAGTTCAGCCACGATTTTCTAAGTCCTGCCTTTTGCAATACTGGAAGTGTAGACGATGTACTTACAATCTGTGGAAACATCCACAAATTTCCTGTGATATTTTCCTGTAAAAATTAGATTTTCCCAAAAAATAAAAATAGGGTTTTGCGATGAATTTCTAAGTCCTGCCATATCCGTAGATAGACAGGATACTATCGATTTTATGAAGAAAATTTTTTGGGCAGGAGGGTTGCAAACGGGGTAACGGAGTATATATGTATACCAACATGTAAGGAAAATAATGAAATTTTCATGATTTTCTAGGTCCTGCCAACTAAATAAACTAAACATATTTATCTCAAAATGATCAAAAAAAATATTGGCATGACGTCTCCTAATGTTTAAATATACTTGTCCCTTGGAAAATTCTGCGGAAAATTTTCACCCTGATTCCGTGATTTTCTTAGGCCTGCCTTTAAAAATTTATAATACTTAAATACAATCAATACCTTTTCGGTACTCGGCAGGAAGGTTAAATGGTTCTTGTAAGACGGCAGGATCCTAGATTTGTAAGAAAATTCGTGAAAAAGTCAACGACTTTCTGAGTCATGCCATTTTGCACATGTTTCAAGAATCTTAATATAAGTCTATTTACAAAGAGGCAGGATGGTTTTATGGTTATTCTGTATACAGGGTGGGGCATTAGTGTGACAAAGTCCAATTAATCGTTTGTCGTAAGATATACGAAAAAAGTTATTTAGGTAAAACATGGGCCACAGATAGCACTATGATTTAACAGTATTTTCTAATATACAGGGCTACCCGTTTTCACAGGGGACACAAATTTTTGTTTTTTTTTTAAATGGAATACCCTGTATATTTTTACATTTTTAGATTCTACTCGATGTTCACTTTAATAAAATATAGTGTTTTGAAATATTATACGAGGTAGTTTAAAATATAATTACGTTTTTTTGTTAATTTTGTGGGAACATTCACACCCTATACATATTGTTAGTGATTTGATATCCAAACTTCTATTAATTTATGTTTCAACGATTTTTAATATAGTCTACTATTGTCAGTTATTAATAGTATACCAAAATGTTTAATTTTAGTATACGGGGTTGGTTGAAACTCGGAATGAGTATTTTCTGAGTTTTCTTAAATGGGACACCCTGTATTTTAGTATTATAATAAAATGATATTTTATGGTACCTTTTTATTTGTTATCATTTTCTGTACCATATTTATATATTAATTTCGTCAGTAAATTGATACAGACAGATTACTCAGGTGGTTTTTGGGGTTTCTGAACAAGAATGTCACATTAGAACAGATCTTTACCTAGTGCTCGGGATGACTAATATACACGCCATATTCTTAAATTTCGAGTCATTCAGACACTAAAGTGATGCAAGTAGATTACTCTAGAAGTTTTGTGGTTGCTGAACATGAATACGCCATCAGAATCGACCTCCAAAAACTCTCTAAATTCGAGATCAGTCACCCTGGGCACCAGGTGCTCCGAGGGTCGGTTGTAATGTCATATTCGTGTTCTAGACCAATCAGGTTAGTAAAAAATAAGCCGTTTTTCGACATAATTGAAAAGACGAGGTTTGACAGTTGAAATGTGTAGTATGAGATATTACAAAAAGGCTACCATCTTGGGATTCATCAATTTTTTAGTGGAACATTTTTTAAATAAACAATCAAAACGTCAAACTTAGTTTTTTGCTCATAACTTAAAAACTTGTTTATTTAGAAATTTGACGTCCAAAGGTAACTTTTTCAGAAAAAAAAGATACATCGAATGAGATACACCAAATTAAAATGGGTTAATAAACAAAAAAAGTTATTGCAAAACGGACGACAAAATCACTGTTTTTGAATATTGTTAATAACAATTTTATTGTTTATTAAAATATGTTTAAATATACCTAAACTTGAGGGCATTATGGTGTTTGAATGGTGTGCAAAAAATGGTCCAGATCTGTTAAATAGTTTTTGAAAAATTTAATTTGTTTATAATTTTTTTTGAAAAACGAGCTAAGTTCTGAGGCTGGTCCAGTTAATATGGCTGAATGTATCTCAATAATCAGGGACTCAGTTCCTTCGTTAAGATATATACTAATACCGTTGACTGATAAATTATACTGGAAGATACGAAACTAAATGAGCGTTTATGTACGACACCAGTGGTTTTAGAAATAGATGGCGTTAGCAGCTTTCTAGGTACGAGATTGAATTTACCTGAGACAACGATGAGACGTATTCAGGTAGCTTTGGTTATCGGAATTTGAGTTCTCATTCAACGATAACAATGGCAATCTTTAAAATAATTATTGGAGTGTACCTATATATTACTTTCTAAACTCGTTTTTAAATTAGAAAGAATAATTGTAGTTGTAATTTGTCTTTTAATTTGAATTCTTGAAACAAATCATTGAATATTCTAAAGTTTATTTAATAATTTTATATAATATATATAATAATATAATCTTCACATGTATGTTAACATAATATGTTATCTTCACATCTAACATTTCATCACTTTATTTCATTTATCACAGTTAAACTCAGTCATTCTTTAATCAAATTATAACAATATTCATTCTCTTAATTTTGTTTTATTAATTCTATTTCATTCATTACACCTATTGTTTTCTATACTAATTAAATTTTAGTTTGTATCAACTGGGCAACCTGTTTTTCCTACAATTATTTATTATCAATTTTACATATTCACCAGTTTGTCACAAGAATTTTCTCAATTTCATTAAAACTGTTCCATAATAATTGCATTCCTGAATCACATTTTCTACTATCAGATTGACTTTATCCTAACTCCAATCTATATAAAATTTTTTAATTTTCACCTACATCCAAACAATAATTTCCCTACTACCTATACAACCATCAATACACATGATGTGGACATATAAATTTCTTGATATAATAATATCCCTTTTCAAAATTTAAAACTTCTTCTATAACACCACTTATTTAATTTTATTTCTGTTATTACTACTAATCAGCTCACTTTATCATATTGTAAATTTTTTGATCAGGTTAATTTTATTTGATACAGTCAATTTGTAGTTACCTACAGTTAAAATAATTTTATTTTGTAAAACACATTATCTTTTAATTTTAAACAACAATAGATTTAATTAACAGACAATTTCAGATATTAAAAGCTTTAACATATCTTCTTCTGGATCATGACTTTGTTTTTAAAATTCCTAGAAAATTCGACTACCTTCTTCCTTTACTGTCAATGTCACATCAAGCATTTCCTTACATAGCTTTGACACTTAGTAGTCATCCTTGACCGAAGATGGTTGATTGGGTCCTCGGGTAGAGTTTCACCATGTTCCCAGAGGTTTAATCCTTTAACATCGGCGTTTAGCCATTTTAAATTTATTTCAACATAATGTAGATTTATTTATAATCACAACCATTGTTTGGTTCTGGGGCTATTTTGCAAGTATTCAAGTAAGTAATCATAACCACATTTTTTAACTTTCACAATTTCAACCATCTTTTTAATTTTAATAGTGGGATTACTTATTTGATTTTAGATCACTGATGATGGACCGATAGGTTTGAAAACGTTCTGATGAACTCATTTTATTGAATCCATTGGGATTCTAAAAATTTTTAGTAAATATACCTTTTACATAGAAGTGGTTTTTACTTCATGTTCCAGTTTGTTTAACTATAAGGTATACAGCCAATCCAGGGAACTACCCCTTTTTAGGATAATTTATTTAATAAAAAAAATTATTTAAAATTATTTAGATGGAAACATCCATCATTCTCGAGTACCAGACATAAGATTAAGTGCAGCTAATATCGGAAGTGATCACAACCTAGTACTTGGAAAAATCGGAACACATCTACAAAAAAAAAACAGGAAAAAAGACCCTATTGAATGTGAGACAAGAATGAAGGTAGAACAGCTACAAGACTTGTCAACACGAGATCTATACCATAAAAGACTGCAAAAAGTACTGAACGAAAACTACATAACACTAGATGAAGACATAGAAGAAAGGTTGAGGAAGATTAGAGATAATATCAAAATGGCAGCAACGGACGCACTTGGAGAACGCAAGATAAGTAAACATATACGAAAGAAAAGGAGAACACCATGGATCTGTGAAGAAATAAAAATAAAATGCCAAGAAAAAAAGAAAATCTAGCTAGAATACAAATTCAAAAGAACGAGACAAACATATGAAAGCAGAACATTGGTAAGCATTTTCAAAAGAGATGGAGCACGACTTATACGGGATGCAAAAGGAAATGTGGAAAATGATAAGAGGTCAAACAGCAGAGATGAAGGAATTGATAGAAGTAAAACATATTGATACAAATACATAGACGACTTACCTAGAAAACCTGTATCAAACAGCTAATCATGAAGAACTGGAAAACCAGGATTAGAATCGGATGAGCAAACAGGAATTAAAGAGGAAGATATAACGAACGCCTTAAAACAGATGAAAAATCGAAACGCACCAGGGAAAGATGGAATAGCTAATGAACTTTTAAAATATGGAGGAGAGAGGCTTCACAAAGAACTGAATATCCTGATAAGTAAAATAATAAATACAGGAAGAATTCCAGAAGAATGGAGTGCCACTCAGATCTTAGCGTTATTTAAGAAAAGTGATAGGGCAGACCCCAATAATTATAGAGGGATAAATTTACGGAGCACTATTTATACTGAAACTCACAACAAAAATACTGATGAAGAAAATAATGGCGAGCATAAATATATCGGTTGAACAACAAGGATTTAGAAGTGGAAGACCATAACGATGCAGTTTTTGTGATAAGACAAATAGCAGAGAAATCATTAGAATATAACAAGCGGGGGTTTTTCTGTTTTATATACCTAGAGAAAGCGTTTGATAGAATACAATTAAAAGATATGATACACCTACTATATGACAAAAATTTACCACTGGATATTATAAAACTGATAGAAAACATTTATGTACGAAATAAAATAAAAATGAAAGTCAATGGAATAATAACAGAACCCATATAGAAGCAAACACAGGAATTAAGCAAGGAGATTCACTAAGCCCTCTACTGTTTAACATAACGCTGGATGCAATAATAAAACAAGTGAAGAAAAAAAATGGGCGATAAAGAGATAAAAAATACTCTGTTACGCTGATGACACCGTGGTAGTAGCAGAGTGCGAAGACGACCTACAAAGATTACTGCACGAATTCAACATTAACGCAAAAGAAATGAATATGAAAATAGCCCAAAAAACAAAAAGCTTAGTAATATCCAAAGAACCAATAAGATGCAAATTGGACTTAGACAATAAAAGTAAATACCTGGGAATTAATCTATCAGCCGACAATAATATCGAAGAAGAGGTTAAAGACTAATAATTAAAGCCAGTAGAACGGCCGGATGCCTAAACGACACAATTTGGAAAAACAAACACCTTAGAGTGGAAACAAAGGACCGAATATATAAGTCATTTGACTGAAGTTATTAGACCAGTTATGACTTACACTGCCGAAACAGGACCAGATGCAAGCAAAATACAGAGACGTCTGGAGACCAACGAAATGAAGATCTTAAGAAGGATTGCTGGAAAAGGACTACAGGACAGGGTAAGAAGTGAGGAAATCAGATGCATATGTGATGTAGACAATATAAATACCTGGGTAAAGAATAGAAAAGAAGAGTGGAATCAACACATAAGCAGGATGTCTGAATCAAGGATAGTAAGAATAGCCAGGGACAAGTCACCGTTAGGCCGAAGAAGTATAGGACGCCCAAGGAAAAGAGGGGGAACGACAATTTAGGGACAGAATGAAAGGCACCGTTGAAGAAAAACAGGCAGTACTGCCTATATAAAAGAAAAAGTAGAAGAAGAAATTCTTTAGGTAGATTTTTGGTAGTATAATGTGCTTCTGTGGAGTTTTACTGAAGATTATTGTTTCCGTTTTGGTGGGAGAAAATTCTAGGCCAGTAGTGTTTGACCAATTCTCTAATTTCTAAATGACTAGTGGGTTAAGTGATTTAGCGATGTCATTGATGGCAATAAGGAAAAGTGCAACGAGTAGACCATTGAGGAATGTCGTTTAATTGGATTTTTCAGTCTAAAAGAACGTTATCTATTCGAATAAGTTTCGTCTATATAGGAAATTACTAATAAATTTTATATTTCCTGGAATTGACCAACTTAATAGAATTCTTATATCTAATCCCCAAATGGCACGCGTTATAAAATATAATAAAAGATAGCCATAAGCCAAACATACTTGATCACATCCAAATGACCCATGAATTACAGATTCAATATCCACTAGGTTGTCTAATGTAGATGTGGACTTTCTAAATCCACTTTGTATAAGGCTAGGTAGCTATAATATCAATAAGTGTAATACTATCTAGTATCTATCAAGTGGATAAACTGACTAATTGTAGCAAGTTTTGTTCTATTGAGTTTTTTCACTAAGCTAATACTTTTCGAGTTATTTGCGAGTGAATATGTTCATTTTTAACCAAAAAAAAAAACACGTCTTTAGACTGTTTTAAGCAAATAACACAATAAGTAAGTATTTTATCGAAAAAAGTATTTCAATAAAAATATAGTTTATAAAAAATTAAAAAAAATGTCTGTATAAAGTCTTTATACTCAGTAGAAGCAGAGTTGTAGCTAATGAAAAGTAAGTTCTTATTCGTCAAATTCCAAATCGAAAATTTTAACGTGAAATAACCAAAAAATGAATCACATTTCTGGGAAAACTCATCGCAACTTTTTAAAGTGTTTAATAAAGCTTTGTTTTTGTTTTTAAAAAAGTTTCTAGCATTAAAGTAAGCACGTTACGCTGAAAATAAAGTTGGTCCTTTTTTGAAAAAGATAGCTTTAAAAAAGCGTGAAAATCACCCTCTAAAAGGGAACTTGCATAAAATTTTTATTTCGAAAGAGATGCTATAAATTTGGTATAAATCACAGCAGAACACGATTTAAAAAGAAAAAAAAGTTGTTTGTGTTTTTCGTTTGGCCCCTCAAGACGAATAAAATCAAATTATTATTACCGCTTCACAAGTGACTTTACTTATGTATTGTTTATAATATGATCTGTAAGTTTTATCGTAAATTTAGTTTTACAGTATTTTTTTTTATTAAAAAAAAAATCCTTTTTTTTTAAATAACTTTCTAATTATCAGTGATACGAAATATCCCAAAGTGTAAAGGTTTTGCTTTTCTAAATATTTTGTTTTTCTGTAATACAAAAATTGGTTAAGATATGGCTGTTCCAAATTTGCATACTCGTGATTAGTGACTCATTGAAGCCCTTTTAACTACAGCCTTTCAAAAATAAGCATTTTGAACCGATGAAACTTACAGATCCTCTATAAGCATACATACGCAAAGTAACTTATGAAGCGCTACTGATTATTTCATTTGAGATGCTAATTAGGAGGTGATTTTTAAATTTTTTTACAAAAAAAGGGATCAACTTTATTTTGTGCGCAACTTGTTTACTTCTGATACTAGAAACTCAAAAAAAAATAAAGCTGTTTTTAAACTTTTTAAAAAAGTTATGATGAGTTTTCCCCGAAAAGTTCTTAATTTTTTGGCTATTTCATGTAGAAATATTCTATTTTGAATTGACAAATAACAAGAACCTACTTTTCATTAGCTACAACTCTGCTTTTACTGGATCTACGACTTTATATGTCATATTTATATAAAACATTTTTTTCACTTTTTGATAAGCGGTATTTTTGCTATGAATGTTTTTTTTGGTGAAATACTTCCTTTTTAAGTTATTTGCGAAAATCCGTCTAAAAACGTACTATTTTTTGAGAAATGAATATATTCACTCGCAAATAACTCGAAAAGTTACTAGTTTTACTTGTGAGGTCAAGACTAGTGAAAAAAACTCTATAGTCAATTTATATTTTCAACATTTTTGCAGAAACAAAAGCAAAAAAAAAATAATACATATTAATATGATAGTGACTGCTGCGTTAAAATTTTGAATACGGGCCACGTAAAATAACCGCGTGTTCTTGGCTAGCTCCTTGAGTAGGGAGAATTTTACACTTCCCTCAAAGGCTAGTTCCAACAAATTTAAGCTAGGCGCGCCACTATACGGGGAGGTTTTAAAGACAACAAAATAATGCATAGGCTTTCGTATCTTTCCGTATTTATCAATCAACGCTAATACCCTATGAAAAAAAAGTAAAAAAAAATTACATGTACGTACACAAAATTATTTGTTAATAAATAGCAGTTTTTAAGCTTATAAACAATTACAATAATTTCGTAGAAATTAGATCAAATTAAATGGCAATAAAAAATACTGAAAGTTGGTTAAAATACACAACTTCTAAAAAAAATTTTTAGGTCCTACGACCCTTGGGGTCTGAGATAGCCCCTTTCTTTGAAAAAATCACTGTTACGTTAATTAACAACACTAAGATCTGAAATTAACCAATCTTTTATAAGAAAAGTCAAAGTTTTTAACAAAGTTTTTTGCAAAAAAAAATATTAAAAATTGTTTAAACAGTATTGTTATAAAGAAAGAGTATTTTGCGTTGCGACTAAAGTAAAAAAAAATCATGGGCGCAGCCGAATGAGAATCAATTCGCGGACTAGCATTCGCTAGCGCTAGACCGTTACAGCCCATTTTTAACATTGACAGTATACCGGATTTGAAACTTAATATTATATTTATATATTTTGGTAGAAACTTCAATTTTATGAATATTATTATGTTGCACATTTATTTAGTAAAATTATATTTTAAATAAATAAATTTAAAAAATAACAATAAAAAGGCCACAAAGTCAAAATATGCAACAGAAAAAAAGTTACGCGACCTTATAGACGAGTGGTACGTGGTACTCCCCCCAAAAAAAAACGCTCATTTCTCGAGATATCAACCACGGTGTGGTGAATGGCTAATTTTGGTCTTACTTTATACTTTTTATGGTGCTGAAAACGAAAATGAGTTTTATTTTGAATTTTAGATGGGGAAATATTGTCAAAATCGCAACTTTACCCTAAAAATAAAAAAAAGATGAAATCACGTTTTTCTTAAAATTAAAAGTTACACCACTTTTTTTCTATAAAACATGTTGTTCTCTGTACTCTAGATTTTAACTTAAAATTAATTAAACAGCTAAATTTCAAATTGTGTTACTCAACTTTTGCGATTAAACTTTGCAATTCAAGAATCTGCACCTTTTACTTCAAACAATTTATAACTTTCTTTATGGCAAGACAGAAATATTGAAGCAGGTCCCATTGTCATCAGAAAGGTGAGAAATATATACTATAAAAATATCAGAAAAAAATATTACAATGGAACAGAGTTATAGCAAATTAAACTCAAAAAAACGTGATTTTTTTTTATTTTTAGGGTAAAGTTGCGATTTTGATAATGTTCCCCCACGTAAAATTCAAAACAACCCTAATTTTAGTTTTGAGCACCATCAAATATATAAAGTATGACCAAAATTAGTATCAGTATCTCCAGAAATAAGCGTGTGCCGCTCGTCTATAAAGTCACATAACATTTTTCCTATTGCATATTTTAAATTAAATTTTTTTGGAAAACTTCTTCATAAATTATATTTTATTTCTGTGTTAATTAAAATTATAAACTAAAAAGTTTGTCACTCAACTTTTTTAAGTAAACATGAAACTAACGAAATCTGACGACAAAATGTTTAAAAATTAACAACTTCTCTTTTAACGTGTTGAGTCATTTTGGACAAATCTCATTGTTATCTAAATGCTTCAAAGATAACACAGTAAAATTTTCAAAAGAAAATATTTACAGCGACCAAAAATACAGTGAGTTAAAATTGAAAAATCATCAAAATTGATTTTTCGCATTTTTGCATAAAATTTGATTTTCGAACATGTCCCACTAATTCTAGAAAAAAATTAACTCCATATTCGGATTCAGAGACCTCGAAAACATAAGGAATGACGAAAATTTGTCATTCACCTTAAAGTGGATTTTTGTGGTCGGGATAACGTAATTTTAATAGTTGCTGCCGCATGCCGGTCGCCAACCGCGCCCACTATTCAGTCAGTCGACTACGCCCGCTATTTTTTACTTTAGTCGTAACGCAAAATACTCTGTGTTTATAACACTCCTATTTAAACAATTTTTAACATTTTTTCTTACTAAAAACTTTGTTAAAAACTTTGACTTTTCTTATAAAAGATTGGTTAATTTCAGCTCTTAGTGTTTTTAATTAACGTAACAGCGATTTAAAAAAAAGGGGGCTATCTCAGACCCTAAGGGTTGTAGGACCTAAAATTTTTTTTTGAAAGTTGTGTATTTTAACCAGTTTTCCGTATTTTTTATTGCCATTTAATTTGATCTAATTTCTACGAAATTATTAAAATTGTTTATAAGCTTAAAAACTGCTATTTAGTAACAAATAATTTTGTGTACGTATATGTAATTTTTTTTACTTTTTTTTTTCATAAGCTGTTAGTATACATCTTAACGAAGGAAATGAGCCCCAGATTATTGAGATATATTCAGCCATATTAACTGGACCAGCCTCAGAAGTTAGCTCGTTTTTCAAAAATTTTATTAACAAATTCAATTTTACGAAAACTATTTAACAGATCTGGACCATTTTTTGCACACCATTCAAACACCATAGTGCCCTCAATTTTGGGTATATTAAAACGTATTTTAACAAACAATAAAATTGTTATTAACTATATTCAAAAACAGTGATTTTGTCATCCGTTTTGCAATAACTTTTTTGTTTATTAACCGATATTTATTTAGCTTATTTCATTCGATGTATCTTTTTTTTCTGAGAAAGTTACCCGTGGACGTCAAATTTCTAAATAAACAAGTTTTTAAGTTATGAGTAAAAAACTAAGTTTGACGTTTTGATTGTTTATTTAAAAAATGTTCCACTAAAAAATTGATGAATCCAAAGATGGTAGTCTTTTTGTAATATCTCATACTACACATTTCAACTGTCAAACCTCGTCTTTTCCGTTATGTCTAGTAAAAACCTAACTTGATTGGCCTATTCGGCCATCCCAAAAACTCTCGAATAATCTGTTTTCTTTAATTTATTGCCGATATCCCACGAAACTCCAGATGACGTGCCTTAGCAGCAACTCTGGGCACTGGGTGATTCGGAGGTCGCTTCTGCTTGCGTATTCGTAACTCCATAAACCTCCCAAATAACAAAATTTTGCCCTTAATACACTGATTTTGACAGGTTTATGCACTTTTGGATGCATGTTATGCACTAAAATGCAATTTCCACCCATTTTTATATTGTACACCTTTTATTTGAATTTGAAAAAAATTTTGAAAAAATAAAAAAAAAACGGTGTATTTGCCGACTTAAAGCAAGAGTAACTTTTAGTACTAGAATACCTCATAATTTAATACTCTACTCTCAAAAATGTCTAAAAATTTAAAGACCAATTAATTGTGAGATAAAATATCCGTTGATCTACCCAAGACGGATGCCTATGACCAGTACTAGAAATTCACAATTGATAAAATCGATTCATCTCTGGAAGAGAAATAAACGTAGCAGTTTTCGTTTTCCTAAATAGAATTTTTCTAAATTATTTTAAACTCAAAAAACCAAAAAACGAAAAATTTTTCAAATCGATTTTTCTAGAACACTGCGTATTCTTCTGAGTTAAAGCAAAAGTACCTTTTAGTACAAAACTATCCCAGAATTTAATAATCCAGTGTCAGAAATGCTTAAAAGTTAGACAGAAAAGTTATTCGATAAAATATCCGTTTCCGTACCCAAAACGGACCCCTATGACCGGTACTAAAAATTGATAATTGATAATTGACATTTGACAATTGACCTCTGGAAGATAAATAAGTGTACCAGTTTTCGTTTTTCCAAATAAAAGCGTTCTGCAGCTATTTTAAAGAAACTAATTACAAGACTTCGATATGCTTCTTCTAGACGAAGCATATCGAAGTAGAGGTCGTCCGCCAACCAGATGGTCTGATGACATCAAACAGATCGACAGAAACTTGATGCAGACAGCACAGAACAGAAATGCATGGAGAAGACTGAGGGAGACCTATACCCAGCATTGGAATAGATCCGGGTTGAATTCTGACGATGATAAATTACAAGACGCCATCTTTAAAGAGCTTTAGCTTTCCACGGAAGCATTTTTGAACTAGGTGAATTAAGTTAAATTTTCTTAAAATTATCTGAGGAATCTCCGGTTTTCGTTTGTTATGAGAGCTTCTGGACACCCTGTATAATATAATGGGTAGGTAAATTCCCTACTATAACCAATAAAATGTAAAAATTGTTTATTTACCTTTATTGCGCTTACTTAGATAAAAATATGATCTAATCACTTAAAATAAAGATGTTACAGTTTTCTGTTAGATTTGAAAAGTTTGTAAAAATTCCGAGACATTATTCAGGAAAATAATATTTAACAGGATACGATTGTTTTAATGATATACAAATTAATTTTTTGTATTATTCATCTTCGCGGTTATCCTGCCAAGTTGTAAACGGTTTCAGATTAGTGTTTTTTAAGCATACTTGACATGGTATGACTCAGAAAATTGTGGTGATATGAATATGTTTGTATAACACCCTGAAATAATTTTACAGACACACAATTTAATTTTTTTATACGAAATAACTATACAACCATCCTGCCTCTTTGAAAATAGATTTATATTAACCTTCTTGAGATATGTGCGAAATGGCATGACTTAGAAAATCGTGTAATTTTCCACGAATTTTCTTACAATTTTTTTAACTATATATAGTAAAAAAGGTGTAACTAAACATCCTGCCATTTTGAATAATGTCTACTGAAATTATTTATTTTATAACAAAATTTATTTTATGACTTAGAAAATCACGGAAACAGAGTGAAAATTTTATACAGAATTTTCCAAGAAACAAGTGCAGTTAAACATTAGATGACGTCATGCCAACATTTTTTTTTGGTCATTTTGAAATAAATATGATTAATTTATTAAGTTGGCAGGACTTAGAAAATTATGAAAATTTCATTATTTTCATTACATGTTTGTATATCTGTATACTCCCTTAATCCTTTTGCAACCGTCCTGTCTAAAAAATTTTCTTCATAAAATAAATAGTGTCCTGTTATTCTATGGATAAGGCAGGACTTAAAAATTCATCGCAACTCCCAATTTTTTTTTTTCATGGAAAATCTAATTTTCACAGGAAAATGTCAGAGGAAACCCGTGGATTTTTCCACAAATTGTTAGTACCTTCTCTAACCTTCCAGTATTGCAAAGGGCAGGACTTAGAAAATCGTGGTTGAACTTCTGTTAATATCTCCCGGTTTATATTGGGTGAATAAATAATTAATAATACAATTCATCTCATTGCTAAATTAGGTTTATGCATTTTTGGTGGTGCATAAAACCGTGGTGTGACTGAGTTGTATATGGTGAGAGTTGAGGCTTTCTCTTTGGTGATCATTTTTTAATTTTTTAATTCAGTAACTATCTTTTATTTTTAATTATTTGTTTAACATTTTGTATTTTTGTTTGTCAAAAATCAGACACGCTAACAAAATTAAATATTTCAAACTTACTAGTGGTCACAATCAACATTCTGATCTAGATAAGGCGAAACCGGCGGGTTCGTTGGAAAAAATATTCCCATGAGATTTTTTTTGCATAATCATATTCGTGAGACATCCCAGAATAAGTTTCAAGAAGTCGCCCACGTGAAAAGTGCTCCAAATTTTTTTAAACAATTTTTTTACTCAAATTGCAAAAATCAATATTTTTTCCCGGACACATTTTTATTATATTTTTTTGACCATTCTGGACAAAAAAGGTCTCTTATAATTTTTCTCTAAAGTTCCTCGTTTTAGAGTTATAAGCAATTTAAAATTGAAAAAACGAAAAATGGCAATTTTAAAGGCTTAATAACTCGGTTAAAAGTTATTATTATGAAAGTCAGATTAGGCGGCCGGCAATGATGGGTGCGAGAGAGATGCAATTCCGGCAGTCGGCAGTCAATGGTGCATCTTACTCGCACTCACATTTACAGCCGCGTCAATACGATCTTACAGCTCATTATTAATAATTAAAAATAACAGCTTAGTAATAAATTAATGACACAAATTTCTTCAGGATCATGTAGTGGAGGCTTTAGTCTTTGATTTGGTCACTTTGTGAATTTCATAATATTAATTTTTAACTGAGTTATTAAGTCTTAATAACGGCCATATTCGCGTTTTTCAAATTTTAAATTGCTTATAACTCTAAAATTATTAACTTTAGAGAAAAATTACAAGAGACCTTTTTTATCCAGAATGGTCCAAAAAACCTAAAAAAATTTGTCTGGACCAAAAATATTTATTTTTGCAATTTTATTAAAAAAAAATTTGGGGCAGTTTTCGCGTGGGCGACTTCTTGAACCTTATTCTGGGGTATCTCACAAATATGTGATTATGCAAAAAAATCTCATAAGAACATTTTTGCAGCAAACCCGCCGTTTTCGCCTTGTCTAATACTTAACCATGAAACGATGCGCGATAAACTACTCTAGATAATTGAAATAATATTGAATAATAATACCTCAATCATCCATGATAGCTATCGGTCACCCTGGCCTAGCCCATTCTCCCAAGGTGTGTATTCGTCTTGTCCTAATCTTAAATATGAACTATGAAAATTCATAATGAAAGCAAACAAAACAATATTTTAACTAATCATGTTTATTGTTCAATAAAGGTTGATCTAATAACAATATGACTTATTAAATCCATTAGCAAAATATATTCAAATTCTTGCCAAAAACTAAAAATTTTTAGATTATACTTATGGCTTTTGATATTGGTTCGATGGTAACTGGTGTTCAATGGTACAGCTGTCGACTTGTTGTAGATCTGGGCAGATGTTGTGGCCCTAGGTCCCTGCAGCTACGGTCTTGGTGGTGTTGTAGATGGTGTTGTAGATGTTGGGTGCTGCTGTCTATCTAGATGAGAAGCATCTTGTTGTAAGCCATAATGTGACATCGCCGGCGATGGTGCTTTATGCTCCGAAAGGAGAGAGGTTTGATTTATTTCCCAAAAACTAGAAGATAAAGTATATATCAAACATCAAGAAGTAAAGCCAAAACGAACCTTTGCCAAATAATCGTAAAAAGTAGGAATTGGCAAAGGAATAAAGTAAAATTAATACTGACGACTACTATAGGGCAGTCAATGAGAGCAAGAACAGGTTATTACCTCCGAATTTTATCCTACTGCATGGATTTTAATGAAATTTTAGGAATAGCCTGAAAATATCTCCTTATTCAAAGTCTACCCTATGCCGATGTGTGATTTTGTCTTGGGGGCGGTTCCCTTGCGTTTTCGCAAGTGCTATTAGAGTTTTCACTTAGATGTTGTGGCTTTATTACATTTGAAGTACTGGAGCAGACTCATTGGTAGTGACAGAAGTCGAGCTTGAAGTTTTGTTTGTAAGATTGGTTGAAATGGTTGTTTCAGAAAATTGTGGTGGTGTATCAGTTTTATTAGAGTTTTCTGCAGTTATATCTAATGGAAGAGTGCTGATAGATTGGAGGATATTGCTTCCGAAATTTGTGGAAACGGTATTGCCGCTGAATGTGGTTGATTGAAAGTGTTGCTATGAGTAGGAGTATAAGTAATTTCTTGGTCATGGAGATTTGTAGGTGTAGGTGATATGCTCGGATTTGATAATGCATCACTTGATGACTGCTGAGTGTTTGGTACCTTGTGTAATATACTTGTTGGAGCTGTTTGATTTGGTACTTCATTGTTTGAATCAATAAGAGTTGATTCCGTTACTGAACTGTTATTGCATTAGGATGATATGTGTCCTGTATTTTTGCAAATAAAGCAGGTGACTGTACCTTGTGACAAAAATATGCGGTAAGGTGTTTGGTCGAAATTTATTAGAATAGAATCTGGAATTGATGATGTTATAAGGCTTACATAAACTTGCCTCCGAAAGCTCAATATGTGACTATATTCCGGAAGATTCGAGCTAATTTTCAGAAATGTTATTGGGGAAATAAGCTTTAAACCGATATTCTGTAATTCTTCAACTAATACTTGATGAGAAATTGACGGGCAGACACAAGACAAGACTAGCCTTTCTGCTGGAGAGACAAGTCTCCGTGCTGTTACAACTTCGCCGAGTACTTCTATAGAGCCAGGTTGTGTCATAAAATTATCTACTACGGTTTTGTTTGCCAAATACATGCAGATTCTATTATGAGATAATCTAGATGAAAAAATGATATTTTTGGGTTGATTATTGTGCCCAACGAAATTAAATAATCCTGCAGTTTAGCATTATCGATACAACTAAATACAATTGCTTGGGTCTTACTCGGAAAAGAATGTGAAGCGGTTGATGCATAACTGTTTGTGATATTCGAACGTTGATTTACTGGACTGGTCAGATCGGAAGGTGTGTTTACATTATGTGAAGTCATCTTAAGCTGCGGTGGCGAAAGCTTCAGTCCGACTCTGGTAAGTGACAAACCAACCGCATGCTAGCTAACCTCACAAAATGATTGTACGGTGGTGTATATTTATTATTTAACGTTTTCTTTTCACAATAATAAAGTAATAATTACGTATAGATGACTTACGTAGTAGTATCTAGTAGATAAACACTTTAATTTTAAAAACTATTTAATATTACCACTTGTTTTTAGTAAAAACTAGGAGTACAATATCAGTACAACTTGACCATACCTTGCCAGGGCCGGTCTTGAAGAAAAATTAATTGATGTGAATAATTTGTGTGACACTAATAAGTAATTTCCTTATTTGTTTTAATAAATTCAGTCTTGGTATTACGACTTGGTAATACGACTCTGTACTATTTACTTTCTATGCACCTGCTTTGACTACTATAAAAATATGATATTAAAATTATATCTTTATCGATTGATCGGTTGATGGGTTGAACATTTAACAAAATGTATTTTCGTAGACAACATGTCAATAGACAATTAGTATTTGTTGATAATGACTGATGACTGATGGTAAGAAAAAAGCTGTGAAAACTGGAACTTGACTCATGAATATAAAAACTAAGTTATAATGACAAAACAAGTATTACCAAATCACGAAAGATTAACATTTTTTATTTCAGCAGATGAAAATTATTATGCAAAAATCATCATTTTAACATCTTCACAATATCAGTTGCTTCGACCAATAATTTTAATTTGTAAATATTGTTGTATATTACCTTTTGCAATTAAACAAAATTGTAACGACTGATGGATTTATTTGACATGGTGGAGCATCATTGCTGGGTTGATTGGAGTTGTAACAATAGGTATTTATTTTAAATATATCATAGTATAAAAATAATTAATTTTCGTTTCAGAATTTAGATTTTCATGGAGATTTTTTTGCCCTAAGTAATATACTGATTATTTTTGTTAGTACCGTCAAATCAATTTTCTTTGTATGGCTAGTTCCTTAACTAGTATCTATCTTTTTATACCACTGATTAATCTTTTACAAAACCATAATCTTTTAGGAGCATTAGCTTTATACGGGGTCTACACTAATTATTATGTTAGAGCAGTTTTATTTAATTTGCTTCACTCATTCTGCAAACTTTCACATGCGTCCCTTAAAATTGTACTTTTAACACTTAACTTAATATCATAAATAACTAGTAAATCCCTAGTTGTTTTTACTTCAACGTCGTATTTTTTGACAAAAAACTATAGGTTAATAGGGAGAAGTGTATTTTTAAAGTGTGTAAATTAAATAATTCCTAGCTGAGCGCTTTCGGCTTACCAAGCCATCTTCAGAGCTCTGGTCAAAAGGTTCAAAATACCACTATGAAGAGAGATGGATCCCATGTACGATATAAAAAAAATTACTTCTATTTCTTATGCCGATTTTTAATTGATGGAAAAAAACCTTGTCTGACTGTTGAAAAAATGCTCAATTTTGCTGTTGTTTTGAGGTCGGAAAAGTTAAAACATCTATTACAGGCTCAAAGGACTTTCACACGAAAAATTACATTACATATAACGAATATTTGATCATGGTAAGGTCAAGAAAACTTACCATCTGAAGTCTACGGTGTCAGCATGCAGAATCTGCAATAGTGTCTTCTACACTTACGTTTAAATCGGCAACCAATCTGTAACATAACCAATACACTTCAAGATAAACTAGTTTGGCCTAAAGTGTGCGTCTTTATATCAACTAGTTTGGCCTGAAGTGTCTGTAATTATATCAGGATAAACTAGTTTGGCCTAGGACAAACTAGTTTGGCCTACGCGCGATAGGACAAACTAGTTTGGCCTAGGCCATACTAGTTTATCCTAGTTTTATACTAGTTTGTCCTGAAATCGGGTTTGGCCGGTAACAGATACATTCATTAACCTTCCGATGACCAACCTTTTTTGTTACACGCATGACCAACAGGGGTGAAAAATGACCCCAAGTCATAAATGACAATTGAGAAAAAAATGAAGTTGTTTTTAGAAATGTAATAATATATTCGTAATTTTAATTTTACTATTGTATCAACAAATTATAAATAAACATTAGTGAAACATATTTTTAATTAAAACTGAACAATAAGAGGAATCATCGTTCTGAACTTAGAACTAAAGAAATTTTAAAAATACACTAATTACATCACCACAGGTTTAACAAACATTTTTTTTCAATATTGAAAGGTTTCTTACATAAAATTCCACATAATATACGGTATTTACTTCATATAAAATTGGAATATGGAAGGCCAAGCAAGTTCGTCTTTGACCCCAAATTCAGAATTTTTTTTTTCGTAAAATATAAGGAATTTTTTTTATTACAAAATATGAGGGTATCTACAATGATATTAAAGTCAAATAAAAAATATTGAGTTTAAAATTAAAAATATTTCTAAATTTATTAAATAAAAACCTCATTGGGGTCCAAATTTACACCCCTTGGTCATCCGAAGGTTAAAGGGAAATGAAAAGTCCCAGATCTAATCAATAAATCTGAAAATTCTCGTGGAACCACTTTCTGGTAACATTCTCAATCTCTGCATTTCATAGGCGTAACCAAGGGGTGGTTTTGGGGTTATAACTCCCCCCTTTTGGATGTACTTTGAGCTCTATACGCTTAACACCATTATTATTCCATACCCCCAGAGACCATCAAGTAGATGTAACCCCCTCTTAGGATCATCCTGGTTACACCTCTGCTGCATTTTACCATTTATAAGGCAAGGAGACGACTAATAAAGGAGACGAAAGATAATCTACAATATGCAGTCACATTCCGTCTATTTGTATAGGAAAAATTCCAACGAAAGTTGATTACAAACTGTAATAGTCCGTTCTTTAACGGTAAAATATTGCAAAACCTCTAAATTGTAAAGAACCGCTTGGATGGACATGAAATTTGGCATACACATAGCTAACAAGTCAAAGAAAAAAAGTGATACTGTGCCGATATGTGCTTTTGCCCTGGGGGTGGTTTTCACCCCCTCTTGGGGGTGAAAATATTTTCGTCCAAAGAAAGTCAGGAAATGGATAAACTGGCTAATTTTAAGTAACTTTTGTTCTATAGAGTTTTTTCACTAAGTCAATACTTTTCGAGTTATTTGACAGTGAATATGTTCATTTTTTCAACAAAATAACAGCGCTTTTAGACGGTTTTTCGCAAATAACTCAAACAGTAAGTACTTTGTCGAAAAAACATTATTAGCAAAAATATAGCCTGTAAAAAATTTATGAAATGGTGTATACATCACGTCTCTACACCTAGTAGAAGCAGAGTTATAGCTAATGAAAAATAGGTTCATATTCGTCAAATTCGAAATGAAATACTTTAACGTGAAATAACCAAAAATGAAGCACATTTCGGGGAAAACTCATTACAACTTATTTAAAGTGTTTAAAAAAAGCTTCATTTTTGTTTTATAAAAAAAAATTTCTAGCATCAAAATTAAACAAGTTACGCTCAAAATAAAGTTAGTCCCTTTTGGTTTTGGTAAAAAAATCGAGAAAATCACCGCCTAATTAGTATCTTAAATGAACTTAATCGTTACGACTTCATAAGTTTCTTGACTCCTGTATATATTGTTTATATGATCTGTAAGTTTCATCGGTTCAAAGTCCTTATTATTGAAAGGGCTGTAGTTAAAAGGGGTTAAACGAGTCACTGATCACGAATGTATGCAAATTTAGAAACAGCAAATCTCAATCAATTTCTGTCCAACAGAAAAACAAAAAAATACATGATATTTAGAAAAGCAAATCTAACTTTTTTTGTTTTTCGAGATTTTTGGTATCTCTAACAATTTTTAAGTTATTTTGAAAAAAAAAGCATATTTTTCAAAATTTTAATTTTTAAAAATTTTACCTTGAAACCAACTTTTTTCAAAAATAAGCACTTTAAATCGATGAAACTTACAGATCATATAAACACAACATAAGTAAAATAATTTGTGGAGCGGTAACGATTAATTTAATTTACGTTGCTAATTAGGGGGTGCTCTTCCCGATTTTTTTTTGCAAAAACAAAAGGGACCAACTTTATTTTGAGTGTAACTTGCTTAAATGTAATGCTAGAAACTTTTTGTAAAAGCAGAAATAAAGTTTTTTAAACAATTTAAAAAGTTATAATAGGTTTTCCCCAAAAAGTTCTTAATTTTTTGGATATTTCCCGTCGAAATATTCTATTTGAAATTTGGTGAATATGAATCTATTTTTCATTGGCTATAACTCTGGTTCTACGAGATCCAGAGACCTAACGCGTACACCATTTTTTTTACTTTTTTATAGGCTATATTTTTTCTAAGAACGTTTTTTTCGGCAAAATACTTAATTTTGGAGTTATTTGCGAAAAACCGTCTAAAAATGTGGTTATTTTGTTAAAAAATGAACATATTCACTCGCAAATAACTCGAAAAGCGTTGACTTGGCGAAAAAGCTCTACAGATCAAAAGTTACTTAAAATTAGTCAGTTTACCCATTTCCGGACTTATTTTGGACATATATTTTTCACCCCCAAGAGGGGGTGAAAGTCACCCCCAGGGCAAAAGCACACATCGGCACAATATCACTTTTTTTCTTTGACATGTAAGCTATATGTATGCCAAATTTCATGTCAATCCAAGCGGTTCGTTAAAATTTAGAGCAAAAACCGTGAAAGAATGGACTATAACAAAATATGAGTAAATTGAGAAATTAAAAGCAGCTTATGTTTCATTTCAGTTAAGAGATGATCCAACATACCCATACTGGTCCATGTTAATAAGGTCAATGTTAATTTTGTTCGTACAGTTTAAAAGATTTCTTAATGGTTATTCTGTTATTCGGTACTGAGATGCATCCAAAAATGTAACTATCATTGAAGTGGAATAAACCCAATGGCGTCGGAACAGTGTGGGCTGGGTGGGCTTGCGCCCACCCATGGATTTTGATGGGTGCCCACCCATTAAAATGCATGAGATTTTTCTTTTTACATTACATTTTCTATAGAATATTTGATATCAGTTAAGATGATATCATAAAGCTGATATCACTCTTCATTTCAACATTCATATTTCAAACAGTTTCGCGCGCTCATGTTTCACTCACTGTGTGTGCGTGACTCAGGGATACTCTCCCTTCTCTCTCTCTTGCTGCCCCTCATCAACAGTTTCTCTTCGACGCACATCGCATTGCTTCGTCTCTGTCGGGAACGTTCGAACCATAGACGAGGGGCAGCGGCGGCAAAGAGGGGAAGAGCATCCCTGAGTCCTCTGTGGCTATATGCACATCATATTATAACCTATAAATAAACTGTCGATTAAGTGATTGCAAAGCAACCTGAAGAGAGAGTGTTTTCAGTAAAATCTTTTCCTTGATGGAGATCGTCGCTAGTTCAACTTCAAAGGTAAGAATGAGATAGTTATTATATTGTTACGTCAGATCTATCGTAAATTACGAATTATTCGTAATTCATGTAAATTTACGTAATGTAAAATATGCAGTTATATCGAGAATTTTTTTTATAAAAATTTTGCTTCTTCTACATATTCATTTTTATATTCATTTTCCACATATTTACTTTGTTTGTATTGAAATATAACAACCATATGTTTTTGTTAATAAAATATTTTTCCATATAATTTAAACTGTTTCAAAGAAAAATGTTTGACGATTAAAATTTTAAATTTAAGTTGACAATATTTGATTTTTCGTACAATTTAAAATGAACAAAGATTATTGCAATGACTTTGTTGATTGAACGTACATTCAAAATTTATGAGCATATACAGTTTTATCGAAAACATTTTTTTCCACATATTTTATTTGTTTTGACCAAAATATAACATTCATATTTTTTTAAATGTAAAATATTTTTTTTTGAAACTTTTTTTTTGAAAAAATAAGAAAGAAACTATAATAATATTTTGACGGTTTTTGAGTTTTCGTACATGTTTCAACAGAATATGGCCAGAAAAGAATTCTGTAGTACATGCAACAGAAGATGAGGTTAAAGAAAAATGGCATAATTTAATTGCAATGTGTCCTACTCGCTGGTGCGTTCGTGTTAGAGCTCTTGTAAGGTACAAAAAAGAATACCCTAGGGTCCGAGAAACGTTACAGAAGATCATTGATGAACCAGGTGCAATATCACCCGAAAGAAAAGTGACAGTACGTGGATGGCTCAAAAAATTATGTAAGTTCGAAACTTTGTTCTACTTGAATGCAACAATCGAAATATTCGGTCCGTGCGAAACCCTTGCTATAGCGCTGCAATCTCCAAAACAAACAGCAGCTGGTGTGCTTCGATCAGTACAAATGTTAATTTCGCAACTGGAGGCCATGAGAACATCAAGCGCGTTTCAGAAGATTCATAAAGCCACAACAGACGAAGGAACAGCACTTGGTTTGAATTCCCCAACTACCACCAGAGCAAGAAAAGTACCCAAAAGATTGGAACACACGACAAATGCCGTCCCATCCACAGAACTCGACGCTGTAACAACTTTCAGAAAAAACTATTTCGAAGTTCTTGATTTGATGATCACCGAATTGAAAGACCGTTTCGATCAAGAAGGACTGAAGACCCTCATCCGACTTGAAAATCTACTTCTAGATGCTCTTCATGGAAAAGACA
The DNA here is from genome assembly GCF_917563875.1 of Diabrotica virgifera virgifera. Lineage (NCBI taxonomy): Eukaryota > Metazoa > Arthropoda > Insecta > Coleoptera > Chrysomelidae > Diabrotica > Diabrotica virgifera. The sequence goes on along the minus strand of NC_065449.1, from coordinate 175,510,410 downwards.
TTCCGAGCTTGGATGATATCCAAGAGTTATTGAAACCTTTCTCAGACGACTTCAATGCAGATCTTCTCAGAACAGAGCTGAAGATGTTGTCAAGTCTTCAATTAGACCAACGCCCAGAATGTTGTCAAGATTTAGCTGAATTCCTTTCCAAAGAATCTAAAACTGTCAAATCGATGCTTCAGCAAGTCCTTCAACTGCTAATTATCGTGTTGACTGTTCCGGCATCAGCTGCTTCAGCGGAACGTTCGTTCAGCGCTTTGCGACGTTTGAAGACGTACCTTCGCAGTATTATGACCCAAAAACGTCTTAATCATGTGATGCTTTTACATGTACATGAAAACTTGGCAGGCCAACTCAAACTACAGGACATAATGCGTGAATTCGTTTCCAGAAATGACGAAAGAAAACGTGTTTTTGGTCGAGTGTAGACTTATATGTAAAAATTTTATATTCAAATAAAGCATTTTTGTTCGTTTCATACTATTTTAACATGTTTTATCTGAGCCCACCCATCAAAATTTACCTTCCGACTCCACTTAAACCCTTTTATGGCAACGTTAAGTTATGAGTGGTTAAACATTATTTAAGACTTGTAACTTTATTTCTGTAGATAATATCCTCAGATTCACGAGTTTTTAGCATTATGTTACACTAGTAAAGGTGGAAAGATATTAGAGATATTCCCAATTTTTTGTTGTGTTGAACAAAACGTAACGAGCAGAAAAACTGTAAAATAAATGCTGTAAAATTATTTTCTTATTATATATTATATAATTTTTTTAATATAGAATACGTATAAAAAATTGCATTTTTATATTTTAGAAGCTCTTGATAAAACCAAAATCAATTACCTTAAGGGTTACGAATGCCTAGTTGAAGCGAGTACAGCATTCAACAATTATTTTGGAGCAAAACTACTAGTAAGAGATTATTATTATCATTTTAGGAAATTATCGCGCCAGTATGAATTAACTTTGAAATCATAAACTACTAAATTAATAATACTATGTATTAATTATTATTTTCAAAAATGTGTAAAATGTACCTAAATAATCAAAACTCTTTACATTTTTGTTTTGACGTCAGCAGATATAAGTAGATGGAGGTTCTATCTGTTCAAGATCAGGGACTTCCGGCGGAAGTCGACTTCCGCCGGAAGTAGACCTGACGGAAGTCCCTGATCTTGAACCACACCTCCATCCACTTATATAAAAGACTTCCGGTTTAATCCCGACTCTAAAAATAAATAAACCGTTAGATAAGACTTCCTGTTTAATCCCGACTCTTCTAAATAGGATTAAAGATTAATGCCGACTCTTCCCGGAAGTAGACTTCCGGCCGGAAATCCCTGATCTTGAACCGAACCTTCCATTTCTTATATAGAAGACTTCCGGTTTACTCCTAAATAGGATTAAAGATTAATCTCGAGGAAGTCTAAAAATAAATAAACCGTTATACAAGAAAAACTGTTAGATAAGCTATCAGATAAGAAATAATTGTTGATAAGGCGAAAGTTTCAAAATAAATTAGTAGATAAGAAAAACCGTTAGATAAGGCGGAAACCTAAAAATAAATTAGTAGATAAGGAAAACAGAGATAAGCTATCAGATATAAAATACGAGGAAGTCTAAAAATAGCTCGGTAGTATAAGATATGAAAAAAAAATATTAAGATCGAACAGCTTGTAAATAGCAAGAAATGCCGGGATAGATTATCAGTTTAAACATTATTATAAATAAGAGATTCTTTTACCAGTATTTAGTTGTATTGAATACTTTGTCAAGTCTTGTAGATCAGGTTAGTTAGCTTTACATAATTAAGCCCAACATATTGGAACGCCCACGTCCGAGAACTGGTTCAGTACCTGATTCAGTTTTAAGAGGGGTAATCACTCGTGGAATGTCTTCTAAGCGAGGCGGGAACATGACTCTGATGGATTTCACTAAGAATCCAATTTACTACAAATACTCCCTTCGGGATACCTGGCGACCTCCCGAAGTAACACAGCCTTAACGCGGTAAGGGCGCACTGCCGCGTCTGACGTATAGTACGTCCCAACTCGTGGGATTTGTATGGAACCATTAAAAAAAACCAAAGGAACAAGAAAAAAAAGAGGACGACTACAGGCAAAAGAAACAGGACGAAGCTAAGACTAACAAAAACGAGAATGGGGAAGAACTGTCGCACGACGGCAAAATGGAAGAAATAGATGAGCGAAAGAAGTTTGAGGAAGAAATGTTAAAGAGGCATCAGAATCAGCCAAAAAATAAACAGGTCGGGTCCCATAACACACTCGACATTATTGGACAACATGCTAGAAGAAACTAATAGAGAAGAGGAAGAGAAAGACGGAGATGCAGAGGAGAGGGAACCCTCGGCGGAAGCAATAGAAGTGGAAGGAGAGGAAAATAAAAGAGAAGAGCAAACGGAGACACACTGGCAAAAAACTGGAGATAGCATTCTTCAAGCCTTATTGTTTGACGACGAGGATTACGAAGCAATACAACAGTCCAAAAAAAGAAAAGGGGATAGCCTAGAGGAAAATGAGACATTCAAAAAAGAGAAGAGGGAAGAGACCGCCGAATACCCCGAGGAGACAGAAAATGAAAGGATCCTGAGAAAGCTAAAACAAGTATTGGAAATATTAAACAATAAAAGTCCCATACAGGGGGAACACAAAATAATAGCTAGAAATCTGATTGGGGAAATATATAATCAGAACAAAACTAGCCTAAACCAAAGTAAGAAGACACAAGCGGAGGAGGAGAGCATTAGATGCGAACAATGCAAAATAAAAATAGAGCGAGAAAAGCAAAGAAAGGAGACTGAGAAGATAATTGAAGTATTAAACAAAGGGGGGGACATAAATGACTTCAACCAAATATATGAAAAGAGGTGGGAGGAAACAGTCTACGAAAAAACAAAATGGGAACAAGGGGGCTTGCAAGAAACAATAGCTAAGAAAGAATGCCTGATAGTAACAAAAAATGAAATAAAAGAGGGTGGAATAGAAAGCGTAATACGCACTATCAGAGAAGAAGTGCATGAAATCATAGAGGGTTGTCAAGAGGGAAACGTAGAGTACATAGAAAATGGGAACAGAAGCTCCATGGCAACTGTAAGGAGAGAATGGCATACCTATGTCGCAAAAATTAAGGATCAAGGTATATATGAAGTGGCGGAGAAGGCCCTAAAACAAATTAAAGAGAGGAAGGAGCCGCCCGAAATAATACGGGTAGCAATTAATAACGAAATAAACAAAGAGAAGGTACGAAAAGCCCTGGAATTCGTGGGTAGGAGGGAAAAAATAACGTGGGAGATAATTATACGAGGCAAAGAAATGGATAAAGAAGTTAAAAACGAGCAAGACGAAGCCCTCCTAATTAAAACCGGGAGCAAGTCATATACAGACGTCTTAAAGGAGATGAATGCGAAAATAAATATAGGGAAAATAGGAGTAAAGGTGGATAGACTTAAAAAACCGAAGGGGGGGACATCCTCGTGAAGCTTAAAGGAAGGGGAGCTGCAGAAAAGCTAAAAAGGGAGATGGACACGAAGATGTCCGGTATTAGTATGGCAGTAAGGCGCAAAGAGAATTATTTCACAATAACTGGTCTGGATCCAGGGGTCACGGAGAAAATCCTGCATGAAGCCATAGAAGCATACACAGGAATATCACAGGACGAGGTAGACATAAAAATGCTACGAACAAACCAGCACGGAGAACAAGTGGCAACCATAGCCGTGCGCCCTACGAAAGCGGAGGAATTGAGACGATACACTACGATAGCGATAGGCTGGGTGTTCTGTCCCATTATGGAGAAGTACACCCCGATGAGGTGCTACAAATGTCTCCATTACGGGCATAGCACATTTGAATGTAAAGGGGAGAGCAGGGTAGCGTGTTGCTACAACTGCATGAAAACAGGGCATACGGCAGTGCAGTGTGGTAACACTGCATTCTGTCTCACTTGTAATGAAGAAGGTCATCGCATGGACCGCATGCAATGCCCAGCCTATCGGGCGTGGGTGTACGGTAGGGGAAGGGAAAGGGAACCCCCAAAGGGTGCACAAGAAAAAAAATAAAAGTAAGAAGGTGAGAGATAGTTTCCTGGAGAACAGAAATGGACCCCTATACAGCCCACCTGCGAAACAGGAGGCCACCTCTCACAAAGTTTCACGGAAAACACCTTATGCTCACCACTATTTCAATTTAATAAAATTTATTTATACACTCTATTTATTTAACTTAATTATTGAATTTTATTTATTTTATTTATTCATCTATATATACTATTTATTGAAAATTTCTATTCATATACATTTTATCTATATACATTTTATTTCTTTTATTTATTTATTTATTTTATCTATACCTGTTTATTTATTCACTTTAGTTTTTAGACATTTTAACTTAATAATAGGATGCGAATCCGCTGCAGACGAGACCTCAGGGAACTGAACCTAAACGGACCTCAAGGATCAACCTGGTATAAGGATACTGCAGGTGAACGTGGGCAGAGCGCGCAGATCGCACGATCTTGTCCACGCAAAAGCCTGCAAGCTAGAAATAGATCTGCTCATCGTCCCCGAACCAAATAAGAAAATTACATCGGTCGGTGGGTGGGTACAAGATAGCCAGCAAAACGTGGCGGTGCTCATTAGGAATGGGGATGTGGGAGTTCGTGCCATTGTCAGGGGGGAAAATCATGTCCTCATCAGACTTAGGGACTTCAGCCTCCTGGCATGTTACGTGTCTCCGAACATCCCTCTACCTAGATACAAAGACATAGTAGATGAGATAATGAGTACCGCCCCGAACGAAAAAGAAATTATGATCGCCGGGGCCATCAATGCAAAATATAGGTTGTGGGGTTCCCCCATAAACGACAAAAAGGGGGAACTCTGGAATGAGTGGATAGCCCAGACTGGCCTCCAAGTTCTAAATAATAATAAACCTACGTTCGTAAGGGGGGCCAGTCAAACACATATTGACGTTACTATGGCAAGCGAGGGGCTATCAAGAAGAGTCTACGATTGGGATGTTCTCGACGATCAGTTATTTACCTACCACCGATACATCAAATATGAAATAAAGGTTAAAGGGGGAATAAGGCGGCCGATAGGACACACTAAAACATATTTTAACACAAATACGTACCTATCGGAGGTCAGAAAAATAAATGAGGAAGAGATTTCTGACCTTGGCCAACTGAGAGGAGTACTCAAGAGCGCAGTAAAGTTGGCCACCGTGAAAAGGAAAAACAACCAAAAAACTCCCTACTGGTGGACGGATGAAATTGAAGATCTACGGGAGAAATGGCTCAGAGCTCGAAGGAATTACACGAGAAGCCAGGGCAACCTCGAGCTCAATGAAATATACAAAGAACAGAAGAAAAAATTAAACAAAACAATAAAACAAAGTAAAAAAGAAAAGTGGCAGACCCTGATTAAAGCTTTAGATGAGGATATATGGGGCGACGCATATAATATTACCATGAAGTCCTTGAAAATAATGGCCCCATATAAACTTGACGAGGACCAGCGGATGGAATCAGCTGAACTCCTCTTCCCCACGAAGACAGTCCAAAACTTTGTCAAGATTTTTCCAACAATGGTAGAGGAGTTCACGGAAGATGAAATTAAAACCGCTGGTCAGGAGATGAAGACGGGGAAAGCTCCCGGCCCCGACGGGCTGCCTCCAGAGGCAATCAAGATAATAGCAACAGAGAAACCAGGTTTGATCAGAAGAATATGTAATGACCTACTGCAGAAGCAAGAGTTTCCCAAGGACTTAAAGGAAGCGAACTTAGTTCTACTCCTGAAGCCTGGGAAGCCCCCCGATTCGGCAGCCTCTTATCGGCCAATATGCCTCCTGGACTGCCTTGGTAAGTTCTACGAAAGACTTATCAAGGGGAGACTGGAAGTCATGTTGGAAGATGAGAGAGCGTTATCTAATCAACAGTACGGATTCCGGAAAGGCAGATCGACAGTAGATGCCGCAACCTGGATAAAGGACTCGGCAAAGTCAAGCAAGAAAAGGTGGGTAGTCCTTGTTCTGTTGGACATAAAAACGCTTTTAACTCAGCAAACTGGGGCCTCATTGTAGACAGAATAGTCTACAATGTCTGAAATAGTCGAATGTGGAGCTCCGGAATATTTGTCCAACATAATAAAGGACTACCTATCCGAAAGAACCGTATGCATATCAAAGAAAAAGAAGATGAAAATGACCGCGGGAGTACCCCAGGGGTCAGTCCTGGGACCCTCACTATGGAATATATTATATAACGGGGTACTAGAAATAAACAAAGAGAGGAGTAAAAGCGATTGCATACGCGGACGATCTGGCCTTACTAGTCGAAGGCGATTGGGGCATAATAGAAAAAGTAAACCAAGCAATAAAGAGAACCGCGGAATGGATAGAAGAAAACGATTTAAAACTTGCAGTAGAGAAAACTGAAGCGATAATCTTGAGGGGACCGAGATACAGAAACAACATAATATTCGAGTACAATGGCTCCGAAATAAGACCCCAAAAGACCGTGAAATACTTAGGCATCACGTTAGACGATAGACTAGCATTCGGACAACACGTTCAGGAAGCATGTTGAAAGGCTGAAAAAAGGACCTCGGTACTAAACAAGTTAATGGCAAACATAGGGGGCCCAGGATCACAGAAAAGAACAGTTATGTTACAATCCATTCTATCGATACTATTATATGGGGCCCCGGTATGGTACGAGGTCCTCCGGATGAAAAAATATAAAGACATGCTTCTCAGGGCACAAAGGAAACCTCTGATCAGGGTGTGCAGCGCGTACAGAACCGTATCAACCATTGCGTTACAAGTGGTGGCTGGTTCTCTGCCGGTGCACATCCTGGCTGGAGAGAGAGTCCGAATGTACCAACGGGGCAACGGGGCAATAGGTTCAGGACCATTAGAAAGAAAGAGAAGTATAGAGTTGTGGCAGAGGGAATGGGCAGCCGAAGTCGAGAAAGCGGTCTGGACGAGATCCTTGATCCCGGATGTGGTGAGGTGGTGCGGGTGTCGGCATCGGCGCGTCAACTACTACTTCACACAGTTTTTGACGGGGCATGGATCATTCAGAAAATATACCCACCGTATAGGGAAGACCGCTGACGATCTGTGTCCCGAGTGTGGGGTGGTTGATGACGCGCGGCATGTCGTGTTCGTGTGCCCTGCGTACCATGCGGGGCGTGCCGAGCTGCGGCTGGGTCTGGGATCCCTTCTAGGTGAGCCACACGAGCTAATGGACAAAGCCATTAATAGCAAGAGAGACTTCGACCTGGTCATTGCTTTTGTCACCAAGACAATGAAACACAAGGAAGAGAAGGAGAGGCGTCTGCAGACGGGATGACCACTATATTTATTTATTTAAAAAATGTGTTTGTGTCGTGGCGGGCAGTCAGAGGGGGGAGGACCCTTTACATCCAAACCACACTGACTGTCTATTTTTATTCTTACATAGTTTTATTTATCTATTTATTTATTTATTTTATTGTAGTTTATTTATTTATTTACTTAATTTTATCTATACAAGTAATCGTCTTTTGATCAATTTTATCTTTCTATTTCCTGTTTATGTTCTCTATCTTTACTTTTTCTTTTCTCTTTTGCTTCTTTCCTATTCTTTCTTTACTCTTTCTTCTCTCTTCTCTAATTCTATCTCTACTTTCTCTTTTCATCTCCTTTTACTCTAGTTCTTTCTTTGTATGTTATACCATGTTTTGTATCGTTTTGGGACAGTCAGTGGGGAAGGACCTTTTACATCCAACCTACACAGACTGTCCCATCTAAATGTCAGAATGAATGGGTGGACGAGTAAGTGTGCATAGATGAAAGTAAGGAATGTTTGGGGATAAATGAAAGAAAGTATGAATAGGTGGATGAGACAGCGTGGATAGATGAAAGTATGAATGACTGGAGTTGCTCGTAACTGCCAACTGACATTCTCTGGTTCGTTCCATCCTGGGCTGGGGACACCCCGGTCGACCTATCCGCGCACGGGTTGAGCTAGGCGGTCGCTTCACCGGCCTGTCTGGTGCGAAGCGTGTGCGGGGGGCGGCCGAGCGGCCAACCAATCCATGGAATGCACGCTAGAAGTGCCGGAGGGGAGCTATGAGTAAGGTCGACGGGTCAGATATGCTCGCTAAGAGCGGTTCCAGACCCGTCGGCTGGAGAAAGAGGAGGTGGGCCTCGTGATACAGAGAGGGCGGGCCGAATCCGACACACCTGGGACACCTTCCCAGACGGTCTTAAGAAGATTCCCACCTCGAAAAAAAAAAAAAATTACTGCAAATAGTTTGATAATCACAATGAACTGGTTGAGAGATTAAAGTTACTTGTGGCATCTGAACAAGCGGGTAACACTGGCAACAATAATGAAATTGTATCAATTATAGAGGAACTGAGGACGGTGGAATTATTGCATAAATACAGGTTTATTTTTTATTTACCCACAGTACAAATATGCCGCTTAACAAGTTTAATCAACACTATCTTCTTGCTTCTTGTAGTACGGACGGAGCTGTCTCGTCTCCCTTAGACCTGCCATTTTACATTTGTCAACCGTCAGATTATCGTAGTGTATGTATAATCACTATTCGCGGAAAAAAAACCTTAATGTAAACAAAGATTACTTTGTATTGGAAAATAAAACTGTTGCTTATTATATGCCTGTGACTGGAACAGTAAAAGACATTGTATGTTATCCAGATATGTTAAAAGTAAGGTACCAGAATGCATCCAATATTATATGAGTTGGTTGACGGTAACGGTATTACTGAAAATGATATTATTGCATTCCCCCTTGTACAAGCTAAAGCATCAGATGAAATTTATGTTCAATTTACAGTACATTGTCCGTTAGTAAAAAATGGTTAAGATACCAATAAAATGCTGTATATGTTTTACATTTTTTATTAAATGCAATAAATACTATTCTTCTCATTTTTTGGTTACTAATCCATCGTCATCACTCTTTGACTCATCGGAATAATAATCAGAATCTTCATTATCGGTATCATATAGCACAGATGGAAGGTATTAAATCTTTTTAGATAGAAACTAAAATCTAATTTGTTTAACAAAGTGACAAACCCATAAAGATCAATTTGCTTCTCTAGAAATAGGTCACAAAGCTCACATGCTTTTCTATATCTTTTGGATTCCTTTATGTAATATTCTTCAGGAAAAAAACCTCTTCCATAAACTAGTTCGTGGTGAGCGTCCCATTGGAGTTTTCTAAATGTATCTTGTATACTTCTTATACCAGTCTCGAGATCTGTTACGGGTAAATCTTCAGAACACATTGCCCACATTTTTTAGTGCACACTAAAAACTTTGCCACAACACTTGTCATATACTCTTTTATTTCTTTCCATTTATAGTCTTTTCCCACCATTTCATAAATAATCTCTTATCTAATTCATGTTCTATTTCGTATATTAAGGACTTCCTTCTTATCTACTGATTTATTTTTGGACTTCCTTAGTTCTTATCTTAGATTTCCGCCTTATCTAACGGTTATTTATTATTTTATGACTTATCAACGTTTTTTCTTATCTACCTGTTTTTTATTTTTAGATTTCTTATCTAAGACTTCCTACTTATTTAACGGGCTTTCTTATCTAACGGTCTATTTCTTAGACTCCCTTTTAAGAGTTTTTAGCTAACGGTCCATATACAATTAAAAAAAAATTTACTTAAAAAAGGCACTTTTTATTCTGGTTCATTACCAGACATGCCTTTAAACAAGTTCAACCAACATTATCTTGCAAATCGCTCTTCAGATGAGATTATCTCTGCTCCTTTACAACAATTGCAATCAGCGTTTTATATTTGTGATTCTTTTGATTACCATGTGAAGTCTCTAATTCGTATACGAGGGGAGAAAAAAGTTAGCCTAAATAAAAAATGTTATGTGCTTGATAATGGTGGAACAGCATTTAAGTGTCCTCCCAAGGCTAAAATTGAAAGTGTTGCTCATTACACAGCCGATGGAGAAGTAGAGATAAATAATAAAACATATAAATTTCATGAATTGGCAGGTATTACGCTAGAAAAAGACGATGTAATAGTATTTAAGCTGGGTAAACCGAGTAGTATATGTATTGAGCTTCTGTTGCAGTGTCCTTTAGTAAAAAATGTCTAAGGCTCAGGTTGTTCGAGAACTACACGCACCAGCTAGAATTAATTTCCGACGACATGTTATAGTTAAGGGCTTACATGATCTTATACAAGCAGATTTAGCTATTATGAATTCATTTGCTGAAGAAAACAAAGGATATAGTTATATTTTAGTTGTTATTAACGCTTTCAGTACATATGTGTGGACTATGCCTATTAGAATAAAAACGGGGAAAGAAGTTACAGATGCTATGGCGAATATATTATCCCAAATGAAAGTATCTGCGAAAAACTTACAAACAGACAATGGGACTGAGTTTTACAATAAAGACTTTCAAAAACTAATGCAGAAATATGATATAAACCACCTCAGTTTTTTCTCTAACCTCAAAGCTAGTATTGCCGAACGAGTAATTCGTACCCTTAAGTCATTGCTTTGGAAACATTTTAGTATGCAGTGCTCATACAAATGGGTAGATGTATTACCTGAAATTGTAAAAAAATGTAACAACACACATCATTCAACTATTAACGCGGTACCCAGTAAGGTAAATGATCAAAATGCCAAACTCATCACAGCGTCCCACCACTTAAAAACTATAGACCCGAAAAAACCAAAATTTAAAAAAGGAGACCATGTGCGCATCAGCAAGCATCGACATGTTTTCAAAAAAGGTTATACTCCAAATTGGAGTACTGAAATATTTCAAGTCAAGAAAGTTAAGCTGACCAATCCAACTACTTACATTTTAGAAGATGGGAATAAAGAAGAAATTCGAGGTGGCTTTTACTCTGAAGAATTACAAAAGGTGAAGTATCCTGATGTTTCCCTGATTGAAAAAGTTCTAAGAAAACGAGGAAATCAGGTTCTAGTCAAGTGGTTAGAAATGAACCAGGTATCCTGGATAAATAAGAATGCTTTAATTTAAAAATATATATAATTTTTTAATAAAAAATATAATTTAATTATGTTTTTTATTATAAACCTTAATTCTATAATCTGTATCTAAAATAGGATTAATAACTTTAGAAATTTCTTGAATACGGTAACGAAATCGCATCGCTTTCTGGCTCGCGAATTAAGTGTACTTTGTTTAGATCTTCCCTGAATGTAACCTTTTTCATTCTTCAATAAATGGGGGTACTTGTATATTAGTTCTAAAGCTAATCCGTAAGTAATAGGATTAACAAACTTTATTGACTCAACAATGTGAAGAGCAGAAGTAATTAGATCTTCCACATTTTTAACCCCGAGTTGAATTATTTTGAAGGTACCTAAAAATTGCTGACTCTTAAATGTTTCTAAATTATGGTTGATTCTTCGAAGTAGTCTCCACATCTCTAAAATGGAATTGGCGCCCAACCATACAGTAGCATGACCATTCAATATTTTCAAGGCCTTAATATCTTGAAACTTTTCAAAACTAATCCAGAAACTTTTGACATCTAGCGCATCTTGATTTTCAGCACCATAAAGGAAATTGTCAATTAAATTTTGATATGATAAAAACTCGCTCCATTCTGTTTCACTAAATAAGGTGTAATGTCCTTTATTATCGGTTTGATTTGCCTCGGGTTGGAACTTTTTCTAAATCTCTCCTTATCTCGAAAAACGACTTCCCATTTTGAAAGCGACTGCCACATTATGTGTTATTCAATTTTAGATCATTCCAGGTATTTAACTGTTGGGCTAAAAGTGGTGGAGGTTACCAGTTGTAGACTTCTAACCTGATCTATAAGACTTGACAAAGTATTCAATACAACTAAATACTGGTGAAAGAATCTATTATTTATAATAATGTTTAAACTGATAAGCTATCCCGGCATTTCTCGTTATTGATAAGCTTTTCAATCTTAACATTTTTTTTTATATCTTATACTACCGAGCTATTTTTAGACTTCCTCCTACTTTATATCTGATAGCTTATCTCTGTTTTTCTTATCTACTAATTTAGTTTTAGATTTCCGCCTTATCTAACGGTTTTTCTTATCTACTAATTTATTTTTAGACTTTCGCCTTATCAACAATTATTTCTTATCTGATAGCTTATCTAACAGTTTTTCTTATCTAGCGGTTTATTTATTTTTAGACTTCCTCGAGATTAATCTTTAATCCTATTTAGGAGAGTCGGGATTAAACCGGAAGTCTTCTATATAAGAGGGGGAAAGTTCGGTTCAAGATCAGGGACTTTCGGCCGGAAGTCTACTTCCGGGAAGAGTCGGCATTAATCTTTAATCCTATTTAAAAGAGTCGGGATTAAACAGGAAGTCTTATCTAACGGTTTATTTATTTTTAGAGTCGGGATCAAACCGGAAGTCTTTTATATAAGTGGATGGAGGTTTGGTTCAAGATCAGGGACTTCCGGCGGAAGTCCCTGATCTTGAACCGAACCTCCATCTACTTATATCTGCAACGAACAATACCTGAATCGACTACATAGTTTCCTAAATATATAGTTTACTAGATATATTATATCTTTTTATTTCCTGAAAAGTTGTTACCTTTTCATTAAACTCTCGTGCAAAAATCAGACTGCTATTACTAACCAACATGATTCCTGTCATTTGATATATTCTTCGTGTTCCACTCATTAAAATGCTCAGTTGGTGAAAATCACCAGTCTGATTTTTGCATGAGAGTTTAATGAAATGGTAGCAAATCAATTGGAAGTCCTGTCCGACAAAATACATGGAACGTGTTCGTAGTCTGACGTTCGAAATTTTTAACCTGTTCCACAATTAAAACTTTCCATGTTCCAGTGTTCATATACATCAAAGTGTGTCCGACTAGACACCCTTAAGCTATTAACAAATTTTCAGCTTGCTTTTAATGAAATATTTTGGTACGCGGGATCCAGGTCTATAACGCTAAGCTAGTTTCTTTACATTTTGGCACATAGATCCAACAGCATTTCCGTCACCTGTGGAGTAACACACAGTGCATTTTGTTGGAATTTTTTGTAGCCATTTAGAGAGTGTTTGGCACATGATCGGTGATTGGTGATCTTCTAGCAGTGCATTGGAATAAGCACGTAGATCAGTTCTTTTTCTTCATGACCATGTCCTTTCAGAACGTTGGTTACTATCATAGCTATATTAATTTTATTCACTGCCACCCAGTGGCGTACTGAGCATGGTTCCACGGGCTCCGCGGAACCAGGACCCGGGCCACGCAGGGGCCCGGGTTTTGCTTCTTTTGTCTCTAATTTGATGGGGACATTGTGTACTACACAAGTACACACTAGGAGAGGTAACTGCTTAGTAAATTTTAATTTTTGTGTAGGTACTTATAAATAAAAACGAAGATTGCCTATTCATCAAAAAATTTGAAAACAAAATTTACAATTTAGGGAACTCTTTTGTAAGGTTCCTTACTCGTTTTAGCTGCTTACCGAAGCCCGTGTTTCAACACTTGCTTATACACTAACCGCCGTCGGTGCCTGCCTACACGTGCTAACTCAAACACTTGTATTTTTTAATTTGGCACGATCCATGAATAAGTTGTAGGTAAACTACAAAGTTAAAGAAATTCGGAAACTGATCAATGCAAGTTTTATACGGTGTGTCATAAAAATAATCCCAATACAATAGGCTCGATACTCATGTTTATAACCCTCAACCTTCAGCCTGTACTTTTAGGCAATTCTTAATAACTGAAATTAAATTCTCAATATAGACAATATATAGTGGTAAGGATGATAAGGATAAATATAGATATTAATTTCTTTTTAAGAATCACCCTCTAATTAGCAACCGAAATGAAATTAATCGTTACCGCTTCACAAATTACTTTACTTATGTAATGTTTAAGAGATATGTAAGATTCGTTGGTTCAAAGTGCTTATTTTTGAAAAGGCTGTAGTTGCATGGGCTTAAACGAGTCAATAATCACGAGTGTATGCAAATTTTTAACAGCCATATCTTATATAACCAATTTTTGTCTTCAGAAAAACAAAAGCACAAAATATTCACAATAGTAAAACTATTGTTTTTTTTGAGATTTTTGTAGAAAAAACTATTTTGTTAGTTGAGATTTTGGTATTACCAATAATTTTTAAAATATTTTGAAAAAAAAAAAAAATTTTTTCAGGATAAAAAAAATGAAGAGGTAACGATTAATTTCATTTGGGATGCTAATTAGGGGGCGATTTTTACTATTTTTTTACCAAAAAAGGGATCACCTTTATTTTGAGCGTTACATACTTAATATTTGTGATAGAAACTAAAAGAAATACAAAAATAAAGTTTTTTAAAAACTTTAAAACAGTTGTGATTATTTTTTCTCGAAAAATGCTTTCTTTTTTAATATTTCACGTTGAAATATTCAAATTGGAATTTAACGAATAAAAACCTGCATTTCATTACCAACAACTCTGCTTCTCCTGGGTTTACAGACTTCGTAAATACACCAGTTTTTTCACTTTTTTTATAGACTACATACTAAGAATATTTTTTCGATAAAATACTTACTTTTTGAGTTATTTGCGAAAAACCGCCTCAAAACGTGTCTTTTTTTGTTGAAAAATGAACATATTATTATGTATTCGCTTACAAATAACTCGAAAAGTATTGACACGGTGAAAAACTTTATAGAACTAAAGTTGCTTACAATTAGACAGTTTATCTAATTCCGGACCTATTTTGAACGTATGTTTTTCACCCCCGAGAAGGGGTGAAACTCACCCCCAGGACAAAAGCACACATCGGCAAAATATGTATCACGTCCTATAATATATTTAAGATATATGATGATTAATATTTAATGTTTATTAAAAACTTTTGATATACAATGTGTGTTTTTATTGGGTGGGCGGGCCCGCATCCCAACTGAAACCAGGGCCCGCTGATATATCAGTACGCCACTGCTGCCACCCTAAACAATATTTGACCAGTTACCAACAATAAAAGGCTATTTGTAAAAAGTGGTACTTACATCTATTAGCATTTCAGGTCTTCACTAAAAACTATACATATATATGCTACAAGATATCGTAGAAAATAGTCTCGTATCCCAAATGAAACGAAATGGTAAATTAACTGTACCCGTAACCAATAGGGTGCGCCCAAATAGACTACGGAAATTTGTAGATGTTTAAATCCCGCCCTTTTAGCTGCTATTAATCGGAAGAATCAACGAAAAAAATAAAAAAATCACAATAAATTACAATTAATATTTCGGGGTTATTACACGGTTAATTACACGGTTTAATTTATTTCTTTACAGATTTCTTCTATTCTTTGTGGTTTCATGTCAATATGTTTGCGTCTATCCATGTCAGTCCTCTTCTCACCAATATACTTTTAATTACCTCATCCCATGTCCAGGGCCGCGTTTAGGTCAATTGACGACCTAGGCAATTCTCTAGTAGCCGCCCTTTAAGCATGTACCATTTTTGCGAAAAAAAAATTTCAAGCAGATTTTTTATTTAAATAAGAATACATAAAAATTGTCATTCCAGTTCGATCACATCAGATTTCTTTCTTGATTTTTCTTTGGAAAAATCATCTATAATGTCATCATAATTAATCGCCTTTGTTACGTCACTTTCTATGGACAAAATCGACAAATTGTTAAGACGTTCTTTGTAATAGTTGATCGGAAATTATTTTCATGACTATTTCACTAGACTGTTTTTAACTGATAAAACGGCATAGCAACGCAAGGTTTCCTACTGACAAAACTCCTTAGCGACGTGATTTCTCAGCGACAAAATTATGACAGATCCGTCACGAAAGTGTCTGGTAATAACAAATAAATAAAGATTATATTTCGTTGATATGGTGCATTAATTGTGGTCGTGAAATAGTCTTGTCGAATATCATTCGAGAGAAAATTATTTACCGGCAAAATTTTCTCCTGGTTTCATTCAAGTTCGTTGCCTTTTGGTAATTTTCGCTTATGAAATTTTGACAAATTCACTCGACTGACGTCTCGTGATTTAAGTCAAAATTTAATTCGCGGAAATTGCCAGGCAACAAACTTTCATACCAGTCGAAAATATTGCCGGCAAAATTTTCTCTCTTGTGATATTATACAGGGTGTAACGAAAATACAGGTCATAAATTTAACCACATATTCTGGGACCAAAAATAGTTTGATTGAACCTAACTTACCTTAGTACAAATGTGCATATAAAAAAAGTTACAACCCTTTGAAATTACAAAATGAAAATCGATTTTTTTCAATATATCGAAAACTATTAAAGTTTTTTTATTGAAAATGGACATATAATATTCTTATGACAGTAGCATCTCAAGAAAAAATTATAGGGAAATTTGGACACCCTATAAAAATTTTATGAGAGTTTAGTTCCTTTAAACCCTCCAAACTTTTGTGTACGTTCCAATTAAATTATTATTGTAGTACCATTACTTAAACACAATATTTCTAAAACTTTTTTGGCTCTTAGTACTTTTTCGAAAAGTCAGTTTTTATCGAGATATTTTGAATATTTGTCAAATCCACCACATATTTGTATTTGTACATTTTAGTAATAGTCCAGAAAGCCACTGCGCATCCGCTAGGAAAAATATTCTAATTCGGATTTTTCGCACAATCTTACTCAAAAAGGACTCCTTTTAACAAATTTGCATGTTGCCAGGACCAAAAGGTGGTCAAACATTTTTTAAACGTTTTTTTTTGTTTTTTTCCTAAAATTATTTTTTTTGCATGGAAAAAAGTTTTTTTAGGTTTTTTGGATCATTCCAAACAGAAAAGGTCTTTAGTGACTTTTCTCTAAAAATGATAGTTTTTGACATATAAGCGATTAAAAATTGAAAATTTGCGAAATCGGCCATTTTTAACCCTCAAAAACTATGTGAAAAACTAAAAATTTGAATGTTGCCAAGGCAGGTAGATATTCTTTAAACATCGATTGATTAAATCCCGAAGAGTTTTTTGCAATACAATATACAAAACTCCTTTGTTTTTTAATTGCTAATCTAGCGTGCGCGACATTATTTTCCACCGACAGTATGGTGCAAATGAAAGGAATAAATTCGTTATTTCGTAAACCGGCGACGTTAAAAAAAATCCCGAAACAGGTCGATTTTTATTTTTAAGTTATGCTATTGTGGCATATATGGTATACTAGTGACGTCACCCGTCTGGGCGTGATGACGTAATCTATGATTTTTTTAAATGAGAATAGGGGTAGTGTGGTAGCTCATTTGAAAGGTTCTTCAATTCTCTATTCAGTAATGTAAAAATTTACATAACTGTTTATACAAGGTGTCCTTCTACTTCTTTTTTGTCAAATAATTTAATTTAATAAAAAAATTTTGGACACCCTGTATAAATAATTATGTAAATGTTTATATTACTGAATAGAGAATTAAAGAACCTTTCAAATGAGCTAGCACACGACCCCTATTCTCATTAAAAAAAAATCATCGATTACGTCATCACGTCCAGATGGATGATGTCACTACTATACCATATATGCCACAATATAATAATTTAAAAATAAAAATCGACCTGTTTCGGGATTTTTTTTTAAAGTCGCCGGTTTACGAAATAACGAATTTATTCCTTTCATTTGCACCATACTGTCGGTGGAAAATAGTGTCGCGCACGCTTGAATAGCAATTAAAAAACAAAGGAGTTTTGAATATTGTATTGCAAAAAACTCTTCGGGATTTCATTAATCGATGTTTAAAGAATATCTACCTACCTTGGCAACATTCAAATTTTCAGTTTTTCACATAGTTTTTGAGGGTTAAAAATGGCCGATTTCGCAATTTTTCAATTTTTAATCGCTTATATGTCAAAAACTATCATTTTTAGAGAAAAGTCACTAAAGACCTTTTCTGTTTGGAATGATCCAAAAAACCTAAAAAAATAATTTTAGGAAAAAAACCAAAAAAAAACGATTAAAAAATTTTTGACCACCTTTTGGTCCTGGCAACATGCAAATTTGTTAAAAGGAGTCCTTTTTGAGTAAGATTGTGCAAAAAATCCGAATTAGAATATTTTTCCTAGCGGATGCGCAGTGGCTTTCTGGACTATAATAATATGAAAAATTATTGTATAATTTACATTTTTAGGCATATTTTGAACCGTATTAAAAAAGAAGCCATATCTCGATAAAAAGTGCCTTCTCGAAAAAATACAAAGAGGCAAAAAGTTTTAAAAACATTTTGTTAACTAATGATATTGCAGTAATAGTTTAATTGGAGCGTACACAAAATTTGGGGGGTTTAAAGAAACAAAACCCCCATAAAATTTTTATGTAAACATATTAAAAAAGAAGCTGCAACTCGATAAAAACTGCCTTATCGAAAAAATACGATGAGCCAAAAAAGTTTTAAAAACATTGAATTTAACTAATGGTATCACAATAATAATTTAATTGAAACGTACAGAAAAGTTTGGGGGGGGGTTTAAGGGAACAAAACCCCCATAAAATTTTTATGGGGAGCACAAATTGAACTATAATTTTTCTTTAAGATGATCCTCTCATAAGAATGCCACATATCTATTTTCGATAAAAAATCTCCAATAGTTTTCAATATATTCGAAAAAATCGATTTTTATTTTGTAACTTCAAAGGGCTATAACTTTTTTTCTGTGCATATTTGTACTAAGGTAAGTTAGGTTCATTCGAACTATTTTGGGTCCCAGAATATGTGATTTAATTTATGACCTGTATTTTTGTTACACCCTGTATACTATTTTAAATTCTTGACATTTTCGAAAATGACCTTTCAGCGGACACGTTGGTTCGCAACTGTGAGGCCCAAATAAATGCGCAAAACAATATCAAAATTAGGGAAAATATCTTTCAGTCCACCCTTCTTTAAATATTTAGATATTTTAATTATTGGTGATTTGTGATTTTATTGTGGTATCCAAATGAACCTTTAAGTGAATGCATTCATGTATGTATTAGTGAAGTCACTGAGGTTATTTGACTCCGAATTTTATGCTACTGCATCAAGTTACTTGATATTTTCACTGTAAGTTGGGAATAGCTCAAGAAACAAAATCTACGCTATATCCTATGACGCTTTTACCTTAGGGATGGTTCCTACCTGTTCTCGGGGGTGGAAATTTTTTTTATCAAACTAACACCGGAAGTGGCCAGATAACCTAATTCTAAGCAATAACTGTTTTATAAATTTTTTTGAAGACTCTATAATTTTTGAGTTATTCGTGGTTAAAAATTTGCCATTTTCATTAAAAAATGACACTTTTCGGAGACTGTTTTTTGGAAATACCATAAAAATTGTGCATCTAACGAAAAAAACTGTATAAAACATTTTTGTAGTTTATGAAAAATCAGAGAGATTTATTTTTTCATAAATCTTCTAGTTTTAATAAAAAAAGAGGTGGTAGGTGAAAAAATATTTTTTTGGTGCATGCTCAATTCGGCGTATTCAACTTAAAATAACAGAGAAATTGTCGATTTTAGGGGTATAATTCTACTAATACCTTTTGTAGTGCTTGGAAAGACATTTAAAACGAGAACTGTTAAATGTCGGTTACATTCAAACTAAGCAGATATGGTGCAAAAAAAACTTATGACTAATGTATTTTAAGGAAAAATGAGAAGTATGTTTAACCCCTCATCCACCAGAATTTAAATGCATCGTCTTCTTCTAGAATACCTTCCACTATAGTGTTATTTCTATATTCAAAAAGTTGGACGGGTTTAAAATGAATGGTTTTTGAAAAGAATAAGATCAAAATATAGAGCGCAATTTTAAATTATCTTAAAAATCGTCCTTTTTCCCCATGTAATTCGAAAGTGATAAGAGATACGTAAAAAATATCTTACAAAAATGTAGGTTTTCTTTTAGATAACAATTTTATTTTTCTTTCATTACTGTGTCTCATTATCATTTTCGAGTTACATGGACAAAAAAAAAAGATTAAAAAAAAATTAAAAATGCTCTCTATAATTTGATTTTATTTTTTTTTTTCAAAAACCATAGGTACATTTTAAACCCGTCCAACTTGTTGCACATAGAAATAACACTATAGTAAAAGGTATTGTAGAAGCAAAACGATGCATTTAAATCTGGTGGATGAGGGGTTAAAATATACATACTTCGCATTTTATCTTAAAATAAATTAGTCATCCTTTTTTGTTGCAACATATCTCGCTTAGTTTGAATGTAATCGAAATTTAACGGTGCGGTCGTTAAAGGTCGTTATTAAAGGTCTTTTGAGGTAGTACTTACAAAATATATTAATAGCATTTATACCCTTAAAATCGACCAATTCTCTGTTATTAAGTTGAAAAAATTTTTTTTCACCTACCATATATCTTTTTATGTTATCACTAGAAGACTTATGAAGGAACGAATCTGTTTGATTTTTTATAAACTACAAAAATGTAATATATAGTTTTTTTCATTAGATGCATAGTTTTTAAGGTATTCGCAAAAAAATGTCCGAAAAGGCGACATTTATGAATGAAAATGGCAAATTTTCAACCACGAATAACCCAAAAGGATTTAGTTTAAAAAAAATTATAGAACACTGCGCCCGCCGCCTTTACGGTGCTGCCGACGGCCCAGTAATCCCTAAATTTACAACTTCTGTCCTTTTTGAATATGTAGAGTTCAGAAAATGCAATTTGTTTTCTAGAAATGAATGCCCACTTATATTCCATTGATGGATGTACAGGATATAGATGTACTTAAATGTTATACGATTTTAATTTTTATATACAAATATTTTTGGTACAGTAATTTTTCTCCGCCCTCTCATAATTTACCGCCCTAGGCAACTGCCTCGGCGGGTGTAATTTCCTCACCAAAATAATCTTTTACCTGCGTTTAGAAGGGTATGTTATAATCCCACAGGTATTTTCCTCACCAAGACCGAAATGGCTATTTCAGTTATTTCAGGTAGATTTTACTAAAGTGCATTCAATTGAATTATTTATCTACTACCTATTAAATTACAGCATCGGTACCTATAATAATTAATTAATTAATTATAGTATTTTATTTTTAGTCACATTTGGAATTTTGACAAAAATGGCACGTTTAATAGAAAGTTATCGCGGTAAACCTTTACTGGTATTAAAGTGTACTATTGGTGCAACTTTTACAATATCTAGAAGTAGCCTACAACATAATCATGAACCAGATTATCAGAAGTTAGATCGAAAAATTATTTCTAACTATTGTAAACGTAAAGCCGAAGAGAATATTTTTGAAAAACCAACAAAAATTATACGCCAAGCGCTTGCAGCTAATTTGTCTGAAACAATTACGACGATTGTTGTCAGTTACATAAGAAAAAATACATAATGGTAGAGGAGCAAAGTATGCTAAATGTGCAGTCACTCGAGCGTTATGGTGATCTATTGGGTTGTGAAGAGTAGTTCCTAAAACCAAAAAAAGTTAAGTAAAGTTTTCCATTTTAGTGGGCGCTTGCCATTTTTTAATTTAATTTTCCATTTCCAATAATCGTTTTTCCGATTATAACGCCATCTATCCATAATTCGAAAAAAAGGTTTTTTTACGTAAGAAATCCAAATCTGTAATAAAAATGGGGTCTCTTATTTAAGATTTTAAAGTCACCGGCACCCCCAACCCCACCTCCATGGGGTGTCGTGTTTGGTGCCATTCGATAGATTTTTCAAAAATATTGAATAAGTGTATTTTACAGTTTTTCGATCTGATGTTCATTTCGCGAAATATCGCAGGATTCGTATTTAAAATATTAAATTTACCCCCCACCCCTCTCCGCGGGAAGGAAGCCGTGTTTGGTATCATGAGATAGATTTTTAAAAAATATTGAGCACATATTTTTTAGTTTTTCGATCTGTCATTCATTTCGCGAAATATTCATTTTTTTCTTGTGAAACTTTGAGACTCACCCATTAAGGCTACGGCTCCACGGGCGGGAAATTGACGCTAGCAGTAGCAGTAAAATGAACTTAAGGTTCCGCGGAACGGAATGGGAATAGCCGAACTGAACCGACTACGCACAAGTCGTGTAGTCGGTACAGTTCGGCTATCCCTATTCCGTTCCGCGGAACCTTAAGTTCATTTTACTGCTACTGCTAGCGTCAATTTCCCGCCCGTGGAGCCTTAGCCTTACTTACCCGCCCAAATCGTCAGATTTTTGAAATATACACTCTTTTGCATGTACTTACCTTATCTTAATCTGACAATTTCAAGTATTTGTAAGAATAGATTTTTTTTCGGGCCACCCTTAACGAACTCCCCTGTGTTAAGGGTCAATATATGGTAGAAGTACATCTGCAGGGTACCAGGTTTCTCCCCATATGATAATCTGACGCGCTCGAGTAACTGCAAAAATCCCCGCGTGGGCTCCCCTACCATAATTATCGACGAAAAATGATGCCTGGTGGACTTCCTTCCAATATTGATAAGTGATGAGGTTCAATAATTTGTAAAGAGGTGTGCTCAAAAAACAACCAAGAGGGAAAATTTTCTCTTTATAAACTGTGTCAAAAGTAGGATAATTATTGTATTTGGGTTGTGAAACAAATATAAGGCTTTTAGCCACATTGAATTTTATTATATGGATGGCACATTTTCTTACTGTACCACACATTATTTGCAATTATTCACTATTCATGGGCTAATTAAAAATTTTTGTAGATTTTGAAAAGGCTATACATAATGCAATCATTGAAATGTATCCGAACACTGAAATACACGGTTGTAAATTTCACCTACACCAAGTTTGGTATAGAAATGTCTTGGTCTCTTGACCATACTTTTGGCCTTACACATAAAACCAAAAGACGTGTCAGATTGTTTTGTGTTTGATTTAATGTCATGCAAACCAGAAAATGAAATTTTAGATAGATATGTTGAATTTTTAGTTGAAAATTGTATAGACGAAAATGCTATATTCTCCCCATATTTGTGGACAGAGGCAAATTTTTCTGTTATTCGTATTACGCATGCTTGCTAATCTTTTCATTCGCATTTTAATTTATCGTTTTGCAATACGCATCCATCCATATACCCATATTTTCTTAGAAAAAATTAAAGAATTTCAGGTAGTTAAAATTTAAAGTTTGCATATTGCAAAACCTATCAAAGATAAACAGGTTAAACTGAAATTGAAAAATGTAGAAAATTTATTAATAAGATATCAGTCTAATCAAATGACTAGAATGGATTTTGTAAAGTGTCTGTCTTATTATACTAAATATTAAATAATAATAATAATAATAATAATAAATGATGGTTTTGCTTGTTTTCGATTCAGTGGGTTGCACACCAGCTAGACAGGCCCTGTTTCTACCCTTTCAGGCGTCATCAGTAGCTTTCCAAAGTGTGCCCACCTCTGAACCGAAAAATAGCTCCACCATCATTTTAAAGGGAATCTGAAAAATAATTCAAATTTCCCATCAGACGCGATACAGCGACATCTACTAAAAAATTGAAGAATCTCAGATGCAGAATCCACCAATTTAATAAATTAAAATGGTAGAAAACTGAGATTTTTCGTGTTTGAAAGTTCTTACTGGTACATCCTTAATCTGCGACTTTTTCAATTAATAAGACAGCAGACGACGAATATAGAAAACGAAAGGGAAACGATCACATTTCGCTTTCATTCGTCTAGGAAAAACGGACAGCAGAGGAACTTTCAGTACTCAAATCCGAGTAAAGGAAATAAAAATAATAAATGATGGTTTTGCTTGTTTTCGATTCAGAGGGTTGCACACCAGCTAGACAGGCCCTGTTTTATTATTATTTCCTTTACTCGGATTTGAGTACTGAAAGTTCCTCTGCTGTCCGTTTTTCCTAGACGAATGAAAGCGAAATGTGATCGTTTCCCTTTCGTTTTCTATATTCGTCGTCTGCTGTCTTATTAATTGAAAAAGTCGCAGATTAAGGATGTACCAGTAAGAACTTTCAAACACGAAAAATCTCAGTTTTCTACCATTTTAATTTATTAAATTGGTGGATTCTGCATCTGAGATTCTTCAATTTTTTAGTAGATGTCGCTGTATCGCGTCTGATGGGAAATTTGAATTATTTTTCAGATTCCCTTTAAAATGATGGTGGAGCTATTTTTCGGTTCAGAGGTGGGCACACTTTGGAAAGCTACTGATGACGCCTGAAAGGGTAGAAACAGGGCCTGTCTAGCTGGTGTGCAACCCTCTGAATCGAAAACAAGCAAAACCATCATTTATTATTTTTATTTCCTTTACTCGGATTTGAGTACTGAAAGTTCCTCTGCTGTCCGTTTTTCCTAGACGAATGAAAGCGAAATGTGATCGTTTCCCTTTCGTTTTCTATATTCGTCGTCTGCTGTCTTATTAATTGAAAAAGTCGCAGATTAAGGATGTACCAGTAAGAACTTTCAAACACGAAAAATCTCAGTTTTCTACCATTTTAATTTATTAAATTGGTGGATTCTGCATCTGAGATTCTTCAATTTTTTATTAAATAATAATTTATGCGTCTTGCATATTATCTATATTATAAACCATTATTCTAATGTAAGGCAATTAATGCGTTACATTTCGTAATAATGTATTCGGATTTCGGATGCTTTCATAATAGACATTCTTAAATTAAATCTATATTTTTATTTTATTACCTGAGTGAGTTGGTGAGGAAAATACCTACCGGATTATACGTTTTTAGTGGTTGGTGAGGAATTTACCTCCGCCCAACTGCCTATATTGCCTAATGGATAAAGCAGCCCTACCCATGTCTGTCTTTGTCTTCCATTTTTTTTTGTTTTTTAAATTTTTTCCTTCTCACACTCTTCTCATTGGTATGTTACCTTTCTTCCGGTGTAAATGATATGACCAACTCAGCTGTTTCTGTTCTATAAACTCCAGTGTGATGTGATGATGACGCCTGGTAGAAAGAGTAGAGAAAGAGTCGCCATCATCAGACTGTTGAAAACATCTACTGTAGATGTTTTCAATAAAAATAAATGAAATTGAAGTACTTGTGTATAAATTGATTGGAAAAGTTTATTTTACGTGATCACAATAGCTTCATTTTTTCCAGATTTTGTTGTTTGGAGCGTTTTTTATTTGTTAATAACACCTTACGACTTATATACTGCGATGTTACACCGACAAGATCTTTTTATTATTTTGCAAGTGTTATGGATAGCTGGACACCTATGGAGATTTCTAATTTTAATTGAACCCTGTAATGCTGTAGCGCAGGAGGTAGGTATTTTTTGGATAGTTTAAAAAGAAATATATAAAATATATTAATTTATGATAGGAACCATTTTTTCTTTGTTACACGTGTTGCAGCTGACAGAGCGCAGAGTGTCTGCCAGATCAACAAAGAGCAAATCTTGATTAATAAGTAACATGAATATTAGCTCAGTCGTTTACATCCCAATCGACATGTTCTGGTGCCAACATTAAACGTGCCACACGGTGTGCCCTCGTTAATAGTGGAGCAGTAGCAGGTATTCTAGCTCTGACTCCAAATTTCCTTAATCTGTTTCTAACCGAATTGGCACAACATTACATACTGTGTAAAAATCATTGCACAGTTGTCTATAATAGCTGTCATAGCTTTAACATGATGTATACGTAGATATACAGAGAGGGGCTAAATTATGGAATAAATCCATTTTCTCTAAAATGGACGACTTTGGAGAAAAATCCCGAAACAAGTCGATATTTATTTTTAAATTAAAATTTTTTGGTATATATTTCATACTAGTGACGTAATCCATCTAAGCGTGATGACGTAATCAATATTTTTTTAAATGGGAATAGGGGTCGTGTGGCACCACATTTGAAAGAGTGTATAATTCTCTATTCAGTAATGTGTTAACATTAATATCATTGTTTATGCATGTTGACCAAAAAAATTATTTTTGAATTAAATTAATTCAGGAAAAAAGAAGAATGTATGCAATTTATTTAACTCAAAATACTTTCTATCGCTGTCAGAAAATAGAAAAAAATGTATATTTGGCAAATAAATATTGCTTTGCGCTTAAATTAAATGTTCAAACTGCCAAGAGGTAAGTTGGAGACTGTTTGTGATTTAATTTAAGCGAAAAGAAATGTTTATTTGTGAAACAATAGCTATTTGTATAACAAGGGAGGAAAGTGCTACTCTTCCTCCCGAGAATGAAGTTTACTAGTAATCATTCAAGGGAGGAAAAGGCACTTTACTCCCATGTTATACATATGGTTTTTCCACCTTCCTCAAATAACAAGTCAGTTTTTCATTTTTACTTAATTTATTTATGTAACTAACCAACAAAATTTATTAGAACTAAAACTAACAAGTAGGTATAATATAACTGTCAACTGTCAAATATAAGTCAAATTATTAATGTAAACATTGTTAAATCAAAATAACAATTTACTAGTAAAAATGTATACCATTTTTATTCAGTTGCAATGCGAAGCCAAAACTCTCTTAACTTTTACCTAGATCAGAGAGTGCAGCCAGCACTCTTATCGACGATTTCACCTCTTGTTAGAGGTTCATCAGAGACAGCATACGCTGCTTTCTTTGGTCCAGGTAAAAATTTTCGACATATTAATCCCCCATTGCAACTGACGAGAAGGTAGTAGGTGCGTAGCGGCATCTGCTAAATAAAAGACTAAGTTTTTCAACATAATAAAATATTTGTAAATTAAATATTTTTTTCTACAACCGTGTTAAAAATGCAATTTTCAGCACTCCATGCGAGCGTTAAAAATGCTACTTTAAGGCACTAGTGCTTTAAAACTTTTTTAAGGCACTGCAGTTCGTATTGACCGTATATGCAATTTTGATGTAATGTCAAAAAAATATAAAATTGGAATGTCAGTCAAGTTCAAGTAAAAGTTTTTGTAGATATTGTCCTGTAATTACGTTTGTAGAAAAAATATTGTATGATATGCGTGTTAAAAAGTACATTTTTAAGGCACTCATGTGAATTGCAGAACTCGCTTTCGCTCATTCTGCAAACTTTCACATGCGTGCCTTAAACGTGTACTTTTCACACTTATATCATAAATAACTATTAAAAGATTTTTAATTGAAAAACTTATTGGCCCATTTTCCTGGTGTTACCTCCAAGGCTTCTACAATATTCAAGCCAAATGGATGCTGCAGTGAAGACAAGAGGGAAGGAATTCTACACTATGCAATTCACAACCCCCGTCTGCAGCGTGGTAAAGTTCCAACAGAAAATGGACCTAGTTACTCTATAGGAGTAATACTAGTATAAAAATAAAAATGTATACCATTTTTATTCAGTTGCAATGCGAAGCCAAAACTGTCTTAACTTTTACCTAGATCAGAGAGAGCAGCCAGCATTCTTATCGACGATTGCACCTCCTGTTAGAGGTTCATCAGAGACCGCATAGGCTGCTTTCTCTGGTCCAGGTAAAAATTTTCGACATATTAATCCCCCATTGCAACTGACGAGAAGGTAGTAGGTGCGTAGCGGCATCTGCTAAATAAAAGACCAAGTTTTTCAACCTAATAAAAATATTTGTAAATTAATTAAATATTTTTAAAAGATTTTTTTAATTGAAAAACTTATTGGCTTATTTTCCTGGTGACATCTCCAAGGCTTCTACAATATGCAAGCCAAATGTATGCTGCAGTGAAGACAAGATAGAAGGAATTGTCAATAAGAGTGCTGGCTGCACTCTCTGATCTAGGTTAAATTTAAGACAGTTTTGGCTTCGCATTGCAACTGAATAAAAATGGTATACATTTTTATTTTTATATTAGTATTACTCCTATAGAGTAACTAGGTCCATTCTTCGTTGGAACTTTACCACGCTGCAGACGAGGGTTGTGAATTGCATAGTGTAGAATTCCTTCCCTCTTGTCTTCACTGCAGCATCCATTTGGCTTGCATATTGTAGAATCCTTGGAGGTGTCACCAGGAAAATGGGCCCATAAGTTTTTCAATTAAAAACCTTTTAAAAATATTTAATTTACAGAAGGTAGAAAGGTAGAAGGTAGAAAAACTTAGTCTTTTAATAATTTACTGTTTTTACCATTCTGCAAAATACAGGGTGTCTTATAAATAAACTTTAAAATGTATAGATACTTACGTAATAGAAAATAGATATTATACAGGGCGTCAATAAGTTATATTTCATGAATGAAATACCATGACGTCACTTTTACTTTTTCTTTTTACTTTGCCTCCCTAGGAAGAAAAAGTACAACTTTGCTCCCTACAATCAGGTCCGGAAAAGTATACTTCCGGTAGAAGTAGGTGGAAAACATCTTTTTCTATTTACTGACAGTAGTACA
The DNA here is from genome assembly GCF_917563875.1 of Diabrotica virgifera virgifera. Classification (NCBI taxonomy): domain Eukaryota; kingdom Metazoa; phylum Arthropoda; class Insecta; order Coleoptera; family Chrysomelidae; genus Diabrotica; species Diabrotica virgifera. The sequence continues at coordinate 175,482,050 of NC_065449.1, read as the reverse complement.
ATGTGTCTTGAGGTAAATAAATTACATTCATTCTTCTTTTTGCGTCAATCAAGTTAATTCAACAATTCTTTTTTTGGCCACCCAGTATAAATAATTATATTATTGTTTATATTACTTAATAAAAACTTGAACATCCTTTCAAATGAGGTGCCACACGACCCCTATGCCTATTTAAAAAAATCATTGATTACGTCATCACGCTCAGATGGATGACGTCACTAGTATTAGATATATGCCAAAAAATGGTAATTTAAAAATAAAAATCGATTTGTTTCGGGCTTTTTCTCCAAAGTCGTCGATTTTAGAGAAAATGAATTTATTACATAATTTAGCCCCTCTCTGTTAGATGTAAATAACGTTTACCTGCGAGGCTCGTGCACCTACTAAGTCCTTGAACTAGTTTTCTTGTGTATCTTCCATTTTCTCTATACCTTCGTAAAGCATTTGAAACGCTGGATTGGTGTTCTGACGCTAAATTACTCATATTTTGTAAGAATCCACCTACTCATTGAAAAATCAAGCAGACATAGTGTACAGATCAAATTCTCGAACACAAATGTCGAAAATAAATAATGTTCTATTTAACAACGTTTTGTTTACTATTTTTTTGTTTTTGGCAAAAACACTCTTCAAATTTAAATGTAATGGGTTAGTAGGCACCTAACGGAGACGATAGAACAGTATTATAAAATTGTGTTAAAAATTAAAATGTCTTCTTCTTTCTGTTTCAGAACATATGCAATCCTTTTTTTGATTAGTGTATTTATAACACAATAAAAGTGTTAAATAAATAAATTTTTACGGGTTCAAAAAATGCCACTGATTGTATGCAAGATTCTGAATAATAAAACTGATATGAAATTTAATGAGAAGGTAGTTTGAAATAATATTAAATAAGTACACAGATTAATGTTCTTTAAAACCCTTAGGCTTGGATCCCGCGTACCAGAAAAAAGTTGATTAATAGCAAGCTGAAAATTTGTTAATAGCTTAACGCTGTCTAGTCGGAAAAACTTTAATGTACGGGAACACTGGAACAGGTGGAAGTTTTAATTGTGGAACAGGTTAAAGATTTGTAGCGTCAAAATACGAAAACGTCCAATGTATTTTGTCAGGCAGAACTTGTAGTCTCGGAAACCCTTTTTGGATGGTGCTAGAAAGGTCACCCATGGAGACATTGCGAACGGCAGGCAGATGGTTGGTGGAAAGCGAGTCGTGGGTTCAAAACTAGCTTTTGGAACATGGAATGGGACCAATAGAAGAAATAGGTAAATATAAGATAATAGAAGGTAGAGCAGAGAGAAACAGATAAAAAGATAGGTAGGTAAAATTACCATAGAAAAGAAAAGAGATACAGGGCGCCACTTAACTTTTTAGGATTACAAGGGGAAAATTAAGAGACCTTAGAAACGGAAACAGGTAAGAAAAGATAATTAGGTTCTGAGACCAAATACAAGAAAGATATGAACAGTTAATTAGTACAAAAATAAATATTGTCAACACACTACATAAAGAAATTATAAATATATTCGGTGACAGTCGTCCACCTACTTACCTACAAAACTTATTCTATGTGATCTTTCTCCTAGTCGAAAATAATATAGTGATAGGTTTTGTTACTTAGCAAATATTTAGAGGTAATCTCTTATCAGGAAACTTATTAGGAGTAGATAAATAAAAATCATGAAATAAACAAAAAAAAAATATATTGAGCAAAGAGTTCACCAGAAGGGTGAATCTCAAAAACAAGTAATAAACAGGAAACTATATACACAAAACAAAACTGCACCAACAATTACTGAGTAGTTGGGTACATGTAGAATTAAACTATTAATATGGTAAAAGAAATACATCTGTCATATTATGGTAAAATCATGCACAATTACAAGCACAGTAAAGAGAGCCTGGTCATTAATTAAAAAACAATGCAATCAAGCATCTATCATAAAAAATACTCTCTTTGCTGTTTAGGGCTTATCTCGAGATAACTGATATGGTAAATTTATTAATGATAGAAAATATGTATAAAGAACAAATATAATAAAATTAAAATCAAAACTTACAAATTGGTTATCAAAAGTTTATAGTTCAAAATTCAAAAACCACCCGCAATCGGTTTTATAAGTAAGCCAATCGCACGGCTTTTAATTAAATAGTGAATGTTTGTAATTAATGTTTGATAATGAAAAGTTCTTTTTTAATGATTAAGAAGTTCTATTAATGAAATCGCTGTCCTTTCGTGAACTACATTGCATCGGTGGTTAGCCTTAACCACAGATAAAGAAAGGTTTGAGGTAGAGAGCCCGTAGATTGCTCTACTTTTGGAGATAATTGGAGGTATTGTTAATTAAGACATTTACAGTAACTCTGATAATGTTTCTTCTTAAATTGCACTGAATCTAACTATACTTTAACTAATAATGAAGCTCTGAAGTTACTTATATTATGATTTGGATCTAATCGTATGTTAGATCTAAATCAGGAAGATGATAGAGTGAATTCACACTGAGATAAGATAATAGCGTGACTTGTCACTTACAAGATATATTGCAGATAATATATTAGATACGAGACAGACACGTCTTCACTCGAAGATACTCAGCCACCAAGTCCTTTCCTATTCGCAATCTTTTCGATGATTTTTCTTTAAAAAAAGTGGGCATATATCCCTTTTCAAAATCTTACTCTCTTCAGGTGCCATCTCCGCTACGGAGGTTGGCAATCATTATAGCTATTTTAGTTTTTGAGACAGTAGCTCTAAATCGTTGTTTTGAGCTGCATCCAAACCATTCTCTCAGGTTCTTCAGCCATGAAACTCGTCTTCTTCCGATGCCTCTTCTGCCATCTATCTTTCCTTGCATTATGAGTCGCCGGATGCCATACTTCTCCCCCCGCATCACATGTCCGAGATACTGTAGTTTTCTTTCTGTAATTGTAAGTTCAACTTTTTTCTATTTAACTATTCTTCTCAGTACTTTGTTGTTTGTAACTGTATCTACCCAGGAAACCCTCATAATTCTTCTATAGGTCCATATTTCAAAGGCGTTAAGTCGTCTCATTGTATAGTACACTGTACACTATAGTACACTGTATTTACTCACTCCATAGTATAGTACACTATATACGTAACATTTTCATAAAATTTTTGGCCGTTATTTTGGTATGTCCGAAAAATGTTAACAATAGCCAAGTACTCTGGTGTAGTTTCAAAACATCTTGTTTTGACAAGGCTGCAATAAGAAAACGGTATCGATTACAACTTTGACCACCCATGCCCGTTATTATCCCATGAACTAATTTCGATTACCATTCCGATAGAGAAATAACCACGGCCATGGGCGTAACATTGTTGCTTATAAAGGGATTTATAATTAATCTAAAAGGCATACTAATTATTTACTAATCTTATTTTTAAAAATATGTTACAAACTTCCAGTTGATTTGTTACCCTTTCTTTAAACTCTTATGCAAAAATCAGACTGCTACGTACTACCAACACAATTCCAGTCATTTGACACATTCTACGTGTCGGACTTATTAAAATGTACAGATGGTGATAAATGCCAATCTAATTTTTGCAGAGTTTAATGAAAGGGTAAAAAATCAATTTGAAGTTCTGTCCGATAAAATACATGGGACGTTTTCGTAGTCTGACGTTACAAATTTTTAACCTGTTCCACAATTAAAACTTCCCCGGTTCCAGTGTTACCATCCATCAAAGTTTGTCTGACTAGACACTGTTAAGCTATTAACAAATTTTCAGCTTTCTATTAATCAACGTGTTTTTGGTACGCGTGATCCAGGCCTATCTATTATTGTTTCTTATAAGCATTCTATTCAACTTAAATAGTATATTATGCAACGAGCATTGAATGATGGTCATTATGAAGCGAGTATGAGGGATACGAAACAAGCAGTATGCGGAGAGTTTCGTATAGAGTACGAGCTTCATAATGATAATTAAATTCAAGTCGTATACACTATATTTTCTATGATCATTCACAAAAAATATATTCAAATTTATTAATTTTGTAACACAAAAAAATTAAGTAGTTTGTCAGTTTGACAGTTTGTTTACATATTGAGAACTGTATGTATTTGACTCGCCATTGGTCACTGCGTGTGTACCACCTGTATCGCGAATGTCATATCACGATTCTATTGGTTAAAGATCTGTATCTTAATGAAAATCTGTATCATAATGAAGTTGATTATTATACAGGTAGTGACTGAATTTTTTTATTTTATTACCAATGATGTACCTAAACTTTCGTTCGCAGAAATCGGCCGGCCTTAAACTTTTGACCTGAATAAAATTATGTTTTATTCAGAAACTAAAAATTCAACGGGACTGAAAGGAACATTCTCTAAAACAGCCTTAAAACCAGCTATAATGTATGGAAGTGAATATTGTCCAGTTAAAAAATGAGAAATAACGAATGCATGTGACAGAAATAGGAATGCTTAGGAGGATTATAGGAGTGACAGAAGGGGGTAAAATTAGAAATATGTATGTTAGGGGAAGTCTGGGAGTGGCACCAATTGATGCCAAGATGATGCGTATGAGATAAGATGGTTTAATCATGTTTAATGTCGAAACAATAAGTTTAATGTCGAAACGATAATCACCCAATACGAAAAATTTCTAATCTGCAAGCAGTGCCGCGCCAAGGCTTTCAAGCGCCCGGGGGCAAGTAATTTTAGGCGCCCCTTTCCTCCTCCCCTTGTAAGTAGTTTTTTGCAACTTAGTGAATAAGTCCATTTACTCACGGTTTTTGCTCCGGATTTTAAAGCACCGCTTGTATTGAAAAGAAATTTAGCATAAGCGTAGCTAACATGTCAAAGAAAAAAAGTGATATTGTGCCGATGTGTGCTTTTGCTCTGAGGGTGTTTTACCCCTTCTCGGGGGTGAAAAACTATACGTTTAAAATAAGTACGGAAATGGATAAACTGACTAATTCTAAGCCACTTTTGTTCTATAGAGTTTTTCACTAAGTCAATACTTTTCGATTATTTGCGAGTGAATATGTCCATTTTTTCAACAAAAAAACACGTTTTTCTTTCGCAAATAACTCAAAAAGTATTTTATCAAAAAAACATTTTTAGCAAAAATATAGCTTATAAAAAAGTGAAAAAAAATGGTGTATGCATGAAGTCAGTAGACCCAGATGAAGCAGAATTGTAGCTAATGAAAACTAGGTTCTTATTCGTCAAATTCCAAATAAAATACCTATTTCAACGAGAAATAAACAAAAAATGAAGCACTTTTCGGGGTAAACTCATTACAACTAAGTTTCATTGGTTCAAAGTGCTTTTAAAAAAAATTGGTTTTAAAGTAATCTTTTTTAATTTTGAAAAAATTACATTTTTTTCAAAAAAACTTGAAAATCATTAGTGAAACCAAAAATCTCAAAGAGTAAAAAAATGTGCGTTTTGCTTTTTTTGAATATTTTGGATTTTTTGTTTTTCTGTAAGACAAAAATTGGTAAATCAGCGGTAAAAAAATGTAAAACCGTGGAATTTTGAGAATCAACACCGATTTTAATGAAAATTTGGATTTAAGCTCGGTTGATCCTCTTCTTCTGTACCTACACCCGAGAGGGTAGAAGGTCTAAAGATTATATATATGATCCTCTTCTTCAAAATCTACCCTATGCCGAACCGGGCTTCTACCCTGGGGGTGAAAACAACCCCATCTAGGGAATGAAAATTGTTCAATCAAAATAACTATGGAAGTTGTTAGATTTAGCAATTCTGAGTAAATTTTGTTCTATAAATTATTTTTGCAAATTTGATTTTTTCCAAGTTATTAGCGATTGAAACTACGCATTTTTCATTGAAAAAGCTCACGTTTTATGACCGTTTTTCATGAATAACTTATATTTTTTAATGGCCTATGAAAGATGTCTCTTGTTTTCCCAAAAATGTTTCACCACATTCGAGTTATTTGAGAATGAAGGTTCTCATAATTCGGTTCTAATAACTTTCAAAGTATCAACTTTCCAAAAAAATTTTATAGAATAAAATTTACTTAGAATTGGTCAATATATCGACTTCCATAGTTATTTTGATTAAAAATATTTTCAATCCCTAGACGGGGTTGTTTTCACCCCCAGGGCAAAAGCCCGCTTTGGCGTAGGGTAGATTTTGACAAAGGTTAAAATCTACCCTACCCTGAAATCGACCTTGATTCTCAAAATTCCACGAGAAAATTTTGATTGGACAGATTGGACTATAAGATATGCCTGTTCAAAATTTGCATACTCTCATGATTAGGGACTCGTTCAAGCCGTTTCAACTACAGCCCTTTCAAAAATAAGCACTTTGAACCGACGAAACTTAGATAATAAAAATAATACATAAGTAAAGTAACTTGTGAAGCGGTAACGGTTAATTTCATTTAGGATGCTAGTTAGGGGGTGATTTTCACGATTTTTTTTACCAAAAAAAGGGACCAACTTTATTTTGAGTGTAACTTGCTTACTTTTAATGGTAGAAACTTTTTTAAAAAACAGAAATAAACAAGTTATGATGAGTTTTCCCCGAAAAGTGCTTTTCGTGGGTTTCTAAACGTGTTTTTGTTTGTTGAAAAATGGACATATGCACTCGCAAGTAACTCGAAAAGTATTGACTTAGTGAAAAAACTCTATACAACAAAAGTTGCTTAGAATTTGTCAGTTTATTAATTTTCGGACTTGTTTTAAACGTATACTTTTTCACACCCGAGAAGGGGTGAAACTCACCTCTAGGGCAAAAGCACATATCAGCATATCACTTTTTTATTTGGCAGGTTAGCTATGTGTATGCCAAACTTGATGTCAAGCGAAGCGGTTCTTTAAAATTCGGAAGTTTTGCAATATTTTATTGTGAGTGAATGGACTAGAATCGGTATTCGGTATTCGATCCGTGCGTGACCATGCTGGGGGTACCTAGAAACGATGTCAGCGTGAGTAGTGGCGAAAATGACATTTTTTGAGCTATCTTTGTAATGTCATTGGCATTGTTGGTATAACAAATTTTATAAAAAATGGTAAATAAATGTTATCTATTTATCATATGCTTAACGTCAATTTGCGAGACCCTAAAAAGGTTAGGACCTCGATTTTTGACCCTTCGCTTCGTTATCGAACGTATTCGCTTCGTATCTGTTTAGTGTACATAGAGCGAATGATCGATAACGAAGCGAAGGGTCAAGAATCAAGGTCCTGGTGAAGCTAGGTGTTGCGTCAGTCATGCACGGAGCGAATACCTACAAACTATTTGTTATGTGTTTAGGAAAGTAATATACATACCGATAAATTATTATGAATACTATAAATATTTACAAAAAACAACGATTACACCATCAGAGAACAAATATGGTTCAGTTTAATAAGAGAAATAAGGGTTCGTACATTATGGGATCAAAGTAATACTTACTGCCATTTTTATACCTACCTACGATTGGTAAGTTTTAAATTTTACAAGATAATAAAATATTACTAATATTTCTGGTAATTTCGGTATTGTCAAAATTCTTTTTCGGCTCCTACTGGCGCCTTTTGAATACGGCACCGGAGGGCTCCGCCCCCCTTAGCCCCTATGGACGGCGCGGGCCTGTCTGCAAGTTCCTGGAAGGAATAGAAGAGGAAGCCAAAGAAGACCTGGGGAGAGACACTTTAGGTACCACATGTCGGTAAAGGGTAGCTTTCAACAATATTACCTTAGGGTAAAATATTTTTTGGTTTCATACAGTTCGTACTATTATGATTTGATGATATATGCTGAATAAAATTTATAAAAGATGTCTACAATATACTTTCATAATTATACATTTTTACATAATTTCTTTTTCTAAGTACATGACTAAACTAGGACCTCTTATTTTTATATCTTTTGTTGGTCAAACCAATACACAAAAATTTATTTAACACAAATTAAGTCAGTTTTTAGCTTCAATTATTACTTTCAATGTTGGATCATTGCCCTCTCAAATTTACCCCATGTAATATAATTGCAATGGACAGACAGTTATTAATTTCGTTAAGATTTTGATAAGTTATTTGTTTTTGATCTACAATTTTTTACAGGTCTCTTACCAGTACTTGGTCTCAGCTGAGACCATAGTGTTGCTTTGTCACACATGTCTGAATTGAAGATGGCCAAAATCTCTTTATATCAAATGAAGGTCAATTTATCATTTTAGTTTAATTTTTGTCAAATAAGGAAATTTTTATGGTCGGTTTATGGGTTAGTATGAAACTTTCGTATCTAATTTTACAGACAATTTTACAGCAGATACTTTAAACTGAATTTCTACATTTAGATTAGGCTATGCAAAAGTTCAGTTAAATTCTCTCCTGTGGGCATTTCTGTAAAATGAGATACGATGTTTTTATACTAAGTCATCGTCATGTATTGTAATTTTGCTCACTGGAATCCCCTTTTTATGTTAAAATCCGCAAGGGAGAACTTACTGACTCAATTTATATATTTACACCAATTTCCCTAATAACACAAAACATTCCAGGAATGTTCCTTGAAGGTACTCACAGGACATTAAAAACATTCCTGGAGTGTCCCCAAATGCACACGAATGTCCCTGGAGAGTCCCAGGAAAGTGCTGTGTCAGCATTTTAAATATTCTTAGAATGTTCTGTTGGAACATTCCATGAATGTCTACGAATGTTCTTTGGACATTCACAGTATATGTTTTAGACTGAATGTCTTGTTGGAACATTCCATGAATGTATGCGAATGTTCTTTGGACATTCACAGTATATTTTTTAGACTGAATGTCTTGTTGGAACATTCCATGAATGTTCTTTGGACATTCACAGTATATTTTTTAGACTAAATGTCTTGTTGGAACATTCCATGAATGTCTACGAACGTTCTTTGAACATTCACAGTATATTTTTTAGACATTCTCTGAAATATATCGTCAGTGATGTGACAATACCTCCTATATCTTTTTTCATGAGGTTTGCAGGAGACGAAAAACATTTTTTAAGGTCACCTCCTGTTTTCATACGTAAGTTCTGACTTGTTTTGTAGTAAATAGATAGTTAAATTTACTGCAAAACAAGTCAAAAATATATGAAAACAGGAGGTGGCCCAAACAAGTTTTTAGTCTATCTTACAAATCTCATGAAAAAACAGATAGGAGGTATTGTCACATCACTGACGATATGTGGCCATACCAAATAATACATCCTTGATAAATATAAACATTTTTATTGCAAAAAATCTTTTCATACATTTTTTAATGTGATTTATTGATATTCCTATAAGAAAATGTGTCACATTTGCTTTGTAAACCTTTCTTTTGCCTTTCATATCCACATATTCCATTTCCTTCCTGGTTTTTTGTAGACCACTTCTCTCAGCTGATTCTAAAAGAAAATAAAAGAAATGGTAATTTTTCTATCCTTTAAAATTAACAATCAGAAGAAATATTTACAGGTAATAATATGCATAAATATTAATAATAATAATAAAATAAATAATAAAGTAAATAATATTTAAATAAATGATAAATAGTATTTAATAAAGAAAATAATAAAACATTTTGTATTTTGACAACGACCTCCGATGTGGAAGTAGAAACCATAACAAAGTTATTTTTTCAAGTAAATTGTGGCTTGTTTCCCCATTAAAATAGTTACAATAATTACAAAAATGCCACAAAGAAATAGCTTTTTCACAAACAAGTATTTGTTTTATTATATTTATTGTTTTTATTATTTATTTTAACTTAAGATTATAACTTAATTCTTGTTTTCTATTTCTGATGTTTTTATTTATTTACATTCAATATTAATCTGTTTTGTTGTATAATCTACTTCGCAATAATTATGTGATATATTGGACTTTGCCCATTTGGAAATGAATTCAAAAATTTTTTGTAATTGGGTAACAATGTCAACTTAGATCTCTGATGTAGATAATGAAGAGCAACGGTATCTACAGTCGGAAAAATGAAAGAATAGGGCTTTTCATCGATTGTCATTTGTTCCGAGCTTCTGTCATGTGTCACATAATAATAATATATCTACGTCATATGTCTTTGGTGTGTATTATTGTATATACCAATAATGTATGTCGTAGATATATTAATATTATGTGACACATGACAAAAGCTTGAAACAAATGACTGTGAATGAAAAGCCCCGATCACATCAATCACTTATTTTGTATTTGCTATCTTTTTCTATAATAAACGTTTGTGATTTATAGAAAAAGACAGCAAATACAAAATAAGTGATTTATGTGATCGTTCATGGTTATAGGGCTTCTCGTTCACAGTCATTTGTTTCGAGCTTCTGTCATGTATCACATAATATTAATATATCTACGTCATACGTTATTGATATAACCAATGATACAAACCAAAGACGTATGACGTAGATATATTAATATATGTGACACATGACAGAAGCTCGAAACAAATGACAATGAACAAAGCCCTATAGGGCTTTTCATCGATTGTCATTTGTTTCGAGCTTCTGTCATATGTTATATAATCTGTGTATAATATTAATACAACACGGATTATACGACATATAACGATAAGCCAGAAAACTACCGCCCCATAGCTCTACTCAGCATGGTATATAAACTATTAGAAAAGCTTCTCCTCAACAGAATTAGTCACAGGATACTAGAAAATGTCCCCATTGAACAAGCTGGCTTCCGCCCTCATCGAAGCTGTACGGACCAAGTGCTGTCATTAACAACTTTTATAGAAGCTAGTTTTCAAAAGAAACAGAAGACAGCAACAGTATTTATAGATCTAACAGCAGCATATGATACTGTTTGGAGACAGGGATTAATATATAAACTGGCCCGCATTATCCCCTGCAGAAAGATAATTAACCTCATTGACAACATGCTGACCAACAGAGCCTTCCAGGTTATAATGGGAAAGGAGACGAGTAGACAGATGAAACTTAACAATGGTCTTCCACAGGGTTCTGTCCTTGCCCCTTTACTTTTCAGCCTCTATATTGCTGACATGCCTGAAACCGAATCTCGGAAGTTTGGATATGCTGACGACTGGACCCTTGCAACAAGCCACCAATCTTTAGAAACTACAGAAATCACTCTCACGAATGACTTATCCATCCTCAGCGAATACCTTAAGAAATGGAGACTACAGCCAAGTACTACAAAAACTGTAGTATCAGCTTTTCATCTAAACAACAAGTTGGCAAACAGAGAATTGCGAGTGTATTTTAATAACAAGCTGTTAAAACACAATAAATACCCGAAATACCTTGGGGTTACTCTAGACAGAACGCTCACATTCAGAGAACACCTGACGAAAACAGCAGCAAAATTGAAAACACGCAACAATATAATACAGAAACACTGCGGCACTACATGGGGGTCCACAGCATCAACATTAAGATCCTCTGCTCTTGGCCTGATATATCCGGTGGCAGAATACTGTGCTCCAGTGTGGCTAAATAGCAGGCATACCCACCTGGTCGACACCCAACTAAACCGTACTATGCGTATGATAACAGGCACAATTAAGCCCACCCCTACAATGTGGCTACCTACCCTTAGTAATATAGCACCACCCAACCTACGCCGCGAACATGCATTGGTTAAAGAGTATAACAAAATAATGGAGAGTCGCCAGCTTCTAGTCCACAACGACATCCCCGATATTCTTGGAAACCGTCTCAGATCCAGGTTACCCCCTCTACAATCTGCTCAAGCGCTGCAGCAATCCAACTTTGACTTAAATACCCGATGGAGAGAAGATTTTCTCACCCGATGGAGAGAGAAGAGAGAAACCTGGCGAATTTTTGACCGTCCCCGTAAGATTTGGGCAGCCCTTAATCGAATTCGAACAAACTGTGGAAGATGCGCCGACTCCCTCCACAGATGGGGTAAACTCCCCTCGCCTTCTTGTGACTGCGGCGCTGCAAGACAGACGATCAGTCACATTGTTCAGGACTGCCCACGCAGAGCATACACAGGCGACCCTATAGACTTTGTAATGGCAACCGAAGGGTCAATCGAATATATAAAAAAATTGGACATCTGTTTGTGATGCATTGTATAATGCATAAATCTAAATATATTCTGTGATATACTTAAGCCATACGCTAAATAAAAATAAATATACGACATATGACAGAAGCTCTAAACAAATGACTGTAAATGAAAAGCCCTATTCTTTAATTTTTCCAACCGTATATTGTAATTGTATTATTAATTGGGTTAAGCATATTACCTGTGTGATATAAGCTATTGGAACAGCACAGTCTCTCAAACGAACAGTTGAAAGTGAAGTTCTGTCAATATCTTTTTCTAAAAAATGTTTTGAACATACTGATCTATCAGAGCCGTGCGGTACATCTTTTCAATATGATGCAAGTCATCGAAATGCCGACCCGTAAATATTATTGAAACTTAACTTTTATTTTTATTAAATGCAACTGCACAAAATGAACGAAAACTTTTATTTCAAAAACAAAACATACTTTAAATTAAATAAAATATGTATTAAACGTAAATATTATTGAAACTTAACTTTTATTTTTATTAAATGCAACTGCACAAAATGAACGAAAACTTTTATTTCAAAAACAAAACATACTTTAAATTAAATAAAATATGTATTAACATTAAATAATATTTACAAAAATTACAATTTTACTCTTCTGACTGTAATTTTGGCAAACTCGTCAATCAGATTGGTGTAGTCCAAAGTAGCAGCTAGTGAGGACTCTTGAAATGATTGCTAAATTTTTTTAGTTTTGTTTGTCTTATGGAGCTTCGTGAATAGTTTTTAATAATTTTTAATTTTGAAAAACTTTTTCCCCACTAGCTACGGAGACATGAAGTGTTAATAAAATTCTTAGTGATACAACTTATCAGTTCCTGTTTGTATTTTAATATGTTGCATGTTCAATTTTCAATTTATATTAATTTTGCAATATATTGGTTTTGATTTTGTTTTACTTTATTAACTTTGTTTTTTTTTTTAATATTGAAGAATTTTCTAATTTCAGAAAATTGTATTTGTTATTGTTAATTTTTTTTTTGACTCTATTTAAGCTTCTATAGCTACATTTGGATATAAATAGATTTGGTTATGTTGGCACAAATAGTTCAAAATCTCTAAAGGTTTCATGAAGTATGGTATCATTTAAGATATATTACGCAATTCTTCTAGTCTAGAAGATCATTTGCGAAAGTCCGGCACTGATATCGAATAAGCACACATGCTTTTTGATCGATCCTGACAAATAGTAAATTTAACTTACAAAAACCAATCATAGTATTCTTACACTACGTTAACATCAAGTATAATAGTGTTAGTTAAGTGTGTATAGAAAAACATTTTCTGTGAGTACATATTTTTCTATTAATAAGTATTTCATAACCAAAGAATTTTATAAAACCGTCAATAAACAACACCAGTCATTGATCGACACCAATTTTTTGTCTTTAAAGACAATTACCAAAATCCGAAGCGGAACAGGTCCGTACTTAGGAAAATCAAATGGTGTTGAGAAATGGAATTCGACATCACTAATAATAGCGATGAATCATTATCGCAATCCACATCACAAAAACCTTTATCTTACTCTGCTGCAGCTAGTAGACAAAAAGAAACAATCTATCCATCCAAGCTACAAGCAGTAGTTTTTAATTCTCTCAACGATGTTAAATTAGAAGAATACTTGTTAGCGGTAGGAGCTTTAGTTAGTCCAAAACACATTATTTTTTTATCAAGAATCACCAACAATCGTATCTGTATCTATTTCTCAACCAAACAAGTCGTAGATGAATTTTTTTCAAACAGTAGAGGTTTCATCACTGTAAACAATACACAAATTCAAGTCCGTAGACTAATTACTCCAAGTGAAAGACTCCTAATATCCAATGTTTCTCCCACTATCCCGCATAAGGTAATAGAAAACGAACTACTGCTCTTAGGGCTAAAACCAACTTCATCAATGTCATTTTTGCGAATAGGAACCAACAATCCTGAATACAAACATGTACTCAGTTTCCGTCGACATATTTACGTATCTCCACCCACAGGTCCAATTCCCGATACCATTTTAATAACTCATGAAGATACTACAAATCGAATTTTTTTGACATTAGACAACTTATGTTTCATTTGCAAACAACATGGCCATATTTCCAGTAGTTGCTCAGTAAATGTAAATCACTCAGAAACAGCTGTCCCAACTGCTACACTTTCAAACAGAAACGAACCTAGTACAGTAACTTCAACAGAAACGACTGCTATTACACCTTCAACAACATGCACTTCTACAAACATATCAAATAATTCAACGCCACTAACAAAAATATTATCTACAACCAACCTAACACCTCTTGATACATCAACTACAGATAATACAATGCCAGTGATATCTAAACCAAATATATCCACCTCATCAGCCCCCTCACCTCACATAGTCATAACTAACCAGCCTTCATCTTCCAGTCTAAGCAATAATTCTTGCTCGGTTAATGAAAATAAAGAGATTCCAGCACCAAAAGAATTTAGCGTATCCAACGAAGAAAATACATCTAAATCATCCTCCAAACGAACTGTATCTGAAGCAATATCACCCCCGATTGAGACATCAGCTAGTGACGATGTATTTTCAAAGCCAACTCAGAAACAAAAAAGAATAAAAACAAAAATATCAACAATACCATTAGAAACGCTAATGCAACCAATTAAAGAATTATTCAATTCCGAAAAGCAAATATTAACTTTTGAGGAAACAGTTGATTTATTTGAAAACGCTCATGGAACAAAAGATGTTATCAGCGTTGTAAATAAATATACAGTAGACATTCTAGGATTTAAAAAACTCATAACCAAAATTCATTCATATACATCCGAACGCTCATTAAAATTGAAATGTACAAAGCTTAACAAAAAAATTACGAGACAGCTCACAAAAGACAACTACGAGGATGAAGAACCTGACACGGATACATCGACTGAATTATCCCAGGAGCTGAACATTCAATAATTATAACTATAACATTCAACAAACTAACAAAATTTTCTAAATCCTATCATATATATACAGATGCTTCTAAAACATCTACTGGAGTTGGGGCAGCTGTCATTACTCCAAATAGTACACTTGAGTATAAACTACCATCCTTAAGCTGTATACATACTGGCGAGCTATACGCCATCTATCAATCTCTCGTTCATATTAACTCCAGTAATATATCCAATGCTCTTATAATTACCGATTCCCTCAGTTCCATCCATACCATTAACCAACTGTACACGAAGCATCCAATTGCTCTCCTAATTAAAAAAGAACTAGCTACCATTCAAAACAACAACCATATTGTACAATTCCTATGGGTTCCGTCACACATTGGCCTCCAAGGAAATGAAGCGGCGGATCGGACAGCCCAACAAGCCAGGGACAGTGAAACCGCGAGTGAAGTGAGAGATGTAGTTCTTAATGATTTAAAATCATTTATTAAAGTTAAAGTCAAAAATCTGTGGCAAAACCAGTGGGACAGTTCAACTTCAAAACTTCGCGAAGTGAAAACGTTTGTAAAACCGTGGAAATCTCAAATTCACAACAGAACTCACCATGACATTGTTACTCGCCTTCGTCTAGGACATACCCGACTTACCCACGGACACATAATTGGTCACACTAATCCGACTTTATGTGAAAACTGTAATATCCCACTAAGTGTTAAGCATGTACTTGCAGAGTGTCCAAAATACCAGTTGCAGAGACAGAACAACCACATCATCGGATCAACAAGTGAAATCTTAGGAAAAAATTGTAAAATTGAACACTTGGTAAAATTCCTTAAAGATATCAATGTATTTAACAAAATCTAACATCTGTAAATAAATTACCTTATGTATACGTATATGTCGCTAATAACCTCCGAGGTTGATGCGACTATTTTGTAAAATAAAAAAAAAAAGATCATTTGCCTATATCCGATTTTTTTCCATTGAAAATATTGAATGAAGATTCATACAAATTTTTTCTAGTGTTTTACTACCATTTTCCTCAATTTAAAAATATCATCAAACATTTATTTATTTATAAATTTCTAGAAGCGAAAATCGATTAATCAAAGAATTAATGGCAATGTCTAACATATAAATGAAAAAATTTATTTTAAATTTATCTTCCTCTGTTAAGAGCTCATCCATAGATTTTTGGTAAACAAATTAGGTAATGCTTTTTTCTCCTGGTCCGAGTTTTATTTTCAACTGGAAATTCCGAATTTATATTAAGATTTTCTTCAATTTCATTAGCAGTAATTTTCGTTTGGTAATAGCCAGATTTTTTGCAACTTTTAATTTTTTCTATAGCTTCTGACAGCATTTTTACCCAATCTGACAAATTTATAGTTACATGTTGCAACATCTTTAAGACTGAATTTATATAGAATAAAAGATCATGCTAAAGGCTCTCACGGTTCGATTTTAATTGATCAACTTTATTGGATCAACTTAAATCGGTTGTTTTTATTCACATATTTTAAACAAAATTGAAGCAATTAGTTTAATAAATAATAAAAATATTTTGTAAATATTTGAACTATTTTATATGTATTTTTATCGTAACTACAAATTCGGACCGATTGAAAGGAGCACGGAATTTTTCATTACTTATTTTGTGACGAATTTGGTGAATTCCTTTTCTATGAATTATATCTTGTAGCGACTGGCAACAACGTCTATAGTCTATACTGACTTGTGGGAATTTTCCGTTTATGACTAACAATCAGCACAACGTTTTTCGGCACTTTAGAACGTTGCTATTCCTCTTTTTCCTCGTCGACACATCTTTGGGAAATTCTGATAGAAGCTACAGGCAAAAAAAGGATTCAAGAGTGCAAGAGGCGATGCCGTAAATGTGACATCATTACAAAGACATTGTCGTCACTTTGGACTTTGGAAAAACTGACAGAGGCAGGTTAAAGCTTAAACACTAGGACAGATGCAGGTGCTTTACTAGTTTCGATGCAGTCATTTGCCTTTCTTTGCTCTTTGGGCCTGTGGCAGCCGGTGCAACATGAAGTGAATGATACAAAAAAATATTTACAAACAAGGGGACTTGATATTGACAGAGAAAAGAGAGGAATGAGCAAATGGTGCTGTTGGTTATGCAAAAATATGTGTGAGTTTCCATAAAACCTCGGAGGTGCATAACAAGAAAGCATATTTTGGATGACGGAACTAGAGGTGCTAACTTGTCTTGTGAAAATGAATTGAGACGAAAGCTGTTTTATTCGTTAGATAGAGTTATTGTAGAAAATCGTGAGCGATTTCAACAGCTACAGAATTTAACGGATAAGTTTGTTTATCTAACGTCGGCTATATTATTAGATCCAGACAACACTGAATGTTGAAATGTAGACAACGCACCTGACGAAATTGACGAGCAGGGTCTCAAGCTATAAAAACCTCGACTGCGGACTTTCGTTGCTGCTACAGGCAACGAAATTGATTAATGCAGGCTCACTTAAATTATTTAAATTTATTGTTAAATCCAAGCTCGAAGATACTCTGCCCAATATTTTAATAATATTCCAAATATTTTTCACAGTATATGCCATGCCAGCTGCGAGAGAAGTTTTTCAAAATTTAAATTGATTAGTAAAAATTATTTAAGATTGGCAATGAGTACTCTAAGACTAACTAATTTGGCTATTTTGTCTATTGAGCAAGAGGTGTGTGATGCGATAGACATTGAAGTGTAATAAAAGACTTTGCTCTTAAAAAAAAGTAGAAGTATAAATTTTTAATTGAAGACGGAAGTTTTGTTTTTAATTCTAACAAATACTCATATTACTTTTCAATAAAAATAAAAATATAACATTACAGTATCGTTCTAGTTCTAATCAAAAATTGATTTTATTTTTTAATTTTGTCGATCTTCAAGGTGTACCTAATCTTAAGTGATAGGTACCTAAGTTATATCAATGTATCTAATTGGTTAAAGTAAAAGAATTTTTGTATTAATAAACGTGATTGTAAAACTTAGATAAATTTTTTATTTAAAATCCAACCTGTATAATGCAAAATAATGATGACTGGTTTCGCCGAAAATTCTCTATAATTAATGTATGTAATGTATAGTACACAATCAATTAAAATATCCAAATAAGAGGGCGGCAAAATTGTCTTCCGCCCCAGGCAGCCGACACTCACGCTACGCCACTGGATTCAACAACTTACGAAAATTATGTTAAGACGGAATAAAGAACATAAAAACGTCGTTTTTGGATACGAAATTGAAGTAAAAAAAGGAATGAATGTTGTATTTTAGAAACTCTGCTGAAATAACTTGCTATGGAGGATGCAGAAGGATATAAATATCTGAACTCTCTCTGCATATAAACTCTCTGATCACTTTAAACTCATTTTGTTAATTTAAATGATAAAAATTTACGCTGCCAAGAGTGATTCAAGTCGACCAACACTATTCAACTCGTCTGAAAAATGTCAAGTTGAACGATAAAGTTTGGCTCGATCAATCTTTTGTTGAATCGACAAAAGTTGACCGATTAAAATTGAAACATTATTAAAATTAATCCACTAAAGTTGACCAACTAAAATCGAACCGTGAGAATGCGCCTTAAAGAACTACACCGCACATAAATTTATAATTTTTAATATTTTTTGCTGATCCTAGTGATTGAATTTATCCGAATCTTTGTTAACTTCTTCTATTATTTCGAATAAGGCATCATATATTTCACAAAATTGAAATCTTAAAGGTTTAAGTGCATTTTTATGTGTTTTGATTTTACTGATTATGCCGCCCCCTTATGATGCCGCCTGATGCGACTGCCTCACCGCATCATAGCACGGCACAGCCCTGTGCTCTATTAACAAATCTGATCAATACTTCATGCCTTCTTCGCAGGATCTTCTGGAAAGCTAAAAATACAAAATATATGCATTACTGAGCATTATTAACAAATTTTAGTTTTAAATAAAAAATATGATTAATGAACTCACAAAATATTATAAAAAGCAGCTTAGAAATTGTTTATTATAGTATTTTTACTACAAAAACGTTATTACGTAGGTCAAAATTTTTGACGTAAGAGAACTGTCAAAACATTAGAATGTGACTTTTCATTATTGCCATGTTTATAATAAACATGGCAATAATGAAAAGTCACATTCTAATGTTTTGACAGTTCTCTTACGTCAAAAATTTTGACCTACGTAATAACGTTTTTGTAGTAAAAATACTATAGTATAGTCGTTTCCCTAGACACAACTGGCTAGTGATTTTAGTAGGTAATTTTTTTGTTTTTGGCCAATTTTGCCAAAATTACTAACTATTTAGTTATTATTTTTTTGCCAATTTTACCAAATTGGCAAAATTATTTACTAAAATCACTAGCCAGTTATGTCTGAGACTAAGTTTAGTGAACCGTCAATACTATTCATACTGTGAATTCATTAGTTGGTACTATTATGGTGTGTGGTCTACCATCCTGTTTATAAACGCATACATTATAGTCCAGAAAGCCATTGAGCATCCGCTCGGAAAAATATTTTAATTCGGATTTTTTGCACAATCTTACTCAAAAAGGACTCCTTTTAACAAATTTGCATGTTGCCAGGACCAAAAGGTGGTCAAAAATTTTTTAAACGTTTTTTTTTGTTTTTTTCCTAAAATTATTTTTTTGCACGGAAGAAAGTTTTTTTTAGGTTTTTTGGATCATTCCAAACAGAAAAGGTCTTTAGTGACTTTTCTCTAAAAATGATAGGTCTTAACATATAAGCGATTAAAAATTGAAAAATTGCGAAATTGGCCATTTTAACCCTCAAAAACTATGTGAAAAACTGAAAATTTAAATGTTGCCAAGTAGGTAGATACTCTTTGAACATCGATTGATAAAATCCCGAAGAGTTTTTTGCAATACAATATTCAAAACTCCTTTGTTTTTTAATTTCTAATCACGCGTGCGCGACACCGTTACATGTGTATACAGTATGGTGCAAATGAAAGGAATAAATTCGTTATTTCGTAAACCGGCGACTTTAAGGAAAAAACCCGAAACAGGTCGATTTTTATTTTTAAATTATGATATTCTGGCATATATGGTATACTAGTGACGTCATCCGTCTGGGCGTGATGACGTAATCGATGATTTTTTTAAATGAGAATAGGGGTCGTGTGGTAGCTCATCTGAAAGGTTCTTCAATTCTCTATTTAGTAGTATAAACATTTATATAATTGTTTATACAGGGTATCCAAAAAATTTTTATTAAATTAAATTATTTGACAAAAAAAGAAGTAGAAGGACAAACCTGTATAAATAATTATATAAACGTATAAATAATTATATAAACGTTTATATTACAGAATAGAAAATTGAAGACCCTTTCAAATGAGCTAGCACACGACCCCTATTCTTATTTAAAAAAATCATCGATTACGTCATCACGCCCAGATGGATGACGTCATTAGTATACCATATATGCCACAATATCATAACTTAAAAATAAAAATCGACTTGTTTCGGGATTTTTTCTTTAAAGTCGCCAGTTTACGAAATAACGAATTTATTCCGTTCATTTGCACCATACTGTCGATGGAAAATAGTGTCGCGCACGCTTGATTAGAAATTAAAAAACAAAGGAGTTTTGAATATTGTATTGCAAAAAACTCTTTGGGATTTCATCAGTCGATGTTTAAAGAGTATCTACCTACTTTGGCAACATTTAAATTTTCAGTTTTTCACATAGTGTTTGAGGGTTAAAAATGGCCGATTTCGCAATTTTTCAATTTTTAATCGCTTATATGTCAAAAACTATCATTTTTAGAGAAAAGTCACTAAAGACCTTTTCTGTTTGGAATGATCCAAAAAACCAAAAAAAAACTTTTTTCCATGCAAAAAAAATAATTTGAGGAAAAAAACAAAAAAAAAACGTTTAGAAAATTTTTGACCACCTTTTGGTCCTGGCAACATGCAAATTTGTTAAAAGGAGTCCTTTTTGAGTAAGATTGTGCAAAAAATCCGAATTAGAATATTTTTCCTAGCGGATGCGCAGTGGCTTTCTGGACTATTAGCAAAAACGCAAAAAGAATTATTTTAATTTTACAAATAATCCGTTTGTTATTATCTCTATTTACTATTTTAGTTAGGAATAAGCAAGTTTGTGGCTTATTCGCAATTATTAAAATAATAAATGGATATTTTCTGAAATAGGGGCATGCCATTGTTTACATATTTGCATACTAACCTTTGAAACGTTATTCCTGCAGATTTTTTATCTACATTGCTTCTGCTACTCCAACTGATTTTATGCACTATGTTAATAATACTACTAAACTTATTATAAAAGTATCCGAATTAAAAAAATATTCTTAAAAAGCACAAATAAAAACAAACAACGATCACGCACGGCAAGGTGGCCAAGGCCAAAATGCATGCCAAGATGGCCGAAGAGCCGAAGTCGAAGTCCGAAGTGAGGTCATTGGTCGTTTTTAGTCACGTGATGCCCTCTCTAAGCACCATGCACAAATACATGCGCCGTGAATTTGAAAATGAACGCAAAAGAATAATAATTATAAATGCCTCTCTTCGGTTTTGCACAAGTTTCTGTTATAAGTAATGTTATATCTGTTACAGGTATTTATTATGTCTTATGGAATGTCTTATGGTAACATTCCAGGAATAATTTATTCAGATGTTCACTGAATGTTCCCTAAATGTCCAGGACATTCAAATATTGATAGAACTTTGGTAGTACATTCCTGGAATGTTGTGTGTTGTTAGGGTTATCCTATCTTCCTGCCTATCACTCTCATCTTTTAATATGTTTGGTTATCGGGTCTCTGTAGTTCTCAGTGTCTCATTTTCATCATCAGTCTCAATCACTCTGCTATTTAATATTAATTTATTTCACAGCTTACTTTTATTTATTCACTATTCATCAATTTTTTTTATTTAACTTTTTAATATTTAAACAAAATTTTTGAAACAATAACAATTTTTACTCAACACCCTCTCTCTTTTTCTCAATAAGGGTAAAAACTTAGAAAATCATATTCAATTTTTCCTTGTCCTAGATATTTATACAGGGTGTTTCATTGGGAAAGTAACATACGTTAACTACAGAAAGAGGACACTTAGGCGGTCTCAAAAATACCTACTTAATGGGTCTTACTCTATTAATAACAAAGATACTGAGTGTTTTATCTATTTTGCCATTTTTTTAATTGGTTCATAACTTTTTAACCACACTGTATATTTATTTTATATTTGGCACGCAAATATCGTTTAAAGTGTACAATAAATTAATTTATTTACAATTGTAAAAATATCCAGGTCCGGATTAAAAAAAATTGTAAAAATATTCCAACCCAAAAACAACACCCTGTACATTAAATTTTTTTAAAATGGATTTTTCAGTTGAAAAGAGGATGAAAAACTAAATTTAGTGGTATACTTTGAATTTTTGGCAAAATTATTTTTCTGGTCAAATTTTGAATTTAAATTCTCAAATTATGTGAATTTCGAGAGCTCTAAGTAGAGAAAAATTGAAATACAGCTTACAACTTGTCAACCGCACTGTATATTCATTTTATATTTAACACGCGAATATTCTTTTAGGTGTCTAATTAATTAATTTATATACAAATAAAAAAATCCAGGTCCGGATTAAAAAATATTGTATAAATGTTCCGACCCAAAAAAACACCCTGTATATTAAATTTTTCTAAAATGGATTTTGCATTTGAAAAGAGGATGAGAAACTAAATTTAGTGGTATACTTTGAATTTTCGGCAAAATACTTTTTCTGGTAAAATTTTTAATTTGAATTCTGAAATTATGTGAATTGCGAAGCTCAAAGTAAAAAAAAATTAAAATATGATTTAATTTTAATTAATACCATTATTTAATCTAAATTGGTAAAATATTAATATTTTGACACATAACAGTAATTTTTGATGGTGGTAATTTTGAATAAGTACTTTAGTTTTGAATAGTTATGCTGCACATTTTCTCTGTTTTGTTATAATTTTTAGATACTTTGTTGATTAAAGTGATGTATTCTTTATTGACTCTTTATTATTTATTCATTATTTAAAGATGAATATTCGCCATAAACTATTTGTCACAGATAATAAAAAACACTGAAATGTTTTTATATTTTACCAATTTAGATTAAATAATGGTATTGATTAAAATTAAGTCGCATTTTAATTTTTTCTTCTTAGAGCTCTCGCAATTGACATCATTTCAGAATTCAAATTCAAAATTTTATCAGAAAAATAATTTTGCCGAAAATTCAAAATATACCACTAAATTTAGTTTTTCATCCTCTTTTCAAATGCAAAATCCATTTAAAAAAAATTTAATATACAGGGTCTTTTTTTGGGTCGGAACACTTTTACAAGAATTGATTGGACACCTAAAAGAATATTCGCGTGTTAAATATAAAATAAATATACAGTGCGGTTAACAAGTTCTAAGTTGTATTTAATTTTTTTTTCTACTTAGTGCTCTTGCAATTTACATACATAATTTCAGAATTCAAATTCAAAATTTGACCAGAAAAATCATTTTGCCGAAAATTCAAAGTATACCACTAAATTTAGTTTTTATCCTCTTTTCAACTAAAAAATCCATTTTAAAAAATTTAATATAGAGGGTGTTTTTTGGTGTCGGAACATTTTTACAATATTTTTTAATCCAGACCTGGATTTTTTATAATTGTAAATAAAATAATTGATTGGACACCTAAAAGAATATTCGCGTGTTAAATATAAAATAAATATACAGTGCGGTTAACAAGTTGTAAGTTGTATTTAATTTTTTTTCTACTTAGAGCTCTCGCAATTCACATAATTTCAGAATTCAAATTCAACATTTGACCAGAAAAATCATTTTGCCGAAAATTCAAAGTATACCACTAAATTTAGTTTTTCATCCTCTTTTCAACTAAAATATCCATTTAAAAAAAAATTAATGCACAGGGTGTTGTCCCTGGGTCGGAATATTTTTGTAATATTTTTTAATCCGGGCCTGGATTTTTTACATTTGTAAATAAATTAATTTATTGTACACCTTAAAGGATATTTGCGTGCCAAATATAAAATAAATATACGGTGTAGTTAAAAAGTTATGAACCAAATAAAAAAAATGACAAAATAGATAAAACGCCCAGTATCTCTGTTATTAATGGAGTAAGACCCATTAAGTATGGTATTGTTGAGACCGCCTAAGTGTCCTCTTTCTACAGTCAACGTATGTTACTTTCCCAATGAAACACCCTGTATAATATAAGGACTTTTCTAAACCTTTCTGTAATAACTTTTATTTTAAATCAGTAACCCGTAATATATCCCATAAACATTACTTTTGTACTAAGTACTAATATCAGTCTACATTAATAATTTATCCTTTACATCAATACATACTTTTTATGTTCTCATATTTAGATACCAGACATCTAGAACTCTCTGTCTCTCCGTACAACCACTGGTCACAACATTGTTGACTACACACTTTCTTATTTCAATTTGTTTCATCAGTCATCTTTTGGTTGGATCTCAAATAACTACTTAGAGGAATAAATATAAACTGCAACCTATACTTTGTCTTTATAAAAATTTATTAGTTTAGAAAAAATCTACTTATTTTTTCTGTCCTTGCATTTGAGCATATATGGACATATTACAACGACAGCACGACGATCGGAATTTACATAAAAAGCTTAAGGAGACTGCTGGAATATACAGAAAACGAAGACCAACTATTATAGTTAATCAGGATAACCAGGTAGTGCTAGGTGAAAAAGAGAAAATTCATATATGGGAAAACTATATTCAGGAGCTCTTTCATGACGAAAGACCCATGAGTGAAGTTTATACAGACGACCAGCTGACTGGCCCTTCAATTACTAAAGAGGAAATAGAAAAGGCAATATTATATTCAAAAAACAATAAGGCACCTGGACCTGATGAAATCCCTTCAGAAATACTCAAACTACTAGATGAAAGGGGAATTTCAGCACTACATAAAATATTTAATTTTATTTATGAAACTGGTTGCTATCCTCAGCAGTGGTTGCTCTCTACATTTATTCCCCTACCCAAAAAAGTCAATGCAAAAAATGTGAGGATCACAGACTCATTAGCCTGATAAGTCACACTTTAAAAATATTCTTAAAAATACTACATCAAAGATTATACAAAAAATGTGAATGGGACATCAGTGATTCTCAGTTTGGGTTTAGGAAAGGTTTGGGAACAAGAGAAGCAATAGTAGCAACACAGGTGTTGGTCCAAAATTGTTACGATCAGAGGAAGGACGTATTCCTGTGCTTTCTAGACTACGAGAAAGCGTTTGATCGTGTCCAATATCACAAGTTAATGCAGATCCTCAAGAAGCTTGATATAGACATAAGATGCATTGAAAACTTGTACTGGTATCAGGCAGCACAATTAAAAATAGACAATTCTATATCCAAATCCATACATATAAGAAGGAGTGTTCGGCAGGGATGTGTGCTTTCCCCTCTTTTATTTAACATTTATTCGGAAGCCATATTTCAAAAGTCTTTGGAAGATGCGGAGATGGGAATCAAAGTGAATGGAGTATTAATCAACAACATACGATATGCTGATGATGCTGTCTTAATTTGCGACAACATAGCAGATCTTCAACAACTTGTCACTATAATCGGAGAATACAGTAAGCGAATGGGATTAGAGATTAATACCGGGAAGACCAAATTCATGATCATCTCCAGAAACTTGGATGCATTTGAAAACTCCACCATAACACTGAATACTAAGTCCAGTGAGAGAGTGAGCAAATTCAAATACCTAGAAACGTGGCTTTTTGAAGACTGGGCATCGGACAGGGAAGTAAAATGTCGCATTGAGCAAGCTCGACAAGCTTTCGTAAAATTCAGGAAGGCACTGAGCTGCTCAGAGTTCGACCTTACACTGAGACTAAGGTTTACTAAATGCTACGTGTGGTCGGTGCTGCTATATGGCATAGAGGGCTGGACACTCAAAACGAGGGACATAAACAGATTAGAAGCCTTCGAAATGTGGCTTTATCGCCGTATCCTAAAGATACCATGGACGGCGAAAGTCACAAATGTGTGGATGTCCTTAAAAGAATCAACCAAGAACGTCAGCTTTTCGAAAACATCAAGAAAAGAAAAACGGCGTATTTGGGTCACATCATGCGAAACGAAAAATACCAGTTCCTTCAACTTATAATCCAGGGTAAAATTGAAGGCAAGAGAGGAATAGGACGCAAGAAAATGTCCTGGCTCCGAAACATAAGGCAATGGACAGGGATCACCGACATACAATCACTGATACACATTGCAAGAAACAGAGAGTTAATGGAAAATGTGATCGCCAACATCATTAGTGGATGCATTTAGCTTCTAATAAGCTCACCGAATGCCAGAACTCTTCAATGACACCTGAAATACTGCTTGCAGTGTTACTTGAAATCTGCAAGTTTGTTACACAAGAATCCAGTTTCCAGTTTCATTTCTCTGTAATATTCATCATCTACGTCCTGAATCTTATTTTCGGTAATGACATTGGGAAATTGTAACCAAATGTCTGGAAATTAATTTAAAAATGGGGTAAATATTATTAAAAAGCAAATTTTATTTTAGTCATAACAAAATTCTGAAATATACCAAAAATCTACTAAAAAATATTACCTACTAGAATATTTTAAAAAATATCAAAAATCTACCAAAAAAGTAGAAATCTCCTAAATGTGGCAACGCTGTTAAGGAGAATGCTACACTTTTGACACTGGTCACATGACCTCTCTGTCACCCAATAAGAGGGTGGGTTCTAAAATGGTTGGGATAGTCAGCGCGGCCGGGTTTGGTTGGCGATTGGACTTCTAAGTTGTCTTATCGGTCTAGGGTTGGTAATAAGGTATTTTTTTAGTAATATTGGTAATATTGTTTAATGCACCATTTTGGTTTTACTTGAGATTTTTGGGATGTAAAGAAAATGAAAACACAGAATATAAAAAATGCAGGCATTTTCTGATACCTTTAAAAGCACCATCAATACATTAAATTTATACAGAACATCTTTAACATAAATTTTGACTTTTATATTAAAATTTGATTTTTTTAAATTTGCATATTTTTTGTCAAAAATGTCGTAAAAAAGTAGCGCGTGTGTTTTTTAAAGGTGAAATATCCATATTTGACAGTAATCTGAGATGCGTTTATAAATTTCAGATCAGGTAATTTTGTTTAAGTCCTTTATGTATTTATATAAATTTAAATACCTAATACGATGTCAAAATAGTTACCTTTTTGGTTTTCGCATTCACCATACAGGTGTTAAAAATATAGGTAAAAAAACATAACCAGTCTGACTCCTTGAGCAACCATTGCACGCGCTGGTTCTTTTTATAGTCGCTCCAGTTGTCTTATGCAACGCTTGCGAAACGATGTTGCTTCATAGGAGGTTGCCTAGGCAACGTCAAGACAACTCAAAAATCGTCCACCAAATTAGTGCAGAATAGGGTCGTCTTCTAGGCAATAACAACGTTGTAACAAAACGTTGCCACGCGGTAGACAACGTTGTCGCGTCGACAAATTGCTACTTGGGAATTATTGAAAATAAAACCTACAATTAAGTTAACTTAATTATTGTAGGTTTTATATTCAATAAATACGTTTTGTTTAATTCATACATTTATTCTGTTCATAGATTTCGTCGAAGAAACATTGCTCTTAAACTTCATAATTGTACTTTTATTTACGTATTTTGTATTTTCCAAAATAAATAATATTTTTTAAAAATAAGTATTCCTGTTGGAAACTTATAAGCCCCGTGAAATAGAATATAGGGTTTTTATTTCATCGACCACATCCACGGCGCCTTTTGTTACATTATTAAAGGATATTATTTCAGGTTTTAAGTGCGAAAATAAAATTAATATTTATACACAGTGAGAAAATCTCATATATCGACCACTGCCGGGTTAACAAAAATTTAATTCTATTTGTCCAATGGCTTTAATTTCAATAATATTAGGAATATTCAGTTTTTATGCAAGATATCCCCAACAATAAGTGGGTGTAAACGGGTAATATTATCATTGTTTCTTTTGCCTATATATAGATAGACGTTATTAAAATTGTACTTATCTGATGCAATGTTCAAAACAATTTTTTCTTTACAACTATTTGCGGATGTGGGATTTGTTTTGTCGACACTATAATAAAGCCTCTAATTTGTTTTAGTTGCAAGTTTGGCAGTAAAGTTATCCAAATTTTCGATTAAACTTGTTTCATTAATATCCTTTTCATTATTCTCACTAGCACTTGGAAAGTTTTCACCTAATGGTGTAACTGGGGAAAGAGTATTCCCCATTGGGGAGTCGCTTATAGACTTGTTTATCGCACTCAATCAGTATTAGTTTTTAAAACACCTATATTAATTTTATAACAAACACCAAGTGTTCTTTTTACAACTATATATTTAACTCGCTAAATAGTTAATTATATTAAGAGGAAACAGTAGCGATCAACAGGTAGAAACAAACGCGTTCCAAGATTGCGGCTGTAGTTTTGAATATTTTGTCGAGATATTTGGCAGACTTATTCGCAATATAATAAAGAATGGCGGTACAGAGCCCAATTTCAGAAATATGTTAGTATGTGGAAATTACTCTATAACTAAATAAAAATATTGCAAAAAGGAGCCAGTACCGCCATTAAGAAAGACAAAAAAATACACTTTCTTCAAATAAACTTTTTATCCCCTGCTTAGATTTTGTGTCACATTGGAACTACTAAAAGTCGATTTTTTATAACAAAAAATCGAACGTCACTGACTTGGCAACATTTTGCGCCTAAGTGTATAAAAATTATTGTTTCTGATAGTATAAACGTCACTGTCAATGTCGAATTAACGACGCACTGTTGCCTCGCTTTTGAAAGTTCGCAGAACTTTCGCAATCTTGTACCGCGTTTGTTGCTATGTACCTGTTGATCGCCACTGTGTGCTCTTAAGAGCAGATTTTAATAGGCACTGTCAGTTTGACGTTTTGCTTGACAATGCAGGAGAATCTATGTAATTTATTTAATTTCAAATACATTTTGCTAATGTGTGAAAATAAATAAAAAATTAGTTTTTTTTACAAATAAATATTGTTTTTCGCTTAAATTCAATAAACCTGCCACCCATCTGATTGTTGTCAGTTTGAACAATTAAATGTTTATGTTCAATGCCCAATCACTGCTCCGATCAGGTACTTTTATTGTAAAATTTAGGACAGGGTGCCCGCTCGGTGGTTAAAAAAATTGAAAAATTGCTGGTTGTTTCTGGGTTGTCTAAAGGGTACCCTTTTACCATTTTTTCTGATTTTACTCTTAGTTTTCACTTTTTACTCTACAGGATTTTATAATTAGAATATTATATTTTTGTTATCTGTGAAACAACATAATAACTTTATTCATTGACAAAAATATAATGCAAGATACATAATGTCTAATGTACTTAATTAATACGTGAAATATATAGTAATATTTTTTAAACGATAGTCTTAACACCGCTATAGTCGGCAAATTCCAATCGGCATCTTTATCGTATATCTGTAATTTTTAGTAATTTCTTCCCAATGTCCTCAAAAACATGTAGTACGAAAATACGGTTCGGTATATCTAAAACGAAAAAAAAAATTAGCATAAATACTTGCAATTATTAGATATGTATAATGTATATGTTACCGGCCAAACCCGATTTTAGGACAAACTAGTTTGGCCTAGGCCAAACTAGTTTATCTTGATATAAATACACACACTTCAGGCCAAACTAGTTTATCCTGAAATAAAGACGCACATTCAGGTCAAACTAGTTTATCTTGAAGTGTATGTTTTTATATCAGGATAAGCTAGTTTAACCTAGTCTAAACCAATTTAATCTAGTCGAAAGTACATAATTGATTACAGATTGGTTGCTGATTTAAACGTAAGTTTAGAAGAACACTATTGGGAGTTGTAAGACGTTGAAGTATTTAGGGTAAATGATAAACCGAGATTTCACTTGTATGAAATATATAGAAATGACAATAGTACGGTAAAAACATGCCACGAAAGCACTCCATGGAGTGATATGGAAGAACACTCTTGCTAAAGAAACTGATTTTTCAGGACATAGTGCTGAATATTACCCTACAAGAGCGGAATAATGGCCAGTGACAACAATAATACGAAATAAGATATGAACCGTTGAATTGGATAGAAGTAGAATGCTCAATTACAAAAAAGTTGCGGTAGTAAAAGTACAGCCTTAAATGGTGCGGGTATGTAAATACGAAGAATGCCGGAGCACAGAGTGTAGAGAATACTACGGAGAATAGAGTGCTATGGAAGACGGAAACGGCAAACTCATAATGGAAAAAACCCAAGAAGAAGAAAGTAATTCAGCGAACTAGCACGGCTTAATATAAATAATAAACTCAATAAAATACTGTGTTCTTGGAAAAATAATCATTTTTATTTTTTTTATTTATTTAAATTAACGTGCATGTGACATCTATGGTCATTAGCACGAGTTACAGTTTACATGGTATTATATAATTGGTAATATATGGTAGTATATAAATATATACAATAGTTAACATAAGTAAAAAAAATCAGTTAACAATAATTATATTTTGTTTAACAGTTGATTCTTCTCGAGGAATTTGATAACCTTGTTGATTTGGACTGTGCTGTTGAGGACATCTTTGAAGTTAGGACTAATACCAAGCTGTTGGCGTTCTTTGGCATAAAAAGGACAGTCACTAATATGTCTGATTCGGAGAGTAGTATTGCAGTGTTGACATTTTGGTAGTGGAGATGATCTAATCAAATAACCATGTGTTATGTAGACGGGTATGTCCTATATGCAGTCTCCGTACGCTTGCCATGTTTTTCCGAGATAAACTAGGGCAGGTAAATAGGTTCACTGAGGGCTTAATTTCATGCAGCGCTGAAGTAATTTTATTCCAGTGAATTTGCCAGGTGGATAGATTGTGCTTCTTCAGTCTGGCTTTTAGATCATTGCAGGTTTGTACATTAAGTATGGTATCCATCGATGATGCAGCTTTTTGGCAAGGAAATCGGCTTTTTCGTTACCACTAATCCCAACATGGGATGTACCCATAATAAAGTGACTTTTGTATTATGATTTATAATAAGCTGATAAATGTCAGGAATATCTTGGACAATAGGATGGTTGGTGGTTATAGTATTGATGAAGTGTATAGAGGAAAGTGAATCAGTAAATATGGCTATGTGTGTGTTTGGATATTTTTGAGCATGTTTGAAAGCACACAAGACAGCTAACAGTTCGCCAGTGTGAATACTACACCAAGGAGAAATTTTACAGAGTTCGATAGGCTGTTGAAAAGTAGTTAGAGAATATCCAACTCCACTTTCAGATTTTCAGTGATTTTTCAGTGTAAAGAACTATGTTATATTTGTTTTTGTTTATGAGTTCTAGGAAGAGATTTCTTAATGTGTTAACACTGACATCTCCCTTGTTAAATTTAGTGAGGGACATATCATGATAAGGGAGTAGGTTGGTCCAATAGGGATTATTGGAGAATGGTATAGTTCTGGTTTCAGACAAATGTATATCTTTTAATAACGGCTGTAGATGAGGAAAAGAATGTATAATTAAGTTACAAGGAGCATTGTTATGAGGTTGATGTGATGATATAATTAAAGGATACACTGGATTGGAAGAATGTCCTCTGTGGTCTAAGCCACAGAGGACGCTCATTAGCTTCACAGCAAAGACTTTCTGCTGGACTGAAACGAAATGCTCTAAGACATAGGCGCATAGCCGTGGTGTGCACTGTATTTAGCGAATTTAGGTTTGACTTAGATGCAGACATATAGATGAAACATCCAGAGTCAAGCTTGGAACAGATTAGTGAACTGTAAACTTTCAGTAACGTAGTTTCTTCCGCACCCAATGATAATGTGAGAGTGTTTTAATTATATTTAACCTTTTAAGGCACGCTCCTTTAGTTTCCTGAATGTGTTATTTCCAGGCTAATCTTGAATCAAATATCAGCCCTAATATTTTGCAATTGTCAACGACCCGTAATTTAAAGCTATTGAAGGTGATTTCAGGGTTAAAAGAATTGATTCTTCCACTGAATTTAATAACTTTGGACTTAAAATGGGAGAGAGTAAGGCCTAGGGATGCAACTTTGATTTGTAGATCATTTATTGCTAATTGCAGAATTTTACTTGTAGTAGCTTTGGATTTACCCTGGCAGTACATTATTAGGTCATTGGCATATAATGAGCATGTGATAGTTGGAGGGATATTGTGACATAACTGGCTAATCGCAAGAATGAATAAAGATGAGCTTAAAACTTAACCTTGAGGAACTCCGTCATATTGGATGTGCGGAGAAGAAAGGAAGTTATTGGCAGAAACCCTGAATATTCTAGATGTTAGAAAGTTTTTTATAAAAGCGTATATGTTGCCAGTGAGGTTACATTGAAAAAGTTTGTCAAGAATTGCGTTTCTTGAAATGGTGTCAAATGCGCCTTCTATATCGAAGATTGTTGCTATCAGATCTTGTTTGCTATTAATCGCGTTAGATATATGGGTTTGAAGTAGTACAAGGTTATCTCTTGAAGCGCTGTCTTTGGTAGCCAGATTGTTCCTGTGGAATAATCTTGTATTTTTCAAAATACCATAGAAGATGTTTGTTGATCATTTTTTACATTAATTTGCACATAGTACATGTGAGGGAGATGGGTCTGTAAGATTGTGGAAAACTAGTTGGCTGATTTGGCTTGAGTATAGGTATAACAATAGACTTGCTCCATTGAGATGGAAATTTATGTGAGCTCCAGATTAGATTGTATAAAGTAAGGAGTTTTTTAAGACCATAATTAGACAAGTGCTTTATAAATGCATAAGGAATATCATCGGGCCCAGCTGCGGTGTTCCTGCTATTAGATAAGGCAGATATAAGCTCATGGATAGTGAAAGGAGAATTAAGGGGTCTACTATGTTCAGAAGGTATCAGGTTATTTCTGTGTGAATTTATTTCATGATGAGACATATTAATATGATTAGTTTTGTTTCTGAACTTATCTTCGAAATGTTTAGCAAAGGTGTTAGGAATAAGTTCATGTGAAGTGATCTCTATACCATTTGAAATTAAACGAGTAATTTTATTATTAGTTTTGTGACCTTGAATTTGTCGTATTTTTTTCCAAATTTGGCTAGGATTGGAAATTTCATTAATGGATGATACGTAATCCTGCCAGGATGATTTTTTGCTTTTTTTATTATATGTTTGGCTTTGGCTTTAAATTTTTTGTAATTTATTAAATTTTCAAGGCTTCTGTTTTTTTGGTACTTGTTTAGAGCTTTTTTGGACCGACGAATTGCCTCTTCACAAGAAGAGTTCCACCAAGGAACTGCCTTATGATTTGGAGAGAATGTTGTTTTGACGATGTGAATCTTTGCAGCAGAGAGATTTGTCTCTGATATTGACGTTAATAAGTAGTCAACAGCATTGGTTGTCGGATGTTCATTTGCGAGCAAAAGAGTATCAACAGATTTTGAATATTCTGACCAGTTAGCTTTATTTAAGCGCAAATAACTTTTGGAAGATACAGCTCCACTAAAGTTGTTGGAAATTATTATAGGATACTCATTGCTGTCCAACAGACCATCAGCTGTTTGCCAGGATAGAAAAGGTGCTGATTTAGGGTCACTAATACTAAGGTCAATAGCAGAGAATGATCCAGAGGAAATGTTAAAGTGAGTATTAGATCATGTGTTAAGAAGACCTGAGTTTGTGCAGTTAAGGATATTTTCAACTATTTTTTCACAGCCAAATGTAGATTTTGAACCCCACATACTGTTATGTGCGTTAAAGTCTCCTGTGAGTATAAACGGCTGTGGTAGCTGGAATATAAGGTCTAGGAACTCTTCCTCTTTTAAAGGATGATTTGGAGGAATATACATGGAGCAGATAGTAAGCTTATTAGGGCAAAATGTATTTATGGCAATTGCCTCAAGCTTCGTAGTTAAAGGTAGCATTGTTGAGTAGATTTCACTGAAAGCAAAAATTGATGCACCCCCACTAGCTCTGATGCAGTTCGTCCTAATGAAGTGGTGTCCTTCAAAGGATTTAGGGTGATGTAAGATATTGTATGTGTTCAAGGCGCGGATAATATCCGTCGCAATTCCATTGTAAAATAGTGAAAAGATAGTATTTATTTTTAGAAAAGATCGGTATCATTGGTGTTAGTGCCACAGAAATTGTTGGACGTAAGACTGGCAACTTCGTCAACGTCTACGGGATTTAATGTGATCTTTTACTTTTTAGATAATCTTGTAATGCGATTTTTGAGCGATCTATCAGATACAGTTTGATATATTTACGTTAGGTCTTCTAGAAGTGACTTAATGTTGGTGGTAAAGTTATGAGCCTCTTTAAAAAGATCACTGCTACCAAAAGAATTTTCTAGGAAGGCAATAAGTTGTAATGGTGTCAACGAAAATTTTCTTGATTAGCACTAATTAATTGTTCAATAGTTGATTGAGCAGAGGGAGTCATTTTACCAAGTTCTTTGTTATCAGTTTTTAGTTTGACGAAGCAAGTTTTCAATCCGAGAATTTATATGGTTTAAGTCTCGGGGGTTAGAAGTAACCGATAAAGTGGGTGATTCGAGACTTGTGTCGGTAGAATAAGTTCTTTTGATGCAAGGATTTGAAGGCAAGGACACTGACATTAGAGACTGTTCGTTTGGATTTGTTAACTCGGTATTAGATGGATTGATTTCTTCTTTTGAGGAGGAGGAAGGAGGAGTTATAGTAGAAGGAGGTTCAAATGGGATTAGGTTAGAAGTTGAATTTGGAGAGGGCTTGCTAGATATTTCTTGTGGGTGAGGGCAGAAGTCTGCAGTGTGTCCAGATTGTTTACATAAAATCATTTAAGTTTATCCGAAGTGATAAAGATTCTATTATTAGTATTATCATGCGATATTACAATTGACGTATTTAACTCAAAGTTTTCTTTATCCAGTATAATATAGAGAGAGCGTCGAAAACTGAAAATGTGAGCGTATTCGTCCTTAGGTGTACCGCATCGGATAAAAGAGATAGGAGAAGCAAGTTGTAATCTAAGTTCGTCTTTGAGTGCTTGTTCTATGAGTGAATTCGGGATCGAAGGGCTCACGTTGGACAGCCTCTTTGCAGGTGTAATAAGTCTGCGAATAGGTATTATTTGATTTCTAACAGTAATAATTGGATTATTTTGCAGAAGATTATCAGCTACGGATAAGGACGAGAGGTAGATGCATATATGCTGGTTAGAAATTCGTGAAGCAAAGGTTATTTATTTACGAGTAACAATTTCGCCAATTGTCTTAATGTAATCAAATAGCACGACGTCTGGAAGAGCGTTCATAACGATGGCGAGAGTTCTACTGGGACATGATGTTGCTAATGTAGATTTTTTCGGTATGATTTTGGTTACTGCAGCGAAGCTAGGTACTGTTTGTGATGATGATGATGCCATAATTTGATTTTAATATGCTGGATGCCAAAACATTAAATATGTATGGCCAGTAAGAACTGGCCTAATGTTTTGGTTGTCGATAGTCGCTGTTAATTAAAATCGACTTGCTAGTAATTTTAGTTGGTAAACACAACACATTAACTAACTAGTTTTTATATAAAATACTATTAGTAAAAGCGATAAGCGAAGCAAACTTGACTTCTGAAATAGGAATCCATTTTTATTAAAATTATAATTATTCGTAACAAATAAACAATATTGAGTTATATTCGCGGTCAAATGGACAGACAGACTAGGTCAAATTTCTCACCTTTACTACAATCCTTGGATTATAAGCTTTCATTTGACACCTCATTTGTCATTCTACCTGCTATAATGACGGAGGAGTTGAGTTCACGGGCAGACAGACAGATGGACGTGGATAATTCAACGTTTTCACATTTTTTCAAAATTAGTGAAAATAATAGTAATTCGTACTCGATTTTATTCGTAAGTGAATTTTTCTTTTAACTTTTGGAGAAAACCTCATCCTTTTATTTATTATTTTTTATATAATTTAATTATACAAGAATATAAATATTGATTTATAGCATTCATCAATATCTTCAGTCCATGTATCATATTATGATACAATATATGTCGATGTATACTTTTTTTTCCATCCCTGTTGGGACGTGATTTGGGAATAATCCCCCGCATGTAAAATTCCTTAGATGTTCGCTAAATTAGTTTCGACTCGGCTAAATTGGTTAAGCCTAGGCCATACTAGTTTATTTTGAAGTGTAAGTTTTTATTATATCAGGATAAACTAGTTTGGCCTGAAGTGTGTGTATTTATATCAGGATAGACTAGTTTAACCTATGACAAACTAGTTTGGCCTAGGCCATACTAATTTAACCTGACGCGCTTAGGACAAACTAGTTTGGCCTAGGTCAAACTAGTTTGTCCTGAAATCAGGTTTGGCCGGTAACATATTATATTATACCAGTTTATTTCATATTATCATTTGCAAGATTTACTTATAGGGGAGTCAATATAGAACGAAAACTTTTGTTTCGGAAAAATTCAAACAAGTTTATATATTTCTAAAACATTTTTTGTTAGTTTATATACAGAATGATTGATTAGTGGAGTAAAGCTCCCTAGATCCGTTATAGTAATATAGAGCGATAAAAGTTAATAACAAAAATTGTAGTCAACTTTGAGCTTCACAAAATTAAGTAGAATGGTACAGGGTGTTCGATAACATAGTGGCAGACCAAACTTATGTTTTTCTTTTAAATGGAACACCCTATATTTTATTTTCTATTCTAAATCTTCTTAACTTCTCCTTTACAAAAATATAAAGGTTTGGTATGTTATACAGGGTATTTACAAAGTTATAACCAATTTTATATGAAAATCGTAACAAGTTCAACTCCCTGTATAATGACATAAGCCATTATGTAAAAATAAGCACAACGGCAATTATTTATTGATGCCATATTTTTTTATATATTGTCAAAATTTTCATAAATGATTGATATTGCTTATTTTTTTTTTAAATTGAATACACTGTGAGGCAAAACGTAAGTAGTGACTCAAAACGCAAGTATACATTATTTTCTCAGTAATTTTAAATGGAACACCCTGTATTCTGTATAACTATCGAAAAGTACTATTACCATCCTTTAATTTGTGTACAACATTCCCTATGTCTAAATTTATTAATTATCGAGATATTTTCATTTTACCATTGACCAGTAGCGTGGCACACAGATTGCCAGAATTTAATAAACTGGACCGATTTTTTGGGGGTTATTTTAAGAATGAAGGTTTTAAAATGCCTCAACAACAAGAGATGAGATGAAAAATAGAATACAAAGTGTATTTTGATGTGTTAATTTACTAATGCTTTATAGTGTAAGTAACGCATTGAATAACCGTTTTTAGGCATGCATAAATGTGTTAGGACATCATTTTGAACAATTTAATAAATAAAATATCTAAAACATTTTATTAAAAGTGGCTTTTAATTTTTTCAAAAATGTTGTATTTTGTGTTCACGTTTTTTTTGCAAAATTTTTCACTGATAAATTATTTTTTGTTCTTTATTTGTTACATTGTTGCATTTACATATAAAAGTAGTTTTTAAT
Source organism: Diabrotica virgifera virgifera (assembly GCF_917563875.1). Classification (NCBI taxonomy): domain Eukaryota; kingdom Metazoa; phylum Arthropoda; class Insecta; order Coleoptera; family Chrysomelidae; genus Diabrotica; species Diabrotica virgifera. The sequence goes on along the minus strand of NC_065449.1, from coordinate 175,444,353 downwards.
TGTTTTCACTGAATGTTGTATTTTGTATTTTTTTTTGTGAAAAATATATAACTGATAACTTATATTTATTTCTTTGTTTATTACACTTAACATAAAGAAAATTAGCAATATCAATCATTTGAAAATTTTGACAATAAATAAAAAAATATGCCATCAATAAACCATTACTGTTCTGCTTATTTTTATTTATACAGAGAGTTGAAGTTGTTACGATAGTCATATAAAATTGGTTATAACTTTGTAAATATGATGTATAACATCACAAACCTTTATATTTTTGTAATGGAGAATTTAAGAAGATTTCGAATATAAAATAAAATACAGGGTGTTTCATTAAAAAAACATAAGTTTGGTCTGCCACTGTTATCGAACACCCTGTAACATTATAATTAATTTTGAAATGTGAAGCTCAAAGTTGGCTACAAAGTTTGTGATTAATTTTATTGCTATCTATTATTATAACGGATCTACGGGGCTTTGCCCCACTAATCAATCACCTTGCTATTATGTTCAAGTAAAAGTTCTACACACATATTTAGCCGCTAATTGTTTATTAATTGTGTAACATTACAATTGAAAATAAAAAAAAAAATTTGAGCTCTTATGCAATGTGTCAGGGTAACTAAAAACCATTAAGGAAAACATTTTATTAACACTTTTACGAAAAAAGTTATTCTTCATAAAATGCTCTGCTCAGCCTAAAATCTAAAACTCAACCATCAGAAGTTAAATTTTATTTATTTTATGCCAGGTATGTCAAAAACATGAATTAAGTTCAAGAGTACAGTAGCTTTATGTATATACAGTCTGTTCCAACGAAAATTTGACCTCCAGACACTCAGAAACCAAGAGCTTCTTCAGAAATTAAAAAATGCGTCAATTTATATTGGGAGGGGGACGAATTTTCTTGCAAAATTCATGCCCTCAAATGTAACCCCCTACAGCCCCGCATCAACCCCACTTTTTTTTTAAATAGCAAGTGTGATCAAGTGGTACATTATTTGAAAGGTAATTTTTTTCTCTACACGACACTCTGTTTTTTTAATATATGTAATAAGGTTAAAGATAATTTTGGACTTAACAAATTTACTATAACTACAAAATGATCTTTAAATTAAAGTTACCATGCAAATTAAAAAAAATAGAGGGTAGTATGGAGAAAAAAATTATCTTTCAAATGATATGCCACTTGGCTATATTTGCTATTTAAAAAATCTGGGGGTTGATGCGAGGGAGTTGGGGGTTACATCCGAAGGCATGAATTTTGCATGAAAATTAGTCCCCTTCCAAAACACATTGTTAATTTGTGAAGAAACTCTTGGTTTCTTAGTTTCTGGGGAGGGGGGTCAAATTTTCGTTGGAACACTCTGTATATATCAGAATATCAAAAAATGTTATTATGAAAAGCTGTTTGTAATTAAAAACTACGCTTTAGGGAGAAAGGCGCAAAATGTCGCCTGTCAAAATTGTCAATGTGTTTTAAATGTATTTATTTTTTCTCGAATCCTGAGACAACTCATATCTAAATTTTTGAAAAATTTAAACGCAAAATTAAAGATTACGTTGTAACCGAGGGCCGAAAGTTTCTTAGAATAAATAAAAAGTTTCTTTTAAATAAAATATTTGCAATTAAAACTCGCACTATTTTTTTTTATTTGCACCCCTGTAACTTATTAAAATAAACATTATAGAAGTTTTCAGGGACTTTTGGCCCTCAGTAATAATGTAATCTTTCATTCTTCGTTTAGATTTTGCAAAAATTTTTATTAGTTTCTCAGGATTCGAAAAAAAAATGAATACAGTTAATTGATAATACATTGAACATTTTGCCAGGCGACATTTTGCGCCTATGCCATTAATATGCAATTGTATCCTTCTGATTAAAAAAAATGCTCCCGCTTCGCGTCGTTCGGCAAACTGCAGTCGCGTGCGGAAAAGAATGACTTTCTGCACTTGTTAGGAAAATAACTATTTCGCATTTTAAATCGCGTATAACTTTAAAAATGTTAACTTTTGAGAAAAATGTCAAGAAATTGCACACGCATAATTAACAATTAAAAAACTACGGTCTAAATTGAAGTTAGACCCGATCACTCTTCGGCGTCTTGAAAAGAAATGTTTAAACTTCAATCCAAGTTATTGGCACCCTTAAAAATACTAATATAAAAATATGAGTTTTTAAGCCTCGAAAATGCGTATTTTCGCATTTTTTAGATTTTAAATCGCCTATAACTCGAAAACTGTCAATTTTTGAGAAAAATCACGAGATAACTTTCTTGTTTAGAATGACCCAAAAAATCTAAAAATATATTTTTTGGGGCAATAAAAGGTGATCTTATGTATTTGTTTAAAAAAATTGTTTAAACAATTTCTACCCAAAAATTCCGTCCGGTACCCTTCAGATTTGTTTAAAGGGGATATTTTTGAATATGAATCCGCAGAGAAACTGAATTAGAAATGTTTTTCAGACGGGAGCGGTCTCACCACATGGACTATATACTGAAGTTCACATTCAGATGGCAGCGTTATAGGGCAGTCAATGAGAGCAAGAACAGGTTATTACCTCCGAATTCTATCCTCCCGCATGGATTTTAATGAAATTTTAGGAATAGCCTGAAAATATCTCCTTATTCAAAGTCTACTCTATGCCGATGTGTACTTTTGTCTTGGGGGCGGTTCCCACCCCTTCTAGGGGGTGGAAAATTTTTTGCCTAAATAACTACGGAAGTTGCTAGAGAACCTAATACTAAGCAAAAACTGTTCTATAATTTTTTTTCGAAAACTCAATACTTTTTGAGTTATTCCTGGTTGAAAATTGGCCATTTTCATTGAAACATAACACCTTTTCAAACGGTTTTTTGCGAATACCTTAAAAACAATGCATCTAACTAAAAAAATTATATAAAATATTTTTGTAGCTCATAAAAAAATAAAGATATTTGTTCCTTCTTCAATCTTCTAGTTATAACACAAAAAGAGATATGGTAAGTAAAAAGAGTTTGTTTTTTTGGTGCATGCTCAAAGCAGTGTATTCAACTTGAAATAACAGAGAAACGGTCGATTTTATGTATATAATGCAACCAATATCTTTTATTGTTCTTGAAAAGTCATTTCAAATAAGCAATATTAAATGTCGATTACATTCAAACTAAGCAAGATATGCTGCAAAAAATTGATGACTAACGAATTTTAAGAAAAAATTGAGAAGTATATTTAGCCCCTCGCCCACAAGAATTTAAATGCATCGTTTTCCTTCTACAATACATTTTACTACAGTACCATTTTTATGTTCAAAATGTTGAGCGGGTTTAAAATGAATGGTTTTTGAAAAAAAAAATAAGATCAAATTATAGAGCGCATATTTAAATTTTCTTAAAAATCTTCTTTTTCTCCATGTAACTTGAAAATGATAAAAGATACTGTTATAAAAAATAAAGTCAAAATGTTTATCTAGAAGAAACTTTCATTTTTGTATGGCATCTTTTTTTGGCATCTCTTATCATTTTCGAGTTACATGGAGAAAAAGAAGATTTTTAACAAAATTTAAAAATGCGCTCAATAATTTTATCTTATTTTTTTCAAAAACTTAAACCCGCCCAACTTTTTGAATATAAAAATGACACTGTAGTAAAATGTATTGTAGAAGGAAAACGATGCATTTAAATTCTTGTGTGTGAAAAGTTAAATATACTTTTCAATTTTTTTCTTAAAATTCGTTAGTCATCAATTTTTTGCAGCATATCTCGCTTAGTTTGAATGTAATCGACATTTAATATTGCTTATTTGAAAGATCTTTTCAAGCACAACAAAAGTTATTGGTAGCATTATACACCTAAAATCGACCGTTTCTCTGTTATTTCAAGTTAAATACACTGACTTGAGCATGCACCAAGAAAATAGGTTTTTTTCACTTACCATATCTCTTTTTGTATTATAACTAGAAGATTCATTAAGGAAAGAATCTCTTTGTTATTTTATGCTACAAAACTGTTTTATATAGTTTTTTAGTTAGATGCATAGTTTTTAAGGTATTCGCAAAAAACCGTTTGAAAAGGTGTTATGTTTCAATGAAAATGGCCAATTTTCAACCAGGAATAACTCAAAAAGTATTGAGTTTTCGAAAAAAAATTATAGAACAGTTTTTGCTTAGTATTAGGTTCTCTAGCAACTTTCGTAGTTATTTAATCAAAAAAATGTCCACCCCCGAGAAGGGGTGGGAACAGCCCCCAAGACAAAAGCACACATCGGCATAGGGTAGACTTTGTTTCTTGGGCTATTGCCTACTTACTGTGAAAATATCACGTAAATTGATGTAGGATAGAATTCGGAGCCACATACCCTCATTGACTGCCATATTACAGTGATATCTACGCCTGTGCTTTCTATATGGCAGAAATATCTTCAATGTTGTCAAAATTTTTAATTGTACATTATGGGCCCGCTCCTACAGAAGAAATATAATTTGGAAATATTTCTGAATGTAAAATGGATAAATACTACCCGTTTGTGAACTTTTTTAGTTTGGCCTGCTTATTTTAAAGAAGTAGCAAAATTTACAATAGCAGTCTAATTGGTAACGCTGTTATCCTATATTCGTACACTGCCATCTGAATGTGATTTCCACTATAGAAATTCTGTAAAACTACGAAGTTTTCAAAAATAACATTTTCTGAGACGTTGTATTATTTGTATTAAACTTTGGAGATTTTTTTTAATGAAACATGGTTTAGTATGATATACAGAGTGTATGTACCGTAAAAACGTAAAAATGTGTTCCCCTTAGTTTGTACCGTAAAAATTGACCTCTTTTTTATTTTTTTTTAAATCTACAATACTGCCAAATATCGAGGTGAACTCTTTTCTTTGGCCCACTCTGTATATTAGAAAAGTAAGTTGTGCAAATTTGAGAGATTTTTAGGGAAAATTGTATTAGTTACACAATTTGAAATCATTTTTAACCAAAATTTATATTTTGTTATTACAACTATAAGATAGCTTTAATGTTCTTCTTTAATTTCCAACTTGTAAAATTTAATTTAATCAATTAGTTAAAAAATAATAATAAACTAACTCAAACGCGCGCTACGATGAGCTCTACTATGCAGTGCGCCAATATTTGTGAGAAGGGTGACTGAGCGTTAGAAATAAAAAAAATAAAAAAAAATAAAAAAAGCTGTAGATTTAATTTTAGGAAAATCTTTATATGTATATAATTTTTTGTGTAAAATTTTCTGAATTGTTCAATGTTTAACACAGTTTTTCCTTAGGTATTTGAAAATAATTTTCTTAGGTATTTGAAACGAAAACAACTAATTTCGCAGTCCATTTATTTAATAAAAAGTAAAGAACCCATTTTGGAGTGGAACATTTTGATATGTTGTTCATTAATTAAACATTTTTTAATGAAATTACAAAAAGTTATATCTTGTTTGAGTTTTTCCGTAAGTAAAAACTTTATTGACTTCCCTATTAGCGGAAACCGTTATTCTGTTCACGAAAAAGTCACCTACATATGAAAATGCACATAATTTTCTATATCCCTTACTTATGCCTCGCAGTGTATTATAAATCAAGCAGCGATTATCAACAAACTCTGAAGTGTAATCCTTACCTTTAAAGAAAATTGATAATTTATGGTTACAATTTTTCCAGCATTTAACGCTACTTCATTTTTAGCCACTGAGCTGATCATCCAAACAAATAACTTTTTATCTTTAGAAGCAGTGCTGTACCACTTCGTGTCAAAAATAATTTCTGCTGTTTTTTGTGTCTAAAATATTTATTAATCATTATTGCGAAGTCACATTAATTTATTATCATGTTATGTTTCTGTTACGTTAAGAGTAAAAAATCTGGGAATTGTACACAAGTACCTCTAATTGTATACAATTACCAGAGTCAACGGTAAATGTAGGAAATATTCTTGAAAATCCTTTTATTTCTTACTTTTACCGGTAATTGTATACATTTCCTAGAGGATCGTGCTAAAAGTAAGAAATTCAAATGATAATGATCGACATGTGCAATAATGTATATACAGTCTTCATTGTGCAGTGTTGAATGAGACATCAAAATTTTTTCTTTCCTGATTTGTGTTTTTTGGCATGCGCTTCGTGTTTTTTAATTAACCATAATGTCACCTACCTATCTTTGAAGTATTTTCCTTTCAACATAGCGCTTTATGTTAACCTACCTACATACAGAACTGTACTATAATGTACACATTTTCCTAGAATTGATTATTTTTTATTTAAGAATGAAAGAGCATTTTAATACGAAAGTATTTGAAGTAATGAATAGTAAAAAGCACAATACTGTATTGTTTACAAAAGAGAAGTACCAAAGTTTTATAAACATTGTACAAGTAAGTAAATCTAAAACTAGCCATATAATACCGGATGGCTACAAGGGGTTGAAAAAATATGATGTCATAAAAGTTGGAGAAACTGAAAAATGGAAAAACCCATACTGTCAAGAAAAAAGAATAATAGATGTCAAATAGATTTGATAGATATGCACGCCCAAGCAGATAATTCTGATGAATGGAATCAATCTACATTTGCCAATATAGCTAGTAAATATTTAAATGAGTGTTGGTGGTTTATCAATGATGAGTGATGACTAGAGAGCGGAATATATGCAACACAACATTACCAAAATATGCGCATATATATGCATTACTTTTACTACAAATATGCAGGTATTTTTTTCTAAATTTGTCTAAATATGCAAATGCATATTAAAAATACTCAAAAATAAAACAATATATTAAGTCGTAAGATCTTCAGAAAAGTTGCCTTCAAAAATACGTACAACTTTCCTCAAACAATCGAAGCCCTCATTTTTTTCTAAAACATTTTTAAATTTATTTCTAATTGTAATCACTGTATTTCCGGGAATTTTTTGACAATGAGCAGAAAAAGTGTTAACAAGATTAACCGAATCACTTAATTGTAAATTCCTTTGTTCTAATGACTTTATTAGATCCGGTAAAAAACTAAAATTAACTTTTATAAACATAAGTTCTTTAGCAATTTGTACGTTACTTAAAGAACAAAGTACGTTACTTAAGCTGAAGAACAAAAGCGGAATTGTCTACAATTTGATGGATTTTTGTATTTTGATGCTTCTCTCTATGTCCGTCTTTATAGAAGTAAAAGCGAATTTGTCGAATAAAAACACTCTTTCCAGAAAAATTTCTTTTGTGGGACATGATGCTTTTGTTTGTCAGTTCCTCATTTAAAAAATGAAATGTGAAAATGAATGTAGCTTACGATTTTGGAACAGGCCTTGCAAAATACTTTGTCTCCAATTAGCTTTAACTCGGGAAAACACATTATCCAAGCACTTTTTTTAATGGTAGACATATTTAAATTTAATATATACCAATCACTTCAAAAACACTAAATACGATACAACGTTTACTTTAAACAAATGTTGGCCGGAAACTGACAAAATAATTATTAGACCCTTAAAAGCAGATAGGCACCTACGACTTGCTACGCTAATAAAATAATATTTTTATGGGAACACCCATAATTGTTAAATTCAGGTAGTAATGGGAAAGTCCAGATGAGCGACAGATAGATAAATAACGAGCTCGTTCATATCGAAGTTATAAAATTCCAACTAAGAGAGGAAAATTTTAACATTTATATAATTTATTTTTAAAATATGCAAAATAAATCGTGTTTAGCTTAAATATGCCATGTTGTGTTTGTTGGCTGAAAATATGCAATATATGCATCTATATGCACTTTGCATATATTCCGCTCTCTACTGATGACACTCTCTGTTCTGACTACTACGATGGATGTACGGCAATGGAACTGCTGCGGAAATATTTTTGTTCGTGCAACGGAAAAATGTATGTAAACATGATGTCTGTCCCTGCGTAGAATTTAAGTTAGAATGTTGTGATAAGTAAGAGCTGTTTTCCATTATAAGAATAGTTTTCTCGGTAGTTTTGACGCACTTGTCCTTTTCACACAATATGAATTGAGTCGCACGAAGATTAGTCCATAGAAATAAGGTTTTCGTCGGGACACTTGAGCAGCCAGGTTGCAAATGGGTTTTTTGGGTACTATATACCTAATACATTATACATACAAAAATGCCCGTCACAGTTCGGACGAGAATTTTAGTTATTAACAAATAAGGGTCAAAAATGGCAGTTTTTTCGTTTAAATCGCTACAGGTAAAAAAAAGATAAATAAATATCTTATTTATAGTATTCTTCTTTTAGTAGATGAGCCAATGTTTAAAACGGCAGTTTTTAATTTTGGTCCGATCATTTGTTGCTTCGAAATTTGCAAAATAAAACTAAAATTCCGAAAATACCAAATTTGCTATAAATCTCGCAAAAGTGACCTTAAGACTTTTATATTTCACAAAAAGTTGATTCAAAAAGTCCATATACTGCACAAATATTTTTAAAACGATTCGTCAATTAGTTTAAATTTTATTCAATTTGTTTATCTTAAGAGCTTTTTTTTGTAATGTTATTGTTCAGAAAATAATAATTATATAGAAATTCTGTGAAAACCACATGAAAGAACAATAGTCTTGTTTTCAAATAATTGAAGAAAATCATTAAAAAGTAATTTTTGTCACTACGAAAATATTTTACTAAAGTAGTCCCATTTTTGTCTTGTAAATAATTTGAATAGCTTTGTTAATATTGACTGTAGAGTAAATTTATCTTGGAATTTCAAAAGCTGGTATTTTTACACAAATAAAAAAAACTTTTCGCCTAGGTTAATTACGGTCAAAGTTAGCCACTTTTATTATTTAATTCAAAGTTACTTCAATATACATAAAATTCTCCTGTAACAGTGTTAGTTACCATACTACTCCGAAACGGCTTGGCCAATTTTTATGAAATTTTACACGTATGGGACTGAGAATAGGTTCTAATCTATTTTTGATACCCATAAGTTATAAGGGGGTTGCCCCCTGACATTTTTTTTTATTTTTTTGGACAAAATTGGCTATCTTAATTTTATATGACGTAGGTTTAAAAAATACATACAACCCTTAATTTACACTTTTCCATCACCAACCCCTATTTGTTAATACCCATCTATATATTTACATCTATAAAATTCTCGTCACAGTGTTAGTTGTCATACTCCTCCGAGACCGCTTGACCGACTTTTATGAAATTATATATGTATATTCGCTAGGTCTTAGAATCGGTCGTAATTTATTTTTCATATCTCTGAGTGATAAGGGGAACTCCCCCTAACATTTTGAAATGTTAGGTGGGGATTTACGTACATAACGTACTCTACAAGACTACGATTACATACAATTTAAAAAAATTATGATCAAAATCCATCAACAAGCTCTGGATATATTAATCGCAGCATATGTTTTAAGAATCAGTTTCATTTTTTGAGTGCACGGATTTTAATAATTCATTTCCACCACCACAAATCGATTTCGTTAGAACGTTATTTTTAAAGCTTTATTAACAACTCTGTTGAAGTTTAAAGTTTACTCATAGACCTTCAACTTCGAAATGGCTCTAGTTGGGTTGCTTAATTGTTGTAAACAAAGTAGCTGTCAATTAAATAAAAAAGTGGCTAACTTTGACTGTAATTAACCGAGGAAAAAAGTGTTTTTTTGAAAATTCGTATAAAATACCAGCTTTTCAAATCCCAAAGTAGTTTTAATTTACAGTCAATATTAACAAAGTTATTCAAATTGTTTATGAACTAAAAATGACCCTACATTAGTAAAATGTTTTCGGAATAATAAAAATGACTTCTTAATGATTTTTTAAAAATACTTTGAAAATATGATCTTTCTTCTTTCATGTGGTTTTCACAGAATTGCTATATCATTACTATTTTCTGAACAATAATATTGCGAAAAAATAGCTCATTGGGATAAACAAATCGAATAAAATTTAAACTAATTAACGAATCGTCTTAAATTTTCTGTACACTATATGGACTGTTTGTCACAACTTTTCATGCAATATAAAAGTCTTAAGGTCATTTTCACAAAAGTTATAGCAATTTTCTTATTTTCGAAATTTTAGTCTTATTTTGTAATTTCTGAAGCAAGAAATAATCGAACCGAAATTAAAAAACTGCCATCTTAAACCTTGGCTCATCTACTAAAAGAATAACAGTATACATTATATATAAGATATTTAATTACCCTATTTTTACCCGTAGCGAATTAAACGAAAAAACTGCCATTTTTGACACTTATTTGTTAATAACTAAATTTCTCGTCCGAACTGTGACGGGCATTTTTGTATGTATAATGTATTAGGTATATAGTACCAAAAAAACCCATTTGCAACCTGGCTGCTCAAGTGTCCCGAACATGGTATATTTTTGCCTTATTTCCCTGGAGTAGATATTTTGCTGTGTTGTTTGGTATATTATTTTTATTTACACTTTGTGGCTGAGGTAGGTACACGATACGCTGTCTGATATGTATCATTAGGATGTATTATTACAAATGGGTATTTTTTGTCCATACTTTTGTCCTAATATACTGTAAATCGTATTTAATTCATTTGCAATTTCTATTTTGTAAGTGATTATTTCTTATGTTTTTAATAAAAAGTCTTAATTTTTTATAATCGTTGTTCTACTAAGTTATTTGTGGGATATTGGATTAGCTCATCTAATTAGCTCATACAATCGATGTAATAAACTATCCTAAATGGGAAATATGCTACAATTGAACTAAAAAAAGTCTTTATGAACGTTTCAACATCCGATTTGGGCGTCGAAACGTTAATAGAATAATTGTTTTAGTTAAACTGTGGTTTATTTCCCATTTAGAATAGTCTATTACAAAAATGCCACAAGGAAATAGCTCCAGGACAACATTACAATCTATGTTTTTCATGTACAGAATTTAAAAGGCCCTCCGTCATGCACCCGTTTTTAAATGTTGTTTCCCTCGTTTTAAATGTTGTTTTTCATATTATAATTTCACACAAGACGTAACTATCGCGCTACTTCAGTCTTCACGAGTCGTTTACCCTATAAAACTAAATATAATTTCGTAGAATAACAGGTATAGTTATATTATATGAAGCGAAATCAAATTATAGCGTTGTGGTTACTTTATCGTCAAAGAAAGAAAAATAAGGGGAACCAAATTCATTGAGTCCATCCTATGAACGCAAAAATATACGATTAATATATTTTTATATTCACACACAATTGCAACTATGTAAAATAAAGTTTATTGTAATATATTTAGCAGTAGCAGTTTTAATATACTTAGCATACACCATTCCAAACATTTTTCGTCAAGTTTCTATCTTTATACATTTCTTTTTTTTTGTCACAAAGAACAGGTCTGGATTCAATTAAAGTTATTAATATTTCACTATCAATCTGAGACATCATACTATAAAATATATATGCACCTAATTCAAACAGCCACAAAGTGTAAACGAAAATAATGTACCAAACAACCAAGGAAACTACCTCCGTGCGACTGAACGACAGTATCATATGAAAGAATGCATTGTCCCCTATGAATGCGTAACGACAAAACGGCTGCCGTCTGTTGTTGCAAGCAAGAGACGGCATAAACACGCCGACTTCACCGAACGTTCCGACCACCGTCTATGACACCATTGCATGACGACGACATTCCAATAAGGCATCATTGGAATCAGTGGCCGCTCGTGATTTTTACAATAGGGGAGGCTATACCTAACTGTAAAATATCTAGACAAATGTGCATTAGCAAAAAAATGCGCCAAAAAATGTAATTTAAGGCCCAATTTTTTGACCATTTTTTATATAAATTTCATAATATCATCCTAATTCATAATTTTCATGATATCATATCATTTTAAAAATAGTTAGTCTAATTGTAAAAGTTTAATACCAAAGTTTGTGTCGTTTATTTGTTAACAATTCCGTCTATTTGTAAATAGATACCTATGCATATCAAAATAAATACAGATTTGAAGTTTTGCTGTCCATACATAATGAAGCTTCAAATTTTTTAAGATACTCAACTGAATTTTTTTAATTCTAAACGCGGCCTACTGCGAATTCAAAAACACGATAAATTACCGATATTTTGCTTTGAGTTAGAGATATCGGAAAAAGTTTTTTGAGCAAGTTGTTCCAAATATTATTATAACCGCACATACCAAATTTCATAACAAAATTCTCATATTTAGATTTTTCATTATTTTTCGTCAGGACCCTAAAATTCGTTGTCCCGAGACGTACGCAACCACGCAACGGAGCCGAGAAGCTACTCTGCCTCCCTTGGTATATCTCCGGGCAGCGTGTGTTGGCACCGTCGTAGATGCCACTGTTAGGAGACCGGGTCTCCTTAAACGCCTGCCGCGCTGCACAGAGCATTAGCAACGGAGTCTGCTGGGCTTCTCGGCTCCATTCATGAATCTCGGGATAACCCAGGGTCCTGCCTTCAATAATATGTAATAAAACTGAGACGCGATCATGCGTTCTAATGCTAATGCTCCGTACGTTTGGATAATTAGTGATAATATGGAATTTACACGTTGTATAATAGTGAGACTGCTTGTTGTTTTCGCTATTCATGATAAACAAAACAGTGTAGAGTGTGTAAGAAATTTATGGGGAGGCTGTGCCTCCCTTGCCTCCTCTGACGAACCGCCACTGATTGGAATGTCGTCGTGCGTTCTAACCCTAGCACGTCTAAATTCTTTTAATGTAAAATAGCGCTAAGATATTTATTGTGCGACCAATTTTGGAGTAAAAAAATCGTACACGATACTCAGACCTGTACATAAAAACAACGAATATAAGTACGAGTTGTTCCTTTAAAAGTTAACGCTGAATTTCATCGATGGTGTTTTATATCGAAAAGGAAAATAATCCAAAATATAATATGAGTACTAAAATATGGTGTATAGTGTTATTATGCCAACATTTTTTTTATTATACGTCGTTACTGACATTGTGTATTTATCATAATTTACTGCAAAATATTAAAATAAAAAGAAATAAAAGATCACTATTCAAACACTTCTAAAACAAAAATATATAAAGCATATTTATATAAACTAAGCAAATTAAAAAACACTGTAAAAAAGCAATAAGACTAGTGTTATTTTGTTATGTTATATAATGGTAATATTGAGAGGCAACATTAGCGCGTCATCAATATTCTTGTTTTTCGAAAGTTTTGCGAACTTTCAACAGTGCGGCAACAGTGGTTTGGCAGTACGACAGTTACAGAAACATTATATTTTTTATACTATCAAAAATAATAATTTATACTCATAGGCGCACTAAATGATGCCAAGTTAGTCGAGTTCGATTTCTTGTTATAGATAGACATGGGATAAAAAAGTTTATTTGAAGAAACTCTATTTTTTTGTTCTTTTTAATGGCGATACAGGCTGAATTTTGCAATATTTTATTTAATTATAGAGCAATTTCCACATACCAACATATTTGTCAAATTGGGCTCTGTACCGCCGTTCTTTACTCTATTACGAATTTGTGTGCCAGATGTCTCAACAAAATATTCAAAATTAAAGCTGTAATCTTGGAACGCGTTTTCCTCGCGCTAATGTTGCCTCTTAAAAGAAAATTTTTATGTCAATATTAATAATAACAGTTATTAAAAATTTACATATTTTTAGGCAGTACTCAATGTACTTAAAAGTAAAAGCATAAATCGATATGTGCTGAATATGATAAAAAGCTTGCTTACTTCTGTAGACAAGAATTGGGCTGGTATGACATATGTTAGTATAAACTGATTTGCCAAATTAAATTGATATAAAATGCATCTTACTAGTTCCCGTACTTCTGGTCTAAAATTATTATATAAAGATTACTATACATTAGGCCGGACCTACATTTTTTAAAATTTTTTTACAAGGCTAGTAGCGAAATGTTGGAACTAGCATTTATATCACCCTATACCAAATTTGGGCCGGTAACAAATAATTAACCGGCCCCCCTGGCCATTAAAAAATTTTTTTTGCCGTTTTCTTTTACTTTTATACAAGGCTAGTTGCCGAAAGTTGAAACTAGTATAATCCTATTTCAAATTTGGGCCATTTTAAAAAGCAATTAACCGGACCCCCTGGTCCTTAAAGTTTTTTTTTTTGTTAAACAACTGCATCACATAATTTTAGTTGCCATTAAATTGTTGTAACATAACCATCTCAATTTTACATCCCACTTGTTGGGAAGGTCCATATCTTACTTAAGGGAATTTATCTGTTTTATTTATATCCATCCTATGGAGTTTTAATTAAGTATGTACCTTTAATGCAACAATATAACATTTAAAGGGTTTTTACCCTAGTATTTCTTTGGTGGCTCAGCTGGCATCTAAGCTGTAAGTCAGTATAACCTACTTGTTTTAACCTTAGTCAAAATTTAAATATCAACTTTGCATTCATTACAACGGTTATCCTCAAATAATTTTCAGTTTTAACACTGACGATGATATTTAATTAAATCAAAAACGTTCTGTGATGTATCCCTAAAAGGGATTTTTAGTAACAAATTTTATACCTTTCGCAAAGGATTTTTTTCAATTTTCATAATATTGCAATGTTAAGATTTTTATGTGCCGAATGTTGATTCAAGGAAAGAGCTGCACAGTTCACAGCGCATAAATAGTCAATATCATCATCATCCAGCCCTTTGCATCCACTGTTGGACATAGGCCTCCCTCATTTTTGTCCATTGTGCCCTATTTTGAGCACTTTGCATCCAATTTATTGACATTTTCTTGAGATCGTCAGTCCACTGAGTAGGTGGTCTTCCTCTACTTCTCCTGTCTAATCTCGGCCTCAACTCAAGTAATCTCTTCGTCCACCTCCCATCACTGATTCGGGCGACGTGTAAGGCCCAGTTCCATTTCAGGTTGGCAATTCGGGAAATTACATCGGTAACTCCTGTTCTTCGCCTTAAGTCTTCATTTCTAACTCGGTCACGAAGCGATATACTCAGCATTGACCTTTCCATTTAACATTGGCAAATTCTACCACGTCAAAGGCTTTATGAAAATCTACAAAAGCCAAAACGAGTGGTCGATTGTATTCGATAATCTTTTTTATTACCATTTTAATGCTCTGTAGGTGACCATTTGTTCCAAATCCGGTACGGAATCCCGCTTGCTCCATTGGCTGGTAAAAATCAAGTTGTTTCTTAAGACGATTCTTTTACAATAATACAACAAAATAAATAATACTAGCAAATCATGGGCGCCATGAAAATGATCTTCGATCATTCTCCCAGGTAACTTACACTGCTGTCAAATACTAAATATATTAAATATATAAGTAAATGTAAATATAAAGGGAATAATAATAAATTATGTACAAAATAAATAAATATTTATTAAAATTAACTACCAGATTTTTGACAACCTCCGAGTTACACAAAGTGCACAATGTGAATCTAAAATGACATAAGTTATACACAAGTTATATTTGAGTTAACAACAATAATATTACCGGTTGCAAAACTTAAAGGTATAAGTACCTCTTACTAACATATAGGGTACAACTCACATGAGATTTCTACCAAATGGTTATAGTACGCTTGCCACGTACAACTAAAGTAAAACCGACAAATATTAAAAGTCATATAAATAAATAGGCACCAGCCTAACGAAGAGAAAATACAATGATGGATTAAGCAAATGAATTAATAAAAGTTATAAAAATGAAGCTAAAATAGATACCGAAACGATAACCTAAATTAACCGAACAAATGGAATAAAGCGAATAAATAATAAACATTTGGGAAACAAGCAAGTAATATTACAAAATAAATGTCAAACCAACAATAAAATACAAAACCTAATTATCTAGGCTTATTACCTTGCGCACACAAGTAACTTACGATATCTACAATAGTTTGGGAACCAAATATTAATATACAAATATGTCATAAAAAAAAGCAGAGGTAAACTAAATCTGAAAAAAAAAATAATTTACACAGTACATTAAACCGAGAGTCTGAAATATAAAACACTATAGATACTAAAATTCACTCAAACTTAAATATTCCCAAACAAATTCAAATAACTCCTAAAAAGTCCGCTACTGCATCCCAAAATGAACACCTGGGTGTTACGAAACGGTACGTCCTGTATGTACAGGTATATAATGAAAATCAGGAGCAGGAACGCCCCAAGTGTTTCCCAAATGACATATTCCCAGAGTGACTTGACTGTAGCTGTAATGGTTTCCCTATGTGGTCAAAGGGGCTACGACTTCACGTTGTGATTTCTCCAAAATGGCGGTGATTTTTATTCCAATTCCAGAAGAAGTTGTGTTACCCACATGTCTCCCTACTGCAGAAAACCCTTGTATATCTTTCTTTTTACTTTCACTCCAACAGAAGTTTTATTTTACTTGTTTCACTTTTTTTTACGTCACGTAAGGAGTCCTTTACGAGAAAATTAAAGAAATTAATTGGGAGGTCAAGAGAAAATAATTATAAAGATAATTAAAGAGATAAAAATGATATTATAACGGGTGGACCGTTACAAGATATACTCCAACAGAAGTATGGAAAACGGGAGTGGAGTGACTATTGGGACAAAAATGAAAATAGATGGGATGTAAAGAAGAGAGTGAAGTGGCTTTTCTACGTGGAGAAGCCGCAGTAGGAAAAAATACTACTTTCCAGTAGTATTAGTGGAGGAATGTGGAAGGATGTAGAAGTGAAGACAAGGGGATATTAGAAGGGATAGAAGTAGAAGTATGAAGAGACAGAGGCAAACTGAATAGAGTTGGCTAGCAAGAGATGCAAGAGAAGAACTTGACACTCAAGGATGGATACGGCTCGTTTGCATGCCTGTCGAAGAACAGTAGCTTTAAGTAGATAGTAATGATGACTAAAACGTGAAATAATAAAATAAGAATAATGTATTGAAAATGAATGAAGATGAATAATTGCTAAAGTCGAACAAAATAAATAAAACTAACAAATCATGGGCGCCATGAACATGATCTTCGATCATTCTTCCAGGTATCTTACACTGCTGTCAAATACTAAACATATTAAATATATAAGTAGATGTAAATATAAAGGGAATAAGAATAAATAATGTAAAAAATAAATAAATATTTATTAAAATTAACTACCAGATTTTTGACAATTTCTGAGTTACACAAAGGGCATAATATGACTCTAAAATGACATAATTTATACACAAGTTATATTTGAGTTAACAACAATAATATTACCGGTTACAAAACTTAATGGTATAAGTACCTCTTACTAACATATAGGGTACAACTCACATGAGATTTCTACCAAATGGTTATAGTACGCTAGCCACGTACAACTAAAGTAAAACCGACAAATATTAAAAGTCATGTAAATAAATATGCACACGCCTAACGAAGAGAAAATACAATGATGGATTAAGCAAATGAATTAATAAAAGTTATAAAAATGAAGCTAAGATAAATTCCGAAACGATGACCTAAATTAACCGAACAAATGGAATAAAGCGAATAAATAATAAACATTTGGGAAACAAGCAAGTAATATTACAAAATAAATATCAAAACAACAATAAAATAAAAAAACCTAATTTTCTAGGCTTATTACCTTGTGCACACAAGTAACTTACCATATCTACAATAGTTTGGGAACCAAATATTAATATACAAATATGTCATATAAAAAAACCAGAGGTAAACTAAATCTGGAAAAAAAATTAATTAACATAGTGCATTAAACCGAGAGTCTGAAATATAAACACTATAGTTACTCAAATCCACACAAACTTAAATGTTCCCAAACAAATCCAAGTGACTTCTAAAAAGTCCGCTACTTCACCCCAAAATGAACACATGGGTGGTACGAAACGGTACCTCCTATATGTCCAGGTGTAGAATGAAAATCAGGAGCAGAAACGCCCCAAGTGTTTCCCAAATGACATACTCCCAGAGTGACTTGACTGTTGGCTGTGGTGTCGAATAGGTACCAAAAAATGGAGGATGATTTCCATCCAACTTATTTTATAACATCCAGTTTAATTAAAGTGAAAAACTTACCACCAAGAGTTTTCTGCAGTAGGGAGACATGTGGGTAACACAACTCCTTCTGGAATTGGAATAAAAATCACCGCCATTTTGGAGAAACCACAACGTGAAGTCGTAGCCCCTCTGACCACCTAGGGAAACCATTTCAGCCACAGTCAAGGCACTCTGGGAGTATGTCATTTGGGAAATACTTGGGGTGTTCCTGCTCCTGATTTTCATTATACACCTGGACATATAGGAGGTACCGTTTCGTACCACCCAGGTGTTCGTTTTGGGATGCAGTAGCGGACTTTTTAGGAGTCATTTGGATTTGTTTGGGAACATTTATGTTTGTGTGGATTTGAGTAACTATAGTGTTTTATATTTCAGACTCTTGGTTTAATTCACTATGTTAATTAATTTTTTTTTTTCAGATTTAGTTTACCTCTGGTTTTTTTATATGACATACATAATTGGTTCTCACCAAAGACATAAATTCCACACAAAAAAAATTACCAAAGAATGGCATTTCTCGCCAGTGGCGCACACCCAAACCCCCCTACATGCGACATTATATATACACGAAATTTTCGATTGTCTAAATCTGAGTTGAAAATTGGGCCGATTCCTATCTTAAGGTTCAGGAAAAGACTCACCCATTCATATGTCAACCATCCATTTTGGTCCAAGGGTGTGGATTTTACGGCCCTTCCTATTTAGGGTCTGTTTTTCGTTCTCGTCCCCAAAACTCCCAAAAAAATTTCGATTATTTAAGTCCGGCTTTTGCGGATTCTGATAATACTGATCATTACCTTTCCAACACATGTTTAATTTTGAAAATCGGTTATACCATTATACCTCTCGAAAATTACCGAGCTTAGAAATATGACTCAATTTTTATTTAAAAAATGGAAAATAATTGTGTATATGTTATGTATGTCGTATGTATGTGTGTTTAAAAGTTAAACCGATCTGCATTTTTTTTTCTGTGTTTGAAGAGGGGTCAGGTCCAATTCAGAACCGGTGTAGTTTGTGACTTGTGACCACCCATAAGCCAGCTATAGGACTTGGTAAGTACAAAACGGCATATTTTTTGGGGGTATATGTCTTCGGATTAAGAAGAGACAGAAGAACCACAAATACATCAAATCAATAGCGTAGAGTTAAGCTTTAAAATGGTGTTTAAGCCTTCACGATCAGACATACACACGGCTCAGTATAGCCGAAAAACTGAAAGACTAAATTTTGAAAATTTTGGTTTTTTGACAATTACCCAAAATTTCAACCTACAAATAACTGACCAATAACTGCGCCAACTGCTGACAAAAATGAAGAAGAAATAGAAAACTTTTATAGCGAACTCCAGAAAACATTACATCTCACAGCATCTAGAGACATAACAGTGATCATGGGTGATTTCAACGCAAAAATTGGCGAAGGAAAATACTACCCTAATGTAGGATCATATGGGCTTGGCGAACGAAACGACAGAGGAGATCGCCTAATAGAATTTTGCCAGGAGCATAATGTTATAGCCGCAAATACATTCTTTAAATTACCTAAGCGACGCCTGTATACTTGGAAATCACCAGCTGACAAAGAGCACAAAATTGTCAGAAATCAAATTGACTACATCCTAATAAAGCACAGATATCGAAACTCAATTCAGGCAGTAAAGGCATATCCAGGAGCAGACGTATCCTCTGATCACAGTCTTCTTATTGCTAGGTTTCAACTTCAACTAAAAAAGACCCAAAAAAGCCGCAACAACAATAAACTTAACATACAGAAACTAAAGTCAGAAGAAACAAAAGAAAATCTGAAACACGAAATCAACACAAATCTAAACAGAAACCCAGGAAATAATTGCAACGTAGAACAGCAGTGGCAATTCTTCAAAACCTCTATATTAGAACCAAGTAAGAAAGTACTTACTACAACCAAATGTAAGAAAGAAGAATGGATGACGGAGGAAATTCTAGACTTGATGAATGAAAGAAGAAAAAACAAAACCATTAATAAGACTCGCTATAAACAGCTTCAAAACCAAATAAGAAGAAAAATTAGGGAGGCTAAAGAAACCTACTTCTCTGAAAAATGTAAAGAAATAGAAGAACTGCAAAACACATATGACAACTTCAACCTACATAAAAAAGTCAAAGAACTAGCCGGAATAGGAAATAGAAGAACCTCAAATATATTGCTCGACAAAAATGGAAATATTATAATGGAGACAAAACGAAAACTACGACGATGGAAAGAGTATATCGAGGAACTATTTCATGACCAGAGAGAAGCTAGTACATCCGTAGATAGCCAAACGGGAGATGTAGGCCCAGAGATAACCAAATCAGAGGTTAGTCAGGCAATAAACTCTATGAAAACCAATAAATCTGCTGGTCCAGATGAATTGCCTAGCGAGCTGATAAAGTTGGTCAACGAGAAAAACCTGGACATAATAGTAGAACTGTTCAACGCTATCTATACTACTGGAATCATCCCTAGAGAAATGTTGACATCAGCCTTTGTGTGTTTGCCAAAGAAGGTGAATGCAAAAGAATGCAGTGACTACCGAACCATAAGCTTAATGTCACATACCTTGAAAATTCTATTGAAAATTATCCACGCCAGAATACACTCTAAACTGGAGCTGGATATTAGTGACACTCAATATGGGTTCCGCAATGGTATGGGTACCAGAGAGGCATTATTCTCCTTCAACGTGCTGACACAGAGATGTTTGGATGTTAACCATCCTCTTTACGTCTGTTTTATAGACTACAATAAGGCGTTTGATAAAGTAAAACATGATCGACTCATGGAAATCCTAAAAAATAAAAACCTAGATGAAAGAGATTTAAGACTAATAACACACCTCTATTACAATCAGCGAGCAATAGTAAGAATTGAAAAAGAAACATCTGAAGAAATGGAAATAAAGAGAGGAGTCAGGCAAGGCTGCATACTATCACCTCTATTATTTAACGCTTATTCTGAAGAGGTAATGCGAGAAACTCTGGAAGATGAAACAGTCGGCATAAGAGTAAATGGAGTCTTAGTTAACAACATCAGATATGCACATGATACAGTAATAATAGCCGATAGTTTACAAGACCTGCAAAGACTCATGAGTAAAATAGTAAGGTGTAGTAGGGAGTACGGACTCTCTCTCAATATCAAAAAGACGAAGTTTATGAAAATTAGTAAAAACAACCATAATACTAACGAAATCTTGATAGTAGAGGGCCAGCAGATCGAAAGAGTAAAAAAGTACACTTACCTAGGAACACTTATAACAGAAAATAATGACTACACTGCAGAAATAAAAGTCAGAATCGAAAAAGCACGTTCTAATTTTATAAAAATGAAAAAGGTCCTATGTAGCAAAGATTTAACATTAGCTCTTAAAGTACGCCTAACAAAATGTTACGTCTACAGTGTTCTATACTATGGAGTGGAATCATGGACGTTAAATGTAGAGACAATGAGACGACTTAACGCCTTTGAAATGTGGACCTATAGAAAAATTATGAGGGTTTCCTGGGTAGATGGAGTTACAAACAATGAAGTACTGAGAAGAATAGGTAAAGAAAAGGAAGTTGAACTTACAATTAAAGAAAAGAAGCTACAGTATCTCGGACATGTGATGCGGGGCGAGAAGTATGGTATCCTACGACTCATAATGCAGGGAAAGATAGATGGCAGAAGAAGCATCGGAAGAAGACGAATTTCATGGTTGAAGAACCTGAGAGAGTGGTTTGGATGCAGCTCGAAACAACTATTTAGAGCTACTGCCTCAAAAATTAAAATAGCTATGATGATTGCCAACCTCCGTAGCGGAGATGGCACCTGAAGAAGAAGAAGAAATAACTGAGCTTTTGTAGAAGGGCTCTACACGAATCTAACGGTGTATACCTCATATCCGGGAAAATTCGAATTTTTAAGTTATAGGCTTCATAAGTATGATCAAATCCATTTCCTATGGGAAAAACGATTTCTCAAGCTCAATAATTCCTGTAATAGCTTCAGTTATCATACTTGACCTTAGATCCATCAGAGACTACTAGTCAATACGTTTCAAACTCATGTCTCTGATTAAAATCGATTAAGCCGTTTAGAAGTTATTAAGCTACATAAGTATAATCCAATTAAAGATTATTCCCGAAATGGTTTATGTAATTGTAGTGGTTACGACGCTAAATTTGATCTGGCAACGGGCAAACCGACTTCATTTACCGGCCATCTCAATTTTTTTTAATCTATTTCGAATAGAAAAAAATCTAGTGTACATTCGATGGACACTTGATCATTTGGGAGATAATGCAACACAGGTGACCATTTATAAAACTTAACGTGTAATAGAGGAATATTGCCTTTAACTTCATACATTTAATTTATAAATAACTTTGAAAAACTCCTGATACAAGAATAAAAAACCGCTAAACGCCGTAAAACGCAGCATACAACGAACCCGACGTCATAACATCCATAAAGATCGGACGTCTGCGCTGGATGGGCCATGTTGAACGAATGTTGGAGAGCGAAACACCAAAACATATAACGAAGCAAACACCAGTAGAGAGAAGGTCAAAGGGAACACCCAGACTTAGATACATGGAACAAGTGGATACAAGATCTGAAAACACTTGAGATTACCCACTGGAAGAACAAAGCAAGGAACAGAACAGAATGGCGGAAAATCCTAGAACAAGCCAGGACCCAAAAAGTGTTGTCGAGCTACTGATGATGATGATGAAACGCCGTAAAAATGAGTGGCGCGTACAATATTCCAGCTACAAAAGATCTGATATGAATACTACATGTAGTCCAGGAACCGAAGCATTTCACCTCGCAATTTTTACAGAATGGATCGATTTGCTTGAAAATTTGAAAATAAGTAGTGGATAGTTCAAGGATCAAAATCTATATGATGCCGAAAGGCGCTTTTACCATAGGGGCGGTTGCCACCCCATCTTAGGGGTGGAAATTTTTTATTATATTTTGACTGCAAAAGTTGATAAAAATATTCATTCTAAGCAAAAAATGTTCTATACATTTTTTTGATAAAATTAATACTTTTCGATTTATTCGCTATCGAAAGTGTTAGTTTTATACAGAAGAAATCAATGTTTTTTGATATTATACTCATTTACCATTCACTCAATTTTTGCCGTAGAAAAAATTTTTTCAAACCAAGTTCTTGGGAATTAAATAACCTACAATTTCATATAAAAACAGTTTTTCGTATATCTGATACTAGAAGTCAAACTTCTAGAATCTATTAATAATACATAAATAAAGAAGAATGAATAAGGCCAATGACTAAAAGCAAGGCTAACTTACATTATTATGCTTCCAATTGGATTTCTTTTTTTTTTCTCAAAAAAATATATTGATTTTTTAACCGTAACCTTTTTAATTTTTATCTTAGAAAGTTTGGTAAAAAATAGTTTTGTAGGTTTTTACAAGATCTATAAGACTATTAATATTAAATTCTTTTAAAATCCTCAGTCGCAAAAAGTGGTGACTTTGAAAGGGTTGGTAAAGGTGATTTTTGCATGTTATTACAAGATTTAATTGTCAATAGCTCACTCAATTTTTACCGTAGAAAATATTTTTGCAAACCAAGTTCTTGGGAAGTAAATAAGCTACAATTTCATGTTTAAATATTTTTTCGTATCTATGATGATAATCTTTCTATTCTGAAGAAAAGGAGATTTTTTACCACACTTCAAAAATTCGATATTTGCTTTTGACTCCATTTTTTTTTAAAACTATTCATTCTAAACCAGTTAAACTTCTAAAACCTATTAATAATACATAAGTAAAGAAGACGAAATAAGGTCAATGACTAATTTTATTCAGGGTGGTAATTAGGGGTTTGCTTTCAATCACTTTTTCGCTGAAAAATATAGGGTCTGACATTCTTTTCTTTATAAGCCACTTAATTTTTGAGCTAAAGACTTTGTTTTATTTCTGGAGATAGATATTTTTAAATACTTCAAATTAGTTTAAACAAGTTATCCTCGAAAAATGCATAGTTTTCCCGTCTTTTGACTTTGAAACTAAAATATTTAGCATTTGACGAAGAAGAGCTAACATATAATAAAGTATAGCTCGATTACTATTGGCCTTAAAGAAAATTTAAAAAAACGGTTTTGTTTATTTTTTCAAAAGGTATATTTTTGTTAAGCAAAGTTGTTTTGATAAAACGAAAACTTTTTGAGTTATTTGCAGAAAACTGATTAAAAACATTAATTCTTTTAATATAAAACTAACACTTTCGATAGCGAATAAATCGAAAACAATTAATTTTATCAAAAATACGTATAGAACATTTTTTGCTTAGAATGAATGTTTTTACCAACTTTTGCGGTCAAAATATAATCAAAAATTTTCACCCCCGACATAGGGTGGCAACCACCCTTATGGTAAAAGCGCCTTTCGGCATCATATAGATTTTGATCCTTGGACTAACCACTACTTACTCTCAAATTTTCAAGCAAATCGATCCATTCTGTAAAAATTTCGAGGTTTTGTCCTATTTTAAGCTTCATTACTTGGACTAATGGCGCAAAAATGTACTTTCATTTTGATGCAAAACAAAATTCTAGTTTTATTTTAAAATATTTTTCCATAATATTTGCTAAATTTGAAGAAAACGCGCCACAAAAGTGTTTCAAAATTCAAACTGTATCAAAGTTATTTTTTTGTGGCGCGTTTACTTCTTTGGCAAATATAATGGAAAAATGTTTTAAAATAAAACTAGAATTATGTTTTGCATCAAAACGAAAATACATTTCCGCGCCACGTAATATTCATATCAGCTCTTTTGTAGCTGGAATGAATATTGCGTGCGTCACTCATTTTTACGCCGTTTAGCGGTTTTTTATTCTTTTAAAAATAAAGTAACAATTTTTTTTGAAAATAAAAAAATTAACTACAGTCGGAAAAATGAAAGAATACCCATGAACGAACATATAAAACACGCTGTATTTTCCTGTCACCGTGTCACAAAGAAAATTGCTCAGTGCGAGTACATGTAATAATAATCATTACATGTACTTGTTGTCCGTTCTTTAACGGTAAAATATTGCAAAACTTCTAAATTTTAAAGAACCGCTTGGATTGACATGAAATTTGGCATACACATAGCTAACAAGTCAAAGAAAAAAAGTGATATTGTGCCGATATTTGCTTTTGCCCCTATTGTGCCCTCTTGGGTGTGAAAAAGTATTCGTCCAAAGTAAGTCCGGAAATTAATAAACTGACTAATTTTAAGTAACTTTTGTTCTATAGAGTTTTTTCACTAAGTCAATAATTTTCGAGTTATTTGCCAGTGAATATGTTCATTTTTTCAACAAAATAACCACACTTTTAGACGGTTTTTTGCAAATAGCTCAAATAGTACGTATTTTGTCGAAAAATCATTCCTAGCAAAAATATAGCCTGTAAAAATTTTTAAAAAATAGTGTATATATCGCGTTTTTATACCTAGTAGAAGCAGAGTTATAGCTAATTAAAAATAGGTTCATGTTCGTCAAATTCCAAATGGAATACTTTAACGTGAAATAACCAAAAATGAAGCACATTTCGGGGAAAACTCATTACAACTTATTAAAAGTGTATAAAAAAGCTTCATTTTTGTTTTATAAAAAAATTTCTAGCATCAAAAGTAAACAAGTTACGCTCAAAATAAAGTAAGTCCCTTTTTTTTTGGTAAAAAAAATCGGGAAAATCACCCCCTAATTAGTATCTCAAATGAACTTAATCGTTACGACTTCACAAGTTTCTTTGACCCGTGTATGTATTGTTTATATGATCTGTAAGTTTCATCGGTTCAAAGTTCTTATTTTTGAAAGGGCTGTGTTAAAAGGGGTTGAACGAGTCACTCATCACGAATGTATGCAAATTTAGAAACACCAAATCTCAATCAATTTTTGTCTAACATAAAAACAAAAAATACATGATATTCAGAAAAGCAATGTTGATTTTTTTTGTTTTTCCAGATTTTTGGTATCTCTAACAATTTTTAAGTTATTTTGGAAAAAAGCATATTATTCAAAATTAAAATTTTTAAAAATTTTAATTTAAAACCAAATTTTCTCCAAAATAAGCACTTTAAATAGATGAAACTTACAGATCATATAAACACAACATAAGTAAAATAATTTGTGAAGCGGTAAAGGTTAATTTTGTTTAAGTTGCTAATTGGGGGGTGGTCTTCCCGATTTTTTTTTTGCCAAAACAAAAGCGACCAATTTTATTTTGAGCGTAACTTGCTTAAATTTAATGCTAGAAGCTTTTTATTAAAACAGAAATAAAGCTTTTCTAAACACTCTAAAAAAGTTTTAATGGTTTTTCCCCAAAAAGTGCTTAATTTTTTGGATATTTCACTTCGAATTATTCTATTCGAAATTTGGTGAATATGAATATATTTTTCATTGGCTATAACTCTCGTTTTACGAGGTCTACAGACCTAAAGCGTACAACATTTTTTTTTTACTTTTTTACAGGCTACATTTTTGCTAAGAACGTTTTTTTCAACAAACTACTTTTGTTGAGTTATTTGCGAAAAACAGTCTAAAAATGTAGTTATTTTGTTGAAAAATGGACATATTCAGTGGCAAATAACTCGAAAAGTGTTGACTTGGCGAAAAAGCTCTATAGAACAAAAGTTACTTAAAATTAGTTAGTTTATCCATTTCCGGACTTATTTTAGACTTATATTTTTTCACCCCCAAGAGGGGGAGATAGCCACCCCCAGGGCAAAAGCACACATCGGTACAATATCACTTTTTCTCTTTGACATGTAAGCTATGCGTATGCCAAATTTCACGTCAACACAAGCGGTTCTTTAAAATTTAGAGCAAAAACCGTGAAAGAATGGACTAAATTGCGTTGGTCAATTTTTTGTGTGACACGGTGACAGAAAAATACAGCGTGTTTTATATGTTCGTTCATGGGTATTCTTTCATTTTTCCTACTGTAGATACGCATTACTACAATTTTCTTCGAGGAACTTATGAGTGAAAAGTTATCACGGAAAGGGATAAAAACAACCTATGTATTTATGGACTCTTGAAAGGAAACAGAAATAACGACAATTAAATGTTGTCAATTTGTTGTTGTCATATTGTGGCTCGACAAAATAATAACATTTAATAATACTTGTTGTTATTTCTGCTTTTTTATAATGTATTTTAAATTTAGTATGATTTTAAGTGATTCATAACTTGTGAAACTATGTACATTGTACATAATATGTGTATAATATCACTAATTAGAAATAGAAACACCAATTTTTAAGACAAGGTACACAATATTTGTTGACTCTTTATAACAATGTATTAATAATCACGATTTTTATAAAAACAACAAAAATATGTAACTATAAAAAAAGAGTAGATGAAAACAAAGAGATTTATTCCTGTTAAGAAGAACGGTCATCTATGACCCGTTTGACGCTAGGTGCTCAGTGCACTAAGTTAACATAGTGTTGTTCGCCATCAGACTGCAGTTGCAGTAACTGTGAGGTAAAAACACACAAGTTGACATGGCGATTTTTACCTCTTAAATTATTTGATCATAGTGTTCTATTTTTTTTGGTAATTTAGTTTTCGTGATCCTTAGTACAGAGTATAGTATACCTCTAGAAAGCTCTTGAAGAGCTGAGTGAGCTAAAGAAAAAAAAACAAAACAGCACCATGTCGACATAGTGTAGTTTACCTTCGAAATCCAGATATATTAGTGTGTATTGATGTGATATGAAGTATAATTAAGATTTTTAATGTCACATTTAGCCTGATCTCTAATATTTAGCATACGAATATTTTATTCATCTTTTAGTGAAGATTTGCGGTCTCTAGTTATAATTAATATTATACATACCCTGACGAAATAATAAACAAATTGACACAATTTGATATCACAAACATTAATACGTATACTAGTAATCCTAGCGATATCGACTTATTATAATCTTCAATATATCTGAAAAAGAATTATAAATAAATATGTTTGTAAGACCAAAATAATATGGTAGGGGAGGAAAGTATACTAAATTTGCAGTTACTCGAGCGTTATGGGGACTATTGGGTTGTGAAAAGTAGGCCCTAAAACCAAAAAAATTTAAAAAAATTTGAAGAAAAATCTTCTTCGTAAAAGGTATATGTATTTTTAAAAACCCCACAAAGGAAACGGAACGTTTTCGCTCTAAAGAGAGATCATCAGTGTTCTTGCAAGCTCTACGTGCTAAGCCACCAAAAATACATCGGTTACAACCGTTTAAATGTCGACTAAATGTCTTAAATTAGATTATTAAATGTTAAATCCAGATGATAATTTAAATCACTAAGGATCTACCCTTAGGCATTATATGACCTTCCACGAAGCAAGTGGGTTGCTAAGTTAAGTAAAAGTCAACTGTTGACTTTACCTTTCTCTATGTGAAGATAGAGAATTTAACTCAACAAACCGCGTGCTTCGTGGAAGGTCATATTAATGCCTTACGGTAGATCCTTAGTGATTTCTTCCATCATCTAGATTTTACATTTAATAATCTAATGTAAAACATTTAGTTGATATTTAAACGGTGTTAACCCATGTATTTGTGGTGGCTTAGTATACAGAGCTTGCAAGAACACTGATGGTGCTCTCTTTATAGCGAAAACGTTCTGTATTGTATTTGTAGTCCTTTTTGGGGTCTTTAAAAATAAATATGCCATTTACGCAGAAGATTTTTCTTAAAATTTTTATAATTAATGGTATACAGTCAGCTACAGGAACTTTTTCCTCGTGGGAAAAAGGTAAGTTAAGTTTTCCATAAAGTGGGAGACCTTCCATTTTTTAATTTAATTTTCCATTTCCAGCAATCTTTTTTCCGATTATAGCACCATCTATTCATAATTCGAAAAAATATCTAGAATAAAAGTTGCTTATTTTTACGTAATGAATGTAAATCTGCAATAAAAAATGGGGGCTCCTATTTAATATTTT
This sequence comes from Diabrotica virgifera virgifera, assembly GCF_917563875.1. Classification (NCBI taxonomy): domain Eukaryota; kingdom Metazoa; phylum Arthropoda; class Insecta; order Coleoptera; family Chrysomelidae; genus Diabrotica; species Diabrotica virgifera. The sequence goes on along the minus strand of NC_065449.1, from coordinate 175,415,360 downwards.
AACGGAACCCCCCACCCCACCTCCGTGGAGGGTAGTGTTTGGTGCCATTCGATAGATTTTTTCAAAAATATTGAATACGTGTATTTTGTAGTTTTTCGATTTGATGTTCATTTCGCAGAATATCGCGGGGTTCGTATTTAAAATTTTAAATTTACTAACACCCCTCTCCCTGGGGAGTCGTGTATAGAAATATAGGAGTTTGACAACTAAGCAAGAAATAAGTTTTGCTTTATTATGTTACTTATTATTTGAAGTAAACGTTTAGAAGAGATAATTTAACAAAAAATGAATAATAATAATAGTAAATGTCAAATTAACCTACAACGTTTGGTTAGGTAAATTGGTGATAAGGTAAGGTATATTGGTGATAGTCGTTAGAAAATTTGGTAAAATAACCGCAATTTAAGGCATTTAACTTACCTTGGCTGAATCACGAATTCATTTCAGCTTTTTTATTGATAATAATTAGTTTATTGAATGGTTTTATAAAGAAAGTTTTATAAAGAAAACGGCAATTATTCCACTAAAAATGTAACCGTCTCTCACATTCAATAAGAAATGGCTCCACTGTCGACTGTCGCCGAACGCAACGGTCAAAACAGTCTGTTTACTAAAAGCGGGTGCGAGCATTGCGAAATCGTAATATATGTTTGTCCCGCTTACACTCGTAACAACTTACTAGCGCTGTGTCATGAATATGCTTGCTTAGGGAACTGTGCGTTAATCTGATTAAAAATTATCACCAAATTAATTTTATCATCAACATACCTTTCCTTACCCCACTTAACTTAGAATAGATTTTTTCAGACCCCCTTTAACGAACTCCCCTGTATTAAGAGCCAATATATGGTAGAGGTACATTTACAGAGTACAAGGTTTCTCCTAATGTGACAATCTGACGCTCACGAGTAACTGCAAAAATCCCCGCTTGGGCTCCCCTACCAATATCAAGGCACGTCAATTATGTGTACGCCACATAAAATGCTCGTTTTATATGCAATAATGATGCTGCAAAACAACTCGATATACTTTTATGTGCATATCATAGTATAGACAATGAGACTCTGACGCACCAAAAAGTATTAATTTTAATGCCTCCAAAAATAGATTTAATACCGCCATGTAAATGTAAAAATTGCTCCAAAAATATAATGTAGGTATAAAAAAGCTGAGATTTGCTGTATATCCCGATGCAGATGTATAAAAGAAAATGTTTGTAATAGTTATTTTCCTAACAAGTGCAGAAAGTCATTCTTTTCCGCACGCGACTGCAGTTTGCCGAACGACGCGAAGCGGGACTTCGGCAAGTAGTCGAGTGCGGAAGAGACTTTCTGCAAGAGTTAGGAACAATAGTTTTTCTAAGAGTCTTTAAAAAATTACAAAATCTTAATCAATTAATTTAATTAATATGAAATTATATACACAAATTAATTCTTTGACAAGGTTGTCAAAACCAAACTTTCAATATAATTAGTTAGCATGACGACGATCTTGGTTTCCATGCAGATGATTCAAAACGACTGTTATTGTCTACCGATTTGACTTTCGAATATTATGTCAAAATACTTTTTCCACCTACCTCTACCGAAAGTATACTTTTCCGGACCTGATGGTAGGGAGCAAAGTTGTACTATTTCTCCCTAGGGAGGAAAATATTTTTCCTCCCTAGGGAGGAAAAGTAAAAGTGACGTCATGGTATTTCATTCATGAAATATAACTTATTGACGCCCTGTTACGCCCTATAACGTTTATTTAAAAACACTCTGTATTTTGCAGAATGGTAAAAAACAGTAAATTGTTATTCTGATTTAACAATTTTTACATTAATAATTTGATTTCTATTTAACAGTTGACAGTTATATTGTACCGACTTATTAGTTTTAGTTCTAATAAATTTTGTTGGTTAGTTACATAAATAAATTAAGTAAAAATGAAAAAATAACTTGTTATTTAAGGAAGGTGGAAAAATCATATGTATAACATGTAGGTCTGGATCCCGCGTATGAAAAAAAAGTTGATTAATAGCAAGCTGAAAATTTGTTAATAGCTTAAGGGTGTCTAGTCGGATAAACTTTGATATATGGGAACACTGGAACAGGGGCAATTTTAATTGTGGAACAGGTTAAAAATTTGGAACGGCCAGACCACGAAAACGGCACATTTATTTTGTCCGACAGAATAGACTTAAACTCTCCGAACAGAGATTAAACTCTCATGCAAAAATCAGACTGCTATTTATCACCTGTCATAATTCCTATCATTTGACATATTCTACATGTTCCGCTCATTAAAATGCCCATTTAGTGATGAATAGCAGTCTGATTTTTGCATGAGAGTTTAATCTCTGTTCGGAGAGTTTAAGTCTGTTCTGTCGGACAAAATACATATGCCGTTTTCGTGGTCTGACCGTTCCAAATGTTTAACCTGTTCCACAATTAAAACTTCCCCTGTTCCAGTGTTCCCATATATCAAAGTTTGTCCGACTAGGCACCCGTAAGCTATTAACAAATTTTCAGCTTGCTATTAATCAACTTTTTTTTTCATACGCGGGATCCAGACCTAATGGGAGTAAAGTACTTTTCCTCCCTTGAATTATTACTGCCCTCCGCTACGTGTCGGGCAGTAAACTTCATTCTCGGGAGGAAAAGTTGTACTTTCCTCCCTTGTTATACAAATAGCTATTATTTCATCGAATTGTCGCGTTAATTTCATTAAAACAGGAACACAATAAGATATATTTGAAATAAATTAGTAAATAATATCTAAATATTAGTTTATTGCATGTATTATAATTACTTTAGGGACATATTAACATATCTAAATTAACACGCGTGAGGAAAAGTAAAAAACGCGTGCGGAAAAGTAACACGCGTGCGGAAAAGTAACACGCGTGCGGAAAATTGAAACTTTCTAAACTAAAATGCTTGCGCGAAAGTAGACATTTTTGCACGCTCGTAGAAAATAGTATATTGTGCAACAAGTGCAGAAAGGTACTAATTTGTCACGAGTTTGAAAAGTTGCGGTACGAGCGCAAGCGAGTGCCGCAATTCTAACGAGTGAGAAATTACCTTTCTGCACGTGTTTCACACTATACTTTTTTTACAAGCACAGATTTTCCTAAAAATAAAAATCACAATTTCCAAACGACGATTAATTATAATAGGTACCTATTTGATAAATTTTAAACTCTATTTAATTAATACCTACTAATCAATTTAAATTCCTTATACCTAAATAAATTGCACAGAAATCAGTTAAAAAATTAATGAACTGCCTTAATTTGTTTAAATTTAAACAATTATTACACATTATTGACATTATATTTATGCAGTCACGGATTTACACAAAACCTACTTCATTCGACGTCTCTTGCACAGGTTGCTAAATCCTTATTGGTTATTTGATAATTATAAAATGTTTAATAAGAATAAAATTGTAAAATAAAACAGTTGTAACATCCATAATTTAGTTTCTATGCTATAGTTAAATATAATAATTGTCTTATAGGTTATATATTTGTCTAAAGTTTAACCACGGATGTAAACAGAATATAACGTTACTCAGAATGCGGTAGTCCACGGATGTAAACAGAATATAACGTTACTCAGAATGAGGTAGTCAACTGTGCAGAAAAGAACTTTGCGGTACAGAAACGTCACTTTGCGGCACAGAAACGTCACTTTTCTGCACACTAATGTCAAATATCTTATACTGTGAGAAAATATCAAGTTTGCTAACATAAAACCGTGCAGAAAAGTGCACTTTGAATAGTGGTTGTAGAAAAAAACAATAAAACAATAAATGTTAATAAATATTTCCTTTACACATTTCTGAAATTTTACTTTTTAATTTTTTTTGGTTAGTTAGTACAAAAAATGGAAGAAAAAGTAAATAGAATAAAATGTAACTGAATGCCGTTAAGACAATTAGATGGTGACGCTGTAGCGAGGCTTATTCGACCTCCTAGTTGTCAAATGAGTAAAAATCGTACTTGATGGCGGTAAGAAATCAAGTCAACCTCGTACAATATTTTTACAATAATTTGACTGGAGCACTCTATAATGATTCAAACGGTGCCAATAACATTAAAAATGGTTCAAAAATAAACATTTTACAGCCTTAATAGGTAGGTCATACCAGGGCCCCCGCAAGGCTGAGGGGTGCCCGCGTGCGACACATATTTTAGCGCCCTTTAAGTCTACTATATCTGGGGGGTAGGGTGCTTTAAATGTAACTGATGTTCGGCTGTTGTAATTCTTCCTTCGATATTTCTAGGCACGCACTTTCCCCATCGGAGCAGACGAAGTTTGGTAATGCAGAGAGGACGACCACACTTCTACTATATAAACACTGGTTTAGGTATTAGGGTGAACTTTATTGATTATAAACTACACAAAAATATAGCACTAACATAAACTAAACTAACTACAGCGGAGAGTGACAAAATCTGAGAGCGTTCGTTGCGTTGTCGATGTGAGTGTTGTGAGTTGAATGTGCGTACTTTACTTATTGTGCGGTTGATGCGTGATTGAATCTCTCGCTTGCTAGCGGCTATAAAAATTGACCTATTTTTTAAGTACTACATCTGGAATTCTTAACAAATTTGTATTAAAACTACAGCGGAGTTATAGCCGCGGAAATAAAGTAAAAAATCTTATTACTAATTACAACATCCTCCCCCCCGGAGACGACCCTGTCGTCGAATTAAACCAAATTTTTATTGTCAAGGGGAAGGGGGCAAATCTTTACAATAGGACGAGTATATTCCCCGTCCTGAGTTTTAACTCTTACTACCCTGACTTTACCGTCAGGCCCGGGAAATACTTCCAAAATTCTTGCTAGTTTCCACTTTAGAGGGGGTAGGTGATCATCCTTAATCAGAACTAACAAGTCTTTTACCAGATTGGGTTGTGTTTGGTGCCACTTGGGTTTATTTTGGAGTAAATTTAGATATTCTGTGGAAAATCTGTTCCAGAAATTTTGTTTTATCTTACAGCTTAACTGCCAGAATGACAGTTTATTGTCAGGGAGAAGGGTGACGTCGATTTCTGGAATGGAGGTGAGTGGCTCACCGATTAAAAAATGCCCGGGAGTCAAACAAGTGAGATCATCTGGATCAGTAGAGAGGGGGGACAAGGGGCGAGAGTTTAAAATTGCCTCTATTTCGGCAAGAACTGTTAAAAATTGGGCAAAGTTTAAAGATAGGTTTCCTACTATGCGTCTGAGGTAGAATTTAGTGGATTTTATGCCAGCTTCCCACAGGCCACCCCAGTGCGGGCTGTTAGGGGGTATGAATTTCCATTGTATGCTTTTGTTTGAAAGAGAGTCGGCAATGGAGCTGGAGTTTTTCTGATAAAAGGTATGAACTTCGTGAAGAGCATTGTTTGCTCCTACAAAATTAGTGCCGTTATCACTGAAGATGGCAACCGGAGTGCCCCTACGGGCAACAAATCTTTTGAGAGCTGCCAAAAAGGCATCAGTGGAGAGGTCAGTTACCAACTCCAAGTGAATAGCCTTTGTATTCATACATACAAATAGGGCTACGTAACTTTTGTGGATTACAGAGGAGCGCAAACGTGATTCTTTTAGGGAGAATGGACCTCCCATATCAATTCCCGTATTAAGGAAGGGCCTAACAATAGCTGAGCGTTCAGGGGGCAAGTTACCCATGACCTGGGTACAAGGTATACCTTTAAATCTAGAGCAAGTGATGCAGGAGTGAATAATAAATTTTATCTGATTCAAAGCTTTGATGGGCCAATACTTAAGACGCAAATTAGAGAGTACGGCTCTAGCGCCGGCGTGAAATAATCTTAAATGTTCAAATTTAATTAGTAAATTCACATAGGGATGCTTTTGGGGGAGTAAAAAGGGGGTGCTTTTGAGAATAGGGGATATATGCATTGGCTAATCTTCCACCTACTCGTAGTAATTGATTTTCATCCAAGAATGGAGAGAGAGAGTAGATACTACTATTTTTCAATTCTTTTTTATTTTTTAGAGCTAAAGCTTCCGCTGAGAAGACTTGATTTTGAACTATTCTTTTTTATTTTTTAGAGCTAAAGCTTCCGCTGAGAAGACTTGATTTTGAACTATTCTGACTATAGTCAAATCTGTCTCAGTTAATTCGTCAACGGAGATATTTCCAGCGAGTTTAGAGCTTTGGGGCTTACAATTGTTTATAAACCTAAGACAGTAAACAAAGGTGCGTCTTAGGCGAGTGAGAGAAGAGAATCTTTCGAGAGTGGGTTGCCAGAAATTTTCTATAACTTTAAGGGAGGTTAGTGCAACTTTTCGTTGCTCGGGAGGATCAGAAATCTCGGAGAATGCACTAATTTTATCGTATTCTATTACGTGGTTATGTAAAAACGGTGGGCCATGGAACCAAAGATCGTGTAATTTTTTATCAAAGTTACCACGACTTAACATATCAGCTGGATTAAATTGCGACTTGACGTGCCGCCACTGGAATTTATTAGTCAGCTGTTGGATATGAGTTACTCTGTTTTGAACGAAGGTCGTCCAGCGCGAAGGATGACCTTTGACCCATGAAAGGGCTACTTGAGAATCTGTCCATAAATTTACCGTGAAAATTGTTAATTTATTTTCGAATAATTTAATATTCTTTGAGTGAGCTGAGACAGTATTAACATACCGTTTAATTCCAATTTCGGGATAGATAGGGGTTTGCGTATAGGTGCTACGCGAGATTTTGAGGTGATGAGACTACATGAAATGTGATTATCACTATACAGGGCGCGTAAATAAATTACTCCTCCATAACAAAGGAGCGAAGCATCTGAGAAGGCATGTAGCTCTATCCGAGTGACAGTTTTATTTTGGAAAAGGAATCTGGGAATTGAAAGATTTTGCAATTGACGGATGCTTAATATAAATTTATTCCATTCAGAAATAAGAGATGCATCTGTAATAGGGGTGTCCCAATCTATTTGTTTCAACCATAATTTCTGCATTATAACTTTCCCCTGAACGATAACGGGGTTCACCAAACCCATGGGGTCGAAGCACTGAGCTATAGCAGAGAGAATATTACGTTTTGTAATACAGGGGAATTTTAAATTGAGGGGAACTGAAATTTGCAAAATGTCTAGATTTGGTTTCCACTTCAAACCTAACAATTTACAGGGCGATTCTTCTAAATTCATGTCTTATTCGACAGTACTATTTTGCGAGATATTCTTTAAAAATTCCTGCGAGTTTGAGCACCATTTGTGCAAGGAAAATCCGAAGTTTCCTAGGAGAGAGTTCAGTTCATTATAGAGAGCTATCAGATCTTCTAGAGAATCCGATCCGGACAAAATGTCGTCAACATACGTCTGTTCTAGTAATGAGCCCGAGGCTCGAGGGAAATTTTCGTTTCTAAGAGCAATATCTTTCAGTACTCGTGTACTGATAAAGGGAGCGAAGTTCTCACCAAAACAAACACGTTCAAGTTCAATACATTGAAGAGGGTCAGAGGGACTTGCTCTCCACAGGAGATTTTGCAAAAATCTATGTTTAGGGGCTATTTTTATTTGTCTAAACATACGCTCAATATCGGTGGTTAACACAAACTTAAACATTCTGAACCTAATTAGAATATCGTACAGGTCTGGTTGTACTTGGTAACCTTTGAGAGCGGTGTCGTTGAGAGAAATACCGGAAGTGGTTTTGGCGCTAAAATCAAACACAACACGTAGTTTAGTGGAGGAGCTCTGCTCACGCACAACATATAGGTGGGGGGTAAAATATTTTCGTTCGTTAAATACATTAAGAGTGGTGAGAGGGATTACTTTGGCATGTGAGAGGGTGAGATATTCATCTATAACTTTCTGATATTCTGAGAAGAGCGAGGGGTTACTATGGAGCTTTCGTTCTAGGGCTAAGAACCGTTTTTCGGCAGAATAATAAGAGTCGCCTAACTTTGTATACTCTTTCGGGGTTTTAAAAGGGATTTCCACTTGGTATCTACCATCTGCGAGAATTTGAGTAGTGGAAACGAATATCTCTTCAGCCAGACTTTCTTCGGGCTTAAGAGGAGTGTCACAGGGAAGTTCTTCGGTTTCAAAGAACTTTACTAAGAGCTTTTCTAGAGGAGTTTCTACTTCATCTGGGGCGTTGGAAACCACATGAAATGAGAGAGAGCAATGCTTGTTAGTTGAGAGAGCATGATGAGGTATTACGCCAGCAATAACCCATCCCAAATAAGAGCTTAAGAGTATAGGGAGACCATGACCTAACCTAACGTTCGGTTCATTGTCCAACAAATCATAATAGAGATCACCTCCTACTAAAATATCTATATCTGAGGGTGTGTCAAAATCTGGGTCGGCCAAAGATGTGAGAAAATGAGGAGGAATATTAAGAGAGGTTGAATTTATTTTAAATTGTGGCAACTTTTTAGTTATCTTATCTATAACCGCACATGAGAGAGAAAATCTGATATTCTGATTGTGTATAGAGAGAAATTCTATATCCAACATTTCATTAGAGAGGGTAGTGTCATTGTCTGAAATTCCAGAGATATACAACTGTTGAGGGTATGTTGCATATCCTAAACGTTTACATAGGGAACGGGTGATGAACGAATTTTGACTACCATTGTCAAGGAGGACTTTTACCAGTAATCTTTCGCCATATCTGGTATATACAGCGACTTTTGCTGTGGTCAGTAGTACGTGAGCTTGTCGAGTCTGGGAGTGACAACTTACCGAGTTACCAGTTGGTTGAGATGCTGAACTGCTGGAGGAATGAACTTTTATAGGCGGGATCTGAGAAGCTGGAAGAGGGTTTACATTTCTTTGTGAGTAAGGAGCAGAGGGAGAACCACCAAATACATGGGGCGAACTATTTACATTAGATTTCGACGAAGAGGGAGTATTATACTGAAAATTTCTGTCCCCTGTATGATTTTGATGAATCAGACTGTGGTGCTTTCTACCACAAGAGCATGTGCGTGAGGAGGGACAGTTTTCAACCGTATGTTGAGTACCCAAACAATTAAAGCACAACTTTTTATTTTTAATAAAATCAATTTTATTTGAGTGAGGGAGTGAGCGAAGCTGCGGGCAATTATAAATCTTATGAGTGACATCGTTGCAGTAAATACATGAGCCAGGTCTTATCGTGGGGAGAGGACGCTGTTGCACATTTGAATGCAAATTTACTTTTCTATTGGGTTTAGGAGATTTCTTACTAGAGTTTGAATCCATATTCGATAACTTTTCTAAGAGATTACAACGTCTATCTAAATATTCAAAAAAATTATTTGTTGAGGGCAATTTATCTGGATCAATTTCTTCCTCAAAACCTCTTCTTGAAATGAAATCTATTTTCTGCTCGAGCATATAAACTAGGAGAGATTCAAACAGTTCCTCAGATGAATAACCTAAATTTTGTAGAGATAACAACTGTTGTTTGCACGTAGAAACGAAGTCTCTTAGATTTTGTGAGTTACATTTATTCATAGATTGTATATTTAGCAACGTGTGAAAATGAGAGTTAACTAGAGCTGTAGATTGACCAAATCTCTTTTTTAAAAGGTCTAGAGCGATTTTAAAATTTTCATTGGTGACTTTTAATGATTCAATTACTTTTAGCGCTTCCCCTCGTAATAGAGTTTTCAAATAGTAAAACTTTTCAACATCTGATTTTACTCTAGAGTTCTTTACAATTAAACTTTCATATAAATCATAAAAAGCTGCGAACTGCTGTGGGTTGCCGCTATATGTTTGGATTTGTATATCCGGTAATTTGACACCTGAATTTGATTCAACTGGGCTAGGGGTTAGAGCTAAATTTTGTTTGTTTGTAGTGAGTTGAGGGGTAAGCTTATCTATACATTTAATTAATGTAGCACGAGTCTTGTGAAATTTATTTTCTATTAACGAATCATCTTCACTGTCACACGTTGCCGGTAATTCAGCTGTACTAATTAATTCTAAGATACCATAATGATTTTGTACATATTTATCAAAATACTGATTTAAAGAATCTAAACGAGAGTGAAATACATTTACGTCAAGTTCAATGTTTTGATTATCTGCAATACAATTTGAGATCTTAGTAATTTGACCTTTTGCAGTTGCACGATTAGATTTCATCAATTCTAAAGACATTTTGTCGAGAATATAAAAACGAAATATAACAACGAGTATATAGGTTACAAATTAAAACAAACTAATAAAAACGAGAACAGAGATTTTACGATCTTAAACTGAAAGAGTCTACGATGTGTTAATTGATTAATATTGGTCGTGACTAATTGAAACTTTTTCGGGAATTCAATTAACGCTACTACGTAATACTGAGATGATTAAATCTTATATCTTTCTGGTTCACAAAGAGTTTTTTAAAATTAAAACATAACTGACCTTGCGGTGTTGCGATATAGTTTTTCCAAACCTGTTCTGTTGGGATGCAAACGACGACGATCGTGTAGGACGGAGACGGCTAGTGGGTATGGTGTATCAGAGTGAGATGACAAAATGAGAGCAGCTGCGGTGTGTTGTTGCTGGTCTTGCAACGATGTGGTGAGATTTCGACAACTGGCAACGTTGTCTGTCTTTGCTGTTCGAGCGCAATGACTTCGTTCCAACAAATATGAAATTGCGTGGTGCGGGGGACTGGAGCCTGGAACGGGATGCGGCGGGGGCGGCGGGTATGCTATGCTATATTTTACCTTTCTTCCGGGGTGAAGAATCTGGAGCTGGGGCCCTAATACCAAAAATCCGGCTCGAAGGACCACAAGAATGGGGGGTAGGGTGCTTTAAATGTAGCTGATGTTCGGCTGTTGTAATTCTTCCTTCGATATTTCTAGGCACGCCCTTTCCCCATCGGAGCAGACGAAGTTTGGTAATGCAGAGAGGACGACCACACTTCTACTATATAAACACTGGTTTAGGTATTAGGGTGAACTTTATTGATTATAAACTACACAAAAATATAGCACTAACATAAACTAAACTAACTACAGCGGAGAGTGACAAAATCTGAGAGCGTTCGTTGCGTTGTCGATGTGAGTGTTGTGAGTTGAATGTGCGTACTTTACTTATTGTGCGGTTGATGCGTGATTGAATCTCTCGCTTGCTAGCGGCTATAAAAATTGACCTATTTTTTAAGTACTACATCTGGAATTCTTAACAAATTTGTATTAAAACTACAGCGGAGTTATAGCCGCGGAAATAAAGTAAAAAATCTTATTACTAATTACAACAATACCCACTTATGAAATAAATCTATAATTTTTTATTTTTGACGAGCTCTTCTTAATTCTTAATTAAATTTAATTTTGAAAATGATCTCTCACAGAAGCAACAGACACAGTTAAAGTGAAAAGAAGTCTTACTGAAATAGTGATAATTGGTAAAGATGAAGTTAGATCTTTTCAAATATCTATTAAAGATTATTAAGAGGATTTGATGAGTCAAGTAATGAAAATAATTTTTAAAGCGTTTAACCCACTAAATAAATCAGTTGCACCAATATCCGCCTCCGTTTTTACTGGATCAGTTAGGTTTTGTTGAAGAGAAAGAAATCGTCACTTAATGTAAAAATATCACTGAAAAAACAAAAACTTTATCATAACCAGGCATTATGTCAAATCTACTATTTAACGAACTTAGTACTTGATCATTATTCTAATACTGTCTATTTTCTAAGTTAAAGGTATCATTATCTGCTTAAGATTCTCATAAATTTTAATTATATGAAATTTAAATAATAGCTTTATAGCTTTTATTTTACTTGACCATTTTGTATCACTTAGAGGTTTTGGATTTAATTCAGGAACATGAATTTTATAATACTCCTTCTATTTGTGGAGGAAGAGAAACATTCGTAAAATTCTTCTACAATAATAAAAAAGTTTACTATTTCATTTGACACTTTAGCAGCATCATTCAGTACTTTTAAGCTATGTGCAGTGCGTTGAACAAAAAAAGCTCGAGGGTTTTTCTACTCTTATCATACACGCATATTGGCACCGTCATCATACCCTTGACCTCTCGTGTCTTTTATAATTAAGGACGTAGGAGCAAAAATTCGCGACACTGTGTTTTAAATGCATTAATTTTTTTCGAATCTTGAGAAAAATAATAAGTATTTTTGAAAAATTTAAACGCAGAATGAAAGATTACGTGATTATCGAGGGCCAAAAGTCCCTTATAATAACAAAAAAGTTTTTTATGAGATATTTGAAATTAAAAATCACACTAAATTTTCTCTTTTTTTTTTTCTTCACCCCTGTAACTTATTCAAACAAACATTATAGAAATTTTCAGGGACTTTCGACCCTCGGTAATATTGCAATCTTTCATTCTGCGCTTAAATTTTTCAAAAATACTTATTAGTTTTTTCAGGATTCGAAAAAATTGAATGCATTTAAAAGACATTTGCGCGAAATTTTGCGCCTTTAAATTTAAATTTTGTAATGGTTCAACTACAAAATTAAATAGTCCTTCCCCTGTAGTGTCAAATATTAGGTAAAACTAAAAAACTCTCTTGTATTTCAACTTTTTTTAGAATTATCGTTTAATACTACATATCGCAAACTTATGCTTGTTTGCTTTTTATGACAGGAATATAGGATACAGTCCATAATTATTGAATAATATTTGGAACTATGCACTATACCGTTCATGCGCAATATTATTTTTTACTTTAAAAGAAATTCATTCTATCATTTACGCATAGTGCAAAATAGGTATTCGGATATTACATATATTATTTTAAATATAAAATAATAGTAATAATTATTATTAACACCAAATATAAAATAAATGAAAACCATGATGTTCATGAAAAAATTGAAACTAAAATTGTATAAAAAATTATTATCTCATTTAAAATAAATATTTCTTATTTGCCAAACCTTCGGTTTGGCGCCCTTTTGGGTTTTTGCGCCCGAGTGAGTCGCACGCGTTGCACGCCCGGTTACGGGGGCCCTGGGGCATACGCGGTTTACTGTAAAGAGACCGAAATAATTAGACCGAAAGCAGTAGACCGAACTCATTAGACCGAAAAGCACTTTACCGAAACCTCACTAGACCGAACAGCAGAAGACCGAAAAGCAGTTCTTTTTTACTTGTCGCCCTAAAAGAGATAAGACTAATGTAATTACAACTAAATGTTATTTGGATGGTTATTATAAACAGTTAAAATGGTGTTAACGTCACTCTACCCTTAATTTATTTTTACCTTCACTAATTTGTTTAACGGATGAAAATTATTTCAGATAAGACTGTACAGAGTAACAATTTACACAGTCTATACAGGGTGTCCAGAAACTCTACCGACAAATGAATACAAGAAATTCCTCAGATAATTTTAAGACAATTTAACCCAATTCACTTGGTCCGAAAATGCTTCCTAAGGGAGCTAGAGCTATTTGAAGATGACGTCTGGTAATTAGTTTTTCTTAAATAGCTCCGGAACGCTTCTATTTAAACAAAAACAAAAATTGGTATGCATATTTATCTTCCAGAGATAAATCGATTCCTTCCATTGCAAATTTCTAATACCGGTCATAGGCGTCCGTTTTGGGTAGGACAACGGTTACTTTATCGCATAACTTTTTTATCTTTAACTTTTAAGCATTTTTGACTCTGGATTATTAACTTGTAAGGTATTCCTGTACTAATAGATACTCTTGTTTTAAGACGATAGGATACACCGTTTTCGAGAAAAATCGATTTGAAATTTTTTTGTTTTTTAAGTTAAAAAAATAAATAAAAAAAAACTATTTAGAAAAACGTAAACTTGTACGTTTAATTATATTCCAGAGATGAATCGATTTTAATAATTGCGAATTTCTAGTATCGGCCACATGCGTCGGTTTTGGGTAGGTCAACGGTAATTTTATCGCATAACTTTTTTATCTTTAATTTTTAAGCATTTTTGACACTAGATTATTAAATTATGATGTATTCTGGTACTAAAAGTCACTCTTGCTTTAAATTGGTAAAAAACACGATTTCTTTTTAATTCATTTATCCAATTCAAAAAACGAAAAATTTTCAAATCGATTTTGTAGAAAACGGTGTGTCTTACCGACCTAAAGTAAGAGTACCTTTCAGTGCTAGGATACCTCACAATATAATAATCCAGAATCAAATTGCTTAAAAGTTAAAAACAAAAAAGTTATGCTATAAAATAACCGTTACCCTACCCAAAACGGACGCCTGTGACCGGTACTATAAATTCGCAATGGATGGAATCGATTTATTTCTGAAAGATAAATATGTGTACCAATTTTCGTTCTTCTAACTAGAAGCGTTCTGGAGGTATTTAAGAAAAACTAATTACAAGACGCCATTTTCAAAGAGCTCTAGCTCCCTTAGGAAGCATTTTCGGACTAAGTGAATTTGGTTAAATTGTCTTAAAATTACCTGAGGAATCTCCTGTCCTTGTTTGTCGGTAGAGTTTCAGGACACCCTGTATATAAAATAATACAAAAAAATACAATAAACAAAAAGACAGATATACAAAATCTTAGCATAATTTACTGCAAACATTTCAAATTTATTTACCATTTCGGTCTAATGCTGTTCGGTCTAGTGAGGTTTTGGTAAAGTGCTTTTCGGTATAATGAGTTCGGTCTACTGCTTTCGGTCTAATGATTTCGGTCTAATTGTCGTGTACCGGACGCACGCACAACGACAACAGACAGCACAGACAAAGATCTTGAGATTCTCTATTCTGATATTGAAAAGATCAAAAAAACACATAAAATCAGGTAACATCAACATATTTATGGGAGATTGGAATACGAAAGTAAGAGCAAAAAACAGTTTAGGATCCAAAAACGAACGAGGCACACGCTTTGTTGAATTTTGCTAAGAGAACAACCTGATGTTGTGAGGAACCAAATGATACCGCAATTATTAAAAAAGGTTTCGTATTGGTATTCCTATAAAAATGTGCTGTACACTCATTATACGTAATCAACGTAGTCACACGAACAGAGACATGCCGCTAGTGTTGCCCAAATGCAAGACCAAGACGAGACTTGGACAGTCTTGATCTTGGTCTTGCACCAGTACACCTGGTCTTGGTCTTGGTCTTGGTATTGCACTCCCAGTCTTGGTCTTGGTCTTGGTCTTGCAGCAAGAGTCTTGCAAGTCTCGCAGTTACCCACTAGCATATTGCTATTTATTAATAAACAACTCACATTAGGTGAGTTTGAACCCACGATCTAAACTATCCCTGCCTATACTCTAACTAACTGGTCTATCTACAATGTCCCACGGGAGTCAGTCTGTTTCTTAATAAACGTTTGCATTTAATAACCTGACATGTGCTAAAACATGGTGAAAACACAAAAAACAAACAAATGACATAAACTTGACTGTATTTTAAAGAACATTATCTGTCTAGAAAGGGATTGATGGACTCTCACATTAGGTATATGAAATGAAATGAAAAAAAATACAAATTAAATTACAGCACAGTACACAATAGCTTTGACACTATTATTAGTTGATAATTTTTGTTTGCTATTACATAGTTGAAAATTTTAAGATTGACTTTTTTTTAACAAGAATTAATACAAAGTAATACACGGAGTTAACTTAAATAACATTTATACAGAGTGAGTTTTATGTATGGAACGCCTCAAATATCTCGGAAACGACTTAAACGATTTTTATAGAATTTGGTGGGTAAAGGTCTTCAAATGCGGCCGATATTATAGTGGTAATTACAGATTGTTGCCAGATCTTGCGTTTTTTGAAAATAAAATGAACTTTCGTATTTCGAATAGAATACCCTGTATATTTTTGCATTTTGAACCATAGTAACTACTAATTAATTTTCATGTAATATTTCCTATACCGAAATTCTGTAATTTCTGAGTTATTTCTATATATATTTAAAAAAAAATTAAACGAATTATAAAAATCAATTGTTTCAGCCCTGGCAGACTTATTTTAGGTTCTTTCAATCATGTGGAACAAAAAAGGTATTTTGTAGTTTTTGTCTAAAGTTATTCGTTTCCGAGTTATAAACAATTTAAAACTGAAAAAAATCGAATAATTACGATTTTCAAGGCTCAAAAACACAAGTAAAAAATATTATTTTCGATATCTCGAAGTGCCTAAACTGAAGTTTAAACTTTATTTTTCAGTTGTCGATAAGTAATTTGTTTATTTCATTTTAAAAAACATTGTTTTTTAGTTTTTAATGCAGTCCGATCGCCCATCCTCTCATAAGTTCTTCATTAACTATAAAAAAAACAATGGCAAAATCACACATCGGCCAATATCTCTTTTTATATAATAATAAATATCTCTTTTTTTTTGAAATTTGAAGGATTTGTAACATTTTACCGTGCGCGAATGGACTATACAGGGTAGCAGGCATTATCTTATCTAGTGCTTTTTCAGCAAAAATTTTGTTTGGCCGATTGATCTAATATCTAATTGCACACCATGCAAACAGTTTATAAGTAGGACGTTTAGTCTTTACGATATGGATAAGGAAAAACAATTGAGTAGTTGTCCGTAACAGTGAATATGGTATTCGTATTATATTTTTATCACCTTATAGGCGACATACTTCTGTAAAAGTTTCAATGCGATATTGTTATACTGCCGTGTCGTGTCACACAACACAAGAAGATTATTTTATGAAAGGTTGCTATTCTCAAAATCTAGACAATTGCTCAATTGTAATTAATTTCGGAGCGAAGGCGTCGTCCGATATTAGGAAAGAATGAAATATTTTATTTTTACATTGTATAATAATTTATTATGACCTCTGATTACGTATCCAATAAATAAGTGTTCATATTTTTAATTCGGTATGTATGTTCATCGTATTGTTCATAATGCGGATAAATCCAATTTTCCAAATTTTTGTTACATATTTTTTTGTATCTCATAGTCTCTAAGAATATACCTGAACTAATATACAGGGTGTAACAAAAATACAGGTCATAAATTAAATCACCTATTCTAGGACCAAAAATAGTTCGAATGAACCTAACTTACCTTAGTACAAATATGCACATAAAAAAAGTTACAGCCCTTTGAAGTTACAAAATGAAAATCGATTTTTTCCAATATATCGAAAACTATTAGAGATTTTTTATTGAAAATGGACATGTGGCATTTTTATGGCAGGAATATCTTAAAGAAAACTTATAGTGAAATTTGTACACCCCATAAAAATGATAGGGGGGTTTTATTCCCTTAAACTCACCCAAACTTTTGTGTACGTTCCAATTAAATTATTATTGTGATACTATTAGTTAAATTCAATATTTTTAAAACTTATTTGGTTTTTAGTATTTTTTTGACAAGGCAGTTTTTATCGAGTTGCGGCTTCTTTTCTAATATGTTTACGTAGATATTTTATGGGGGTTTTGTTCCTTTAAACCTCCCAAATGGTTGTGTACGTTCCAATTAAACTATTACTGCGATACCATTAGTTAAACACAGCGTTTTTAAAACTTTTTGCTTCTTTGTATTTTTTCGATAAGGCACATTTTATCGAGATGTGACTTCTTTTTTAATATGGTTCAAAATATACCTAAAAATGTAAATCATAAATAAATTTTCCTATTATTATCAAGTCTCCATAGTCGTACTTAACCATATCACAGATGAACATAACATATATGTGGCCATATACAAATATGTGGTGGATTTGACAAATATTATGCAAAATATCTCGACAAATACTGACTTTTCGAAAAAGTACCAGGAGGCAAAGAAGTTTTAAAAGCATTGTGTTTAACTAATGGTACTACAATTATAATCAAATTGAAACGTACACAAAAGTTTGGGGGGTTTAAAAGAACCAAACCCCCATAAAATTTTTATGGAGCATCTAAATTTCACTATAATTTTTTCTTAAGATACTACTGTTATAAGAATGCCACATGTTCATTTTCAATAAAATATCCCCAATAGTTTTCGATATATTGGAAAAAATCAATTTTCATTTTGTAACTTCAAAGGGCTGTAACTTTTTTTATGTGCACATTTGTACTAAGGTAAGTTAGGTTCAATCGAACTATTTTTGGTCCCAGAATATGTGATTAAATTTATGACCTGTATTTTTGTTACACCCTGTATTATTCCATAAAATGACACTCAAACTGCAAGACGCAAGAGTCTCGCAGGCTTAGTCTTGTTCTTGCTCAAGTCTTGCACGGTCAGTCTTGGTCTTGGTCTTGCTAAAATAAAGCGGTCTTGGTCTTGGTCTTGGTCTTGTTAAAGCGCAAGAACAAGACCAAGACTGCAAGACCAAGACCGATTTTGGGCAACAGTACATGCCGCATGCAGCCGCCTGACAGACTAGTAAATACCTACAACTTAATTTTTATAATAACTTTAAAAGGAGTGAATATTTATCCTTACAAATCAGGCCACTGTTAAGCAATTAACAGTATTTAATACTGGAATTCGTATTTGTATGTCAGAGGCCGAAACGTATAGTCTGGGCTGTTTATCGGAGAATAGGCCATTTTTGGGAAAAGTTATTTACCAGCAATTTTATTGCTGAAATCGAATCTTATGATGGTATATATTAATAATATAGGTATGCAAAGTCCGCAGATAGTGTGCTACTTTTTTTATAAACAAAATGGCGCCCGAAAAATCGTGTTTTTTTCAATTTTTGCTCTATAACTCCAAAGATTTTAATTTTACACCAAAAACATTCAAATAAAAATTCACCGCAATTCAATTCTGCATAGAGACGTGTTTTTTCTGATTCACTTCGACGAAAACTTTCCCCGGAAAAAGCGGGTTTTTTCAACAAAATGTTTAGGTTTCAATTAAAATTTTAGGTAAGTAATTGTTAATCAATAATTAAATAACTTGGTAATGTAAAAGCCCTTTTTGTATAGATTATAATTCCAGAAGATGATGGAAATTAAATGAACAGTTTAGCAACAATTGAAATGTAAAATAAAAATTTACGGTCGCTATAATAACGACAATAATTACGGTGCATGAGAATCACTATGATTTTTTCATAAAAAGGTACTATGCCTATCTAATGTACTTTACACAATTGAAATTGGACTATTTAAGCGGCCTCAGGAATATTTTAAAGTTATAAAGAATTTTTTCGCTTATAAACAAATAGAATATTTCGGAAAATATTAAACTAAATTAAATTGTAAAAACGGTATTCGAAAAAAAGCGGCAGTGCGCTTGTTCTAAAAGAAAAACGTTTAATTATGAGTAGTTCCTGAGATACAACTGGTCAAATTTGACCGGAATTTACGACAAAGATATAAACAATAGGACGATAATTTTCAAACCATCACCTTTTTGTTTTTGTCCTCTTTCTTCACACCAATTTTCATATCCTTAAAATACTCATAACATACATTATTATAATAAAAACTATCGATAATACGTGTGAAAATTGCCAAAAATAGCAAAATTTCAATCAAAAATTAGGTTGGAGAAAATGTAACACTAAGGGCCGGTTGTTCGAACGCTAATCAACAATGTTCATTATTAAATATTTAATTACTGTCACCAAAACTGTCAATGTCAACTTTGTTTGGGTTGCTGAAAACATAATTAATTATAATTATAAGATTTATTATTAATTATGTTAATAATTATTGTTATATTAATTGATTATAGTCTCAGAATTGTAATTAATTATGTTTTGACAACCCAAACAAAGTTGACATTGACAGTAATTAATTATTTGATAATGATCATTGTTGATTAGCGTTCGAACAACCGGCCCTCAAAGTTCAAAATCGGTATACGTTAAAAAAATGCATTTTCTCGGTTTCCCATGGAGCAATTTCCTTCATTCTTTTTTTTGTTCCCAAGTAACTCGAGTAGAGCCATCGAACTAACGCATTATTAAATGTCAAACTTGCTTGTGTTTTGTTATAATAAATTAATTTATTTATTATAACACAAAATTTTAATTTGTTTAAATAAAAATTGTTTAAATAATTATACAGCTTTCAAACGAGAATATTTATGTTTTTAACTTTAAAAGGTACACTTGTAGTAAGTTTATCTAAAAAAAGCCTACAACTGGAAAAATATGTAGTTTTCTGTTCTTATAAATAAATTAATCTATTATAACAAACCAAAAGCAAGTTTGACATTTAATAATGCGTTAGTTCGATGGCTCTACTCGAGTTATTAGCGAACAAAAAAAGAATGAAGGAAATTGCTCAATGAAGAGCCGAGAAAATGCATTTTTTTAACGTAAACCGATTTTGAACTTTGAGGGTTACATTTTCTCCAACCTAATTTTTGATTGGAATTTTGCTATTTTTGGCAATTTTCACACGTATTATCGATAGTTTTTATTGTAATAATATATGTTATAAGTATTTTAAAGATATGACAATTGGTGTGGAGAGAGAGGACAAAAATAAAAAGGTCAAAATAAAAAGGTGATGGTTTGAAAATTATGATCCTATTGTTTATATCTTTGCCGTAAATTCCGGTCAACTTGACCGGTTGTATCTCAGGAACCACTCGTAATAATTAAACGTTTATTCTTTTAAAAGAAGCGTCCTGCCGCTGATTTTCGAATGCCGTTTTCATAATTTAATTTAGTTTAATATTTCCCGAGATATTCTATTTGTTTATAGGCCAAAAAATTGTTTATAAATTTAAATTATTCCTGAGGCCGCTTAAATATTCCAATTTGAATTATGTAAAGTACATTAGATAGGTATAGTGTCACCATTCCCTTTGCCTTATCCCTATGCGGGGTCGGCTTCCCTAATTGCATTTCTCCACACAATTCTATCTTGGGCCATATCAATGTTAATCCCCTTTACCAACATGTCCTGCCTTATCGTCTCCCCCCAGGTCTCCTTTGGTCTTCCTCTCCTACTCCTTCCAGGAATCTGCACTTCAGCTATTCTTCGTATTGGGTGGTTAACGTCTCGACGTTGAACATGACCAAACCATCTTAACCTATGCTCTCTCATTTTGGCATCAATTGGTGCCACACCTAGACTTCCCCTAATATACTCATTTCTAATTTTATTCTTCTTTGTCACTCCACTCATCCATCTAAGCATTCTCATTTCCGCCACATGCATTCGCTGTTCCTCTTTCTTTTTCACTGCCCAACATTCAGTTTCCTACATCATAGCTGGTCTTATGGCTGTTTTATAGAATTTTCCCTTCAGCCTCATTGGAATTTTTCTGGCACACAACACACCACTCGCTTCTTTCCACTTCATCCATCCAGCCCTAATTCTACTGCATGCATCTCCATCTATTTCTCCATTACTCTGTAATACCGATCCTATGTACTTAAAACTATTGCTTTTTACAATCATTTCACCATCCAAAGATACCATTTTATTTGTTGTAGCTCCATCTTTAAATGAACATTCCAAATACTCTGTTTTTGTCCTACTAAGTTTTAAACCTTTTTCCTCCAGAGCTTGTCTCCACTGTTCCAGTTTTTGTTCTAAGTCTCTTTCACTATTTCCTACTAACACGACATCATCAGCATACATTAAGCACTATGGAATGTTACCCTGTATTTTCGCTGTTATCTGGTCCAAAACTAATGAGAATAAATACGGACTAAGCACAGAACCTTGATGCAATCCTACTTTCACGTGAAATTTATTAGTCTCTACCACACCTGTCCTAACACTAGTCGTTACTCCCTCATAGATATCCCTCACAATCTTTACATATTCACCAGGGACTCCTTTCTTATTGAGTGCCCACCACATAATCTCTCGAGGAACTCTATCATATGCTTTCTCAAGATCAATGAATACCATATGAGCGTTTGTTTCTTTACTCCTGTATTTTTCCATCAACTTTCCAAAATTGCATCTGTTGTTGATCTACCCTGCATAAAGCCAAATTGATTCTCGGATATTTCGGTCTCTTCACGTATCCGTCTATCAATTACTCTTTCTCATATTTTCATGGTGTGGCTAAGCAGTTTTATAGCCCTGTAGTTTGTACATTGTTGTATTTGTAAACTTGTTTTTGTAAACAGGTACCAGTATACTGCTTCTCCATTCGTCTGGCATTTGTCCAACTTCCATAATTCTATTAAATAGACCTGCTAGCCACCTTGTTCCTGTCTCTCCCAATGCTCTCCATACTTCCCCAGGAATATCATCTGGTCCTACCGCTTTTCCTTTCTTTATTTTTTGAAGCGCTTGAGCCATTTACTCGTTGGTTATTTTGGTGATCATTGCTGCTACTGTCTCCGTTGACTCTACAGGCTGTCTGTCAAATTCTTCATTTAATAAGCTGTCAAAGTACTTTCTCCATCTCTTTTTGACATCCCTTTCGTGAACTAGTATTTTATTATTTTCATCTTGGATACATCTAATCTGATTAAAATCTTTTGCTTTCTTTGCTCTCTGTTTGGCTATTTTATATATCTTCGTTTCGCCTTCCCTGGTATCAAGTTGATCGTATAGGTTTGAATACGCTTCTGCTTTAGCTTTTGCTACTGCTACTTTCGCTTCCTTTTTGGAGACCATATAGTTTTGAAGATCTATGTCCGATCTGGTTTCTTGCCACTTTTTATATAATTTTCTCTTCTCTTTTATTTTTCCTTGTACTTCATTTGACCACCACCAATTCTCTTTATCCTCAAACTTCTTTCCTGTGTATTGGTAGATAGGTATAGTGTATTTTTATAGGTAGTCCTGTGTAGATAGGTATAGCGTATTTTTATGAAAAAATCATAGTCATTCTTATGCACCATAATTATTGTCGTTATTATAGCGACCGTAAATTTTTAATTAACAATTCAGTTGTTGCTAAACGGTTCATTTAATTTCCATCGACTTCTGGAATTATAATCTATACGAAAAGGGCTTTCACATAACCAAGTCATTTAATTATTGATTTACAATTACTTATCTAAAATTTTAGTTGAAAATTAAAGATTTTGTTGGAAAAATCCGCTTTTTTCGGGGAAAGTTTTCATGGAAATGAATCGGGAAAAACACGTCTCTATGCAGAATTTAGTTGCGGTGAATTTTTATTTGGGTGTTTTTGGTGTAAAATTAAAATCTTTGGAGTTATAGAGCAAAAATTGAAAAAAACTCGATTTTCGGGCGCCATTTTGTGTATAAAAAAAGTAGCACCCTATCTGCGGACTTTGCATACCTATATTATTAATACATACAATAATAAGATTCGATTCCAGCAATAAAATTGCTGGTAAATAACTTTTCCTTGTATTTTGCTAATTAGCCCAGAGTAGTACTGAATGGTTTCCGAACATCGCTATAACGTCTGTTAATGTCGTGATAATGGTACGTGCTTCAGAATGATTCTCAGTTTTGCAGAAAAAATTGTTATGGTGGAGTACTATTTTCGGTCATAGAGAAAAGGTCACGAAAACAGTAAAAGCTTAAAATCAACAATGATTTCAACAGGACAGGACCATAGGCGTAACCAGGATGATCCTAAGGGGGTTACAACTACTGGAAAGGGGGGATTACAACTACTTGAAGGTCTCTGAGGGGTATGGTGTTATACTCCTGTCAACTTACACATCCGAGGTTAAAAAAATCACATCAAGCTGAAAATTGGCAGGATTGTTCAAAATACCATCATAAATAAAATCTAAAAAGTCCCCATAAATCCGACACGAGTCAAAGGTCCCCAAATATAGTTTTTAGCGATTTTTGCAAAACGGTAAGTTTAATCATAAAATTAGTTCTAACAAAAAATGTAGATTAGATAATTATCTATAAAAAATATTTTATCACTTTTTTTCCTAATAGCCACTGTTTTTGAGATACAACGATTCAAAAGTTGTAATCGTCATAATATGCGCACACGTTTCCACACCACCTTTGAAGTAGTGTACTTAGCACGTTTTTTTAACGTGGTTTCCCCAGTAGGCCTATTCTACGGATCTGTTATGATTCTGTTTAATTTGAAGCTATTGAATAATTGATATTGGCAAGTGTGGCAAAGATGATAAAAGTTATAAAAAGCGGTATAAATTAGAAAAAAGCAAAATTTATCCAACTGGTTCATAATTTTCTAATACTTCTGCTTCCTCTTTTCCTTGTTCTTTTTCTTCTGTTTGTTCTTCTTCTTTTTGTTCATCCTGGGTGCATGTAAATTGCCGCAATAATGACACATCGCATGGCTCTTCTTCTTCTTCTTCTTCTTCCTTCTTGTATGTAGGCTTTAAAGCCTGTTTCTTCTTCAATATTAGCCTCCTAAATTGTTTAGGTTATCGCACCACTTTTTTCTTGGTCTGCCAATACTTCTTCGTCCATTTGGTGACTTATCTCGTGCTATTCGTACTATCCTATCCTCTTCCATTCTACTAATGTGTTCGTTCCACTCTTATTTCCGTTTTGTCACCCATCCATTTATGTCTTCTATATTGCATGATCTTCGCGTCTCTCCCTATCCAACAGACTTTTCCCTGATATTCGTCGGAGTATTTTCATCTCTGTTGTTTCTAGTAGTCGTCTCGTTTTAGATGTGTCAGGCCTTGTCTCCGCCGTGTATGTTAATATAGGTCTAATTGCTGCTTTATAGATTCTTGCTTTTGTGCCTTGTCTTAACTGTTTGTTCTTCCAGATTATGTCATTGAGGGAACCCGCCGCTTTACTTGCTTTTAAGCTTTGTTGTCGTACTCCCTCTTTAACATCTCCGTAACTGGTTATATCTATTCCCAGATATCTAAACCTTGCTTCCTGCTTTATTATTTTCCCATCAATTTCGATTTTACATCGCAGTGGGTATTTAGATGTTGTCATACATTTGGTTTTTTTGCTGATATTATCATATTGTATTTCTTGGCTGGTGTTTTGAAGATGTGTGTTAATCTTTGGAGATCGTCTTCTGTCTCGGCGATTAATGCGGCGTCGTCTGCATAACACAATACTCCGCCTGAGGATCATGAGCGCGTGAGCGGATTGAGTAGCTCAGAAGTCGCGTTCACACTCACAGCCGGTCCCAAGCTAGGAAAAAAAGAGGAGGGTTGATGGGCCAGGTTAGCATCCTACCCATTATAAAAGAAAACAAGGCTCAAAGAACCGGTATAAAGCCTCGGAAAAGCATGGCTCTTCGATAGAATCAAATGAATCCTCAATTGTTGGTGATTCAACAATATTCAACATTGAAACATGACCGATTTTGACAATTAGTGCATGCTACCGTACAAAACAGTCCAACTTTTTTGCAACCACATTTAGCGCTACATTCCTTTTTACAGTTGCAAAAAATTGTGTTCAGGAGTTTTTCCGGCGCAGGTGGGAGTATAATTTGAATTGGTTCTAATGAACTGTCGACTAATTTCCATCCCCAGTCTTTTGGATTTAGCTGATAACCAGGCCACACTTGAACTTGGTAATATACCCGAAAAAGGTGTTGATGAGCAGCCGCTGAGATTGAAGGAAGACAAGATAATTGCACTTGTTTTTTATTTCGAGTATTCTTAAACAAACATGCATATCGAAACTTATCTAAGCACATAGTTTTTTTAGGCGCTCCATACATAGAGAGAAGAAAGCTAATTCAGTTGGAAATAACTTCTTGTGGAGTTGAATTAGTTTCCTTAATAACATCAGCACATTTAAGTAATATAATTAGGTTTAACACGTATTTTCACTGCGGAGTAGTACTCAAGACTAATTAACACCTCGAGGGTGTCATCTACCTAAAGGATTTCGCCACATAGGAAGATAACGGTGTAATTTGCGTAACACTGAACAAACTAAATTTGCATAAAGTTTATTGTATATTGAAATGTTTATTAGTACTTAGCAATAAACATTTTGCCTAGAAAGTTGACTTTCAATATTATGTTCAAACCCTTTTGAGAAATGACTAGATATGGTGATAAGATTAGCCGACGTAACGATAGAACGTGTTTATTCCGACAAAACTCATATTTAAAAATTAAATAAGCCGTAAAATTAAAATAATAATTTTTATTCAAAGTACATCCCAATAGGGGGGTTATAACCCCCAAACCCCCCTGGTTACGCCTATGGACAGGACAACCTGTCATACTGCCAGTAAGTCTCTTCGAATACTGCGCGATCATTTTGGTAGTTGCCAGTCACCAGAAATAACGCCACCAGATGCGTACATATTATGGGGAATGCTAAAGAAGTCAAACAGATCCACCATCTGTCATTTAGGAATTTCGGACTAGAAATAAATAATTTTCTTTGCTAGAGGCAGTGGCGGATCTAAAAATTTGCATAAGGAGGGGAAATTTCAGTGAAGAAATAATCAAAAAACATAAAAAAGATAAACTCAGATTACATAAAAGACATAAATAATAACTTGTAAGCATTAAGTTTCCTTAATTTTCCTAACTAGCGTAATTATTGGGTTGAATTTGTCTGTCTGTGGTTTCTGTTTCATCTCAGCTAATATATTTTTATGTTTAAATAATTTTTTTCTTTAATTTTGGACCTTGCTAGGGGGGAAATTTTTCTCATTTTCCCTCCCCGTAGATACGCCACTGGCAAG
Organism: Diabrotica virgifera virgifera; assembly: GCF_917563875.1. NCBI lineage: Eukaryota > Metazoa > Arthropoda > Insecta > Coleoptera > Chrysomelidae > Diabrotica > Diabrotica virgifera. The sequence goes on along the minus strand of NC_065449.1, from coordinate 175,388,913 downwards.
AGAATCTTTAACATCTGTTGTATCGGGAACGTGCGTCGTCGTGGATAATGTTTGCAAGGTTATATTATGTATACTAGACATATAAATAATCGAATAAAGTAAAGAAACACATACGTAGTCACAATCATTTAATTTACTTGGACGACCGGTTTCGATCTCTACAATATTCAGATCATCTTCAGGTCGGCGTTACAAGTAGTTAAATGCTACAATTAAAGAAAGGCAGAGTTACAACAATGTCTGGTTGTATAAAAAGCTGATAGAAAACCCAAGACTTGGAAAAGTATATAAATGCTGATATTTCAAAACAGCAAACAAATACATATGTATGCATGCAGACGAGCAAACAGATACTCGTAACAGATACACGCACTTGCCTGTGGTCTATGACTATTTGTTAAATTGCATTAAACTTTAAAAATTTTAATTTTTTTGAAGTTTTGATCTACTTACATGCCGTTACAAGGAATGGGTTTTAAGTTCATCAATAACATATTTAAATGAACATATTATGCTAGAAGGTTAGCTAGGTGACGGACTGGGTAAGCGGACATGCTTCATAGGTCAAAACACAGTGAATTGGAATGGATCTTTAAGGCAGATTTGTTATGTGAAACAGGGATAGATGTATTAGCTATGAGAAAGACAACGTTTGGATGGAAGGTTCGTAAATGCAGCTAAAGTGCTGGTTGACTCTGTGTATGCACTTGTATGATTGTAAATGTTTTTGCTCTTAGATGTTTTGCGCTATGGGCAAAGGTCGAAGTAAGGAACTACACAATAGGTCTGATTCCTATTTTTTACAGAGATTCCTATTTTTTTACAAGAACAAAGACCTTTACAATCATATAAGTGCATACACAGAGTCAACCAGCACTTTAGCTGCATTTGCGAACCTTCCATCCAAACGTTGTCTTTATCATAGCTAATACATCTATCCCTGTTTCACATAACACATCTGCCTTAAGGATCCATTCCAATTCACTGTGTTTTGACCTACGAAGCATATCCGCTTACCCAGTCCGTCACCTAGCTAACCTACTAACATAATCTGTTCATTTAAATATGTTATTGATGAACTTACAACTAATTCCTTTTAACGGCATGTAAGTAGATCAAAAAATCAAAAAAATTAAAAGTTTAATGTAATTTAACCAATAGTCATAGACCACAGGCAAGTGTGTGTATCTGTTACGAGTATCTGTTTGCTCGTCTGCATGCATACATATGTATTTGTTTGCTGTTCTGAAATATCAGCATTTATATACTTTTCAAAGTCTTGTGTTTTCTAACAGCTTTTTATAGAACCAGACATTTGTTCTAACTCTAGCCTTATTTAATTGTAGCATTTAATCACTTGTAACGCCGACCTGAAGATGATCTGAATATTTTAGAGATCGAAACCGGTCGTCGAAGTAAATTAAATGATTGTCAGTACGTCTGTGTTTTTTTACTTCGTTTAAAATGAACACAAATATGCAACCTATTCAACATATTAATAATCATAAACATTTCATTATTCACTTCAGGACTGTTTATTTTGCCGCATACTGTATTAGGAATACATTAACCATGATGTCGATGGGTGCAATTGTTCGAATTATTAATAGTCCAGTCGGGTTAGACGAATAACAGGCCTAACCTTGCATTAGGAGCTGCCCCAAATTTTATTTTTCTAATCTTTAGGGAGGGTCAATATTAGTCCAAATTTAAAATCTCGACTGAATTCAACTGTTACGTTAGCCGCCATCTTGATTTTAAACGAGAACCGGTTTTGCTCAATATCTCCGCCATTTTCAATTTTTTGACAAAATTCGATATTTTCCGAGTTATGAGGGGAAAATAGTGACAGTTGGACCATAATTATTGTATTATTGAATTATCTCGTTTATTGTTAGTTTTACAACAAATATGTACCCATACAAAAATGAAGAGAATTAAATTCTACATAATTTTGATTTCTTTCATTTTTTTGCAAAAATTAATATTTAAGGTAGTACGTATGCGTTAATGGCCCGAGCGTAAGACCGGATTGATTTTATAGCAAATGTTTTTGTTCAATATCTACGTCATTTTCAACTAGAATTGTTCAAAATATAATTTCCTACAATTTATTTTTAACAATTTTTTTCATGCGGTTGATATTTTCCGAGTTACATGGGAAAATAGTAAAAAGTGGTGGGGGGAACATAATTATTGAATTGAATTTTGTTTGCAAGCTGCCCCAAATTTTATACTTCTATCCTTTAGGAGAGATCAATAGTAGTGTAAATTTAAAATCTCGACTGAATTCCGCGATTGCATTAGCCGCCATATTGATTTTAAATGAGAACTGTTGTTGCTTAATATCTCCGCCATTTTCAACTTTTCGACATAAATAGTGGGAGAGAAAATTGTTGGAAATGCAATTTCCTACAATTTCTTTGGCACAATTTTGTTATACGATCAATATTCTTCGAGTTAAGGGGGACAATAATGGAAGCGGAGGGGAAGCATAATTATTGAATTGTCTCATTTATTATTAACTTTACGACATAATTGTACATAAACAAAAATAAAGAGAATTATATTTTAACAAAATGTCTGGCTAATTGGATCGGCCAAGGCCATCAAATTCACAAAAAAAAATATATATTTTATACAATTTTTGAAACTTCCAATGAAACATCAACCAAACTAAGTATATAAAAGACATAAAAAGACATTATATGAATTAAGTTCACTTAATTTTATTAACTAGCGGGTTGTATTGGTTGAATTTGTTTGTCGATATTTTAAGTTTTATGTTAGCTAAAATGTCGTGATGTTTCAACATTTTTTTTTAAATTTTGGACCCTGTTGGGGTAATTTTCCCATTTCCCCCCTTGTAGACCCGCCACTGGTTCTCTCGAAAAATTGTAGTAAATCGCAATTGCAACAATTTCAGTTCTTACACTTTTTGTCGAAAAGTTGAAAATGGCGGAGATATTGAACAAAAACCATTGCTACAAAATCAATCAGGTCTTACGCTCGCACATTTACCACATACGTACTACCTTAAATATTGATTTTATCAAAAAAATTAACGGCATCAAAATTGTACAAAATTTAATTCTCTTCATTTTTGTATAGGTATATATTTGTTGTAAAACTTATAATAAACGAGATAATTTAATAATTCAATAATTATGCTACAACTGTCACTATTTTCCCCTCATAACTCGGAAAATATCGACCGCACGAAAAAAATTATAATAAATTAAATTATAGAAAATCGCATTTTCAACAATTTCAGTTTCTACACTTTTTGTCAAAAAATTGAAAATGGCGGAGATATTGAGCAAAAACGGTTCTCGTTTAAAATCAAGATGGCGGCTAACGCAACGGTGGAATTCAGTCGAGATTTTAAATTTATACTAATATTGGCCGCTTTCTAAAGATTAGAAGAATAAAATTTGGGGCAGCTCCAAATGCAAGGTCAAATGCTATCCCGACTGGGCTATAATCTTTTTGTCTGTATATCCTACAGTCTGTCACGTAGGCACGTCTCCGGTTAGGGGTTAATTGTAACCTAAAATGTACAAACCTTTTTAAAAAATTATGGTGCTTCACACATGTTCTAATCTTTGTCTTAAACAATTTTTGATCTTCCAGTGTAACAATCTCACCATCTAAAATATTTTTTATTTCGGTATTTAAACTTTTCCACTGAATCGAAATAAGGCACAGGATGTAAGTAACGCATAAATCAAAAGGTATTACTCCTGTAAGTCCGAGAAGCATAGCATAAAATTGATATGCAGCCATTGCATAATACGAAATACTTTGTGGTACATATATATCGAATCCAAGTACTTTTCTTCTAAAAACTAATGGTGGAAGTACAAAGGATGAACATGCAAATATTGTGGCGATTAGAAAAAACCAATTCACGAAGCTGGCATATCTTAATACTTTTTTACGATATTTTTTGTTCTCTTCAACATTGGAGTTTCCAATATCCCAAAAATAAAGCCTTCTTCTTTCCAGTAGTCCAAACATCATAGGCTGTTGTAAACCGGAACTAGCAATCTTTAGTGCAGTCTAAAAAATATACAATATCAACATAAATCTTCTAAGTATTCTCCTTTTCATGACCATTTTTCAGTGCGTCACAAATTATAGAAAAAAAAGGTAAGTCCGTGATAATACACATTTATGACATTATTTATTCTAACATGACATTTTAGTTAAATCTGACAGTTGTCACATTTTATTTTCAATTTGGAATAAAAACAAATCAATTGTGTCTATTGCATTTATAAAATGGTATTTTCTTTGATTTGTATAGTCTTATAAATTGTACAGATTATCTTGATAATATTATTATTTTATTTAATAAATAATTAATTCTTTTTTGATTATGGCGCCATCTATCGACTTGCCTTTTTTTCTGTCACATACAATTTAATGCGTTAGAGAGAAATCGAAAAACTGTTACGCACTGAAAAATGGTCATGAAAAGGACTATATTAAGAAAGTAATTTTTGTGAAATAATTTCAAATTGCTTATAAACTTACGTGCATATAAATCGGTCCACCTAAAAATTTGGTAATTTTTGAAGTCTCGTATTTCCTAAACCTGTTGGCCGATTTAAGTGTTTTTTTAGTATGTTATAGCCTTATTCTTCAGCAATATCGCTGTAATAATATTATTGCTAAACAGGTAAGTGTTATTTTATACCGGGTGTAACAATGATAGTGTGTTTTTTTCCTCAAAGTTCGGAACGCCCTGTGGAATATTTTAGCTTATACAGGGTGTTTCAATAATAATTGTCCATATAGTAACTGGAGAAACCTTAGCACAAAATACGAAGATTTAACCTAAAACACTTAAATAAAATGTTGTTCCTTACTGAGTTACAGGGTGTTTTATCTAAAAATTTAAAAACTATTTTTGCTTAGAATTTTAAAACTATTCGACGTATCCTTTTCATACTTGGCAGAAAGTGCGACTACTAGACACCCTACTAAATTGTGATAAAAAAACGTTTCTAGCTACTACCAGAGGCGTACGACAGGGGATGGTGAATGGTTGGCCCTTCTCAAATTCTACGCCACTGGAGCAATTACTATTTTAGTGCCATTTTTAGATTATACAATACTTGCTACGTAAATAATATACTCTTCATTGGTAACGATAAAGTCATTAGTTTTCGAGATATTTGAAGTTTAATATGAAACGGCACAGTTATTTTGATTAATTTATGATACGATTCATATGATTAAAATTTAAAAATATTTGTACCCAGTACTTTAAAGCTATTTGGCGTATCCTTATAATACTTGGCAGATAGTGTAGGTACTTTACACTCTACTAAATTAAAATAAATAAACGTTTCTAGCTACTACCAGAGGCGTACGACAGGGGATAGTGACTGGTTGACCCTTTCCAAATTCTATGCCACTGACGAAATTGCTATTTTAGTGTAATTTTTTGATTTTTCAATACTTTTTATGTAAATAATATACTCTTCATTCGTAACGATAAAATGATTAGTTTTCGAGATATTTGAAATTAAATATGAAGCGACACAACACACTGATCAAAATAACCGTGTCGTTTCATTTTTAACTTCAAATATCTCGAAAACTAATAACTTTATCGTTACGAATGAAGAGTATATTATTTTCATAGAAAATATTGGAGAATCCAAAAATTGAACCAAAATAGCAATTTCGCCAGTGGCGTAGAATTTGGAAAGGGTCAACCATTCACTTTCCCCCGTCGTACGCCTCTGGTAATAGCCATAAACGTTTGTTTAACATAATTTAGTAGTTTGTATAGTACCTATACATCCTGCCAAGTATGAAAAGGATACGTCTAATAGATTTAAAATGCTGAGCAAAAATTTTTTAATTTTTAGATAAAACACCCTGTAACTCAGTAAGGAACCACATTTTATTTAAGTGTTTTAGGTTGAATCTTCGTATTTTGTGCTAAGGTTTCTCCAGTTACTATATGGACAATTATTAATGAAACACCCTGTATAAAATATTGAAATTAAAACTTTACTGTAGCCGTAGGCTTTCTTAATATTCTGCTTTTTGATTTATTCGCTAATGTTGGATAATAAAAAAGTTAGTTATTTTAACAACTAGCAACGTTCTTCATCAATACAGGGTGTTTCTAAATAAGTGCGACAAACTTTAAGGGGTAATTCTGTATGAAAAAATAATGACCGTCAGGTTTAAAATCATATGTTCGCAAATGCTTCGTTTCCGAAATACGGGATGTTGAATTTGTTCGTACAATCTGACAATTTATTTATTGCTCTAAAACCGCATGAGATATACAAATGAAATTGGGTAGGTTTTAACAGGTAATTATTGCGCATTTTTTGGCATACAGTTAAGAATTTTATATTCACCATTGGCGTACATACGGGTAATATGACCGGGTAATATGACCCGTATGCACGCCAATAGTGAATATAAAATTCTTAATTGTATGTCAAATATGCGCAATAACTACCTCTTAAAACCCACCAAATTTCATTTGCATATCTCAACTGGTTTTAGAGTAGTAAATAAATCGTCAGTTTGTAAAAAAAATTCAACATCCCGTATCTCGAAAACGAAGCATTTGCGGACATATGTTTATAAATGAAACGATCATTATTTTTTATGCAGAATTTCCCCTTAAAGTCTGTCGCACTTATTTAGAAACACCCTGTATTGATGAAGAACTTTGCTAGTTGTTAAAATACCTAACTTTTTTATTATCCAACATAAGCATGTGAATCAAAAAGCAAAATGTTAAGAAAGCCTAAGGCTACATTTGAGTTTTAATTTCAATATTTTATATACGCTAAAATATTCCACAGGGTGTTCCGAACTTTGAGGAAAAAACACATTATCATTGTTACACCCAGTATAAAATAGCACTTACCTGTTTAGCAATAATATTATTACAGCGATATTGCTGAAGAATAAGGCTATAACATATTAAAAAAATCACTTAAATCGGCCAACAGGTTTATGAAATACGAGACTTAAAATATGACCAAATTTTTAGGTGGGCCGATTTCTATGCACGTAAGTTTATTAGTCCGAGGTGGACGTAACGTAACAAATAATTGGAAATATTTAGGCGATTCTAAAAAAGAATATAATAATTCCATTAGTGTGTTCAAAATAAATCTATTTAGTCCAGGCTGGATCGTCGCCCCCGTTAGATAAATTATTCCGATTCAATTTTTTTTGCATAAACTTATAGCCCTTATGACAAATCCACCGGTCAAAAATGCGGTACCGTGGTCAAAAAATTGTTTAAACAAATTCACAAAAATAATTTTTTCACTTCGAGCACATTTTATAGATCACTTTTGTCATTCTGGGCCAAAAAAATCTCTTGCAATGTTTCTCTAAAATTGACAAGAAATTTTTTTGTTGAGTTATACGCGATTTAAAATTTGAAAAATGGGATTATGGCCACTTTCAAGGCTTAATAACTCGGTTAAAAATAATTATTATGAAAGTTAGAAATTGATCACATCAAAGTTTAGAGCGCCCTCTACAATATCCTGAAGAAATTTTTATCTTTATTTTATTACTAAGCTGTTATTTTTAATTATTAACAATGAGCGCTAACAGAGTATTAGGCGGCCGTGAATGGCGAGTGCGAAAGACGTGCAATGCACAAACATAATTTTTTTAGATTACTTGGATCATTCTGAGCAAAAAACGTTTCTTGTGATTTTTCTCTAAAATTGATTATTCTTTAGTTATATGCGATTTAAAATTAAAAAAAACGCGGAAGTATCCATTTTCAAAGCTTAATAACTGAATTAAAAATAATTACAGTGGAACTTGGATATTACGGCCTCGGTAGTTACGTCAGCTCGGTTGTAACGTCAATTTTTCATAAGTCCGGCCAAAAACTATTCGATAACATTATTAAAAACCCGGTTTTAGCGGTAAAAATAAAGTAACCCTCGTCTATAGCGTCATGAAATTTTACAGTAGGTTCTTGTTTTTTCATTTTATGAAGAATAAAGTGCAATGCATTTCCAGCTTTGCGACATTGCTCCTTCCAAGAATGTGAGAAAGGCCCATTATGCTTTTGTGTACAGTTAGGTGACCCTGGCAGTTTATGATTTCTTATTATTTGTCAGTGCCATCATAAAGAGTCAAATTTTCTGCTGTAATAAAATAGTGCGAATAATGCTGTAATAAAATTTTGTATGGTTAAAATTTCATTTTTTTCTACCTCTTTTATAACGTCACTCTGATATAGCGTCATTTTTTTACTGGACCCTTCAATGACGTTATAGCCAAGTTCCACTGTATTATGAAAGCCAGAAAGTGACCAAATCATCAAAGTTTTAAGCTTCCTTTACATCTATAAGATTCTGAAGAAATTTTAGTCACTATTTTACTACTAGGATGTTATTTTTTGTTATCAACAATGAGCGCTAAGCGTATAAATAATGAGTCCGACGTCAATGTGAGTGCACCATTGGACGTCCGGAATGGTGCACGTCGTGCACTCAATTTTTATTGAGATATTTCGAATATTTGTCAAATCCACCACATATTTTGTATATGGTTAAGTACGATTATGGAGACTTGGTAATAATATGAACATTTATTTATGATTTACATTTTTAGGGATATTTTGAACCATACTAAAGAAGAAATCACATCTCGATAAAAGGTGCCTTTTCGAAAAAATGCAAAGAGGCAAAAAAGTTTTAAAAACACTGTGTTTAACTAATGATACCGCAGTAATATTTTAAATGGAACGTACACAAACAATTGGGGGGTTTAAAGAACAAAACCCCCATAAAATTTTTATGTAAACATATTCAAAAATAAGCCTCAACTCGATAAAAACTGCCTTATCGAAAAAATACTAAGAGGCAAAAAAGTTTTAATAATATTGAATTTAACTAATGGTACCACAATAATAATTTAATTGAGACGTACACAAAATTTTTGGGGGGTTTAAAGGAACAAAATCCCCATAAAATTTTTATGGGGTGCACAAATTTCACTATAATTTTTCTTTAAGTGGTTTCTGCCATAAGAATGCCACATGTCCATTTTCAATAAAAAATCTCCAATAGTTTTCGATATATTCGAAAAAATCAATTTTCATTTTGTAACTTCAAAGGGCTGTAACTTTTTTTTATGTGCATATTTGTACTAAGGTAAGTTAGGTTCATTCGAACTATTTTTAGTTCCAGAATATGCGATTTAATTTATGACCTGTATTTTTGTTACACCCTGTATATTATAACTATAATATTAATTACAACTATAATTTTTATAACTATGTAAGTATACCATATACTATACCATAAATACATATAAGATTCAAAATGTATGCTAAAACTTTGTTCTGTTGTAAAAATTTATATCTATTAAAAATAATCTGTAATTTTACTATCTCCTTTTCTTTTAACAAAATTTCATTTAAATGATTCGGTGGACTGTTCTTATTATTATAAAAAAAACAAAATTTTATTTTCACCTTTTAAAATAGATTACTTATATCCTCTATGCATTTATGAATGAATTAGTTATGCTGTAAAACTGCTGTAAAACATAAAACAAATATGGTATATAATATCAAACAACTCCCGCATTTCAAAAACCGTTCCGTTCGCAAAGAACTCAAAAAGTAAATATTTTATCGAAAAAAATATTCTTAGCAAAAGTATAGATGATAAAAAAAACGAAAAAATGGTATATCAGTAGAGTCTATAAAATGAGTAAAAGCAAAGTTAGAGCTCATGAAAAATAGGTTCTTATTCGTCTAATTCCAAATCAAATAATTCAACTCGAAATCATCGAAAAATTAAACACTGTTCGGGTAAATGTTATTAACTTTTTAAAATATGTAACAAAAGTTTTATATTTGTTTTTTACAAAAGTTTCTGGCATCAAAAATAAACAAGTTAACCTGAAAAAAATTTAGTCCCTTTTTTTGGTAAAAAAAATCGTAAATTGCTCCCTCTATTTAGCACCCTAACTAAAATTAATCGCTACCGCTTTACCATTTATTTTAACTGTATGGGTATGGTTTACATGATCTGTAAGTTTGATTGGTTTGAAGTGTTTATTTTTGAAAAAGTTTGGTTTTATAATAAAAAAAAAAATTCTAAAAATTTTTGAAAAATTTCTTTTTCAAAATAACTTAAAAAGTATTAGTGATAAGAAAAATCTTGAATAGTAAAAAAATGTAGGTTTTGCTATTATCCATTTGCTAGTTTCATTTTGTTTTTCCGTAAGACAAAAATTGGTTAAGATATGGCTGTTCAAAATTTGCATACACTCATAATTAGTGACCCGTTCCAGCTTTTTCAACTAAAACCCTTTCAAATATAAGCACTCTAAACCGGTGAGACTGACGGATCATATAAAAAATAGATAAGTAAACTGTTTGTAAATCGGTAGAGATTAATTTCATTTGGGGATCTAAACCCGGGGAGATTTTCATGATTTTTTACCAAAAAAGGCCAACTTTATTTTGAGCGTAACTCACTTATTTTTAATGCTAGGAACTTTTATAAACAATTAAAATAAAGCCACCTAAACACTTATTCACCTATAAACACTTTAAAAAAGATTAAATGGGTTTTTCGATGATTTCACCCTGAAATATTCTATTTGGAATTAGACGAATAAGAACGTATTTTTCATGAGCTACAACTTCGGTTTTTTATAAGCTACACTTTTGCTAAGAATATTTTTTTCAATTAAATATTTACTTTATAAGTTATTTGCGAGAAACCGTCTGAAAACTTATTTTTTTTTGTCGAAAAATAAACATTTTTAATCGCAAATAACTCGAAAAGTATTGACTTACGTAAAAAACTCTATAGAACAAAAATTGCTTAAAATCAATCAGTTTATCCACTTCCGGTCTTATCTTGAACGTATATTTTTTCACCCCCGAGAAGGGGTGACTGTCACCCCCCAAGTAAACGCAACCAACGGTAAAATTTCAACTTTGAAGTGGATGGTAAGTAGAAACTAAATCCAAATTTTCATGCAATTCGAAGTTGCCCCTGAAAATTACACGGTATCGCTGTATTTCCCGTTTATTTACTGAGCTAGTATTTGAGTTCATTGTTTGAATTGTATAAGTCCGTTCGTAGAATCTTTGTCACTAAAAATTTCCTCTTTCCACGAAACACTGCTTACGACTGAATTATATTATTTACAAATTTTACCATATACAGGGCGATGAAAATTTACGATCTCGTGCTCTTTGACATAAAATTAATTCTCTAAATTTTCCACATAAAAATTATATAACAAAATCCCAGCTTTTGAATTCGATAAAATTCTCTGCATCTGCAACTGATTTTTTTCGAGGCAAAACAATTTTCCTGTATACCTATTTCCTTTTTTTAATTTATTTCCTATACCCTACCTTAACTACCTAGTATGTGTCTTTCCTTCCTTTACTCGTGATACTTGCCACATCGTAAATATTGTAGATTCCTCTGAGCTTTTGATTTTCTTCTTCTATTTCCTCCAATCTCTTTTTCTTCCAAACATCTTGAGCCTGTTTAAATGTCATCATCTCAGCTTTAGTCTTTTTTATTCTGCGGGACTTTTCGTTAGCTTCTCGTTCATTTTCATCGTGTATTCTCTGAACTATATCGTTGATTAATCTCTCTTCTCTTAAGTAGTGTTCATATAACTATATAACTGGCGCTTCATTTTCTTCCTCATTACCTATTAGTTGCTCTTGAAGCTCCTGTTTTTATTGTCATTCAGGGTGTTGAATAATGTTTCTGGCATCTAGGCATAGCCTCAATTCTCCTTTCACCTCTTGTCGATACTTATACGGAATCGAGTATGTTTTCGGTCGACAGCTTTCTAAGTTTTTCACCTCAAATGAATGTCCATACTTTTGGGCCACTCTCTGTCCTCCATTTATTAAATTTTCAGTCTCTTAAATTCAAACGCACCTCCTTTCCTTTTCCTTCTCTTTCTTTTCCCTCAGATTCCTTACACCTGTTTATCGTCAGTGGCGTAGCTGACAAGCCCGCAGGGCCCGCAATGCGGGGGGCCCCGACGTTAGGAGTGGCCCCTTAAAGCTTAATACTTCGACGTTCTTTAAATTGGGAACCAAAACATATTAGGGCCCGCAAGGCGGGGGTTGGGGGGGGGCGACGTTAGGAGGGGCCCCTTAAAGCCTTCAAGCTTAATACTTTCACGTTCTTTAAATTGGGTACCAAAACATATTTTCCTAATAAGCTTCAAATTTTTTAAAATAGGGAATTTGGAAGGAAGTAATGAAGTGGGTAATTGACGTAATTCTTACTCTTTCCGGGGCGTGATGGTAGTTTGGATGAAAGTGAATATAAAAAAGGTAATTTTTTGTCGGCGGTTCATTTACTAGCCAAATTAACCGATAAAAACAGTAATTAACTTAAAAACAAATTACTTGAGCCCCCAAATACACAACGTTATATTAAATAATTCTTGATACTACTCAAGATATTTCAAAACACGATCAGCTTAGTTTTATTTTCCGGTATGTAAAAATAACGTGCCATAAAAATAATTCACCTTCCAAAGCAGAAGTTGTTGAAAGTTTTTTGGGACTTATTCGCATATTCGAATGTGCGAACAAAGTGCAGAAGGTCTTTTAAATGAAATTTTAAAATTTATACAATCAAAGCACCTTTTCGTACACAACGGCAAAAGAAAGGAATATGATGGGGCAAGCGTTATGAGTGGTGTATATTCAGGCGTACAAAGGCGCATAACTGACATTGAAAAAACAGCTTCCTATGTTCATTGAGCATCCCATAAGCTGAACCTAGTGTTGAATAATGCCGTTGCTGGTGTAAAGGAGTTGTTTTCTTACGATATGATTAAGATTATAATATGTTTTTTAGTGAAAGTATTAAAAGATGGGATGTAGGCACTATGTACTATTATGACTTTGGATTCATCGCGTTTGCCAACACTTAAAAGGTTATGTGAAACCCGGTGGTCATCCAGACATGATGTTATTTTGACTTTGCATCGAGCTTTTCATTGCTATCTAAAAAACGATGAAAATTTAGAAGCTAATGCATTATTAGAGCATATGAATAATTTTGAATTTTTCGTTAACATTACTATTCAATGGTCAATCTAAAATACTTACTTTATTAATGTAACATCAAAACATTTGCAATCTGAAACGGCAGAGTTTACGCTCGCCCTTCAACTTTTTGAAAAAACTCGTGAGAATCTTCGAGAAATGAGAAATTTATTTTCTGAAACTTTAGCAGAAGCAGCAGGAATAGCAGCATAGTGGGGTATTATACCAGAATTTAAAAATAAACTGCTAAAACGTAAGTATAAAAAAAATTTTACGATGAGCTCAGTTGCGAGGAAAAAATAACTTTTAGAAAAGTTTTAAAGTTAATGTTTTCAATGTAAATTTAGATATAATATTTCAACAACTTACTAATAGGTTTGTCGGATTAAGAGACATGTATAATAGGTTTTCATGTATATTCCCAAAAAATCTATTAACACTAACTGATGAAGACTTATTAAAGAAAGGCCAAATAGTGCCATTTACACATATTTTAGTAATTATACTGTTATTAGTAGTCGTTTTGTTTATAATACGGGGCCCCACAAAAATCGCCGCGGCGCGGCGGGGCCTCCCAATCTTCAGCTACGCCACTGTTTATCGTGTATTCTGCATCCTGGTTTTCACATACCTCTTCTTCGCATAACACTGTTTCAATTGTACTCCTTTTGTTTTCTTTAGTTAATCTTATTTATTCTTCTTTTTCTGGGTTCATCTCTTCTTCTGAGGAAATCCATGTTTCAGTTTCTTTTGTTACTCTCTTTTTTTCTTCTTCTTCTGGACTCAACGCTTCTTTTGAGGAATCCAAGGTTTCATTTTCTTTTGTTACTCTCATTGTTTCTTCTTTTTCTGGGCTCAACTCTTCATTTTAGGAATCCCAGGTTTCATTTTCTTTCATCTTCTTCTGTCACCTTCTCCCCTTTTTTCTTTGTCCTTGTTTCGTTACCAAATTCATCTCCACTGTTTGTTCTTTTTCTGAATCGTCCATTTTCCGTTTCTCATGTTCCTTCCCCTTTTCCAAATTTTCCGGTTCTTCTTCTTTTTCTTCTGTGAGTTTCGTCTTGTTATTTTTGAAATCAATTACTACGTATTTTTCTGTCAAGTTGTCAACCCCTACGATCATGTCATGCGACATGTTTGGCATGATCACACATTGTAGTGCATAAAATTTCTTACCCAATCGTACCTTTATTCGTATGCCTTCATTTACCGTTGCCATTGTCCGTTTATTTGCGCCCGCTAAGTCTATTTGCTAGGTATTTTGTAAATTAAATTTGTTAAATTGACTACCTCTTTTATTAATTTTCTGTTGACCAGTGTTATTTCCGAGCCAGTGTCTTTTATAATTTTAAATGGTTTCTCGTTAATAAAACCATCCACAAATTTTAAATTGATTCCATTTCTTTTATCATTGTTTCCTGCCAGTTTTATAAATTTCTTCGGATGACAAACGATTCCTGTTTGGTTCTTTGTTTCTAGTGACCGCCTTCGTGAAAAAACGCCGCTTGCGCCGTTGTTTCTATTTTCGTCGTAGTGTGTCTCTTCTTCATACTCTTCTATCTGGGTATTATTTACCTCTCTTCTATTTTCTCTTGGTCTGTCGGATCTGTATGGATTTTCTCGATATTCCTGTTCATTTTGTCTACTATTATTTCTGTTTTCTTGATGTGTGCGGGTGGCGTTTCTATTCTGGTTTTCTCGATTTCTGTCCTCATTCCATTGCCGATTTCTTTGTTCATAATTTCCTCTTCCGTTATCTCTATTTTCGTTTTCCCTCTCGGGATTAAAATCTCGTTTTGTGTAGTCCCTCCTATAATTTTGTCTTCTATCTCTGTATTCCTGTGTTTCTCTGGGTCTGTAATCTTCTTGCGATCTTCTTGACTTTCTTTCTCGCAGACTCGATTCTCTTATTTTAGGGGAGTGCAATTAGAACGAAAAGATACAATGTTTAGGAAAAAATCAAACAAGGTTATATTTTTCTAAAACTTTTTTTGTTAGTTTATAAATATGTTAAAGTAAAAAGTCCTACTTACAAATTTCGCCGCTAATTGTTTATTAATTGTTTAAACAATAACAATTGTTTTGTTTAAATAATGTTAAGAATATGGGTGAATTCAACATTTTATTTTGATAAAAAATATTTTTATTTTAGTTTTGATTATGCTGAACCCGAATCGGACATTACAATTTGCAAATTCAAAATGGAGGATTCAAAATGGCGGATTTTTTCCTAAAAATCCTTAAAAAGTAGTTGTAAACTCAGAATTTTTTTATAAAACGTGTTTGTTTACATTATATGTGGATATTTTTGAGAGGTTGCTGAACCTGAATCAAATTTTGATAATTTAAATTATAAAATGGCAGATCCAAAATGGCTGATAACTTAAAAAATAGTTGTAAAATCATAATTTCTTTACAAAATGTATTTATTTCTATATATATTTATTTTTGAGAGCTTTGATAAACCCAACTTAAATGTTAACATTATGAACCTATAAATTTTCTAAAAAAACATAAAAGAGATCATTTTTCTAAAACATTTATTGTCTTTATTTTTAACAGGTTGCTGAATCTGAATTAAAGATTAAAAATTTAAATTTCAAAATGGCGGATCCAAAATGGCGGATATTTATATGAAAAACAAGTAGAATCCAATCAAACAAATATGGAATTTCATTCCTAAAAAAAAAAAAGATAAATAATAATTTTCACAATAATATTAAAAATTAAAATGTATTAGAAAGAAAGAACAAATTATTCAAAATCTATCTCTTCAATATCACCTCCAACATCGCTGACATCTTCGCTTTCTTCAATTTCTTGTTTATTTAAAACGGGACAATTCAAACAGTCTTGTCCGAAACAATGAAAACAAGCAGTGGTGCAGAATAATCCAGCTTTTCTGCATCCACATTGACTCCCACAGCCAGTTTTGCATGCACAAAAAATAATTTTCAGCAGTTCACTTGGGGCGGGATATTGCATCATGGTGATTCGTGACATACCCGAGTTATCTTTTTTCCAGTCCCCAATAGGGGACCTAAATCAAAATGACGAAGTCGTGGCTTACATAAATTGCAAATATTGTTTCAAATATGATATCGTAAAACTAGGACCAACAAACATTTTAAAAATAAAATTAATTATTGATAATAGCAATACAATTATGAGAAAGAAAAACCAATATTATACTAAAGGCATTAACTACAAGAAACTTGTGGATGATATATCTAAACAAACATGGGACTGTATTCTGAAATACAACAATCCAGATTTAGCAACAGATCAATTAATAACAATTATACAACAAAATATTGCCAAATGTACTTATTATAAAACAAGAAATAGAAGAACCACAAAAATTACACCATGGATTACACAAGCTCTAGTAAAATCCACTAGTGAAAAAGACAGACTATATCGACTTACAAGGCTTCATCCAAATGATCACGATTTATTACAAAAATATAAAACATATAGAAATAAACTGCATTCACTTATCGACAAAACAAAACGGAATTTTTATAAAAATAAGATCCTAGAAAGTTCAAATAACAATAAAGAATTATGGAGTGTAGTACAAGATTTAAGTGGACCAAAAAACAGAAAAGTACCTATTGAGGGTCTTAAAAACCAAATGAGAGATATGTTGACTGAGCCCTCTGAAATTGCAAATGAATTTAATAAGACATTTTCAGAGATGGGCAAAAGTTTGGCTGAAAAAATTAGTACTAATCCCCGCCAAGTATATGAAAATACTGTCTTAACAAACTCAATGATTTTATTACCTACAAATACATTTGAAATAAAAACAATAATAAATGAACTAAAGTGTAAAAAGGCAACTGGTATTGACGACATTAATGCAGAATGTTTGAAAACAATTTCACCATACATACTCGAGCCATTAGTTCACATTATCAATATATGTATAGAAAAAAGAATATGGCCTAAAGCCTTCAAAACAACAGTAGTCATACCAATATACAAAAATGAAGACAAAACTCTTGCTGCAAACTATCGACCTATATCTCTTATTCCGCATATTTCTAAAATATTTGAATTATTGTTGAAAAATAGGCTTACAGCATATATCAAAAAATATAATTTAATTTCCCCTCACCAATTTGGTTTTAAGCAAAATACTTCCACCCAAGATGCCATTTTGAATTTAACATCTAAAGCGTATGAAGCACTTAACAAAAATAAAATTTGCTTATGCGTATTTCTTGATTTGGCCAAAGCTTTTGACACTGTTAATCACAATAACCTCTTACAAACCTTAGAGAAAATTGGCATAAGAGACAACAGTTTACAATTATTTAGAAGTTACCTCTCTGAGAGACAACAGGTAGTAAGGGTCTCCGAAGTAATAAGCGAACAAAGAAGTATAACATATGGAGTGCCACAGGGAACAGTATTAGGTCCTGTCCTGTTTAATCTATATATAAATGGATTATTTTCATTACAGAGTACAGGGCACATAATTGGGTTTGCTGATGATACAGCTATTAATTATGATGCTGAGAATTGGTATGAATTAAAAACAAAAGCAGAATGTAATCTACAGCTAATAAAAGAATAGTTTGACTACAAAATACTAACAATCAATTTTAAGAAAACAGTTTATCTACCAATATTTAACTCTAACTTGACCATTGATCTTTTCAAACCCCTTTAAATATCACATAATAAACAAAATTTTTATATTAAACCCGTAACAAATGTTAAATATCTAGGAGTTTTTATAGATACACATCTAAAATGGGACTTTCACATTAAATATATCATTAAAAAGCTACAGTTTATCCTGTATAAGTTTAAACATCTTAAAAACACACACCTAATATATACCTTCGCACACTATATTACGGACTAGTAGAAAGTCATCTCCGTTATGGTATACTGGCTTGGAGAAGCGCCCTAAAAACACACATTCTCCCACTAAAAATCATACAAAGAAGATTTCTGAACATTATTATGTCTAAACCATATACCTACTCTACAGATAGATTATATAAGGATAGTAATATATTTGACTTGAAACAGTTATACTTTCTTTGTGTGTCTTTAAAATATCACACCATGAAAACAGACAACAATTTACCATCACATGAGCATGATACAAGAGGCAAACACCTTTATATGATTCCGAAAATGACAAAGTCCTTCTGCCAAAGAAGTTTTCTATTTCTAGCCCCAAAAATATATAATCATATCCCCAATGATATAAAAAATACTAAGAATGTTCTTCTATTTAAAAAGATATTAAAATCATTTCTGATGGAACAAACAAGAAATTTTTGTGACATCATTATAGTAGCTTAAATTTACATACATTAAAAAAAATAAATGAAACTCTAGAGTCACTACCAATTTTTATACCTATATTTCAAATTTTATATTGTTTTAAACTGATTTATTTTGCTTATTATTTTTATCATATTTAATAAAACATGCGTATATACACCATTCTTCAAAAATATTACTAACTAATTGAGCCATTCATAATTGTTAAAAAAATTTAATTATTCGTGCTTTATTGTTAAACTAAGTATTTATTTTATTGTTTTCATTATATTATTTATTCTACGTATCATATTTACTAAAACATAACTGTGTATTTACAATTAAAAAATAAAGTACCTATCTATTTATTGTATTATATTGTATTATGTTGCCATTTATGTTATTTATGTTATTTACGTTAATATGTTATTATTTATTATTTTATATCATATTTACCGAAACAGGTGTATCCACACCTCTCGGAGACCTTCGGGTTAATTTATTCACTTTAGCTCTAAATATCTAAAAAGATTGTACTTATTATTGTTGAATAAATTATTATTATTAATTATCAGTTGGTAAAAAGATATTTAACCAAGCTTGAACTTGGTAATAAACTCGTTTAAAGTGAAGATTCGCTGCATCTTTAAAAATTGTTGCAATGGGATCATAAATAAAAAAGTTATTCTTAGTAAAAAGCTCTGCATATTCTAAAACTTTAAATGCAATCATAAAATATAAATTTTTATCAATTTTGTACCAGATATGTCAATAAATAAAAATTTCATTTAGGAGTAAAATACCTATATTTTTCATTATACTGAAAATTATTATTATGGAAAGTGGTTTAGAATTAAAAACGATGTGTCAGTATGCAATTACACTCTTCTAATCGAAATATTGTGAACTATAAAGGTACATATTTATTGCCCGAAATATAACTTTTTTATATACCTCGTATAATATTGATAAAATATATTTTATATTTGCATATTAAGGTGAAACAGTAGCAATCAACAGGTAGCAAAAACGCGTTCCAAGATTGCGGCTGTAATTTTGAATATTTTTTCGAGATATTTGGCACACGTATTCGTAATATAAAAAAGAATGGCGGTACAGAGCCCAATTTGAAAAATATATTAATATGTGGAAATTACTCTGTAATTAAATACAACATTAAAAAAACTAGCCTGTACCGCCATTAAGAACAACAAAAAAATACACTTTCTTCAAATAAACTTTTTTATCCGATGCCTAGAGTGTGTGTCATTTAGGAACTACTAAATTTTTTTATTTCATTAGTAGTTCCAAAATGACACAAAATCTAGGCATCGGATAAAAAAGTTTATTTGAAGAAAGTGTATTTCTTGTTCTTCTTAATGGCGGTACAGGCTCGTTTTTTTAATATTGTATTTAATTACAGAGTAATTTTCACATATTAATATATTTTTCAAATTGGGCTCTGTACCGCCATTCTTTATTATATTACGAATATGTGTGCCAAATACCTCGAAAAAATATTCAAAATTACAGCCGCAATCTTGGAACGCGTTTTCGCTACCTGTTGATCGCTACTGTTTCCTCTTAAGTGTTAGACCATGCACAGCTATTTATGACGAATAACTCTCTTCATAAAATTAATAATAAAACAGTTATCATAAATAATAAGTGAAAATTTAATGATGTTGGGTATAACTAATTTGAAACAATATTAAAAAAACAAATTTTTGATTAGAAAAATATAATTACATATTGAAACATAGTTGTTAATTCCAAACAACTTTTCTTTAATACAAATTTTCGATATTGTGAAATATAAAGGTATTTTACTCTTGAGTGAAATTCATATTTTTTGACGTACCTCGTACAAAATTAACAAAATTTGATATTTGATGGTTGCATCTTATGTTATATACGATGCAAAGTATTTTATAAAGAATAACTTTTTTTTGTAAAGCTGATATTAAAAGAGTTATCAATAGGTTCCAAGTCGCAGACATACTGTATAAGAGCTAAAAATTTTTTTTGTTGAACATTTATTATTGTTGAAGCGTATTATTAAATGTATTTTAAGTAAATTTTACAGAAAAAAGTTTTGATCACTCTGTATATACATTTTTTCAGCTGGTAATTTTCGGTTTTTTATTACATTTTTGTTATCTTTCTTAGTTTTCTCAAAAAGAAATTGTTTATTTTATTTTTAAACTAAAATAATTCAGTGTTTTTTAAAGATTACATCCTAAGTTTTAAAAAAATATCAAAAAAATTGTATTAGATTTATTCAAACTTGAGGAACACCGTCATAAAATGGTGGAAATTCTGTAAAACTACAAAGTTTTTAAAAAATACATTTTTTGAGACATCGTATTATTCGAATTAAATTTTTAAGTTGTTACGTTTAGTAAGATAATTGAGGGGTAAGTTGTGCAAATTTGAGAGTTTTATAGGTAAAATTTTATTAGTTACACATTTTTAAATCATTTTTAAACAAAATTCATGCAAGGCTCACTTTCCGCCCACACCGTACTTATGTCCATACATTTTATTTCTTTTTATTACAACCATAAGATAGCTTATTTCATCTTCTTTCATGTACAATATGTAAAATTTCTTTTCATCCACTAGTTAAAGAATTACATTGAAAAAACTCAGCCGTGCACTTCTTCCAACGCTAGTTTTAGCGTTATAAATAAAAAATTACAGAAGCTAGAGATTTAATTTTAGAAAAAACTTTATATAAGGTTTTTTTTGTAAAATTTTCTGAATTTTTCAGTGGTCAAGTCAGTTTTTTTCTAAAAATTACATTTTCGGAGTTATTTAAAAATACATCTAACTTCGCTGTTCATTTGTTTAATAAAAAATGAAGCACCCACTTCTCGAGTAGAACTTTTTGATATGTTGTTTATTAAACACTTCTTAATGAAATTACAAAAAGTTTTATCTTGTTTGATTTTTTCCGAAGTGAAAATCTAAACGCACTCCCCTATTTGTAGGAATTGGCACAAACTATCTACGTCTTTGTAATTTTGCAAAGTGATATGGTCTTCTAGCGTTTCTTCGAAATGTCTTGCCATCAGTTCTACTAATTGTTCTGACGAATAATTATATTGTAAATGTTTTGCATTATTATATTTGTAATGCGTATGTTTATTCTGAGATACCCGTCCTATCATTGTATTTCCCATTTTGCAATTCTTTGTTGATTTCTAATTGTTGGATTTTCCCCAGAAATGATTCAAAAATTTCTGTCCAAACTGTTGCCAACTGTTAAATTCTTTCTCTTTGCTGTCAAACCATAGACCAACCTCATACTTAAGATGATTTCTGATTGTTTCTTTAGCTGTTTCAAAATTTCCGATGTGTTGTACTTTCTTTTTTAAGTTATTTATGAATGGCACTGGGTGTAATTTTCTTACATCCCCTCCAAAACGTATTTTCACGTCATCTGTACTCAGGGCTGTGCCGTGCTATGATGCGGTGAGGCAGTCGCATCAGGCGGCATCATAAGGGGGCGGCATAATCAGTAAAATCCAAAACACATAAAAATGCATTTAAACCTTAAAAATTTCAATTATGTGAAATATATGATGCCTTATTCGAAATAATAGAAGAAGTTAACAAAGATTTGGAAACTAAAGTCAAAGCACGAGGATCAGCAAAAAATATTAAAAATTATAAATTTATGTGCGGTGTAGTTCTTTAAGGCGCATTCTCACGGTTCGATTTTAGTTGGTCAACTTTAGTGGATTAATTTTAATAATGTTTCAATTTTAATCGGTCAACTTTTGTGGATTCAACAAAAGATTGATCGAGCCAAACTTTATCGTTCAACTTGACATTTTTCAGACGAGTTGAATAGTGTTGGTCGACTTGAATCACTCTTGGCAGCGTAAATTTTTATCTTTTAAATTAACAAAATGAGTTTAAAGTGATCAGAGAGTTTATATGCAGAGAGAGTTCAGATGTTTATATCCTTCTGCATCCTCCATAGCAAGTTATTTCAGCAGAGTTTCTAAAATACAACATTCATTCCTTTTTTTTTACTTCAATTTTGTATCCAAAAACGACGTTTTACTTTATCGTACTATATACGTAGTATAGTATAATAGATAAAGTTATAGGATCGTGCAAAAAAAATTTTTTCAGATTTCACTTTTTTTCGACGTTTTGAGTCCCCCTGAGTCTAAAAAGCAAATAAAAAAAACATGTCGGAAGTATGTACGTACGTACGTATGTCGCCACCGCCCAGCAAAAACTACTGGACCGATTTTGATGAAATTCGGTATGAGTAAGTTTAAGAGAATTTTGTCGAGAAACTAAGCTTTTAAAAAAAACCTCTCAAAGGGGGGCCGAAATAGGGGGGTTATTTTGGGCCCATTTTTGCAAATTTTGACCGAAATGAATGAAATTCAACTCAAAGTAAGCTCATCGATAGGTAAATAAAAATACGGAATTTGACATTTCCAAATTCAAAATGGCGGCCAAAATGGCCGACCGCCCACCCGACACATTTCCCTATCTATCTAAAAACTTGTTGAAGATACCTGTTGAAGATAAGTTTAATTTGAAAAAGTCGTTATATAGTCTAAAGATGGGGCTATAAGAAGGATGTTATCGTTTTTCAGAAAAAGTTACGGGTTGCCTATATTTAAGGGGTCACATTTTGACATAAATTTGAACTAGATTTTCTCAAAAATGGCTCCAAGGAATTTTTTTATTTTTTGATATGTCTTTGATATCCTATCAGTAAATTGAATGACATTAGTCATATATCTTAACTCCCCACAGGAGGGGAGTTATGAATTTTTTATAAAAAAATATTCGAGTGCCCGTAACTTCCTTCTTAATAGAAACTAAAATTTGAAATTTTGCAAACATATATGGTACTTTATTATCTATTATCACAATAAATTTTACCAAAAATATGGCTTCCGGTTGAACCGGAAATGAATAAAAAATCTTAATTTTTTTAGATACGCCCTGTATATTTTAACATATTTTGAAAGAATGCAAAATTACCTTTCCAATGACATAAAATTCATTGCTGTAGCTCAAAAATTCGAAAAGTTACGGTAAATAGAAATTTTGCTATAATCTTATGTGTGTCCTCTCTCACGCGTTCATAGCAGAGCATTATTGTAGGGCAGTCAATGAGGGTATTTGGCTCCGAATTCCATCCTACTACATTGATGTACTTGATATTTTCACAGTAAGTAGGGAATAGCTCAAGAAACAAAATCTACCCTATATACTATGGCGCTTTTATCTTGGGGCGGTTCCCACTTCTTCAAGGGGGTGGAAAATTTGTTGGTCAAAATAAGCACGAAAGTGGCTAAAGAACCTATTTCTAAGCAAAAACTGGTCTATACTTTTTTTTTGGAACTCAATACTTTTTGAGTTATGCGTAGTTGAAAATTGGCCATTTTCATTGAAAAATGACACCTTTTCGGACGGATTTTTTGTGAATACCTTAAAAACTATGCATCTAACTAAAAACACTATATAAAACATTTTTTAGATTATAAATAATAAAGAAATTCGTTCCTTCGTAAATGTTCTATTTATAATACAAAAAGAGATATGGTAGGTGAAAATAGTTTGTTTTTTGGTGCATGCTCAAATTGGTGTATTCAACTTGAAATAACAGAGGAACGGTAGGTTTCAGGTGTATAATGCTACCAACACCTTTTGTAGTGTTTGAAAAGGCCTTTAAAACGAGCACCGTTAAATGTCGGTTACTTACAAACTAAGCGAGATATGGTGCAAAAAAATATATGACTAATGTACTTTAAGGAAAAATGAAAAGTATATACATTTAACTCCCCATCTACCATAATTTAAATGCATTGTTTTCCTTCTACAATACCTTTTAATATATATATAGTGTTATTTCTACTTTCAAAATGTTGAACGGGTTTAAAATGAATGGTTTTTGTAAAAAATGTGATCAAATTATAGAATGAATTTTTAAATTTTCTTAAAAATCTTCCTTTTTCTCCATGTAATTCGAAAATAAAAATATTTCACCCCTGAGAAGTGGTGGGAACTTCCCCCATGATAAAAGCGCCATAGTATATAGGATAGACTTTGGATTAGGAGATTGGGCTACTCTCAAAATTTCATTAAAATCCATGCAGTAGGATAGAATTTGGAGATAATATCTTGTTCTTAATCTCGCGCATTGACTGGCGTAATCGAAATATAATGAAATGCAAATATTGTAAACTATTAATTTCTCAGAAAAATGAACTAATTTGAAATGAAAGTATGACTATAATAGTCTATTGATTTATGCAATAATCTACACATCTATAGTGTGTCCCCGAAATATGGCATCGAACATTTTCTCAAATGCAGGAATTAATGATGCGTAGAACCATAAAATACTTTTAAGTACAGTAGGTGTTTCTAAAATATCAAAATAACCAGTAACTTTGTTATTTTTATAGAATTCCAGTATCTAGTACCATAACGATAATAGATCGGTACGATAAAGTTCTCGGGCGGCCCTCCCGTCCAGCATTTTTTATGTTCTTTATTCCGTCTTAACATAATTTTCGTAAGTTGTTGAATCCAGTGGCGTAGCGTGAGTGTCGGCAGCCTGGGGCGGAAGACAATTTTGCCGCCCTCTTATTTGGATATTTTAATTGATTGTATACTATACATTACATACATTAATTATAGAGAACTTTTCGGCGAAACCAGTCATCATTATTTTGCATTATACAGGTTGGATTTTAAATAAAAAAATTTATCTAAGTTTTACAATCACATTTATTAATACAAAAATTCTTTTACTTTAACCAATTAGATACATTGATATAACTTAGGTACCTACCGCTTAAGATTAGGTACAACTTGACGATCGACAAAATTAAAAAATAAAATCAATTTTTGATTAGAACTACAACGATACTTTAATGTTATATTTTTATTTTTATTGATAAGTAATATGAGTATTTGTTAGAATTAAAAACAAAACTTCCGTCTTCAATTAAAAATTTATACGTCTACTTTTTTTAAGAGCAAAGTCTTTTATTACACTTCAATGTCTATCGCATCACACACCTCTTGCTCAATAGACAAAATAGCCAAATTAGTTAGTCTTAGAGTAATCATTGTCAATCTTGAATAATTTTTACTAATCAATTTCAATTTTGAAAAACTTCTCTCGCAGCTGGCATGGCTTATACTGTGAAAAATATTTGGAATATTATTAAAATATTGGGCAGAGTATCTTCGAGCTTGGATTTAACAATAAATTTAAATAATTTAAGTGAGCCTGCATTAATCAATTTCGTTGCTTGTAGCAGCAACGAAAGTCCGCAGTCGAAGTTTTTATAGCTTGAAACCCTGCTCGTCAATTTCGTCAGGTGCGTTGTTTACATTTCAACATTCAGTGTTGTCTGGATCTAATAATATAGCCGACGTTAGATAAACAAACTTATCCGTTAAATTCTGTAGCTGCTGAAATCGCTCACGATTTTCTACAATAACTCTATCTAACAAAGAAAACAGCTTTCGTCTCAACTCATTTTCACAAGACCAGTTAGCACCTCTAGTTCCGTCATGCTTTTTTGTTATGCGCCTCCGAGGTTTTATTGAAATTCCAAGTCCTTCACACATATTTTTGCATAACCAACAGCACCATTTGCTCATTCCTCTCTTTTCTCTTTCAATATCATCTGCAAAGCATTTTACTGAGCGCACGATCTTATGTCAAGTCCCCTTGTTTGTAAATATTTTTGTGCATCATTCACTTCATGTTGCACCGGCTGCCACAGGCCCAAAAAGCAAAGAAAGGCAAATGACTGCATCGAAACTAGTAAAGCACCTGCATCTGTCCTAGTGTTTAAGCTTTCACCTGCCTCTGTCAGTTTTTCCAAAGTCCAAAGTGACGAGAATGTCTTTGTAATGATGTCACATTTACGGCATCGCCTCTTGCACTCCACCGCGTGCCTTGAATCCTTTTTTTGCCTGTAGCTTCTATCAGAATTTCCCAAAGATGTGTCGACGAGGAAAAAGAGGAATAGCAACGTTCTAAAGTGCCGAAAAACGTTGTGCTGATTGTTAGTCATAAACGGAAAATTCCCACAAGTCAGTATAGACTATAGACGTTGTTGCCAGTCGCTACAAGATATAATTCATAGAAAAGGAATTCACCAAATTCGTCCCAAAATAAGTAATGAAAAATTCCCTGCTCCTTTCAATCGGTCCGAATTTGTAGTTGCGATAAAAATATATATAAAATAGTTCAAATATTTACAAAATTTTTTTATTATTTATTGTTAAATTTTGCCGCCCTCTAAAAAGCGCCACCCGGGGCGCTCCGCCCCTGCCGCCCCCACTACGCTACGCCACTGGTTGAATCAGTAAACTACTAATAATGTTTATACTTTTGCGCATAACTACACTTGGCGCCATTTTGTTAAAACTAATTGCTTCAATTTTGTTTAAAATATGGGAATAAGAACAACCGATTTAAGTTGTTCCAATAAAGTTGATCAATTAAAATAGAACCGTGAGAGCCTTTAGCATGATATTTTATTCTATATAAATTCAGTCTTAAAGATGTTGCAACATGTAACTATAAATTTGTCAGATTGGGTAAAAATGCTGTCGGAAGCTATAGAAAAAATTAAAAGTTGCAAAAAATCTGGCTATTACCAAACGAAAAATACTGCTAATGAAATTGAAGAAAATCTTGATATAAATTCGGAATTTCCAGTTGAAAATAAAATTCAGACCAGGAGAAAAAAGCATTACCTAATTTGATTACGAAAAATCTATGGATGAGCTCTTAACAGAGGAAGATAAATTTAAAATAAATTTTTTCATTTATATGTTAGACATTGTCATTAATTCTTTGATTAATCGATTTTCGCTTCTAGAAATTCATAAATAAATAAATGTTTGATGATATTTTTAAATCGAGGGAAATGGTGGTAAAACACTAGAAAAAATTTGTATGAATCTTCATTCACTATTTTCAATGGAAAAAAATCGGATATAGAGGCAAATGATCTTCTAGACTAGAAGAATTGCGTAATATATCTTAAATGATACCATACTTCATGAAACCTTTAGAGATTATGAACTATTTGTGCCAACATAACCAAATCTATTTATATCCAAATGTAGTTATAGAATAGATAGAATAGAAATATGCTTTATTGTCACTAAAAATTATACAATTTTATGAACAAAGCTTAAATAGAGTCAAAAAAATTAACAATAACAAATACAATTTTCTGAAATTAGATAATTCTTCAATATTAAAAAAAAACAAAGTTAATAAAGTAAAATAATATCAAAACCAATATATTGCAAAATTAATATAAATTGAAAATTGAACATATAACATAATAAAATACAAACATAGGAACTGATAAGTTGTATCACTAAGAATTTTATTTCACTTCATGTCTCCGTAGCTAGTGGGGAAACAATTTTTCAAAATTAAAAATTATTAAAAACTATTCACGAAGCTCCATAAGACAAACAAAACTAAAAAATTTAGCAATCATTTCAAGAGTCCTCACTAGCTGCTACTTTCGACAACACCAATCTGATTGACGAGTTTGCCAAAATTACAGTCAGAAGAGTAAAAGTATAATTTTTGTAAATATTATTCAATGTTAATACATATTTCATTTAATTTAAAGTATGTTTTGTTTTTGAAATAAAAGTTTTCGTTAATTTTGTGCAGTTAGGGCGGCATTTCGATGACTTGCATCATATTAAAAAGATGTACCGCACGGCTCTGTCTGTACTATGGATCAACATTTCTCTTCTTTATCCGAAATTTTGTTGAGTTTTGATTTCAGCAATTTATCTTTCGTTTTCTTTGATCTTTGTTTCCACTTCTTCTATTTCTTCTTGAATAGCGTTTTCCAACTTAGTTTCCAAC
The DNA here is from genome assembly GCF_917563875.1 of Diabrotica virgifera virgifera. Lineage (NCBI taxonomy): Eukaryota > Metazoa > Arthropoda > Insecta > Coleoptera > Chrysomelidae > Diabrotica > Diabrotica virgifera. Next base: position 175,360,639 of record NC_065449.1, on the reverse strand, counting down.
TTCTCTAGTTCCTTTTTCTGGCAATTCTTTAACTCCTTCATTTTATTTTCAATTTTTATTTCTTGTTCCTTCATGTGATCTTTAATTCTCATTTCTTGTTGTTCTATCTCGTTCTTCATCGTTGTCAAATATCCTTTTATTTCCTTCTCATACTTTCCTATGCGTTCCTCCATTTTCTGGTTGTTCTCTTCTATGGCTTGCTTTGTTTCTTTTTGATTTTCTTGCATTATCCTTTTTGTTTCTCTTTGGTGTTCTTCTATTTTTTGTTGTGTTTTTTCATGACTTGTTTTGATTCCTCCTGATTTTTATCCATTCTTTGTGACTGTATTTGCATAAGTTGTAATATTTTCTCTATTCCTGATAACTCCTATTTTTCTGTTTCCATGATTGTTGTTTCTAAAATGCCTTCTTGTTATAAATGTGTTCCTTTTGGTCTAAATGTTCCTCTTGTTCCAAATGTTCTTCTTGATTTTTGTGGTCTTTGCTTTTGTTTCTTGTCGCATATATTTCTTGTCAAAAAATACTATCCCCACCAAATAGGAAACTTTAAAAACACCCTATATGTTGAAAATACCAAAAATTCTCTCTCACCTAATGTAATAAATTGTGAAATATTAAAAAAAAAATATCAAGTGCAAATATCAAACAAATGAAATAAATTATGAGAAATTGTACCTAAAGAAAATTCATAATATATCATAATTCTAATATATCAATTTTGACTACTCGATAGATAAATTTTCAATCACCTGTTTTTCCCTTGTCTTTTCTTTCAAAGTTGCAACCAGAAATACTTTCCAATGTCTCTCCAGTAGGGTGCCATTTTGTTATGCTCTATAATGTCTTTCGGTTATGAGATTGATCAGCATCTTATTAATTTAACTAATTAATTAATTATTTTAATTGCTACTCATGGAAACAAAACCAAAATGCAATAAATCTTTCCAATAAAGAATATTCTCGGGGCTAATTGTTTTAATGTATCACCTTTAGTTTGTGGCTTCTAGTATTTCTCGTTGCTTACTTTATCCAGGACAAAACAAGGAAAATAAATATACTCACAATCATATAAATTTTATAAATATTATTTATTCATATACTATACAGTGCGTCCATAAAGTAACGCATAAATTCATTATTTCATAAACCGGCGATTTTAAGGAAAAATCCCGAAACAGGTCGATTTTTATTTTTAAATTACGATTTTTTTGCATATATATCATACAAGTGACATCATCCATCTGGGCGTGATGACGTAATCGATGATTTTTTTAAATCAGAATAGGGGTCATGTGATATCTCATTTGAAAGGGTATTTAATTTTCTATTCATTAATACAAACATTAACATAATTATTTATACTGGGTGTCCAAAAAAATGTTTTCTTAAATTAAATTAATTGGCACAAAAGATGAATGTAAGTAATTTGTTTAATTCTAAATACATTTTACTGCTGTTAGAAAACATAAAAATGTTTTATTTAAAAAATAAACATTGACTTTCGCTTAACCTTCGGAGTACGGAGATTATTTGACTTACTTAGATTACGAAGATGGGTCAAGCGTGACCCATTCTCATTTTATTTATAAGGATGTTTTAAATAGTCAGTATTAATAAACAGTACCTTTAATTCAACAAAAAACAAACAAACATAACCATTATAATCCTAATTTATTGTATTTAAATTTTTTAAGATGGTTTCCCATGGGTATATACTAGTTCGCTCCGGCGGCCAGATTTTAATACCTTACAGAAAACCGGCATAGGTAAATTCGCTCCGGCCATATATTTGAATACGTATACCCGTAAACAGAGACGGCTGCGATTTACGTGTACCTACAAACATATTAAAAATATTTTTCGAAATCCGAAGACCGGGTCAGGACTGACCCGGCATCATAGATGTTACGTAGAGGAAAAACTGTAATTTGCATGTTCACGAATTATATACGAAAAAATAGACTGAAACAAATAAGGAGAACTTACGATCAATCGGATTTGTAAAAAAATTATTTCATAAAATATTAAGAAATAAGTGAATTTCGGGTCACGCTTGACCCAGTCTTCGTACTCCGAAGGTTAAACGTAATGTTCAAATTTCCAAGAGGCAGGTGGGTGGCAGCTCTAATATTGAATTTAAGCGAAAAGCAATATTTATTTGTCAAGTAAACATGTTTTTTCTTTAAATAATTGATGGATTCGACCGTTAAGACCGAATGTTTTCTCTTGTTTTCTGACACCAATAAAACGAATTTTAAATTAAATAAGTTAAGTACATTTTTCTTTTTGTCTTAATTAATTTAATTAAAAAATTTTTTGATCACCCTGTATAAATAATTGTGTTAATGTTTATATTGGTGAATATAGAATTGAATACCCTTTCAAATGAGGTATCACATGAACCCTATTCTCATTTAAAAAAATCATCGATTACGTCATCAAGCCCAAATGGATGACGTCACTAGTATGATATATATGCGAAACAATTGTAATTTAAAAATTAAATCGACCTGTTTCGGGATTTTTCCTTAAAGTCGCCGGTTTACAAAATAGTGAATTTATGCGTTACTTTACGGACGCACTGTATAATACCATAAAAATATAAGATTCAGTATGTATGCTAAAACTTTGTTCTGTTGTAAAAAAATTTTTCTACTAAAAATAATCTGTAATTCTACTATCTTCATTTCTTTTAACAAAATTTCATTTAAATGATTTGGTGGACTGTTCTTATTATTATAAAAAAAAAAATTAAATTTTTACCTTTTAAATAGATTACTTATACAGTGCTAGTCAAAAGTCAGTACCCCCTCGTATCTTTTGAACGGTTATACCCATAATAGTGAAATTGGGAGGGAGGAAATAAACGGACGTAAGCTTCTTAACCAGTTATGACAGGTGACGTAATAGTGACAGATGACGTTACAGAGCCACTGTGACCGATAATTTTAAATAGGACTTTATGGCAAGTGATACCTCGTTTGAAAGGTATTTAAAATACTTATTCAGTCATACTATTTTTTTTTGGGTTTAGGTTGATTTTGATTTAGGTGAATAAATTAAATAAATATAATATTGTAGTTTCGAATTTAATTAATAAAAATTCAAATGTCCGCCTATGGATTTTTTGTCAAAAAAGTTGACGTTTTTTAATTCTCTAGTAGTTTTTACGTCAACGTCAACCTGTTTGACAAGTAATCATAGGCGGAATTTTGAATTTTTATTAATTAAATGCGAAACTACAATTTTATATTTATTTCATTTATTCATCAAAATTAGCTTAAACTCAAACAAAATTAGTATGACTGAATAGGTATTTTCAATACCTTTCAAACGAGGTATCACTTGCCATAAGGTCCCATTTAAAATTATCGGTCACAGTGGCTCTGTAACGTCATCTGTCACTATTACGTCACCTGTCACGACTAGCTAAGAAGCTTACGTCCGTTTATTTCCTCCCTCCAAATTTCACTATTATAGGTATAACCGTTCAAAAGATACGAGGGGGGTACGGACTTTTGACTAGCACTGTATATCCTCTTTGCATTTTATTTATAAATGAATAAATTATGCTGTAAACTGTTAAATTGACAAAAAACAAATACGGTATGTAATATCAAACAACTCTCTTTTTTCATAAATAATCTGACTAACTTTTTCTATCTTCTTAACTCCTTCTCATGGAATGTGTTGTCCTGGTTCTCCCACACGTGCTCCTCGGATGCTGCAACTGTCCTTCTCGTCCAAACTGTTTCACAAACAAAAAACAGCACTCGCTCAAAATCTCTCCTCAATTTAATCTATGACTCGATACAAACAATATCAATCTTTATAATTCCAAGATGTTTTTTCTTTCAGCTCGATATCTTGTGCAAACTTGATACAAACCGGCTACTCGTTCCAGACAGAAACTGGAATCTATTCAAACACGAGGAATTTGTAACTTCTCGACTCGATCACGATTTCGTCTCAACACGAATCTGCTTACACGGCCACAAACTTAACCACTTTACAAAAAATTATTACTTTTCAAAACTGGACTGGTCTCTTCCGATCCTAATTATACAATGAATCTTTTTCCCTCATCAAACTCAGAATCAACCACTCTTATCTCCCTCTATCGGTGTCTCTCGCCAATCACAAGTATTATCTCTACATTACCTCCCTAGTTTCATTTCTTAAGATCAAATAGTGTTGTATACAAAATTTCAAAATTTCTATCTTGTCAAATTTCCAGGAGATATTAAAATTAACTTTTTTCTTATATCCTAGAAAAAACCCGTATCCTAAAACTAAACAAATTTACCGTCGAATCTTTCTAAGAAACCATTTAGAAACATTCTATTGTCCATTCTAAAGCGGCACATTAAATTTCTAAAACTGATCGTATACGCTCTGAGCTTCGCTGGTGGCGCTCCTAGCGGATTACTAATTCAACTTTCACCGGTAATTTTTAAATTTATTATTTAATTGTTATCGCTTAATATTTACAACGCAAAAAAGTAATTAAATTGTAATCGATTTTTTTAAGATTTTGCTAATCATTTTGACGTTCTATTGATAACATATGAATTTCTTACTTCGGATACTTTCACAATTATCGTGTAGATGGCGCTAAGATTAATATATTAGTTTATAATTGAATATTACGGAACATTACAAAAACTTAAATTTAGTATTTAACCCTTAACTTGGCGCGCCTATAACCGCTGTAAGAAAAATGTTTTTGCTTACTGGATGTCATTTTTAGAGGGCTCCATTATCAGAGTCAATTACAGTTTTTTTCCTATTTTAAATTTTTTGACATTTTATTGACATTGTATCCCATAAGATACACTACTAGGCGTACCGTACATTACAATGTACCTCGCAAGACACATTGCCAGGAACACTATAAAACAAGTACTGATGCCCAATAGATACATTGCCAGGTTATTAAAAAAATACCTCCGTATCTAGAAAGATACATTGCCAAGATGTATATTTGTAGTTTGGACCAATATATTAAATATTATTGGGTCATTGAATTAAAACAAAATTATCAAAATTCCACAAAATATAATGAAAACAATGAACAAATCTACAATAAATTGTTCCGCTAAAAGTCTTTAGAATTTTCAAGACTTTTAGCAAAACATTTGTAGATTTGTTTAATGTTGTCATTTTATTTTGTGGAATTTTGTGTTATTTCAATTATGAATAGATGCCATTTTCAGCCATACACATAGTATTGAATCAATTAATATATAATCATGTACATTTATAAATTATAAATAAACTACAATGATGATCAAACATTTATTTTTAAAACTTAAATTCAAAACTTCAAATAAAACTTGGGAACACTCAAAAAATAAAAGTAGATAGTAATTATAAGTATAAAAAAATACAAAATTTAGTTATTATGAAAATCATAAAAACAATTATAGGATTCCGTCAAACATAATCTCGCCCTACATTTTGTACAACTCATTGCTGTTTGTACTTTGCAACAGTTTCGGCATCGTCCTTTGGTTGTAAAAGTTGGAAAGTGTCCGAAAAGATCTTTTCTGACATCTTCTCCAGGTATATTCTACGAATATATGACGTGACTACGAATCTTCTTTTTCGGTGTCATCGATAATGTCATCACGCCCAGATGGATGACGTCACTAGTATTATGCCAAAAAATCGTAATTTAAAAATAAAAATCGATCTGTTTCGGGAATTTCTATGTTTATTTAGATAATATCTAATGAATTTATGCGTTACTTTATAGACGCACTGTATATACTTAATATGTAAAAAATAGAATTCGATAATATGAAAACATACTGTAACATTTTTTTATACTAATACTTTCAAGAAATATTGACGGGACATACATATATGATTCATACATACAAGCTGGGACATACATACAAGCTTTTGGAGTAGATAAGAACATACGATAAATCATTACAAACATAATATACCAAATGTTTTTATCACTTTTCTGTTAATCCTCTAATGGGCAAAGTAGCTAATAAGAAACAGTTAGTATTTGTCCGTATACCGGGTGACGTATCCAAAAAGATACTCATTCAATTTTCATCAGTACCTGCCAATGTATATTCAAGGATACTATCTAAATTGGCGCTAACCTGGCAATGTATTTTCAGAGATACTACTTTTCAAAGTGATCCTATCTGTTTGTATATAAACAAATCCTGAATATTATTTTATACGATTGTTTGTTGCAGGCCTAATTATCTGGAATTATAGTTTACCAATTCATATAATAACTTAAAACATTTAAAAAATGAATTTACTTTCCGAATGACACAAACTAACACCTTTTTTGGAAGCCATTTTTAGCACGCATACATAAAACGCTCTCTCATTGGTGGAAATCTCTGTGTATGACATTCAAATTAATTTATTGGTTAGGCGAATACTTTATGGAGAGGGTACGTTTAAAATCTCGCGGCAACTTTACGTATATATAGACAAATTAATTCTAATATACAACGTATCCTGGAGTACACTCCGCCAAGTTAAGGGTTAAAACGTAAGTATATTTAAGGTAAAAATATATACCACAGCTTTTACCAACTAATATTTTTTATAATTAATGTTTTTACTTTTAATTTTAAATTAATCAGTTTGACATTTATGTCAAATTTCCGGTAAAGGTTTACAGACTTGCCACTACTGGCGCTCGCGAATTTGTAAATAGCCTCTCTACGTACGAGCTCACAGCGTATAGCCCAATAAATGTCCGTTTCGGAGTGTAATTTTCAGGGGCAACTCCGAATTGGATGAAAATTTGGATTTAAGTTCTACTTAATAATATAACAATAACACATTTTTACATATATTAGACAAGATGGGCCCCCCGCAAGCATCATGCTGCGGGAGCCTCTGTTACGCCCCTGCTCAACACGCAAAAATGTTGCAGAGCACATAGAGAAAATTAAACAAATCGTGTACGAGCGGCATAACCTATACAAAACTGGAATACTACGTGCAGGAGGAACCGCCCGAGTATCCTCCTCTTCCTCAAGGTTCAATGATCTGGTCAATATTTTGAGTTTAAAACGTGGAAAACTATACTTTTCCGCAAAAGTAAGCGGGTACTAATAGTCTAAGAGCTAGGAGCGGATTTTGTGCGTGATAAGTAATATGGAAAAACTATACTAGGATATGTTGAATTAGTTGTGTACATGACTTTCACCAACGGCCGGAAACCAGAGTGGGGGTCGAGAGTAGTTATAAGGGGTCAAAGTCGCGGTTTTTATTATTTTTTTATGACGCTCATGATCGAGATAGTGCACCAAAATTTGGGAATAAGTAGGTCATGACGTACCTAAGTAAAATCTCTAGGGGCGCAACGCTGCGTGCCGACAAAGGGGTGGGGCTATGGATGAATATAAAAAATATAAGGGTTTTTTTGCGACCATCATGATTGGGATAGTGCACCAAAATTTGGGTATAAGTAGACCATGACCTAAATAAGTAAAATCCCTAAAGCCGGAAACCAGAGTGGGGGAGGAAGGTAGTTATAAGGGGTCAAAGTCCCGTTTTTATTATTTTTTTGTGACGCACATGATAGAGATATTCCACCAATATTTGGGAAAAAGTAGGGCATGACGCAAATAAGTAAAATCTCCAGGAGTAGAACGCTTCAAGGCCGACAAATGGGTGGGGCAGGGGTAAATATAAAAAAATGTAAGGGGTTTTTTGCGACGTTCGTGATTGAGATAGTGCACCAAAATTTCGGAATAAGTAGATCATGACATAACTAAGTAATATCCCCAGAGGCGGTAACCAGAGTGACAGACGAGGGTAGTTATAAGGGGTAAAAGTCACAGATTTTATTATTTTTTTTTGTGGCGCTCATGATGGAGATAGTGCACCAAAATTTGGAAGTAAGTAGGTCATGACGTAACTAAGTAAAATATCAAGGGACGGAACGCTGCTTGGGGTACAAAGGGGTGGTAGGCAGGGGCAGGGCTGAGTATAAAATATATGGGGGTTTTTTTGCCGTTCGTGATCGAGATAGTGCACCAAAATTTGGGAATAAGTAGATCATGACATTATTAAATAAAATCTCCAGGGGCGGAACGCCGCGTGGGGACAAATGTTGTGCCGGGTCACAAAAAAATACTACACACTGCGACTTTGACCCCTTAAAACTACCCTCATCCCCAACTCTGGTTTTCGGCTCTGGGGATTTTACTAAGCTAAGTCATGGTCTACTTATTTCCAAATTTTGGTGCACTATCTCAATCTATAACGTCGCAAAAAACCCCTTATATTTTTTATATTCACACTTACCCCCACCCTTTTATCGGCCATGCAGCGTTCCACCCCTGGAGATTATACTTAGTTACCTCATGACCTACTTATTCCCAAATTTTGGTGCATCTCATCATGAGCGTCACAAAAAAAATAATAAAAACAGCGACTTTGACCCCTTATAACTACCCTCGTCCCCCACCTCGGGTTTCTAGCTCTGAGGATTTTACTTAGTTATGTCATGGTCTACTTATTCCCAAATTTTGGTGCACTCTCTCAATCACGGACGTCGCAAAAAACCCCATATATTTTTTGAATTCACCCCTGCCCCACCCTTTGTCGGCCACGTAGCGTGCCAACTAAAGACAGTGTTCTTCGAGAGACCAGACGGTAGAAGATTAGTGGGCCGTCCCAGAAAAAGATGGAAGGATGATGTTGAAATCGATCTATCTAGGATTGGGGTACAACAATGGCAAATGGAAGCGCAAGATCGCAGACGATGGAGGGCCATAGTGGATGCGGCGAAGACTCACCCCGAGTTGTAAAGCCAGTCAAGAAGAAGAAGTAGCGTGCCAACCCTGGAGATTTTACTTAGTTACATCATGACCTACTTATTCCCAAAGTCTGGTGCACTATCTCGATCATGAGCGTCACAACAAAAATAATAAAAACGGCGACTTTGACTCCTTATAACTACCCTCGTCCCCCACTCTGGTTTCCGGCTCTGGGGATTTTACTTAGTAATGTCATGGTCTACTTATTCGCAAATTTTGGTCCACTATCTCGATCATGAGCATCACAAAAAAAAATAATAAAAAATGCGACTTTGACCCCTTTGCCCCCAATCTGGTTTTCGGCCGTTGGTGAAATTCATGTACACAACTAATTCAACATATCCCCGTATAGTTTTTCCATATTACTTATCACGCACAAAATCCGCTTCTATCTCTCCGACTATAAGTTTATTTTAAGTAAAATAAAAAGTAATATAAAATTTTCAATTTCAATCAATTATTTTTATTTTATGTTCAATAACAAACCATAGTACAGTGCGTCCATAAAGTAACGCATAAATTCATTATTTCGTAAACCGGCGACTTTAAAGAAAAATCCCAAGACCGGTCGATTTTTATTTTTAATTTCCGATTTTGTGGAATATATATCATACTAGTGACATCATCCATCTGGGCGTGATGACGTAATCGATGATTTTTTTAAATGAGAATATGGGTCATGTGATAGCTCATTTGAAAGGGTATTCAATTCTCTATTCACTAATGTAAACATTAACAAATTATTTATACAAGGTGTTCAATAAAAAATTTTTTATATTAAAATAATTGAGACAAAAAGAAGAATGTATGTAATTTATCTAATTCAAAATACGTTTTAATATTGTCAGAAAACAGGAAAAAATGTTTTTTTGACAAATAAATATTGTTTTTCGCTTAAATTCAATTATAAAGCTGCCACCTACTTGGCTCTTGCCAGTTTGAACATTTCGTTTAAGCGAAAATCAATGTTTATTCGTCAAATAATTTTTTTTCTGTTTTCTGACAGTAGTAAAACGCATTTTGAATTAAATAAATTACATACATTCTTCTTTCTGTCTCAATTATTTTAATTAAAAAACTGTTTTTTGCACACCCTGTATAAATAATTATGTTAATGTTTAAATTAGTGAATAGAGAATTGAATACCTTTTCAAATGAGCTATCACATGACCCATATTCTCATTTAAAAAAATCATCGATTACGTCATCACGCCCATAAGGATGACGTCACTAGTATGATATATATGCCAAAAAATCGGAAATTAAAAATAAAAATCGACCTCTTTCGGAATTTTTCGCGAAAGTCGCCGGTTTATGAAATAATAAATTTATGCGTTACTTTATGGACGCACTGTATATGATATAAAACAAATTCCAAAATATTGAATACTGTAAAACAAATAAAAATTTACAATTGTCTTGACTACTGTCAGACTATATTGTTTGTTAGACTTTAAGGGCACAGGCGTAAAATCTCGGATCCAATGCTTTTCAAACGCATTCATTTTTTTCGAATCCTGAGAAAACTAATAAATATTTAAAAAAAATTTAAACGCACAATGGAAGACTGCGTTATTACAGAGGGCCAAAAGCACCTGACAAATTATATGATGTTTATTTTAAATAGTTACATAGGTGAATAAAAAAGAGAATAATTAGTGTGATATTTAATTTAATCTTTTGGTCATAATAATTGTTTAAACGGAAATGACTTCAAAACCGGGACTGAAAATTCAAGCTCGACTTTTCAATACTCTTCTATTGACATATCACGTGTACTATTTCTGAGACTATAATATGGCAGTTATTAATGTTATCCACCTTGCATCTCCGTCGTATATCTGTACTTCTAGCTCTGTACCATATAGTCTTACCATCGATTTTTCGAAGGGTTTTCATCTCCGCTGTTTCAAGCAATCTTTGTGTCCTCTCTGTGTCGGGTCGTGTTTCTGCCGCGTATGTCATTATTGGTCTGATGTCTGTTTTGTAAATTCTGCCTTTAATTTCTTTTCCGATATTTGTATTTCCCCATATTGTGCCATTCAGGCAACCTGAGGCTCTCTTTGCTCTATTCACTTGATCTTCCACTTCTCTTTCGAGCCTTCCGTACCTAGATAGTGTGATGCCAAGGTATTTAAACTCCATCACTTGTTCTATTGTCTGACTTTCCAGCTCCAATTTACATCTTATTGGATTTGCTGTTATAACCATGCATTTTGTCTTTTGTGAGGAAATTAACATGTTAAATTTTCTGGCGATTATTTTGAATTGGTGCAGCATACGTTGTTTTTCTCCCATTTGGTATCCTTTTTTAGTTCTTACTTTTTTTTATTATTTCGTCCATGATCAGGTTGAAGAATAAAGGACTCAAGGAATCCCCCTGTCTTATTCCATTGCCGGCTTCAATTGGGTCAGTTAGTTCATCTTCCACTTTTACTTTTATTGTGTTGTTCTGGTAGATGTTTTCGATCTTTTTAATTATCCCTAGAGGTACCTCTCGTCAGTGTAACAAATGGATAACGTCCTTTAATGTGACCCCGTCAAATGCTTCCTTAAGGTCCACGAAACATAAATATACCGGTTTGTTGTATTCCAACCATTTCTATTGAATTTTCCTCATTATAAATATAGCGTCAGTGCATGACCTTCCCTACCTAAAACCTTGTTGTTCCTCTGCTTATGTTATAATTTCATTCAGTTTATTTTTTATCACTTTGGTTGTTAATTTTAATGTTGTGTTGAATAAATTAATTTTTCTGTAATTCTCCGGGTCCGATTTGTCTCCTTTTTTAAAGAGAGGTATTAGGATGTTTGATCTCCATTCTTGTGGTATTCTGTTTTGGTCTATTATTTTTTGTATTAGTTTTAATAGTTGTTTAGTTAGATCTTGTCCTTCGTACTTTAGGAGTTCGTTCGATATTCTGTCCTCTCCTGGAGATTTTCTATTGTTTAATTTTCTTAATGCTTCCTTTACCTCTTCCTCCTCGATATTTATTTCTTCGTTTGTCGTAACTTTGTTGGGTGATTGGTGGTTCATTATCGTCGCCTTTAGCAAATAGAGATCAGAAGTATTCTGCCCATGTTTCCTTCTGAATGTGTTTCGCTTTTATTAATTCGTTTATCTCCTTTCTTTACTCTCTGATCATTCTCCATACTTCTTTTTGTGTTCCATATAAGTCGTGTTCCATGTGTTTTGAGAAACTCTACCAGTGCCCCCTTCTTATTTGCCTCACTAAAGTATTCGTTTCGTTTCTGATTAGTTTGTAGTGGTTGTATGTCTGTTGTGTTGGTTTTGTTCTGTATTGTAAAAAGGCTTTCTTCTTTTCTTCACATTTTATCTTAACTTCCTCTCTAAACCACGGGGTTTTATTCTTCAATATGTGAGTATTCGTTACTTTTCTCTCTCCAAGCGATTCTGTTGCAGCGTTGATTATGTTATCTTTAAGTTTTTGCCAGTTTTCATCGATGTTATCGTTTTCCAATATTCCATTCTCAGCAATAGTCTCTGATATTATTTGCCTGTATAAGTATTCCATGGATTCCGTACTTAATGTAGTACGTAATGTAGTAGTACTTCGACTTTGATTTTTGTTTGTGTTGGTGCTGCCCTCTTGGGTGTGAAATATTTCATAATGATTCGTATTTTACATAATACTAGGCTATGGTCACTACCTACATCTGCTGAGTTGAGGCATCTTACGTCGATTATTTTTGATGGATGTATATCTCTGTTGGTTACAACATAATCTATCATAGATCTTTGTCCAAGAGTGTTGAATGTATATTTGTGTTGGTCTTTGTGGTCAAAAATGTGTTGTTTATTCTAAGTTCGTTATTCGTGCAGAAGTTTATCATCAGTTCTCCATTTTCTTTTTTAACATTTTCATTGTATTTTGCTTAATTCCGGGTATTACTTGGTTGCCTATTCGAGGTTTAAAATCTCTAAGTATTATCATCTTCCCTCTAACTTGATCTACTACTTGTTGTAATTCGACCTAAAAGATTTCCCTTGTTGTTTGAGGCTCGTTATTTTCTGGGCCATATACTCCGATGATGTTCAGGTCTTCCTTTTCCATTCTAATTTTTGCTGTGACAATTCTTTCCCATATATATTGACACTCTTTGATGTGATTTTGGTATTTTTGATGTATTAGTAATGCTACATGCTTCACTGTAGATTAGTATATCGATGGCCTAGCGTGCAAATGTGCTAAGTGCTAATTTTTTGGTTTTCCAATAATTGAAAATTAAGCTTTTAAATCTTATTAAAATTATAGTTTTTATCATGTACCTATTAATAATTGCTCACATCTTTTGTGACATCTGAAGACCTTTTGTAAGTTCTAAAGGGCCTTAAAATGTTAGCGGGTCCCGAAATAATAATAATAATAATAATAATTGTTGCTGTTACTTAACACCTTTGTAGTACCAAAAAATTTTTTTAAGGAAGTTAATACCACATTGAAAAAAATAATTATTTTTATTGACACAAATCCAAAAATTAATACTCTATCAAAGGCAAAGTAAAAAATCCTAAACTAATATTTTTATCGGATATTTATAGAGAATTTCTAATCTGAAATGTCAGACTCTTCATTTCGACTTGGAATATTATTGGTTGACACTGGAAAGTCTTTTATAAACTGGGAGTATTCATCGGGAATAACTTTAGAATTTAAAAGATATTCCAAATCTTCGCCTTGTTCGCCTTCTTGCTTCTTTTTCTTACCTGCTTTTCATCACCCTCGTTTTCCTTTTTTTTTCGTCGTTCTTTTTGTGTTTTACTTCAACTCTTATGCGTTTTCTTTGTGTTTGATTTTCTCCTTCCTCTTCACTGCTGGATGAACTTTCCGGTTCGTAGGAGCTTGAAGAACTTTCGAAGGGATCGTCTTCACCTTCTGAGAAGCCGGAAAATGTGGCTCGGTTGTCATACTCTTGGTCATTTTGGATTTGGGAAAAATCCGTTTTTTTAAGTCCAGTTGTTGATTATTTTCTTGCTTATTGTTAGTTCTTTCTTCATTCACATCGCGACTGGTGTTATGGCCTAAAAGTTATAATGTAAAACTAGTAATATTAAAAGGTAAAATTGATGAAAATAAGTCAAAAAGACAGTTTTTTAGAGACTTACAATCATGGTTAAGATAATCTAAAAATAATCTTACCTAATTCAAAACATCTCTTGTGAAATGACTGAAAACTCGTTACTTATGTCATTTCTTGCTTCTTTTACAATATCCTTAGTAACATTAGGTACTGAAATAGTTACCCAAAATTAATATTTATGTTAAGTTAATAAAAAGAAATTACAGGTACCAAATTTTAGGATAATCGGAAAAGTAGAAGTTAGCCAAAATCGACAAACCAGTTTTCTCACAATTTTAGAAATGAAATTAAGAACAAAAATTAGAGAGCCCTACAAAGATTTTAATTTAATTTAAACAAAACGAATTTTTTGCAGTGTATCGTCTAATGAGAGTTTCTTCTCACCTACATTGTTAAAACTATAAATAAATTATCTTACCTAAGCCAAAACCCTCTGCAGCTGGCAAACTTTGTGTAGTTTCACTTTTGCTTGGTGTAAATACAACATTAGACAAAATGTTTATTTTGGGATGGTTTTTCTTGGTTTCTACAAGTAAACACAAAGGAAAAGTTTATCACATAAATACCTACTTAAACTTACGAAAAAACAACTAGAATTACCACTAAAACCGACTATACCTACTAAGCATGTTATTTACCTTGCATTACTTGTGGGGTTCCACATTGATTTTCAAGAGCATTTTTTAATATGCAAATGATTCTGGAACTCATTATCACTAATTAAACTGCTATTTTAAACAATAAAGACCACTATTTTTCTTAACATTTACCGACAAATTTGACGTAATCTAACCTCACTTTTAATTGTGTTTGGTGTAGCACAAATGTGTTAAGTAATTAACTCTGAAGGTTTCACGAATTTCGATTAGTAGTACAAACGTTCTAAGTGCACTTGGCACATAAGTTGTAGAAACCTGCAGGTGCGTAGTGCTTATTCCTTTTGAAAGATGGCGCTAGAAAAAAATATGGACATATTTTACTTACCACATGTGTTTGCAAGATAATAATGTCTTAGGCGGTTTAGGTGTACCAAATAACACGTTTTGAGCATAATTGGCACTTAGCACCTTTGTACGCTAGACCATCGATATATTCGCCCAATCTTGATTGTCCTTTTTCTTTCTTTTTTGTTTCCTGTAGAGTGCATATATATTTATCTTTTAATAATTGGGTGATTTCTTGATCTCTAGTGTTGAGTGATCTGATGTTCCATGTGGTAATTCTCATCAATGTTTTTCTTTTGTCCTTATTTCTTGCCATGGTCGTCTTCATGATTAATCCGGTTCCGAGGCTTCACATTGTTTCTTTGAGCAGTATTCGTTTTTCCGATTGGTAGGTTGCTAACCTTGCCAATCAACCCTCCACATTTTATCCGCGCTTGGGACCGGCTGTGGTAACCGCAGAGCTACTCGATCCACCCTGCAATTACCCCAGGCAGTGTTACTTGTCATTCTGTCTGGTATAATTACAAAAGAGTTGTGTTCGTCCGTCTATCCGTCCGGAGAGACGGACGTGGATATTCAACTAATTCCCTTTTTTTGCAAATTGGGTGAAAAAAATATGAATAAGAATTAACTTACGTGACTGAATAACATGATAGTGTCTATAGAACTTGTTATTTTCAGAAGCGTTAAATCCTTCTCTAAGAAAAACGTCAAAACGCCAAGATGTACAATTCCAAAGCACCAGATAACGTTTAAACAACATCGTATCGTTCCAGTCCACGAACGTTTAGCCCTTGGTTCGTTTCCAACAAATTTCATAAACGAGAAAAATATGCGCATACTAGGTACCTCCATTTTGTATAAATATTCCAAAACTAATAATCGAAATATTTGTTAATGCTCAATTTTTTAGTTAAAATCTTTAACACAATTATTTATTAGAATATGAATTATTAAAATATGACCAATAATTTACTATAATTTTGTATAATAAGTTAAATATGTGTCGTTTGTAGATAATATCGAAATGAAATATTAAAAACCATTTGACCTTTAATAAGACAACGGTAACAAATTTCACCCTTTAATTTGTCGCCAAATTTTGATTACTAATACACTGAACGTTCAATTTTGTGATACATATTATTATATATAGTTGTTAGGTAGTTGATAGTTATAGTCTAAGTAAGCTATGGGTGAAAAATAGGTCGATTTCAGGATATAATTCAGGAATTTTTGAAACCTATCAGGTGTTGTAAAAGACGATGTCAGGAATAACTTCTACTAAAATGTAACAAAACATTTTAGGTGTTTTATTCATGCCGTTTTTCATTTGTTAAGTTTGCAACTTAAAAAAAATGTATTTGGCAGCTTAGGATATTCATTTTAGAGAAAAACTTTTAAATAGAAATTTGTATTAAATGAAAAAACCTACAATTTAAGCTATGCCATGTCCAAAATAGCCGTTTTTGCAATTGCATGATTTACTGTAAAAATAAATTTCTTGTATTCTTTAAGCCTTTACAATGAAGACCTTTTAATTCCAAGCATAAAAAAAATTGTAAAGCCCGATTGGTGAACTTGTTGCTTACATATTACAAATTGTTTGTCTCGAGAAGTCAAATGTCGAAGGCTATAACTTTTTAAAATTTGAAAATAAAGGGGCAAATTTCGTTATAAACATTTGGGCCCGAAACGGCCCCTGTACATCCTTTGAGTTTATAACTTACAGATTACTGTTGCCGAAGACAAAACGAATATTTAAAGCAACGTACAAATTTTCTACGATCAACTGAAGCAGAGATAATTGTTTTTGTTTTCTTAAATCGTAGTGACTTGATTTATAACAATTAAGAAATTATTTCTCAGTCACTGACTAAAGAAAGACTTATATTATCATCTTAAACTAAAAATTATGTTAAAGGAAATTATATTCAATTATTAAAAATTATTATTAAAGCGGGGTGGCGATTTATTTTTGAAGTTATACTTCTTTAGGCGCGATTGAGGGTGAAATTTTATTAATCTGCGGGCATGCGCACACAGACAGTACGGAGTTCGTTACTAAATGTTTTAATTTATGTATGTATCAGTCCAGAAAAGGTGTGGAAAGGATATATTAGTGTTTTTAAATATATTTTTCTATAAACGTGTTAAAAATGCAATTTATAGCACTCCATAGGAGCGTTAAAAATGCTACTTTAAAGCAACAGTGCTTTAAAAATTTTAAGGCACTGCAGTTAAAAGTGAATTGTCAAATTGTGAAACGTCAAAATAATTATATTTCATTTATTAACATTAATATTAATAATTCAACTTGCGCAATTTGAAAAAGGTGGTTTAAAAGGTTTTTTAAATTTAATGTAAACTGTATTAATGCATTTTTAACACGTTTGTAGAAAAAAACTATTAAAATTTGTTAGAATATACAAAAATAAAAGTAGATGTTATTCGAGTAGTTGTTATAATTTACGTATTGACAGTACAGGCAGTTTTGATCTAATGTCAAGAAAAATATAAAAATGGAATGTCAGTCAAGTTCAAGTAAAAGTTTTTGTAGGTATTGTCCTGCAATTGAGAATGAATAAATTATAATTGTTGATATATGTATAAGACGTTTGTAGAAAAAATATTTTATGATATAGGTGTTAAAAAGTACATATTTAAGGCACTCATGTGAATTGCAGAGTGAGCGAAGCGAATCTTTCACATACGTGCTTTAAAATTGTGCTTTTAACATTTATATCTTAAATAACTATTATTACAATTTTTGTGTATTTGGACTTGTCTACCTCGGGAATAAGATAATAAGTAATATTTAAAGTATTTTATAATTCACTTCGTATGTTTGTCACTATGTCTGAGAAATCTTGTAGCCCGTATAAACAAAAGGGTATAACTCAGTGGTAGAGCGTTGGGCTGGAGATCAAGAGGTGCCCGGTTCAAATCCTGGTGTTTTCTAATCTTTTTTTAATTTTTGGTATTGTTTTAATAAAAATTTTTGGAAAGTAGTAAGTAAAAATTAATTTAATCTTTAAATAAAATACAAATAAACTGTCCGAAAGTATATTTATTTCATTTAAATCATATTTAGAAGTATAACTTCTAACGTGCGTACAAAGTACACACACATTCTTTTTTTTACGATTGTGATTTATTGTGTCGGTTGCCCTTAGCAAATAATAGTACATTAAATCACGGTTTTTGCTCCAAATTTTAAAGAACAACTTGGATTGATCTGTTAAACTGATAGCATACACATAGATAACATATCAAAGAAGAAGCGTAATATTGGGCCGATGTGTACTTTTCCCCTGGGGTTGAGTTTTGCCCCTTATGGGGGATGAAAAAATATTCTTTCAAAACAAGTCCGGAAACTGATAAACTGACTGATTTTAAGTAACTTTAGTTCCATAGAATTTTTTCACTCACTCGAAAAGTTAATACCTTTCGAGTTATTTGCGAGTAAACAAAGAGCTCAATAAGTATTTTATCGAAAAAAAAAAAAAAATTCATAGCCCATAAAAAAGTGAAAAAAATGGTGTATGTATAAAATCCCTAGTCCCAGCAAAAGAAGAATTCTAAGTTGTAAAAAATAGGTTCATACTCGCCAAATTCTAAATTGAATATTTCAACGTGACATATCTAAAAAATTAAGCAATTTTTGGGGAAGACTCATTATAAGTTTTTAAATTTATTAAAAAAAATTTGTTTGTTAAAAATGTTTCCAGCATTAAATGTAAGGAAGTTACGCTTAAAATAATGTTGGTCCTTTTTTTTAGTAATACTGTCGTGAAAATCACTCCCTGATTAGCATCCCAAATGAATTAATCGTTACCACTTCATAAGTTGTTTACTCGTGTATATATTGTTTATATGATCTGTTTCTAGAAGTTTTATCGATTCAACGTGCTTAGTTTTGAAGGGTCTGTAGTTAAAAGGACTTAAAGTAGTTAATAATCACTAGTGTATGAAAATTTTGAACAGCCGTATGTTCACCAATTTTTACTTTACAGAAAAAAAAACACATCCAAAATATTCAGAAAGGCAAAATCTAAATTTTTTTACTCGTTGCGATTTTTAATATCACTAATAAGTTTTAAGTTATTTTAAAAAACATTATCTTTTTCAAAATTAATAATTAAAAAAAAATTCACTTTAAAACGAATTTTTTATAATAAGCCCTTTGAACCGATGTTATATATACAGGGTGTAACAAAAATACAGGTCATAAATTAAACCACATATTGTGGGACCAAAAATAGTTTGAATGAACCTAACTTACTTTAGTACAAATATGCACACAAAAGAAGTTACAACCCTTTGCAGTTACAAAATGAAAATCGATTTTTTTGAATATATCGAAAACTATTAGAGATTTTTTGTTGAAAATGGACACGTGGCATTCTTATGGAAAGAACATCTTAAAGAAAAATTATAGTGAAATTTGTGCAGCCCATAAAAATTTTATGGGGGTTTTGTTCCCTTAAACCCCCCCCCCCACCCCAAACTTTTGTGTACGTCTCAATTAAATTATTATTGTGGTACCATTAATTAAACTCAATATTCTTCAAACTTTTTTGCCTCTTAGAATTTTTTCGATAAGGCAGTTTTTATCGAGTTGTGGCTTATTTTTTAATATGTTTACATAAAAATTTTATGAGGGTTTTGTTCCTTTAAACCCCCGAATGTTTGTGTACGTTCCAATTAAACTATTACTGCGGTACCATTAGTTAAACACAGTGTTTTTAAAACTTTTTTGCCTCTTTGTATTTTTTTGATAAAGCATCTTTTATCGAGGGCTTCTTTTTTAATATGGTTCAAAATATCGATACATTTTTGGCAAAGTAACGTAAGTGATATTTTTGGCGAAAATCATGTTTTTCCATTAAACTAACACTATTATTGTTTAGAAGGTACTGCCAAAGTGTAGTAAGCCTAGAATTACTTTAAACATAATATATGTATAGGCTTACTACACTTTGACAGTGCCTTCAGAACAATAATAGCGTTAGTTTAATGAAAAAACATGATTTAAAAAAATGTCACTTACGTTACTTTGTTAAAAATGTATCGATATACTTAAAAATGTAAATCATAAATAAATTTTTATATTACATATTACCAAGTCTCCATAATCGTATTTACCATTATACATATATGTGGTGGATTTGACAAATATTAAACTATCTCGATAAAAACTGACTTTTGGAAAAAGTACTGAGAGACCAAAAAGTTTTTAAAAACTTGTGTTTAACTAATGGCGCTACAATAATATTTAAATTGGAACGTACATAAAAGTTTGGGGGGGTTTAAAGGAACCAAACCCCCATAAAATTTTTATGGGGTGTTTAAATTTCATTATAATTTTTTCTTAAAATACTACTGCGATAAGAATACCACATGTCCATTTTCAATAAAAATTTTCTAATAGTTTTCTATATATTTGAAAAATTCGATTTTCATTTTGTAACTTCAAAGGGCTGTAACTTTTTTTCCGTGAACATTTGTACTAAGGTAAGTTAGGTTCAATCGAACTATTTTTGGTCCCAGAATATGCGATTAAATTTATGACCTGTATTTTTGTTACATTCTGTATAATACACATGTAAAGTAACGTGTAAAGCAGTTACGATTAATCTGATTTAAGATGGTAATTAGGGTTGACTTTCTCGAACTTTAGGAGACAAACTTTATTTTGAGCGTAACTTGCTTACTTTTGATTATCGAAACTTTTTTTAAAAACAAAAATAAAGTATTTTATAATATCTTTAAAAAAGTTGTAATAAGTTTTCTCCAAAAAGTGTATCATTTTTTGGTTATTTCACGTTGAAATATTTACTTTGAAATTTGACGGATATGAACCTATTTTTTATTAGCTACAATTTTGCTTCAACTGGGTCTAGACAGTTCATACATACACCAATTTTTTCAATTTTTAATGGACTATATTTTCGCTAAGAATGTTTTTTCTATAAAATACTTACTTTTTGGTTTATTTGCAAAAAGCCGTATAGTAACGTGTTTTTTTTGTTGAAAAATAAACATTTTTACTCGCAAATAACTCGAAAAGTGTTGACTTAGTGAAAAAATTCTATAGAAAAAAGTTACTTAGAATAAGTCTGTTTATCAGCTTCCGGACTTATTTTGAACGTATATTTTTTCATCCCTCATAAGGGATGAAACTCACCACCAGGGCAAAAGCACACATCGGCCCAATATTACTTTTCTTATCTGGCATGTTATATATTTGTATGCCAAATTTCATGTCAATTCAAGCACTTCTTTAAAATTTGGAGCAAAAACCGTGATTGAATGTACTATGAGTTGCTAAGGGCAACCGACAAAATAAATCACAATCGTAAAGAAAAATAAATCGCCACTCCACTTTAAAAATCATTTTTAATAATTGAATGTAATTTCTTTAAAATAATTTTTAGTTTAAGATGATAAAAGTCTTTCTTTAGTCAGTGACTGAGAAATAATTTTTAATTATTATTTTATTATAAATAGGGTCACTACAGTTTTAAGAAAACAAAAATAATTATCTCTACTTCAGTTGGTCGTAGAAAATTTTATTTTGTTTTAAATCTTCGTTTTGTCTTCATCAACAGTAATCTGTAAGTTAGAAACTCATAGGATGTGCAGGGGCCGCTTCAGATCCAAATGTTTATTACGAAATTTACTTCTTTATTTTCAAACCCGAAATAAGAGGTTGAACAATGTTTCATGCACTTATTTACATCATAATATGAAAAGATAGGTCTTAAGAAGGAGAGTGGATCTAGGATTAACTCTCTACCATTTTTTTTCAAAAAGTTATAATTTTCGACATTTGACTTCTCGAGATAAAAACTTTGTAATATCTAAACAACAAGTTCACCAATCGGGTAAACAACAATTGTTTTTATGTTTAGAATTGAAAGATCTTCATTTTAAAGGCTGAAAGAATAAATTTTGCAATAAAGAATCTAATTTCAAAAAATTACCATTTTGGACTTTTTGCAGGCTGTTTTGCAATAAGTAATTAACGAAATTAAACTTGCCATATCTTAAATTGTAGGTTTTTTGATTTACTATAAATTTCTATTTAATAGTTTTTTTTTTCTAAAATGAATATCCTAAGCTACAAAATTAAAAATCTTTAAAAATTGCAAATATAACAAATAAAAAACCTCATAGATAAAAAGCCTCCTAAAATTTTTGGTTTCATTTTAGTAGAAGTTATTCCTGGCTTCGTTCTTTACAACACCTAGAAGGTTTCAAAAATTTCTTAATTATAACACGTTTTTTCACCCTGATAAATTTGCTTGGTGCAAAACAATCGTGTATAGAGAAACAACTATCATCTAAGTTATATTAGAAGAGCGGAACACCCCCAAAAAACCGCTTATTTCTCGAGATACTGACCACGGAGAGGTGAATGGCCAATTTTAGTCATACTATGTTTTTGATGGTGCTGAAAACGAAAATGAGGTTTAATTTTAATTTTATGTGGGGGAACATTGTCAAAATCAAAATTTTACCCCAAAAATACAAAAAAAAATCACGGTTTTTGCGTTTACCTCGCTACAACTCTGTTCCGTTTTAATATTTTTTTCTGAAATTTCTACAGTATATAGCACTAACATTTCTGAAAATAAGGGTACCTGCTTCAAGTTTTATATTTATTTTGATAAAGGTTATAAAGTTTTCAAAGGAAAAGGTGCGGATTTGTGCATTGCAAAGTTTAATCGCAAAAGTTGTGTAACCAAGTTTAAAATTTAGCTTCTTAATTACGTTTATTTTAAACAGAGAGTACAAAGAAGTTTTCTGGTAAGTTTTAGATTAAAATGTTTTATAGAAAACAAATGGTGCAACTTTTAACATCGACGTTATAAATCTCCAAAATAACGCTTATTTTTCGAGATACTGATCATTGGAGGTGAATGGATAATTTTGGTCTTACTTTATGTCTTTGACCGTGATGAAAATGAAAATGAAATTTATTTTCAATTTTAGGTGGGGAAGTAATGTCAAAATTACAGTTGTACCCTAAAAATAAAAAAAAATGAAATCACGTTTTTTTGCGTTTAGTTCGCTACAACTCTGGTCCCTTTTAATATTTTTCTCTAAAGTTTGTACACCATATATCACTCACTTTTTCAAGACAATGGTTTCTGCTTTAAGCTTTTAGTCTTACTCTATTAAAACTTATGAATATTTTAAAGTACAAGGTGCAGATTCGTGCATTGCAAAGATTAATCGCAAAATTTGACAGACAAAATTTGAAATATAGATTTTAAATTGAATTCTTTTATAACATGAGTACAAAAGAAGTTTCCTGGAAAGTTTTGGATCAAAATGTTTTATAAAAAACAAATGGTGCAACTTTTAACATCGACGTTATAAATCCCCAATATAACGCTAATTTTTCGAGATACTGATCATCATTAAAAATAAAAAAAGAATTAAACCACATTTTTCTTAAAATTAAAAGTTGCACCATATTTTTTCTATTACACATCTAGATCTAAAACTTTTCATAAAACTTTTTTGAACTCAATGATTTAACAAAAGCGTAATCAAATAAACAAATTTTAAATTTCGTCACTTAATTTTTGCGCTTTAACTTTGCAATTCACAAATCTGCACCTTTGATTTTAAAAAATTCATAACTATTACGAAGAAAAGACTGAAAGACTACACTTGCTTTCATAGTCTTCATAAAGGTGAAAAATATATGCTGTAGAAATTTTAGAAAATGATATTAAAATGGAACAGAGTTGTAGTGAGTTAATCGTAAAAATTCGTAACTTAATTTTTTTTTTATTTTTAGGTTAAAATTTCGATTTTGACAATGTTCTCTCACATATAATTCAAAATAAACCTCTTTTTCATTGTGAACACCATCGAAAACATAAAATAAGACCAAAATTAGCCATTCACCTTCCATGGTTAGTATATCAGAAAAAAAGTGTTATTTTGGGGATGTATAAAACATTTGAAACTAAAACTTTTTAGAAAACTTCTTGTTTTAACATAAACGTGATTAATAAGATAAATTTCAAATTTTGCCACTCAACTTTTGCGATTAAACTTTGCAATTCGCGAATCTGCACCTTGTAATAAAAAATTAATAACTTTTACTAGGATAAGACTAAAAGCTTAAAGGAGATACCGTTGTCTTCAACAAAGTGAGCAACATATTATAATGTACAAACCTTAGAAAAAAATATTAAAATGGACCAGAGTTGTAGCGAGTTAAACGCAAAAAACGTGATTTCACTTTGTTTTTATTTTTAGTGTAAAATTGCGATTTTGACAATGTTCCCCCATCTAATATTTATAATAAATTTTATTTTCCTTTTTAGCACCGTCAGAGACATAATCTAACACCAAAATTGGCCATTCACCACCTATGGTCAGTATCTGGAAATAACCCCGAAAAATAACCGTTATATTGGGGATTTCTAATGTCGATAATAAAAGTTGCACTATTTGTTTCCTATAAAACATTTTGATCTAATATTTTTCAGAAAACTTCTTTGTGCTCTATGTTTTAAAATAAACATAACTAAAAAGCTAAATTTCAAATTTCGTCTTTCAACTTTTGCGGTTAAAATTTGCAATGCACAAATCCGTAACTTTTCCTTTGAAAAATTCATAACCTTTATCAAAATAAGAATTAAAGCTAGAAACAGGTACCTTCGTCTTCAAAAATATTAGAGCTATATATTGTAAAACATTGTAAAATGGAACAGAGTCGTAGCGAGGTAAACGCAAAAAAACGTAATTTTATTTTTTTTTTAGGGTAAAATTGCGATTTTGACATTGTTTCCCCACATGAAATCAAAATAAATTTCATTTTCGTTTTCAGCACCGTCAAAAACATACAGTATGTCTGAAACTGGCCATTCACCTCTCCGTGGTCAGTACCTGTCTCCAGTCATTTTGGGGTTGCCTGCCGCTCGTCTTGTATGATTTTGTAAGAATATCACTTTTCCAGTTTACTATCTAGGGAGTGCAATTAGAACGAAAACATGCATTGTTTCGGAAAAACTCAAACAAGCTTATATTTTTCTAAAACAATTTTTGGTTAGTTTATATACAACAAGTTTTGTTTTTGATTATGCTGTATCCGAATATGAAATTGCAATTTGAAAATTCTTATACATAAGCTCTTATACTGCGTCTGCGTCATAAGCTCTTATACTGTAGTCTGCGTAACTAGGAACCACATGGAAAACTTTTATATTTTTTTATGTATCAATTTCATGAAAAAAAGTTATTCTTAATAAAATGCTCTGGATAGTCAAAAATCTAAAACTTAACCATCAGATATCAAATTTGATCAATTTTATACAAGTTATGTCAAAAACATGAATTTCGTTAAAGAGTAAAGTACTTTTATATTCCAGAATATCAAAAAATGCTATTATGAAAAGTTCTTTGAAATGAAAAACTATGTCTAAATATACAATTACATCATTCTAATCGAAAAAGGGGGGTCAGGCCATGGAATTTGGGTGTCTACATTGTAAAAATGGCGTGCACCCATCCTCCATGGTATGGCATGCTGGACGAGCCATACAGTCTGTAGTCAACACCCCGATGTATGAGCGGGACTACAAAGTGTATCAATACTCATACCCTTATGGAACGCACCTGGCGGATCATAAGGGCCTTCACATTTTACTCTTCTTCAACTTGTCTTGAGTGAAATGTCTTTAATCTTTCCTATCAGCCTCTCTTGGCTAACTCTTGTTTTTTCCGACCCTGAATGGCTATTAGGTTTCCGAGGGCAGAAGGGTCACTATACTTCTTTCTACCATAGTCTTATTCACCGAGTGATTGCCGGTATAATCAGTCCCCACTTGCTGACCAACGGCTTCGGGCGGATGAGTCAGTGAGTGGTAGGGCACTCTTTTGTCCAGAGGTTGGGAAACTGGCCCTAAAGGCGGATGAACCGAAATTAATAGGTCAACGGCGTAAGGATGCAGAAGGCAACGGGGAACCACTGCATTACAGACTCGTAAAGTACCCCTAGTAAAGTCATGAATGGCAAATGACAAAAACAGTAAACAGACTTACTGATTATGGACCACGGAATCCAAGATCCGGCAGGGGAGGAATAGCTGTAGACCACAGGGCCTCCCAGGTCGTCAACCAGAGAAATCCCTGTGCATTTAAGACATTAAAAGTAGCAACCTGGAATGTCAGAAGTCTATATGCAAGTGGTAAATTAGCGAACGTACTCCTTGAAATGGAAAACCTCCAAATTGATGTTCTAGGTATAAGTGACGTACAGTGGCCAGGTTCAGGCAAACAAACGACAAATAACGGAACCATGTATTATTCAGGTAACAACGAGACTAATCATCGCTATGGTGTTGCTATCTTAGTTGCAAAAAAGGTCAACTACTCTGTAGTAAGTTTTACTCCTTATTCTGATAGAATCGTATCATTACAACTTCAGTCTAAGAAAGGTATAGTGAATTTTATTCAAGTTTATGCTCCGACGGCAGATAAAGAGGAAGACGAAATTAAACTATTTTACCATGATATGGAACAAGTCTTAAAGTCAATGAAGAGACATCACACTACAATAGTAATGGGCGACTTCAATGCCAAAGTTGGCCAGGGAAGAGTGGATGGATATGTGGGTGAATATGGTCTAGGAAATAGAAATGAGCGTGGTGACCGTTTAATACAATTCTGTCAGATGGAAGAATTTGTAATAGCTAACACACTCTTTAAGCTACCAAAAAGAAGATTGTATATATGGAAATCTCACGGAGACACAACCAATAGAACAATCCGAAATCAAATTGACTTTGTCCTCATTAGAAAAAGATTTCGTAATTCTATACTTTCTGCTAAAACTTACCCTGGAGAAGATATCGGTTTAGACCATAACCCCATAGTAGTCACATTACGAATCAAATTAAAGCTGATTAAAAAACCCACGTAAAGTAGAATTGATGTTAAGAGATTAAGGGAACCACAAATAAAGGAACAAACTGTAAAAACTCTTACTAAAAATTTACATATTGCCCAAGAACTGAATAAAAGTAGCTATGACATTGATCAGAAATAGGAAAATATAAAACAAGCAGTAATTAAAACAGCGAGTGAAAACTTAAAACCAAAGAAAAGAAAACATAAAGACTGGATGACTGAAGAGATACTATTATTAATGAATGAAAGAAAATCATTCAAAACAAAAAATCCAATTAAATATAATGTAACCGATAGATTAATTAAAAAGAAAATAAAAGAAGCTAAAGAGAGAATGTTACATGAGCAGAGCCAAGAACTGGAAGAATTTGAGAAAAAATATGACTTTTTTAACATGCATAAAAGAATTAGAGAACTAACCGGAATGAAAAAAACACTTCAAACTAGGCAACTAAGAGATGAAAGTGGTGCATTTATTACAGATATAAACCAGAAAATACAGAGATGGACACAATATATAGCACAGCTTTTTGAAGATAAAGAGAGAACAGAAGCACCAAAAGAATTTAAAGATGATACTGGACCTGACATTATACGAGAAGAAGTCGAATATGCAATGAAACAAGCTAAAAGTGGTAAATCTCCCGGGCCTGATGAAGTTCCTATCGAATTACTCAAAATTGTGGATACTGAATCCATTGACCTTCTTTTGGATTTATTTAACACCATATATATAACAGGTATAATACCTAAAGAATGGCTCCAATCGACATTTATACTGCTACCCAAAAAAAACCAATGCAAAGGAGTGCAATGAACATCGCACCATAGCCTTAATGAGTCATGTCTTGAAATTGTTTTTAAAAGTGATTCACAATAGAATACATAAGAAATTAGACGAAGGCATTAGTGATACACAAATGGGATTTAGGAAAGGTCTGGGAACACGGGACGCACTGTTTGCAGTAAGTGTTCTTTCGCAGAGATGCCTAGATATGAATCAGGAAGTATATGCCTGTTTCATTGATTTTGTGAAGGCATTTGACAAAGTGCAGCATAGTCGTCTTAAAGAAATTTTGTTAAATAAAAACATAGACAGTAGAGACATTAGAATTATATGTAACCTCTATTGGAATCAGACATCAAAAGTGAAAGTTGAAAATGAACTGACTGAGGATATCCAGATTCGTCGTGGGGTGCGCCAAGGGTGTATTTTATCACCATTGTTATTTAATTTATATAGTGAAGCCATCTCAGAATTAGCGTTGGCCGAAGTCAATGAGGGCCTAATAATAAACGGTGAGCCACTTAATAATATAAGATATGCTGACGATACCGTACTTTTAGCGGGAACACTAGAAGAATTGCAACACCTTGCTCAACAACTAAATATACATTGCAACGATTATGGACTAAAAATAAATTTGAAGGAAACCAAGTTCATGGTATTTACAAAAGCACAAAACATCAGAGTTAGACTAGTACTGGATAATACAGAAATTGAGCAAATATCTTCGTACAAATACCTTGGAGCATGGATCACAGAAGATACTGATCAGACAAAAGAAATAAGATGCCGCATTGAAATTGCACGATCCATTTTTAACAGAATGAGGAAACTTTTCTGTAATCGCAACATCAATATAACGCTCCGGATAAGAATGCTTCGTTGTTATATTTTCTCCACCCTTTTGTATGGGGTTGAGGCATGGACACTAAAACAATCCCACATTAAAAACCTGGAAGCATTCGAAATGTGGTGTTATAGACGTATTCTGAAAATATCATGGACAGATCGTAAAACAAACGCACAAGTGCTCGAACAACTAGGAAAACAATGCGAAGTTTTAAATTCCATAAAAATCAGGAAGTTGGAGTACTTGGGGCACATCATGAGAGGTGAAAAATACGAACTATTAAGGAATATAATGCAGGGCAAAATCAAAGGCAGAAGAAGCGTAGGAAGACGTAAAATCTCGTGGCTACGCAATCTCCGTGAATGGTTTGGATGCAGTTCAATTGAACTGTTCCGGCGTGTAACCAACAAAATTATAATTGCCAGAATGATTTCCAATCTCCGATAGGAGCGGAATTTTAAGAAGAAGAAGAATCGAAAAAAAAATTCAATTTTTCCTCAAATTACGGATACTAATCATTATTCTATTACAATTATGATACCTATTTTATTATCACTTTTACGAAAAAAAGTAATATTCTTCATTTATTCTTGATAAAATGCTCCCCCTGGTCTAAAATCTAGAATACAACCATCCGATATCAAACTTTTTTAATTTTATACGAGGTATAAAAAAATATGAATTTTTCTTAAGAGTGAAGTGCCTTTATTATTCACAATATTTTAATTAAAAGGATGTAATTGAACACTAAAACAAAATTTTTAATTCCAAACAACTTTTCTTAATAACCATTTTCGATATTGTAAAATGTAAAGGTACTTTACTCTTGAGTGAAATTCATATTTTTTGACATACCTCGTATAACATTCAATAAATTTGATATTTGATGATTGCTTCTTAGATTAGATACGTTGCAGAATATTTTATAAAGAATAACTTTTTTTCGTAAAACTGATAATAAAAAAGTTATCAACAGGTTCCAAGTTACGCAGATATACTGTATAAGAGCTAAACATTTTTTTTGCTGAATTAAACGTATTTTAGGTGAGTTTTACAAAAAAACATTTTGATCACTTTGTATAAACATTTTTTTAGCTGGTAATTTTCGGTTTTTGTATTATATTTTTGTTATCTCTCTTAATTTTCTTAAAAAGAAATAGTTTATTTCATTTCTAAACTAATTTAGTGCATTTTAAAGATTACATCCTATGCTTTAAAAAGCACTTATAAAATTGTAATATATCTGTTCAAACCTGAGTAATACCGTCTTCAAGTGGAGGTAATTCTATAAAACTACGAAGATTTTAAAAATTACATGTTTTGAGACGCCATATCATTTGAATTAAATTTTTGAGATTTTTTTTGAATGAAACATCATTTAGTAAGATACTTGAAAGGTAAGTTGTGCAAAATTGAGAGTTTTATAAGAACGATTGTATTAGTTACACATTTTTAATTATTTTTAAACAAAATTCATGTAAGGCTTATTTTCCGCCCACACCGTACTAATGCCCATACATTTTATTTCTTTCTATTATAACCATAAGATAACTTAATTGTTTTTCTTTCATGTTCAATTTGTAAAATTTCATTTGATCCATTAGTTAAAGAATTAAAATAATTAAAATAATTATTAAAATAATACAACCGTGCACTTCGCCGATCGCTAGTTTACAGTGCGCCAATGTTTGTGAGAAGGGTGACTTTAACGTTGTAAATAAAATATTTTAGAAGATAGAGATTTAATTTTAGAAAATTCTTTATATAAGGTTTTTTTTGTAAAATTTTCTGAATTTTTCAATGATCAAGTCAGTTTTTTTCTAAAATGTATATTTTCGGAGTTATTTAAAAAATCATCTAATTTCGTAGTTGTGTGTGTGTGTGTGATGAGAGAGTGGATGGCATTAGACCATGTCTATTTGCCACAGAATTTTTTAATTTAAAATTGATTGTATCTTCTAGGTATAATTACTTTTTCATATATCTATTTTAGCTTCTAAGATAAATTTAATTAAAATATCGTAAATTCCTTTGTCTTGTTGTGCTAATAGAGTAGTGATACTAATCGGTAGACTTGTAAGTTTTCTTAGTTTTTGATACAGCGTATCTGTATATGCAGTATATTTTTGACACTCTAAGAAAATATGATTTATATCGGCTACAGGATTTTCCGGACAATGGGTACAATGCGGAGAGTCAATGATACCTATCCGAAACAAATGGGCTGGGAAACGTCCATGATTCAATTTTAAACGAGATACTATAGACGAATGTCGCCTATTATAATTCCAAGTGTTAATATGTGGAATAATTTTTGGTAATGCTGGGTGAATTTTAAAATAATGACTTTCAGAATTGGATGAAGATGTTCTGTAATGAGCCTCCCATCTATCCCTAACATTTTCCTTATACAAATTAATAATATCTAATGAGTTATAAATATTTAAACTCAATTCTGAATTCAATGCTTTTTTGGCTGCAAGATCAACAGCTTCATTTCCAGATATCCCTGAGTGACCCCTTACCCAAACTAGTGTAACTCCTATACCACGCTCTTGCAGTTTAAATATACTATTTCTTATAGATAATATAAGATTATTTTTATAGTGTTTTATTGGGGAACTATTAATTGCCTGCAACACTGAAAGAGAGTCACTTACAATTATCACAGATGAAGTTACATTAGCCTCGCACCAATCTAGAGCTTTCCCTATGGCTATCGCTTCTGCACTAAAAACTGTTAAATAATATGGAACTTTAAATTCCTCAACATGATTGGTGTCTGAAACGAGAAATGCACAGCCTGTTTTATTTTTATTTTTTGATCCATCCGTATATATGACTGTTTTATTTTCTCCTAGATTACCAAGTACAGATTTGAACATTAATTTTGTGAGATTTGAATTATCCGGATAGTTTGGTATGATAATGGTTGGTTTAAGTATTAAAGCTTCAAAGTTTGTTTCGTATAATGGATAGTTATTTAGGGTATATATAAGTTTTTTATGCTTTTCTGTATAAATAAAGGCATCAGCAAGTGGAGGAGAATTTTTAATTCTCCAATATTTGTTTATAAAACTCTGAACTGCTACATCTGCGATTTTCTTGACCATAAATGTACTAAACGTCCTGTATTTTATAATTTGTTTGTTCGCTAAATATTGTCTACGAAAACACAAGGGCGGTTCTTGTGCTTCAGCAAGAATTGCACTATTTGGTGAGGAGACCATAGTTCCTAGACATATCTTTATTGCTTTATACTGTATTCTGTCTAAAATTAATAAATTTGACTTACTAGTTGAGGCGTAAAGTGTACATCCATAATCCATTATTGATCGAATGTAGGACTTATAAAATGTAAGGGATATATTAACATCTGCACCAAATTTATATTTGGAAACTACGCGCAGAAGGTTAAGCCCTTTTTCACATTTCTGCTTTACGTGTTTTATGTGACTCGTCCATAAAAGCTTATTATCAATATGGACACCTAGATATTTATATTCTGTCACTAAGGGAATAGTAATGTCACCTATGGTACAAAGATCAGAGGTTTTTAGTCTGTGTCTGGTAAGACACATTACCGCTGTCTTGTCCTGTGAAAAACTAAAACCCATATTATTAAACCAATCACGCATGCAGTAGAAAATATGCTTTAAGTCTCTAATACATTGTTCATATGAATCTTGGATGGTATAAAAACAAATATCGTCCGCGTATTGGATAATTTTTATAGTGTCATCCATCAAACCATGCAGTTCAGCTGTGTATACGTTAAATAAAAGTGGACTCAATATAGATCCCTGCGGTAAACCGTTACATACCGTTCTTGGTCCGTGGAGTACATTTTTGTGATCACGAATATATATTTTCCTGTTTAAAAACAAGTTTATTATATTAGTTGCTACCCATTTGCTGATACCCATTCCACACAATTTTAGTTTTAAGATACTCAAATCAACCACATCATACGCACCTTTTAAGTCGACAAATAAACATAACATGTATTTATTTTCAGAAAAACATATTTGTGCATCAGTAACCAAATGAGTCAATGCATCAATAGTACTATGACCTCTACGAAATCCGTACTGTGCAATGGGTAGAAGAGAATTGCTTTCAATAAAATATTCTAGTCGAAATTTAATCATTCGTTCAAATGTTTTAGTAAGACACGACATAAGTGATATAGGTCGAAATGATGACGGTAATTTTGGATCTTTATATGGCTTTTGTATTAGACATATGACAATGTTTTTAAGACTCTCAGCATAATCTTGTTTCAACCACCAGTTGTTGAAAACTTTTAAAATGATTTGTTTTGCTGAGTCTGGAAGATTGTGTAAAATTTTATAGGTAAAACCGTCCAAACCAGGAGCCGTGTTCTTGGTTTGTTTTAGTGCCAAAGAAAGCTCTGAAAAGGTGAAAGCTTCAGAAGTACTATCAAAAGTAGACCGAAAATGAAAATTATTTAGATCTTCCACGTTGACATTGGAGGCTGAGGGCGGGGCAAGCTGATTCAAAACATCCTCAATTAAATCGTTATTTAATGGAGGTCTCTTTTGTTGGTGATATTTGTTTCTGATTGATTTTATATAATTCCAAATTTTAGAAAGTGGAGTAGATCTATTAAGTTCATTAATAAAATTCACCCAGCTATTTCTTTGTTTTAATTTGAAAATGCGTTTAGCCTTTGCAGAAATATTTTGATAGACCAGGTAATTGGGAAAATTTCCTTGTCTTTTAAAAACCTTAAGGGCTTGGGAACGAGCTTCTACTATTTTTGAACACTCTTCATCCCACCAGTAGGGCCTTGGCGAAGAAGGAAGAAATGGTTTTTTAACAGGCATTGATTTAGAAGCTGCTGAAGATATAACGTCAAATAAATGTTCTGTCAGTTGACAGTTATCTAGATCATTGACAGGAAAGTTAATATTTATTTCATTTTCAATAAGTGCTTGGAAAAAAGACCAATCAGCCCGAGAGTCGTTCCATTTGGATGCAGGATTTATTTCGAAAGATGTAGGGGAAATCTGAAGTTCAAATTGTATAGGATAGTGGTCAGAACCTAGTGTATCTTCTCGTACGGACCAATTTATCAAATCCGCCAAGAAAGGAGAGACAATGGTTAAATCGACTGCAGAGTGGTTGCCATTTGGATTTACCCTAGTGGGTGATCCATCATTTAAAGTAACTAGTTCCAAAATATCTATAACTTCTATTAAAACCTTTCCACCACGATCTTCCGGGATAGGACCCCACCTGTAATGGTGTACATTAAAATCACCACAAAAAATTGTACGAGAAATATTAAACTGTTGAAATAAATTTAACCAATCCTTCTTTGTCACAACTATATCAGAGGGTTTGTATATTGAGACAAAAGAAATATTCATATCCGGAATAAATACTGCACATACTTCAATGCCGTTTTCAAAATTTGGGACTATTACACATTCTTGATAGTTTATGGTTTGTAAAATAAAAATACCAACGCCTCCATAACCATTATCTCGACATTTTTTATAGAAATTGTAACCTTTTATATAAAAATTACTATTAGACTTTAGCCAAGTTTCGGAAACAATGATTACGTCAACGTGGTTTGTATTAAGGTAATTTAATAAACTACCTTTGTTAGTTGTTATTGATCTACTGTTCCACTGTAAAATAACTAATTGACTTCTAAATATTTGTTTGTTAGCCATTAAAAGTACTTATTAAAAAAATTGTTTTTCACTTGAATCAGATTCACTAAATGTATCCATAATATCAGTCGGATCGTTTGAAACGAAGGCATTCTCAACAAAATCCCTGATGTTGGATTCCGTAAGAGTATTAAGTGAAAATTGAGAATTTTTTTGAAACTTATTTATAAAAGATGTAATTAGCATTATAGTTTTTTCTTTATAATCTATAAACTCTTCTCTGTAGGGGTTAGGAATAATGGGTTTAGATTTTTGACTAGGTTTATTTGATTTTTTAGGTGGCATATTATCAGCTGTAGGAGAGGTTGGATGTGATCGCTTAATGGATTTTGTAATGTTTGGTTTAGGCATTGATTTTGGTTTTTTAATAGTGAAAGTAGATGAGCTATTACCTGAAGTGTTTGGTAGGGACGGAAAATTATTATCATTACTTAATATTGAAAATCTATTATTAGTCGTTACTTTTGCATATGATGGGTTGTTATATATGTGTTCTGCTTCTTTAAAAGATATATTTTCTAAGGCCATAATTTGTTTTATCCCTTTTTGTTTTGTGTATACAGGACAGACACGTGATACTGAAGGATGGCTGGTATTATTACAATAAATGCACATGTTTTCTTCCTTACATTCTTCTTCTGTATGACTGGTATCTGCACACCTTCGGCATCTCTGATTTTTTGATTTGCATTGCTTGGCTGTGTGGCCGTAATGCAAACATTTGAAACACTGTACAACGGGTTGTACATAAGGTTCAACGCGGAAGTTACATAAATTTATTTGTACACATTGAGGAATTTCATTCCCTAAAAATTCAATAATGATCATTTGTCTATCAATTAAGCACGCATTTCCATCAGAGTCGATAATCCGCCTTTTCATACGCTGAACACCCACTACCTCTCTGTTTGATTTGATTGCAGTTAATAAATATTCTTCGGAAAAGAAAGTATCTACCATTTTGACCACCCCTTTTTTATGAGTGTAGAATTTAGGAATAAATGCTATTAAATCATTTTTAAGAATAACATCGTGATTAACTAATGAATTTGCTATTTCTAATGAATTGAAAATAACTTTAACTCTATTAATTCCAACGGGTTTAATGTCAATTACATTATTCTTCAATTTCTCATCAATAAGAAGAAAATGGCCTATCTTAATGGGGAATAACCTTCCTAGGTTCAAATTTTTATGCTGCACGAAAACAAAAAAGGGCCCTTTATCGCCTGGTCTATATTTATTATTAAAATCGATTTGTACATACCTGTTCTCCGTGTTATCAGTTTCACTGTTTTTTTGATCGGGCGGCTTATCGGCCGCCCTTTTTTCGGACATTACTACTTACTAATTAATAATTGTGTTAAACTAAATCCTATCAAAACTAAATTTATATTGTCTCTTTTTTTAAATCACTTCCGCAATAATAAACGCACAAAACTCGAATACGACTGGTCACTTTGCCTAACGAATTCGAACTGTAATTTCGTAGTTCATTTGCTTAATAAAAAATGAAGCACCCACTTCTGGAGTAGAACTTTTTGATATCTTGTTTAATAAACATTTCTTAGTGAAATTACAAAAAGTTCTATCTTGTTTGATTTTTTCCGAAGTGAAAATCTATAAGCACTCCCCTAATCGTGTGAATTAATAATTAATGATACAATTCGTCTCATTGCTAAATTAGGTTTATGTATTTTTGGTGGTGCATAAAACCGTGGTATGACCAATGAACTGTCAACACAAATGGAATGGCCCCGTCCCATTCAAATAGTGAAGCGAGATTGCCACCAACATACAAGAGAGAGGTCCTTCTTCTTCTTGTAGTTCCTTCTCCTATCGAAGGTTGGCTATCATCACAGCTATCCGTACTTTATTGGCGGCTGCTCTGAAAAGATCTACTAAGCTGCAACTATACCACTCTCTGAAGTTTCTCAGCCAGGAAATTCTTCTTCTACCTATGGATCTTTTACCCTTTAGTTTACCTTGCATTATGAGCCTTAATATCTCATATTTCGCACCTCTGGTAATGTGGCCTAAATATTCCAGCTTCCTTGTTTTGATGTTCTTTATCATCTCGCAATCCTTTTGCAGCCTTCTTAACACTTCTGCATTTGTAACTCGTTGGATTCATGATATTTTCAAAATTCTTCTATAACACCACATCTCAAAGGCTTCCAACTTCTTTATATTTTCTACTTTTAGTGTCCCGTTATCCACTCCATACAACAAAGTCGATAACACATAGCATCTTAAGGCTCTTATCCTCAGCTCCAGAGAAAGGTCTCGATTACCAAACATCTTTTTCATTTTTATAAATGTTTGTCTTGCAATTTCAATGCATGTCGTGATTTCTCTACCCTGGTCATTGTGTTAATTTACCCAGGTTCCCAGATATTTGTAGTTATTCACTCTTTCTACTTGTTTTCCCTCGATATCCAACCTTCCTACTGTACACCGAGAGAAAAAAATTCTTGACATAAAGAAACTTTATTAATATTTAAGAAAGATCGACTTGGCATATTGCCTAAGAAATATATATTTGTATGTAAGATATAATTTTCTAAAATATTTCAAATAAATTCTACTATAGCCAAAGAAATATATCTTAAACATGATTGAACTATCACTTTCTGGCAAACTTCAAACCCATTTATCAGAAAGAAATTACACTTGATGTTAATTAATTTTATTAGTCATAAAAATATATTTTCTACACATTACAAAACTATTCTTTCCGAGCAATAATATTTCTTAGTAAGGAATATTATTATTTTACTATTAATAATTAATGTATTTAATGTTAAGAAATATATTTCGCAGAGATAAACGTATATTTAGAGTTAAGTTAAAATTTCTTGAAAATAAAGTGATATTACATACGGCGAAATAAATCATTGTGTTAAGGTAAAATCATTATTTATTAATAAAACAAGATATAAAACGTTATTACTACATACAAATATTTTCTCCACTCTTAAACCACTGGCTTCTACACAACAATAAAAGGATGGAGAGGCAAATCCAACTTCCTCAAATTTTCCTTCTTTTGTTAATAGCTTTTGGTATATCAGCAATTCACTAAAACAAAATCGTTATGTAGAAAGAGTAAAGTTACTTTAATAAAAATTTTTTTATAAAGATATAGATATTTATTTTGACAAATTTAGGAAATACAAAAAAAGACAAATACACGGTCCCACATAAGAACTATTAATACTAATAATAATCAATCATATTTAGTTCAAACATGGCATTATTTAACCTACACATCTTTGTTTATTTTTGTCTTTTTG
Source organism: Diabrotica virgifera virgifera (assembly GCF_917563875.1). Classification (NCBI taxonomy): domain Eukaryota; kingdom Metazoa; phylum Arthropoda; class Insecta; order Coleoptera; family Chrysomelidae; genus Diabrotica; species Diabrotica virgifera. Next base: position 175,323,198 of record NC_065449.1, on the reverse strand, counting down.
TTAATGAAATATTAATTATTTATCTGAATAATATTAAGTCACACAATAAACATTGTTTGGATAAAACAAGAGAGAAAATACAACCAATGTAAAACATTGAAGCAGACATAATAATATGTAATTTTCTTAATTTTTATAATCTAAAAGAGACAGCATACCTATTCATTAAGAAATTTTATTACGGGAAAGTATTATTAGTTATTCACGATGTCATTTAATACATATTAACTAATTCACGGTGTCCGGCAATAACATTTCTTAACCATAAACATATATTTCTTTTAGACTAACTGATTTCTTTATCTCAAATAAATTAAGAGAAAACATCTCAGCATTGCACCCGCCATGTTTGATATAGCGTTGTATTTTATATTTTTTATAGAAGACGATACATTCAAGAAACCTATTATAGTTGATACATAAGTATACACATTTTTAAAAAGGTACTTACATGTATGAAGTTCTACCATTTCTGGAATGCCCCGCAGTTGGTTAATAACTCCTTTCTTAATATTGTTCTGAAGCTATATATTATAACATTCTGTCCCAGCTTTAAATTGTGGCATATTTCCCAGTAAGAATAATAAGCTTCTTTATTTCAGCGTCGTCCATCATTATACCTAAAAATCACATAAAGATACTATTATGTTTCTTTTTTAACCATTCGGATACGCAACAATATTATTATTACATCTTAAATTACTCAATTTACTTTTATTTAATACCTATATATGAGACCGGTCCTGGTAAAGAGACAGTGAGGTTGATTTAAATCCGCTCCGCAAAAAAACTTCAAATACTGAAACTTTGCGAGCAGAAAAATCACCAAATTATTTGCAAAGTGTAAATAAGTGAGTTAAGAAATTTACAGTGTAAATTTAAAAAGAATATTGAAAGTAAGATCCATACATTATTAATCTAACCTAGTTTTAATAAAATTAGATTTTAACTACTAACAGTAAAATAATTACAGTCATAGTCAAGTTTTTTGGCACTGATAAGAAGTCAAGGTCCTATGGGTAGACTAGCCGAAGCTGCTTTCAGCAGTGGTAATTACTAATAAATTGATTTAATTATAATTAAGGTACTTCGGTATCTATCTATCGAAAAATACAGAGTCGGATTTCTGAACGAAAACAAGAAGATATTGAAGAATAAGAAGATATTGAAGAATAAGAAGATATCGAAGAATAAGAAGATATTGCAGATAAGAAGAAGACATTGTTAAATCTAATTTATTCAAGTGAACATTAATTGTTGATATAAATAAATAAATAAGATATTAAATGGTATTTAAATAGTTTTATAATTAAAGTAAAAAAAAATTGAATAATATATAAATATTTTGTAATTAAAGTAAAAAATTTAATTAATTTGATTTAATCAAGTAGGTTTTAATTTGATTTAATATTTGTATTTAAAATACATACCTACTTTAATAATTTGAATAGGAAGAAAGATGGCGGATGGTAATGATAGCATTAATGAGGACGGTAAAAGAAAAAGCAAAGAGGAGCCAGATATATTTAGCAGGAATAGAAAAGTGAACCGAACACCAGACAGGTCGAAACCATCAACGAATGAAACCAGCAGCTAGAACGAAATGATGGAACTAATGAGACAATTAGCAAGCGATAACAAAAAGAAAAACAAGGACCTGGAAGATATAAAAAATACAATGGGTAATATGATTGAGGAACTAAAAGAAATTAGGAAGGAAAATAATGAATACAAATTGCAAATGAAAGAAATAATAAGAGAAAATGAAAATCTAAAGAAAGAAATGGCTACGATGAAACAAAAAATAGATAAAATAGAAATAACCTTGGAAGCATGTCAGAAAGAAAAGAAGAAAAATAACCTAATAATGAGAGGCTTACCACTAGACACAATAGGAACAGAGCAAATAGAGAACTTCATAGAAGCAAAAATGGGAGTAAAATCAGAAATAAATAGGGTACAAAAGATAAATGAAACAATGTGTGTTATAGAATGTAAAAAATTCGAAGATAAAATGAAAATACTGAAAGCCAAGGGTAAACTAATGAGCTATAAACAACATAGAGTATATATAGAATGTGACCTAACATTAAAAGAGATAGAAATACAAAGAAACCTTAGGAAGATAGCAGCAGAGGAAAAGACTAATGGAAAAAGGACAAAAATTGGATATGGATTCATAATTATTGAAGACATTAAGTGGAAATGGAACCAAAAAACAAGCCGGATAGAAAAAGTAACATACAATACAGAACCAACTTGTTCAAAAAACTAGCTGTAGAAAACACAATGATGGACCGAGAAACAAAACAGGCAAAGAACAGGGACATGACCAGATTTAAAGATAATAACACAAACGTAAGGAAAAACAAATTGAAGTACAACCTAAACATAGAAAAGAACAGAACAATTTTGAAAATGGCATCATGGAATGTAAGAGGTATAAATGGGAAAGAAATAGAACTGGGGGAAGAAATTAGAGATAAGAACATTGAAATAGTAGCTATAACAGAGACAAAGAAAAAAGGAAGAGGATCAATAATATTAGAAAACGGAATGTTACTAATATACAGTGGAGTGGAAGAAACGAAGAGAGCTCAGGCAGGAGTAGCGTGCCTGATTAAGAAGGATAGTATCAACAAAGTAAAAAATTGGATATATTACAACGAACGTATACTAAGAGTAGACATATATATGGATACAGAGGAAACCAATACAAACCTAATCATATGCTATGGACCAGATGAAGACGCAACAAAAAACGAAAAGAATGAGTTCTGGGACAAATTACAAGAAGTGATAAATGATTGTACAGAGAAAATGGTGATCACAGGAGACATGAACAGTAGAGTGGGGAAAAAAGCAGAAAAATGGAACAATGTCATCGGACCGTATGGGGAGGAAAAAATAAACAAAAATGGAAAATTACTACTTGAATTCTGTCTAGACAATAACCTGGTGATTATGAACACACACTTCCAACATAAAAGGATACACAAGATCACAAGAGAAGTCAAATCAAGAGACGAACAATCAATTATAGACTATACTATAGTGCAAAAAACAGAGAAGAACTGGATAAGAGACGTAAGGGTGAAAAGGAGTTATGAAATTGGTAGTGACCACTATCTACTAGAAACCACATTCAAAAGCAAAAGAAAAGAAATAAAAAGAAATGAGAACATAAACAGAGAACACAAAGAAATAATAAAAATTTATAAACTAAGGGAAGAAACAACGAAAATAAGATACACAGAAGGGCTAGAGAAAGAAATAGACAATGAACATATAATAACAGAAACAATAGAAGAAGAATGGGGAAAATTTAAAAATGCGATGATAAAAACAGCTAAATCAATATGTGGAACCACAAGGAATAACAACAGAGGGAAACGAACGTCTTGGTGGAACGATGAAGTGAAAAGAGAAATAAAAGAAAAGAAGAAATTATGGAAAGAATACATACAAGACAAAACACAACAAAAATATGAAAATTATAAGAGAAAAAGAACAAAAGTTAAAGAGATAGTTAGGAAAGAGAAAAAGAAAAGTTGGGAAAAATTTGGAGAAAAAATGGAAGAAAACAGCACAGAAAACGTAAAATTATTTTATAGAACACTGAAAAACCTAAGAAGCAACAAAGAAACGAAACTGAAACAAATAATGAACAAGGAAGGAATAATAATAAATGACGATAAAACAATAATGGAAAGATGGAGGGAACATTTCCAGCTGTTACTGAATGGAAATCAAGTGAACACAATGGAGAAGGAAAGCCACATAAAGAGAGTATCCATAAGAAACACGGAAAATCCAGAAACTATAGAAAAAGAAGAACTAGAAGAAGCAATAAGAAAGATAAAGATTGGAAAAGCACCAGGAAGCGATGAAGTAGCACCAGAAATGATGAAATATATAGGAATAAAAGCAAAAGAAAAATTGTTATACATATATAACCTAATATGGAAGAGAAAAGTAATACCCAGAGAATGGACAAATGCAGTAATTATACCTATATACAAAAAAGGAAACACAAGAGACTGTAAGAACTATAGAGGTATATCACTACTATGTGTAGCAGCAAAAGTATACGAAACCATAATAGAAAGGAAAATCAGAGGACGTACAAAGTGGATTCAGGAAAGGACACAACACACAAGACCATATATTTACCATGCAACAAGTAATAGAAAAAGCATTAAAGAAAAATAGAGAAATATACCTGAGCTTTATAGACATGGAAAAAGCCTTCGACTCAGTCAAAAGAAAAGATATATGGGAAAGCCTAAAGAAGAAGGAAGTAAGCGAAGAACTGATAGAAGCAACAAAGAGTATATACATGAAAACAACAAATACAGTAAGAATGTTAAATATACAGTCAGAACCATTTGAAACAACTCAAGGAGTTAGACAAGGGGGAAGTCTCAGTCCAGTGCTATTCATAAATGTAATAGATGAGATAGTGAAAGAATGTAAGAAAACTTTCAAGAAATACTGCATCGGTTGGAACAGAATGCAAATGATAAACGCTGAGATGTGTATATTTGCAGACGACATAGTACTAATTGCGGAAACAGCAGAAAAACTGAAATACAACTTAGAGAAATGGAACCTAGAAGCAAGCAAATACAACTTAAACGTAAACAAAGAGAAGACTCAGATAATGAAAATATCAAGGAAACAAGGGACGGAAGATAAAATAGAAATAATGATAGACCAACATCAATTAATACAGACAAATTCATACAAATACTTAGGAACAGTAATCAACAACAAAGGAGACATAGAGGACGATCTTAACAACAGAATGGAAAACACAGGAAAACTATTCCAAGCACTAAATAGAGGATTCCTTAATAACAAAGAAATATCAACAAAGACCAAGATGACAATATACAAAACAATATATAGACCTACGGTGACATATGGAGCAGAAAATTGGATATTAAACAAAAGACACCAGAGCAGAATACAGGCAGCAGAGATGAAATACCTCAGAAGAACGATAGGAGTAAAAAGAACAGATAGAATCAGAAATGAAGAAATAAGAGAAAGACTCAAAATCAAGCCGATACTCGACTCAATCAAGAAGAAAAAATTGGCATGGTTCGGACATCTAACCCGGATGGACAATGATAGACAAGTGAAAAGAGTGTGGGAAGCCAAACCAATAGGTAAGAATAGAAGAGGAAGGCCCATCAAAGAATGGAACAGTGACATTTCGCAGATACTGCAGAGTAAGGGTAAGACTTGGCAGGAAGCAACACAGATGGCATCCAATAGGAAGGAATGGAGAAAGTTCGTTAAGAGCTAGGACAATTCAGAAGATTGTAAAATATTGTAATTTATTGAATTGTAATTTAATGAATTGTATTATAAATGGCCCTACACCGAAAGGTACTAATGGGTCTACTGATTAAGTAAAGTAATACCTATATATGTACGTACCTTCAAAATATCCGTTAATTTTTAAAGAACACCAATAACTCCAAAATCCATCTATATGAACATGAACATATTACGCCATCTTGACAAACACTGACGACTAAATCATAAATAGTTAATCTGCGCAATTCTTTTGTGGAAGAAAATCTCTTTGAAAGTAACATTTCGGCATTAATGATAAAGTTTTTATTTTATAACCACAGTTACTACAGAGGGTATTTCTGAAGAATTATTTCTTGTGGTTTAAAATATTTATTTGATTGCAAGAAAATTTCTTGTTCACAAATATAAATATGGATTAACTTAACATTATATTTCTTATACTGCAAAATATTTGTAGTTTTCAATTTAAGAAATAAAAACTTTAGGATAAGAAAATTAAATGTAACCATTAATGCATTTCTTAGTATTGAAGAAATTATCTGTAAGAAATTATTGAGTTGTGTTTAAAAAACTCGTTTCTTTATATGTAAACCGGTATGTTTAAGTTAATAGGATATGTTAACTTTTAAGAAATATTGCTCAAAGAAATCGGTGTTTTAGGAGAAAAGAAATTGTTCTCTCGGTGTATGTTGCTTAGAAATAATCATGAACTTGGTTTTCTTAACGTTCATTTGTAGTCCATAGTCCACACTGATTTGATGTAATCTATTTACTAATAGTGGCAGTGCATCTAGACTGTCTCGGTATCTAGAAATACTCGGTATTCTTCAGTATTTAAAAAAATAGCGGTGTCGTCTGCGAATCTTATGTTGTTTAAGATTTTTCCGTTTATTGATATACCCTGTTCTTCCTCTGATATTGCTTCGTTAAAAATAGCTTCGCTGTACAGACTGAATAACAATGGAGACAACACGCAACCCTGTCTAACACCTCTTTTGATTTTTATGGCGTCTGTTTCGACATTTTCGATTTTAACCGTTGCTTTTAGATTCCAGTACAGATTGACAATAACCCGTATATCTCGACTGTCCACATTCTTCTCTGTTAAAAGTTTTATGAGTTTCTGATGTCATACTCTATCAAATGACTTCTGATAATCTATAAAGCAGACATAGAGATCTTGGTTCATATCTAATCGTCTTTGCGCGAGAAAGTTAAAAGCGAACAGAGCCTCTCTCGTTCCTAGTCCTCCTCTGAAACCAAACTGGGTGTCATCTACATCTTCCTCTATTTTTTTTTGTATAGTCTTCCATGTATTATTTTGAGGAATATCTTAAGTGTGTGGCTTATTAAAGAAATTGTTCTGTACTTGGAGCATTCTGTCGCATGTGTTGACTTGGGTAGTGTTACAAATGTGGACAGAAACCAATCCTGGGGTATTACTCCTGTTTTATATACCTTGTTGAACAGATCTAAAAGTATATGCAGTGTTTCTTCGTCAATGCATTTAATTAGCTCAGTGGGTATCTGATCTGGGCCTACTGCTAGGACCTAGAGAGGTCCAATATAGAGACAAAGAATGGGCAGGAAAATTTGACAGGCCGTGTAATTTGAGTTGCCTATAAAACTTATATCTGGGAAATGGACCTCATAGTTTTTTAACTTGGTATATATTATTTAACTAGAGCTGATAGGCAGTATTTAAAAATTAAGTGAAGTTAATAAGTAAATAAAAAAATATGAGGTCGATTTCCCCGATTTAAGTTAATATAGGCAACTCAAATTACAAAGCCTGTCAAATTTTCCTGCCCATTCTCTGTCTCTCTCTAGGATATCTCTCTTGTAACGTGGCCGCATTAGTTTTCTTCGTGCCTATTCCATTCGTGTTGACAGTTAATTGGGTGTGACTGAGTTTTATATGGTAAGAGTTGAGGCTTCCTCTTTGGTGATCATTTTTTTTATTTTTTAATTCAGTAACTATCCTTTATTTTTAATTATGTATTTAACAATTTTTATTTTTGTTTGCAAAAAAATCAGACACGCTAAAAAATTAAATATTTCAAACTTACTAGTGGTCATATAATAGGATAGGTTGTAGTATTGTGGAGATGAACCTCGCTAGGGGTAGGAATACAATAAGTACTCATAATATGTTTATTTAATCACTATTACGCTAGTAACTAGTTGGTGTGCTTAAAGTAGAACCATCTGCGAGTGCATCTGGATTAAGAATGATATTTAATTAACGAATCAATTAGGACATCACGATGCCTTCGTGTATAAGTATACAGTGCTAGTCAAAAGTCCGTACCCCCCCTCGTATCTTTTGAACGGTTACACCTATAATAGTGAAATTTAGAGGGAGGAAATAAACGGACGTAAGCTTCTTAACTAGTTATGACAGGTGACGTAATAGTGACAGATGACGTTACAGAGCCACTGTGACCAATAATTTTAAATGGGACCTTATGGCAAGTGATACCTCGTTTGAAAGGTATTTAAAATACCTATTCAGTCACACTAATTTTTTTGGGTTTAAGTTAATTTGGATTTTGGTGAATAAATTAAATAAATATAATATTGTAGTTTTGAATTTAATTAATAAAAATTCAAATGTCCGTCTATGGATTTTTTGTCAAAAAAGTTGACGTTTTTGAATTGTCTAGTAGTTTTTACGTCAACGTCAACCTGTTTGACAAGTAATCATAGGCGGAATTTTGAATTTTTATTAATTAAATGCGAAACTACAATTTTATATTTATTTCATTTATTCATCAAAATTAGCTTAAACTCAAAAAAAATTAGTATAACTGAATAGGTATTTTCAATACCTTTCAAACGAGGTATCACTTGTCATAAGGTCCCATTTAAAATTATCGGTCACAGTGGCTCTGTAACGTCATCTGTCACTATTACGTCACCTGTCATGACTAGTTAAGAAGCTCACGTCAGTTTATTTCCTCCCTCCAAATTTCACTATTATAGGTATAACCGTTCAAAAGATACGAGGGGGGGTACGGACTTTTGACTAGCACTGTATAAACAAATATATTGCTGACTCAGCTTGACCATGACATACGAAACTGGTGCTTCTAACAAATCTAGGTCACCTACTAAAATGTAAACAAATGTGTATGTTTTGGTTTTGTTTCTAGTACATTTAAGAATTAAATGAATATGTCTTGATCTCAATATTGGATGTTGATACACCTTTACATCTATCCCCTTCGGGAAATTTTCTGACTACATGCAAGGAAGAAAATATTGTTGTGCTCCACCAACTGATTACTTTAAAAGATTTATACAAATATATACAAATACAAAATACAAATATAATATATACAAATATACAGCTTATTACCCTATAAAAAAATTACCATCAAACATCGTCTATTCTTAATTATTACTTCCTTATATCTCGCGAAATTCTACCCTCAGAAATTGTAATGTATATTTTACCTTTTCCCGATTTAAAATAATATTATAACTTTAATTCTTACATCTGAACTTACTTTTTAATTATACTTCTTTCACTTTTAAAATAATTATTTGACTTTCTGACCTTTTACATATTCTTCAATTAAAAAAAATTTCTCATTTTTCTCCCTCTTCTTCTTGTCTGGTACTTTACAATACATATTTTCATTTTCTTTATACTTAGTACTTTCTTCATAGTGTACTATTAAACATATTTCTTTATTAAACTCGTATTTACTTCACATATTCTTCCTTTTCTAACCCTTACCTACTTGGCGGGTTTTTCGCAGCTTTAAATCCTTGTATTTGCTTCCGGTCCTTTCTCCACGTCCTTAGTCATGGGAAGGTTTGTTCCAAAAAGACAAAATGGATAGTTATGCGCTTAAAAAATCTTCTACATTTTGCATCCCTAAATTCCTGTCTGATCCGAACTGCTCAGACTTGATGAGAGTCGGTTAGCTTCAAAACATGAAATAAGCATGCTAAAATCTTCTGATGTTCATTTGTACCCTTTTTCCTTGACAAGAGTTGTTTTTTTTTTATTGTTTATATTGTTAATTAACTTTGCTTCTAATATATTAAAAATCATTTGTCTCCTTAATTAACCATAAAACATAAAAATTATATTTATACCAAAATTCACCCGATATTAAAAAAATTGAAATCAAAACTTAAAACAAAATCAAAAACAAAAAGAATTATTATCTAAAAACTTCAGTGTTCAATAATGAAAAAAATCGAAAGAAAGTGTTAATAAAAATAGACTATATTCTGTTGAAAAATATGATGAAAATTCTATAAGAAAATCTTAATCCTAACTAAATCTGGTTCTGGGCTAAAAATTTAAATCCTACTATTAAATCTGTCTCTGGGCTAAAAATATAATTAATCCTAATGTTTCTGTGTCTGGGCCAAAAATAATTAATCCTAATATTTCTGGGCTAAAAATTGAAATCCTAATACTAAATGAGTTTCGGGGCCGCGGACCCATAAAATATTTACATAAAAAGGATTACGAACGAAAACTTGTAAATATACGCTAAATAAATAATTGAGTTTTTGCTATCTACTACAGTGCCGGATTTACCAATTTTCCGCCCTACGCCAGTTAAAAAATGCCGCCCTTAGGTTAGCTAGGTAAAAACAGCAATAAAACCAGAATTTTAAATTTAAATATTTATTTTCACAACTATATGAACTATAATAATATTATATTAGTTTTCGCCGGGATTTCATAGCCGCAAACGAGTTTATAATATTATCAAAATCTAAGCTTGTTGTCAAATCAGATTCTATCATTCCCAACAATTGTACTTCTGCCCGACCATGTTACGGCGGGGCGGAGACTTTAGATTTCATTGGAAACCTACCAAACATTCATTCATTTTTAGCTGTATTATACGTAAAATAGATTTTGGGTGATGGCCCCGTATATAATTTCAGTTTAAGAGTTTTCCTGATAATTGTTTGAAATTTTGCCGCCTCCCCAGTTTTGCCGCCTTACGCCTAGGCGTAATTTGCGTAATGGGAAATACGGCACTGATCTACTAAATAATAGTTTTTCTCACTTATTCGCGAAATTAGTCACTTTATATTATACCGTCACAATGAAAAAGTCTCTATTTCTCTGATTGAAATAAAGTCAGTCTTACATGACTTGTCGTATTCATTCAAAACATATTAACATTATAGAAAATTAGAGTTAGTTTATATTACAAAAAATTTAAAGTAACTTTATATTATACTAATTATCTATATTTTACTTGAAGCAATACCAAGTATTTTTCTTAAATAGTACTTTTTACTGTACAAAAGTCTCTTCAATTATTCGGTTTTCCGTATCATTGTCATTAAATCTTCTTTACATTAATCTTAATAACATGTCTATCATTATGATATTATGATAAGTCTTATATTTGTCAATCTTTTTTTTTGTCCTTTTCCCTCCAATGGGATTTACTTGTTAATGTATAAACTTCCTTACGTCATTATAGGTAACTTATATGTCTTTATTTTTCTTCTTACCTCATTACTTTTACATCATTTTCTTACATTATTTCTTCATAAATTCATTGTATAAAAATTCTTGTATATCCTTGTATATAAATAATTTAATTTCTTTTCCGTAGTCATATTTTAAATTTTTTCGTCTTATGTTTCTTAATCGTTAATGTTTCTTTGTCTTGTCATTGGTAAAAAAAATCTCTAAATCTGGATTCTTTCTTCGTTAGTCTTCGTTATTTTGGAACTCACATTTTCCGTGGAAATTATTTCAATAAAATATTCCTTTCATGTTTAACTTTCATGATTCATGTTCAATTAAAATATTTTGACTCATTGCAAAAAGTTTTTCTACACATTTCCTTGTATATAATTTCAATTGTCCTTTTAAATTTTTGCTTTTTGCTTTTTCAGCAGATTCCTTCATAATCATAACTCATGCTTTCACCGTCAATCGAACGTAAATATAAATATCATACGCACAATAAAGTCATTATCTTGCATTTTTTTCTCCTCGCTTCTACATGTAAATAAATAGTACATTCATGTAACTAGACACTTATATGCAATATGCATATTATGTAATTGTAGACAGTTTTAAAAATACTTTTAATTGTTTTATGTGCTGACGCATTGCAAAAAAAATCTTGTTTTATCCTTAAAAATATAAACTTCTATAGATAATCTCTATTTGTAGTTAAGAAAGCTTAGTTAGTATTTGTAGAACAATTAATTTACTTATTCAATACGCTACTTTACCATTTACTCTACATGGAAATATTAAAAACTTTACCTAATTAATATGTATTTAAATTTAAAAAAATAATTAATCCTAATTTATCCCAAAATTTTATGTATTTACATTATATTTAATAAAAGAAAATTATACGTGTATGTGAGACTGTATGCAATGAAAAAAATAGCTTAAGAGTTACTCACATTCACTATTGTCCATTATCCATCGTTTCCATGGTTCCTCTTGCAGCTGGGCGTGGACCCAAGACTCCAACCTTCGTCCTTGTCGACGTCTGCTACTGCGTGGCTGCTCTCCAACTCCATATTGTCCATATAGTCATATCGCTACTTCAATACAAAAGGGCCACAAATCAAAATCACAGTTTTTACAGAGGAGCTACTCAAAGTTTTGATATTTATTTTTGGTTCATTTTTCTTTTATTTTTTATCATTTATATGCAAGTAATATATTGATAGAAAGGTAAATTTAAACTGTATCTGATATTGTATTTAGATAGAGTGTAAGTATTTTCCTGAGAGAGATATTAGCAGATATGGCCCTTTTGTATAAAAAATATTTCTTATGTCATGATAGGAATTTGAAATAAACGGACACATACCAAAAAAACAAACATTTTAATCAATGGTTTTGTCACTAATTAATGTAGATTTTGAGTAAAATTATTACAAAAAGTCTTATCTTATCAAAAAAAATATTACAATGTCAGTCTACAAAAATAACAAAAGTTAATTCCAAAACTACTACTAAAAGGTACAATTTATAACTTAATGTCTTAACACTAGCTGGATAATCAAAAAGGTATCAATGTTTTACAGCTGTTTAGTGTCTCCAATAAAAACAGTTTTTAACAATTCAACAAAATTCAGTGTATCAATTGTCAACGGTTCCTAGGGCAAGTTATTAGATATAATAAATAAATCTGGACCTCCGAGGTAAACTTCATAGTTACTGTTCAACAATGTATTTTTACCAGATTTATTTATGACTATCGGATGTAATAAACCTTACTCAACAATAATAACCCATAGAGAGACAAAAATAGTGCCGAAATGAAATTTTCATTATTATGAGTAAATTTAGACGAGGTAAAAAAATTTGACCAATGTTTATAATTTTTTTACTGAATGGGTGTTTGTAATATAATCAAACAAAGTGTATTAATCAGTTTACTACATCATAAAATATACAGGGTAAATTTTTTTCTTACAATTTAAGCAAAAATTTTAATGGTTGAAAAAAATTAAACTTTTAGTATCCCATAAATAGGTCTAATGGGTTAATGGTCGCTCGTGTCAGAGCGTGTACAAAATTGCCAATAAGGCACGCTCTCGTATCAGAGCGTGTACATTAAGGGGTTAATAAACTACATAAGAGGCATCAAAACATTTCAATATTATTGCTGTCTGATATAACGAGATCTGCTTATAACGAGAGTCTTGGTCCGCCATTTCAGTTCTCGTTATAAAGAGTCTACTGTGCAAGTAAATAAAACAACGGCAGTTTACTTTCTAATAATAACATTTGACTGTCATAAAAAATGCAAAACAGTCGTATCCCAATATATGGCTTTTTTATTTTAAATGATATACTAACTACGAGAATATCATAAGCAAAATGAACGTATTCTGTAATACATCCTTTTTGATTGAGAAAAAAAATATATATTATGCGAATATTTTGTATAAAATGACAGTATTTCGTTACACATCTCTTTTGCTTAAGAGATAATAATGTACTTACGTGAATCTTCTGTGCCAAACGGACGTATTTTGGAATGTGGCACTTTCGTTTATAAAAACGGTAACAACGACTAGCGTTTTTTGAAATGTGGCTCTTTAGCACAAAGGAAACGTGCGTTCACTTCGACTGCCAGGACACAACTAACAAAGTGGCGGTTTTGTCCATATTTTTTCTTTCAAACACAAAAATGCAAAAAGGGCGCAAGTGTTATTTCGATATTAAAAAACGTAAAATACATGGGGGTTTCAGTGGTATATAAAAATATGACTGCTTAAGGTTAGATTTTTTTAATAAACGCGATTTTCGTATTTTTTGATTTGTGGCCCTTTTGTACTGAAGTAGCGATATATTAATATGTTAATATGGGGATTGGTATTTTACCCCAAATTTCCTCCGTTTTTTCCAATTCTCCATCGCCATTCTTCCTGTTCTCTACCTCAGAAGTCCAGTTCGTCTCTCTCAGGTCGCCGTATAATAGGATAGGTTGTAGTATTGTGGAGATGAACCTCGCTAGGGGTAGGAATACACTAGGTACTCATAATATGTTTATTTAATCACTATTACGCTAGTAACTAGTTGGTGTGCTTAAAGTAGAATCATCTGCGAGTGCATCTGGATTAAGAATGATATTTAATTAATGAATCAATTAGGACATCACGATGCCTTCGTGTATAAGTATATAAACAAATATATTGTCGACTCAGCTTGACCATGACATACGAAACTCGTGCTTCTAACAAATCTAGGTCACCTACTAAAATGTACACAAATGTGTATGTTTTGGTTTTGTTTCTAGTACATTTAAGAATTAAATTAATATGTCTTGATCTCAATATTGGATGTTGATACACCTTTAAAGTCACAATCAACATTCTGATCCTTAACAATGAAATGATGCGCGATAAACTACTCTAGATAATTGAAATAATATTGAATAATAATACCTCAATCATCCGTGATAGCTATCGTTCACCCTGGCCTAGCCCAGTCTCCCAAGGTGTGTGTTCGTCTTGTCCTAATCTTAAATATGAACTATGAAAATTGATAATGGAAGCAAATAAAACAATATTTTAACTAATCATGATTATTGTTCAATAAAGGTAGATCTAATAACAATATGAGTTATTAAATGCATTAGAAAATATATTCAAATTCTTGCCAAAAACTAAAAATTTTTAGATTATACTTATGGCTTTTGATATTGGTTCGACGGTAACTGGTGTTCAATGGTACAGCTGTCGACTTGTTGTAGAACTGGGCAGATGTTGTGGCCCTAGGTCCATGTAGCCACGGTCTTGGTGGTGTTGTAGATGGTGTTGTAGATGTTGAGGGTAAGAACACAGCAAGTAAGTCGAGGTCGATGTGTAGGTCGCGGTAGATGCCACTAGTTAAGTCGCGGTCGATGTCGACAGCACATAGCAAGGAGGTCACCTGCGCTGTCAGTCGAGCTAGAACCACTATCAAGTGAAGTAGTTTAATGAAATTTGAATGACAAAAAGAGTGCTTTTGCGATGTTGTGTCAGTCAAGTTATGATAGTGATGAAATGCCAGCTTTAAATAATCAGATCCTCCTTCATATTTCAAAAATTTACTGAATGTTAAAAAGGGTGCCGGAGCCGTTAGTACTCATCCGCTATGAGAGAAATTTTTTGGAAAATACGAAAATATACATTATTTTAAGCTATTTTCAAAAAAAAAAAATTGCGGATTATCCATTAGTTTAAATAATAAAAGACTTTGAAAATTGGATTTTATACACTTTTTTAGACCGCCATATTGATAATTACATGTGACGTTGCTGGATGTTGCCAAATCTATAAAAATGTTTAGTTTTACAAGTAACAAATATAGACGCATTTTTAACATTTTATTTAAGTGGGAAAATGGACCTAACCTAACCAAACCTGGACCGTACGGACATCGGTACAGGAGGGATTTTTCTCGATTTATCTTTGAAATTTAGGGATTTCAAAGTATAATTTTTATATTTATTGCTAGTGCCACCTACTATGTAGTAATTAAAAAATTCAAATTTAACAATACAGTTTTCTTCAACTTTGTTGGCGTTTAATGTTGTGTTACAAATTGACAGCTGACAATGACATTTTCTTCTTTTTTTGTTAATATTGACAGCTGACAATGACATTTTCTTCTTTTTTTTTGTTGAAATTGACAGCTGACAAAGGGTAATGACAGTTTCTTCTTTCTACTTTTTTGTTGACATTGAAAGTTTCTCCTTTTTTTGTTGACATTGACAGCTGACAATGATAGTTTTTTTGTTGACCATATAATAACAGCTGACAATGACATTTTCTTCTTTTTTTGTTGACATTGGCAGCTGACAAATGGTAGCCGGTAATGGCAGTTTCTTCTTTTTTTTGTTGACATTGACAGCTGACAGTGACATTTTCTACTTTTTTTGTTGACATTGACAGCTGACAAATGGTAATGACAGTTTCTTTTTTTTTGATAACCCGCCGTTACACGCGTCTTCTATTGTGACGTGGTTGCACGCGTATGAGCGTCGCCCTCACCTACATAAATTCGACTTATTTCGAGGAAGAATGAATGTCAACATGTATAAAAATAAAATGGGTTGTACTCACATATTATAGAAAGTATCGTAAACCAATTTTTTTTATTAATTTAACAAAACAAAAGTAAAAATAATATACATAGATCAAAAGCAAGTTTTCTTAATTTTCAATTTCAGCAAGCCACTGAAGAAATTAACGTTCTTTACGCGAATTCATTTTACTAAAAATACAAATTAAAATTAACAACTGTTCTGAAGCTATTTTTTCGTGGTATTTATGTAATTAACTATTAATATTTTGTATTTTGATAACGACGTCCGAGGTGGATTGCGAAACGTCAATAAAATCAATAAAATAAAATCAAGTTAAATTGTGGCTTATTTCCCAATTAGAATAGGTAAATTTAAAAATGGGTTCTTAACCAGTGGCGCACTTAGAATTTTCCTCTGGGGGGGAGGGGGGTTAGATTGGGCACCGAAAGTTTTTTGTATTATTTGTGATAGAAAAGTTACATTTTCCTACTTTCTTTTATATGTGATAGAAAAGTTACATTTTCCTACTTTCTTTTATATATATATTTCTATATGCTCTGGGTGGGAGTTTAACCCACAAACCGCCCGCTCGGTGTGCCACTGTTCCTAACCTAATCCAAACAATAATATTTTAATTAAACCTACCTAAATATTAAATAAAAACCTAAAAGTTTCTTTAAGATAACAGAAACGTGATTTCACCGTGATTGCACGCGCAGTGAGGAATTCCCTCACTTGAAGAGGCATGTCTCTTCTTTCAACTATCACACAGCACACTGACCGCCTGAAATATTCTATAACTTTTTCATACCCTCTCATGAACCATGCTAAAGGCATTCCTGGGTGCTTAAGGTTATCGTATTAGTTTACACAATTTCATTGGTTATAAACAAATATGGTGAGGGATTCCCTCATAGCGCGTGTAATGGCGGGTTAACATTGACAGCTGACAATGACATTTTCTTCTTTTTTGTTGACATTGACAGCTGACAAATGGTAATGACAGTTTCTTCTTTTTTTGTTGACATTGACAGTTGACAGTGACATTTTCTACTTTTTTTGTTGACCTTGACAGCTGACAATGACAGTTTTTTTTGTTGACATTGACAATGACATTTTCTTCATTTTTTGTTGACATTGACAGCTGACTAATGGTAATGGCAGTTTCTTCGTTTTTTGTTGACATTGACAGCTGACAAATGGTAATGACAGTTTCTTCTTTTTTTGTTGACATTGACAGCTGATAATGACATTTTCTTCTTTTCTGTTGTTATTGACAGCTGACAATGACATTTTCTTCTTTTTTGTTGAGATTGACAGCTGACAATGACAATTTCTTCTTTTTTTGTTAACATTGACAGATGACAATGTCAATTTTTTCTTGTTTCTGTTCTATCATACACGGAATAGTAAACAATTATATGTTTATAATATTAAAATAATTAAAATCAGCTAATCACTTTCGTCACAACAAAATGCCATCTTCAGAGCTTCGTCTCATAGACATAAAAACCACATAGAAGATTGGGCATTTTACAGTCCGAGAAGACAACCTATTGTAACCAAAATTTATTCTAATCAAAGCTTAATCTAAACAAAACTTAATCTAACCTAATATGAACAAAACTAATTAAGATGAAACATAATAGTGGGTGTACTTCTCCTACGGAGGAATACACATAGACATCCTACGAACGTCTGTAGGTAACAATACACAGACCCCAGGTCTGGGGTCGTGCAGACCCCAGATTCTTTATCCTTGTAGTACTTGCTGTGATCCACAGTTTTGTGAATGTAGCCACAGTTTTTCAAATTGGAATAACCTTTCCACTGGTCAGTCCAAATCTCACTACCTTCCCGGATGTGTTTTTTTTATAATTCCCACTAATACCTCGCCTGTTCTATTCTCTACATGTAACATACCCCCTTTATTAATTAAAAAACAAATTTTCAAATTTCAAAGATATTTTGATTTATTTAAATTACATCAATATTTGAAACAGAAAACCCTACGAAAAAAATTGGCAACCTAGCACAGTCGCTGTCGAATGTCGATCTTAGGGCCGGTTGTTCGAACGCTAATCAAGAAGTTAATTATAATCAATCAGTTTATTGTTATCAATTTTCTTGATGGAAATCAATCGAGACATCAAAAATACATGTAAAACACTAACCATTCATTGATTGTAGGTAAAGCAGTAATTAAAATATAGCCGCAGCTGTTAAATTATTAAAAATTGCTTATTATTATTATTGATTTGTAAGTAAAAACAAGAAATTAACATCAGAAAGAGTTTAATTATGGTTTATTTTAGATTAAAACCGAAATAATAAAATAAATCAGTAAAAAATTTCAACATAACCTCAAAATGTGAGATCTGTCAGGAGTACGCTTAATCAAATGTAATAGGGCTTTTCATCGACTGTCATTTGTTTCGAGCTTCTGTCATGTGTCACATAATATTAATATATCTACGCCATACGTCTTTGGTTTGTATCATTGGTATATACCAATAACGTATGACGTAGATATATTAATATTATGTGACACATGACAGAAGCTCGAAACAAATGACTGTGAATGAAAAGCCCTATTGTAATTAAATAGTTGATAATGATCATTTTTGATTAGCGTTCGAACAACTGGCCCTAAATGTCATAAACATTTTGTGATTTTGTGAACTTGATTGCAAAAATGTTGACAGGGAGAATTTAAAATTTTGTTGGATTATAATATTTTCAATATAATCCAGTATTCTAATAAAAAATAATGAACTATACCTCACTAATATGAATTAATAAGATATAAATAAAAGGTCAGTACCTACAAATATAAAATATACACTTCTATTTGGTGAAAATATGTCTGAAATTAGTAAGGTTATAATATATGGAAAAAACCAATTTTCAAAGTTGATTTTTATTTAAATGAATGGGTAATCCGCAAATTTTTTTTGGGAAAATAGCTTAAAACAATGTATATTTTCCAAAAAATTTTTCCCGATGCGAATGAGTACTAACGGCTCCGGCACCGTTAAAAAGAAATATCTATTTAAAACTGACCATGTTCTTGTAGACATGGAAGGTTAGGTATAGGAAAAAAATGATTATCATAAATTAATACGGGCTTAGGAAAATTTGTACAGTAATGCTTAAAAAACTTACCCCAAGAAAAGAAGTGATTTGATGAATAAAAATGTGGCCTTATCTAAAATCCATGGCTTTTATAAATTAATTCTTCCCTTCCACTTTCAGTTTGTGTCAGCGAGCGGGGATGCAGTGTCACTGTCATGTCAGCGAAACATACAACACAGGACATGAAATTTGAAATAACGATCATGGAACACAAGATTAGATAAGATTCTAGAATGTAAGATTATGAAGTATGTACAGTATGAACTAGATGTTAGATGAAAAGAGAGATAAGGAATAGGATAACGAAAGAGGGCGCCAAAGAGGTTTTTAATGGAAAAACAAGTTAAAACGAATACAGAAGGTAATTATTAATGAAATATTATAGAAAATAGAATAAAATAATTAAGGTGAGTCGGGGTAAGATCGCACCAAAAAATGTAAACATGAAATTTGTCTGACAATTGTAAAATGAAAATTCGGCATAGAATTATAATAATATGCATACTGTACTTTCAAGACATACTCTATTCATCTACCTTCATAAGGTTAGATTTATAGGTAACAAAACCGTATTACTGAAATATTAAAAATCATAATATATAGTCAGTGTCCGATCTTATACCTACTTATGGGGCAAGACCGAACAAGAGGTCAAAATTTTACAGAGCATTCATTAGTCCTAATAAGGTGGAAGTTCGAATTCCGGTCTTCCCCAATGAGAAAATAAATTGTCTGTGCAAACGATGGCAGTAATTTAGTATTTTATTTAAGTCAGTATATAACAAGAAATAATGTAATGCTTATGAACAAAACTGGACATAAAGGAAAGTCCCATTATAACTAAATGTGTGTATAATAATTACAAAATAAAAAGTAATTCAATATTGAAAGTCATATATGAGCCTCGACGATCTTTCTCAGGTTCTGGTAAAATCATTACAATTGTATCTTTCGTTACAGTATCTTCGTCGGGTTGCTCGGGCCAAAAAAACTGGGCACTGTTATGCTTATGTTTTAAGCTTTTTACCAGGTATTCATCATTCAATGTGTTCACCTCGAATAAGGATTTATTTTCTGTGGGGCAAGACCGAATAGCCAAATTTAGTTGAAAAAACACACTAAAGGTCGCGTCATATTATAATGCACGTCGCGTTTTCGGCACGTAGCGTTTGCAGACCGGCAATCGGACTGCCCATTCACATTTTCATACATAGAACCTTTCCGTTGGTTTCAGTTTGGTGCGGTGCAGATGTGTTTATTGTCACAACACATGCTTACATGACAAGTTGCCTCGAAAACTACTTTTTAAATTAGATCGGGCAGTATCGTCGCCCCGGCTAGCGGAATTATTCCGATTCGATATTTTTAAACAAACTTACTCAAAAAGAAGTCCTTATAACATATCGACAGGGTGCCGGGCGGTACCGTGGTCGAAAAATTGTTTAAACATTTTTTTTAAACAAATTCACAAAAATATTTTTTTCATTTCCAGCAATATTTTTTTAGACAAACTGGGTCATTCTGGGCAAAAACGGTCTCTTGTCATTTTTCTCTAAAATTGATTGTTGTCGAGTTACATGCGATTAAAAATTTGAAAAATGCGAAAAGGCCATTTTCAAGGCTTAATAACTCGATTAAAAGTATTATTATGAATTTCAATAAGTGACCAAATCAAGTTTCAAACCCCTTCTTCAAGGTCCCAAAGAGATTTTTGTCATTATTTTACTACAAAGCTGTTATTTTTAGTTATTAACAATTAGCGCTATAGTCCAACTGTATCGTCGCCCCCGTTAGTGAAACTATTTCGATTAGATTTTTTTGCACAAACTTACTCAAAAAGAGTCCTTATAACAAACACATCCACAGGGTGCCGGGCGGTGCTGTTGTCAAAAAATTGGTTTAACAATTCTTATTAAACAAATTCACAAAATAATTTTTTCATTACGAACGATTTTTTTTTTAGGTAATTTGGGTTATTCTTAGCAAAAAACGTATCTTGCAAAAATGTGGAAATGGCCATATAACTCGACAATAATCAATTTTAGAGAAAAATCACAAGAGACCTTTTTTGCCCAGAATAACTCAAATTATTATTAATTTGGGTTTAATTAAATTATTAATAAAAAATTATTTTTGTGAATTTGCTTAACAAAAATTGTTTAAACAATTTTTAGACCACGGCACCGCCCGGAACCCTGTTGATGTGTTATAAGGACCTCTTTTTGAGTAAGTTTGTGCAAAAAAATCTAATTTCGCTAACGGGGACGACGATACAGTTGGACTATAGTGGTAATTGTTAATAGTTAAAAATAACAGCTTTGTAATAAAATATTGACAAAAATCTCTTCAGGACCTTGAAGAAGTTGTTTGAAACTTGATTTGGTCACTTATTGAAATTCATAATAATAATTTTTAATCGAGTTATTAAGCCTTGAAAATAGCCATTTTTGCAATTTTAGAGAAATATGAAAAGAAACCTTTTTTGCTCAGAATTACCCAAATTATCTAAAAAAAAATTTGCTCGAATGAAAAAATATTTTTGTGAATTTGTTTAAAAAAGATTGTTTAAACAATTTTTCGACCACGTCACCGCCTGGCACCCTGTGGATAAGCTATAAGAACCTCTCTTTGAGTAAATTTGTGCAAAAAATCGAATCGGAATAATTTCGCTAGCGAGGGCGACGATACTGACCGGTCTAAATACTCTGTATCAAATTCAAAGAAATACCTAAATAAACAACGAGGGGAAAACGACCCGTAGCTGTCAACATCCGAAAAATATTGTTTTCGAATGAACCGAACGCAAACGTAACGTGTCATCTACGCTACGTTACGTGTCTTATACGCACAATATGAATTGTTCAATTTAAAAACCATTAAATTATATTTTTCGCAAACGAAACGCTACGTGCCGAAAACGCGACGTGCATTATAATATGACGCGACCTTTAATCTAAGAATATTCACTTCCTAAAATAAGTAAGCACGCTCCAACTTTGGTACCATCCAACTAATCCGTAAAGCAAGCGAAAGCACGGTATAATTAACTCGAAAGCGAAAGCACTACCGGTGACGTGATTTTACGAAGTAATCCGAGTTACAGCGACTGTGGACGGTCTTCCCCCAGATTCGATCTTACCCCGACCCACCTTATTTAAAAATAAAATAGCAAAGACGCGATGTTTGTAACGTTACGATAATAATTGAAACCCACTTAAATGACAGAATGTTTCTTGCATGTCAATGACTGACAACGGCAACACATTGAAGATGAGGATCTCTTTTTTCACATTACATATTAACGGTACACACCGCGCTTTAGAAGGTTTCTATTTTGTTCTTATTCGGTTAGTTCAACCTGCCGACCAATGTCACGTTAAGGAAAACGTGATGAAAGTGACTTATATCGTGAAGTAAATATTTAATGGTTGATCCGAAGGTAAGATGCACTTTCATTAGGGTCAATCCCAAATTTTTCAGGAAAACTTCGATATTAATGAGCCTCACCTGTACAGGCCACTTTGTATAATATTTTAGCATTTATGTCGACAATATTTATCGGACATCTCTTTGCTATTATTTATTACACACGGATATCTCTTTGTTATGCTAGAGGCCAAGGAAGCAGCGCACGCACATCTTGTCTACAGTGTCCACTCCACCTTTGGTTTCATTGTAATCTAGTGTAACTCTTCTTCTTATAGGGCCAGATAGTCCGTACAGGTAAGACAATATTATAACATAGGGGTTAAAACTTTTATCCTTTGAAGGTAGCTGTCAGGCTAAACACATTCAGAAATTCTTCCTGTACTTACGGAGGAAAATGAGAGCACGCAGTTATATACAATTGGAGTTTTTTGAGGATGTTTAAATTTATGTCGAAAATTTATTTTTTTTTATTTCAAAATTGGAAATGAATTAATTTATAAGTTAAGATTGGCTAAGTTAAGGAATTTAAGGATCAGGTTATTCCTACTGGGATTAAGATTGGACATAAGTAGGCAAAAGTCCAATGGGAGTAAGGCTATTTGTTTTAGTTAATTCTCTATATAGGTCAAAAATGAATGACATATTTATAGATAGGACACTCAAATATGAGATGATTTGACCCAACTTGGCCACAGTCACAATATGGGTTGTCCTTAACTCATATCCTGAATAGGTGAACCGGAGTAGCACAATGACCTTTCTTCATTCTAATGATGGTGGTTACATGTCTTCAGTCTTGGTATGCAAAATTGTGGTACCAGAAGAGTTTATCTATCTGACCTACAATTTTAGAGTTAAATGAATTATTTAGATTTTTACCGTGCCATTCTTGCTTCCACCGACTCCAGATGGATTGGTTGATATCTGGTAGAAAGTTGGAATAGTGAAGAGTGATACCAGCAGCTACATTTAAGTTTCTAACTATATTAGCTATTTTATCAGCCACCATGTTCCCTTTAATGTTCGAGTGTCCTGGTGTCCATGCCAGGCTAATATTAACGTTATTCTCTTTCGCTTCAATGATACTTCTCTTGGTAATGAACGATGAGTGTTCCGTTTCCTAGAGTAAGTTGATCTGCCTATTTTTTGCATGGCTCTTTTCGAGTCCGAGCAGAAGATAGCTTGTTTAATCCCAGTTTTCAAAATAATTTGGATGGCATGGTTAATACGACAATCTCAGCCATACCTATTTTGGTATACTTAGGTAGTTTACTGTTATAAGAATAGTTGATATCTGAGCTAAAAACACTAAAGCCTGTTGTTCCTTCACCATCAACCTAGCAATCTCTGAAGAATTTAGAGTGACTAGGTTTATTTAGTATTATTTTTTGGAGTTGAACTGAGGCAAGTAGATCTGAACAATTAGATTGTATATTTATGATTGGAATTGTTGATAATTGATGGTGTAATTCAAAGTTTTGGCATAAGTATAAGTCACTTAAATATAAGTTGGGATAAGTACTTTTTAATTTGTTTTTTAAAAGCACTAGAAATGGGGTATTCCTGTTTTTCCAATGATTTTGGTTCCTTTGAATATTGCTGAGTCTAACAGGTCAAGAGCGGAAATAATTAGGTTGCCAATTAACATTAATTTTTTTAATATAAATTTAGAGCTAAGCCCTTTCCATCTAGATTTAAGCGAGATTCATTTATCCCGCTATAATTCGGATACTTTTGTATGTATTTTAATTTCACCAAATCTTTTAATTAATGAAGTTGGGCAATCGAAAATTACCTGGCAGCCATAGTCCAGATGGCTCTGAGTCAGATCATTGCGTACAATTTGTAAGGTTTTTGGATCACTTCCCCAATAAGTTCCACAAAGAACTCTAATCACATTCAGGCCACGATTTACTTTTGTTTCTATTAAGTTTACATATGAATTCCACTTTAAGTTTTTTTCAATATTTACCCCCAGGTGTTTGACTGAATCCAACCAATATTCTGGTTACCAAATGTTACGTTGGGGGGAGAGATTTTCGTGTTTGCTTTTGTAAATAATATTGCAGAAGATTTTCTTGGGCCGTGGATGTGTCCCAGTTTGTATTTGACAAATAGCTCTCTGTCATTTAGAAGACGGAAAATGAAATTAGCCAGTTGGGTTGGAATGCTATACTTTAATAATTTTGCATACAGGAGTGATATGTTGACATTATCATAAGCAGAGGAGGTATCTAGAAAGATGCCAATAGTGTATCGGGTTTAAGCGAAGCCTATTTGAATTGTTGAGGTGAGATATGAAAGACATTCTGTACAACCTCTACCCCTTCTAAACCCTAGTTGTAGTAGATTAAAAATCTTATTTTGTTCCACACTCCACTCTATTCTACTCTTTATAAGAGTTTCGAGCATTTTGCCAACACATAAAGAAAGAGCTATTGGTCTAAAGTTTAACGGATTATTACAATATTTATCTTTTTTGATTATATGTAAAATTACTGATTGTTTCCACTAAACAGGAACTATTTCCGTTCTAAGACTTCCATTGAAAAGTTAAATTAACAACAACCATCCAACAGGGGGAAGATTTTTTACAAGGTGTAGGAAATCAGGAGCCGAGTCAGATTTAATTGAGAGAGAGTTCTGATATTCGTCGAGATCAAATGTCGGTCCTAGGGCTTGAGGAGATTTGACCATTACTTTATAGACAGCGGAAAGAGGGATTAAGAAACATAGAATTTCGTGGGATATAGGAGTAGAGGGCAATTGAGTATATATTGAAGATTTCGAAGCCGAATTTAATTTCCTGCAAAATAGCCTGAAACTAGTTTTGCGTTTTTATTTTAGGAATTTTGTTGATTTGGCTATATTCACTTTAACCTCGATATAGTTTTCCATGGAGGAGATATTTTTAAATTTTTTTAAGGCAGAGACTCTCGCAGAGACGACTTCAGCACATGAATCATCCCACCATGGAATGCGGTATTTGAGATTATTAGGAGGGTGGAGCCAAGGTATTGTTTCATTAGCTACCGATGGTATGGGGTTAGAAAAAATTCGTAATCTTCCCTGGAGGAAGTTGAGAAAATGCTGTTAATATTTTTGTGATAAGTAGACCAATCAACTTTCTTTAGGTTTCTTCTTTTACATAAATGCGGGGGACATCTTCTGCATAAATCTTCTTCTAGGGGACTTCTTTTACATAAATGAGGACACTAGTGGATAGAGGAAGTGGTCACTAGTTCCAGTATCTGAGACAACGGACCACATGCCCACCCTGGTTGCCATATCGACTAATGCCACTTTTAGATCTACTACCGACTTATTGCCTCCTGGATAGGGTGGGCCGAAAAAACTAAAATTATTTTTTTCAAGTCGTAATACTGCGAAAAAGTTGCGAATGTATTAGACAAAAAATTGGTAAGAACTTAAAAAATATCGGTTTATATCTTCCATTCGCGCATGAGCCATAAAGTTTGCCGAAGTTGGTAAAAAACTGATTTTTTGCGATAATTTTTAACAGATTAAATTTTGCGTAGATACGTTTGTAATAGCTCAATTTCTCATTCTTAATAACCATCATAACTAAATTTAACCGTGTTATTAAAATCCCTTAACATTTTTCGTTCGCGCATAAGCCGTAAAGATAGCCAAAATGTAAAATATTTGCATATTTCATACACGTTAAATATTTCGTATTAAAAGTTTTTCCGAACCTAATAGTTCAAAATGTGCCATATTGCACGACATTGGATTAATAACTGATTCCAATGCCTCCAAAGTTATAGATAAAAACAAAATCAGAAGGGAAAAATACAACGTTAGGTCTGAACTGAGCAGCAAAACAGAGAATATTCCGATTGAAGGCCTATACTTTGATGGGAGGAAGGACGACACTTTAAAGATAGAAGTAGCTAATTCCAAACGATTTCGCAGAATGAAGAAAGAAGAGCACATCTCGTTAATTCAAGAACCTAGTTCAGAATACATCGGACATATTTCTCCAAGATCCGGAAGTTCTGAACATATTGTCACATGTATTGTTTCTTATCTGTCTAGTCGTGATATTTCTCTTGATAGACTAATTGTTATTGGATGTGATGGCACTGCTGTAAATACCGGTTTGAAAAGTGGCGTAATTCGTCGCATCGAAGTAATTTAGGGAAACCGTTACAATGGGCAATTTGCCTCCTTCATTTCAATGAGCTCCCATTTAGGCATTTGTTCCAGCACCTAGATGGTAAATTAACGGGACCAAAATCCCTTAAAGGACCGATTGGAGAAAAGCTTATTGACTGTGAAAAACGTCCAGTAGTTGCATTCAATAGTATTGAGTGCCAGATACCTACAATTGACAGAAGTCAACTAAGCAAGGATCAGTAATATCTGCTTGATATTTCAATTGCAGTACATTCAGGGATCTGTAAAGAAGACTTGTCCATACGACATACTGATCCCTTGTCGCATTTTAGGTGGTTGACAACAGCAAACCGAACCCTCAGGTTATACTTAAGTGAAGAGAATCCAACTTCTGATCTCAAAGAAATCGTCAATTTATATTGAAATCATACATGCCCATGTGGTTTTGTATAGAAAATAGTAACAGCTTTACAGATGGACCAAAACTTGTACACCAATCAATACAAACTACAAGGTACCTGCCTGAAGAATTGCGTAATGTTGTTAACCCTGATATTGAGCGTAATGCTTTTTTCGCCCATCCAGAACGTTTGATGTTGGCCATGACACAAGATAACAGAAAACATATAAGAGAGCTTGGACTTCGCAGAATTCCGAAAGCTAGACAGCTAGATAAAACAAGATCTAACATTAGAATATTCAAACCGCCAAAACTAAATTTTGAATGTCGAGACTATTCAGAAATAAATCATTGGTTAGACTGTGACTTATCTTCTCCTCCATTATTAAAAGATATAAATGATGATAAAATAACATTAATTATTCAGAGTGATTCAGCCCCTAAATGAGATGTAATATTAAAGTTATTTCCTGTTCATACACAGGCAGTAGAACGATGTGTAAAACTCGTAACAGAAGCCGCTGGAAAAGTTTGCGGAGCTGAGAATCGCGACGGCTTCAGAAGAACAACATTGTTATCAAGGTATGCAATGCCGGACTTTACACAGGAATCACAGTTCAAAGTGCCTTCTACTATGTAATAGCAAAAAGGTGTTAAAATAATACAAGATGGACTGGACGGACAATGGACTGGTAGACATTGGACCATATTTTCGAATTGAAAACTTGAATCTCATAAAAAAATTTGTTATATAAAGTTATTAAAATAAATCAATACTTTTTGAGTTATTAAAGATCGAAAATCAACGATTTTATTTTTCAAAAAAAATGCATTTTTTAAAGCTTTTTTTTACTTATAACTCAAAAACTATAAGCTTTTACAAAAAAGCTATTATTACCAAAATTTAAGGTAATAAAAAACTGAATACATTCCTCACTTAAAAACCACTCCTCACTACACTATTGTTAGTTCAAAGTGAGTTATGGGTAATTGAATGTATATTTTTTGGCGAGTACTTAAATCTAAGTATTCAAGCTAAAATACCGGGAAAACCATCCATTTTATAAGATAAATCTCTGCTAATCACTTGTCAAAGTACTTTATTA
Organism: Diabrotica virgifera virgifera; assembly: GCF_917563875.1. Lineage (NCBI taxonomy): Eukaryota > Metazoa > Arthropoda > Insecta > Coleoptera > Chrysomelidae > Diabrotica > Diabrotica virgifera. The sequence continues at coordinate 175,295,116 of NC_065449.1, read as the reverse complement.
CCTATTAAATGAGCTCCAGAATAAGCTAATAGCATAAAAATTAAACAAGTTATGATGAAAGTAAGAGAACCCTTTCAAATTTTTAGGAAAAAGTGAAAAATAAAACATACGTAATTTCCACAAAAATTAAAATTTATAGTAGTCCTCACAATAATTTCTTTATATTAGCATAAGTAATGATTTTAAATTTTAACACTTTTGATCGGTTTAGAATGTGTCTTTTTTAAAAAAGATATAATTTAAGAAAATCAGAATTTTTAAAATTATCGTAGTTTTCATTTTCTTTTGATAATAACTCCAAAAAGACCCAATATACGTAAAAAATTAGATATAACAAAAATATATTTTTTTCTACGCCGTGCGGAAAAATTTACTTTCACGCACGCCGTGCGTGAAAGTGCAACTTTCGGAAACGAAATGCGTGCGTGAAAGCGGCTCTTTTAGCACGGCCATAGAAAAACGAATATCTAAATCTACGTATTTGATCTTAATAAGGGGAAAGTGATGCATTTTAAAACATGGCTTTTAAACATTTGTCAAAGTACTTATAAATATCTTTCAAATAATCCGCCGGGCAAGCTGATACCATTAAAATTCTTGCTTTAAAAATTTTTTCAAATTTATCTTCCAAAAATTTTTTCAGAAAATGTTATTTTTTTAATAACTCCCTTAGCTTTTACGTCATTAGGATCACCTACAAAACATTTGAAAGCTCATTTAAAAGTCAATGATAGGGCATATAAAGGGTTACATGGTTCTCGCAGTAAAATTTGAGATTTAAACGTTTCTATCTCGGTTATTTTTCACCCTACTGAATAAGTCAGAAAAGTAGGATATTTGATTAAGAAAAAAATAAAATTTGGTCATATCTAATTTTTTACGTATATTGGGTATTTTTGGAGTTACTATCAAAAGAAAATGAAAACTACGATAATTTTAAAAATTCCGATTTTCTTAAATTATATCTTTTTTAAAGAATACACATTCTAAACCGATCAAAAGTGTTAAAATCATTACTTATGCTAATATAAAGAAATTATTGTGAGGAATTATTAATTTTTGTGGAAATTACGTATGTTCTATTTTTCACTTTTTCCTAAAAATTTGAAAGGGTTCTCTTACTTTCATCATAACTTGCTTAATTTTTATGCTTTTAGCTTATTCTGGAGCTCATTTAATAGGTAATAAAGTACTTTGACAAGTGATTAGCACGACCCGAAGGGGAGTGAAATTATGTCAAAGTGGCACGAGGGAAAGAATTCGATAATAATTTTAGAGATCGAGTGCAATTTGCTGCGATTATTTCATGAATAAAACTAATCAAAACCAAAATTTTATGGTAATTTATTTATGTAAGTACAAATTACTACAGTTAAACACACAGTTGTTATATATATCTGACGGTTGAAATTCATCACTTTTATAACTTTTTAAACAGTAATTTTCATTAAGGTCACGGAATGTAGTTTTTCGTAGCAACGAGGGGCATCTGACGAAATATACTTGACGACGGGATATTATCAAAAATTATCACTTTAATTTTTATTTCTGTAGCTTTCTATTGGTCAGAATCTCCGATGAATGAAATAATCGCGCTAATTTCATTAAAACATGAACACAATAAGATACATTTGAAATAAATTAGTAAATAATATCTAAATATTAGTTTATTGCATGTATTATAATATATTATAATGTCACATTACAAGGTATTTTACTTTCCAGCACGCCGTGCGGGAAAATATACTTTCACGCACGCGTGTAGGAAAGTGCAACTTACGGAAACGAAATGCGTGCGTGAAAGTGGCTCTTTAGCACGGCCGTAGAAAAAATATATATTCAGCTACATATAATTCACTTTTAGTTAACATTAAAAGGTTTTAAAAGTAAGAAGTTTATTTCATTTTTTATTAGCTTCAATTTTAGTAATAACAATTTTTTGTAAAAACTTGTTATAGTTTTTGAGTTATTTATAAAAAATACGTTTAAAACATGCAGTTTTCTGACGAAAAATTAAAATTTTATATCTTTGATAACTCAAAAAGTATTGATTTATTTTAATAATTTTATATAGCAAATACTTAAAATTTGCCCCTCTATCGATTTTGGGGTTATTTTTAATAAAATAATTTTCATCCCCGATAAGGGGTGGCATCCCCCCAGGGTAAAAGCGCAAGTTGGCAACATGTCACCTTTGTTCTTTGAGATATCCTGTAGCCACTCACTAATTTTCATGCAAATCGATGTAGGTTCAACGAAATCGGAGGTAATAGCTCATATCCACCTTCAGTTACTGCACTATTTAGTCCAGAAAGCCACTGCGCATCCGCTAGGAAAAATATTCTAATTAGGATTTTTTGCACAATCTTACTCAAAAAGGACTCCTTTTAACAAATTTGCATGTTGCCAGGACCAAAAGGTGGTCAAAAATTTTTTAAACGTTTTTTTTTTTGTTTTTTTCCTAAAATTATTTTTTTTTGCATGGAAAAAAGTTTTTTTTAGGTTTTCTGGATCATTCCAAACAGAAAAGGTCTTTAGTGACTTTTCTCTAAAAATGATAGTTTTTGACATATAAGCGATTAAAAATTGAAAAATTGCGAAATCGGCCATTTTTAACCCTCAAAAACTACGTGAAAAACTGAAAATTTCAATGTTGCCAAGGTAGGTAGATATTCTTTAAACGTCGGTTGATGAAATCCCGAAGAGTTTTTTGCAATACACTATTCAAAACTCCTTTGTTTTTTAATTGATAATCAAGCGTGTGCGACACTATTTTCCACCGACAGTATGGTGCAAATGAAAGGAATAAATTCGTTATTTCGTATGCCGGCCGCATATTTACAGATGCTTGCGTGTGTAGACACCAGGGTGTTGAAATCAGTTAGGGTTTGGAAAAACAGTACATTTACACATGCTAGCGCGTGTTGACACCACGGTGTTGAAATCAGTTAGGGTTTGGAAAAACAATACGTTGACACTAGGGTGTTGAAATCAGTTAGGGTTTGGAAAAACAGTACAGTTACAAATACTAGCAGATTTTTACACCAGAGTGTTGAATCCAGCTAGCTTTTTAGTAATTAATATACATGCATAAATGCTAACGGCTATTGACTTTGATTTTATATACCTACTGTTGTGGAAAAATATTTAAGTGGTTTAGGTATTAATAAATAATTAAACGTTGTTGGGATATAAACAATAATATATTAACACAAAAGAACAACACAAAAAATAATGTTGCTCTGAAGCTATTTGCTTGTGGAATTTTTATAATTAACTATTTAGATGGGAAATAAGCCACAATTAAATTGAAAAAATAATTTTATTAACGTTTCGATGCGCAAATCGGGTGTCGTTGTCAAAATAAAAAATACTACTACAGGGTGTTTGGTAAAGAATAGGCCATAGCTTAACTTCAGGTTCCTGAGGTTAAAATAGGCCGATTTAAGCTAACTTACCTTAGTACAAAGTTTATAATAACCGAGATACAGGGTGTCAAAATTAAACTTTTTTTTATTTATTATTGAATATTTCCTGACAGGTATGAGATATCAACACAAAATTTGGTATATGGGGGTTTTTCGGGACGAGAAAACTAAATTCCCTACCAAAAGTTATGTGTTTTCCAGAGGGCGCCACATACGCCTTTCAGCACTCATTTAATACGTTCCATTTTTTTTATCCGTCACTCAGTATAATTTTGACATTAAAATTTGTATTCCCCTATTAGTTTTACTTAAAAAAGGTATACCTCTTTCATCTCCCTAAACTCAACCGTTTACGAGATAAACGCATTTTAAATCTGCGGTGCAACATAATTGCAAATCTGCATAATATCATTGTAGTTACACCAGAAAAATAACTTAAAACCATAAAATTATTTAAAAATGTATCGCAAATTTCTTCAAATGGAACTTACGATGCAATGCCATGAAGTTGAGAACTGGCACAATTATTATGGTTTTAAGTTATTTTTCGGGTAACTACAATGATATTATGCTAAAAATGATGGTGTATCGCAGATTTAAAATGCGTTTATCTCGAAAACGGTTGAGTTTAGAGAGATGAAAGAAGTATAGCTTTTTTAAGTAAAACTAATAGGAGGATAATAATTTTAATGTGAAAATTATACAGAGTGAGGGCTAAAAAAATTTAACGTAATAAATAAGTGCTGAAAGGCGTATGTGGCGCCCTCTGGGCAATACATAATTTTTGGTAGGGAATTTAGTTTTCTCGAACCAAAAAAACCCCACGAACCAAATTTCATGTTGTTATCTCATATCTGTCAGGAAATATTCAATAATAAATAAAAAAAAGTTTAACTTTGACACCCTGTATCTCGGTTATTATAAACTTTGTACTAAGGTAAGTTAGCTTAAATCGGCCTATTTTAACCTCAGGAACTTCAGATTAAGCTATGGCCCATTCTTTACCAAGCACCCTGTATATTAAACAAAAATGTTGTTGCTTAGTAAAAAATTCTAATAATAATTTTTTTAATCTGACTCATTTATATTGGCAATTCATACATATATTATACATTTTAAAGTATTTTTTACTAAACAACAACATTTTTGTTTAATTTAGTAGTACGTATTTTGTATTTTGACAACGACACCCGATTTGGGCGTCGAAACGTTAATAAAATTATTTTTTCAATTTAATTGTGGCTTATTTCCCATCTAAATAGTTAATTATAAAAATGTCACAAGCACATAGCTTCAGAACAACATGATTTTTTATGTTGTTTTTTGTGTTAATATATTATTGTTTATATTCCAACAAGGTTTAATTATTTATTAATACCTAAATGACTTAAATATTTTTCCACAACAGTAGGTATATAAAATCAAAGTCAATAGCCGTTAGCATCTATGCATGTATAACCACTAAAAAAGCTAGCTGGTTTCAACACTCTGGTGTCCAAATCTGTTAGTATTTGTAAATGTACTGTTTTTACAAACCCTAACTGATTTCAACACCCTAGTGTCAACACACGCTAGCGTCTGTAAACGTACTGTTTCTCCAAACCCTAACTGGTTTCAACACCGTGGTGTCATCACGCGCTAGCATCTGTAAATGTACCGTTTCTCCAAACCCTAACTGATTTCAACACCCTGGTGTCTACACACGCAAGCATCTGTAAATATGCAAACCGGCCACTTTAAGGAAAAATCCCGAAACAAGTCGATTTTTATTTTTAAGTTATTATATTATGGCATATATGGTATACTAGTGACGTCATCCATCTGGACGTGATAACGTAATCGATAATTTTTTTAAACGAGAATAGGGGTCGTGTGCTAGCTCATTTGAAAGTTTCTTCAATTCTCTATTCAGTAATATAAACATTTACATAATTATTTATACAGGGTGTCCAAAATTTTTTTATTAAATTAAATTATTTGACAAAAAAAGAAGTAGAAGGACACCCTGTATAAATAATTATGTAAATGTTTACATTACTGAATAGAGAATTGAAAAACCTTTCAGATGAGCTACCACACGACCCCTATTCTTATTTAAAAAAATCATCTATTACGTCATCACGCCCAGACGGATGACGTCACTAGTATACCATATATGCCACAATATCATAACTCAAAAATAAAAATCGACCTGTTTCGGGATTTTTCCTTAAAGTTGCCGGTTTACGAAATAACGAATTTATTCCTTTCATTTGCACCATACTGTGGTGGAAAATAGTGTCGCACACGCTTGATTAGCAATTAAAAAACAAAGGTGTTTTGAATATTGTATTGCAAAAAACTCTTCGGGATTTCATTAATCGATGTTTAAAGAATATCTACCTACCTTGGCAACATTAAAATTTTCAGTTTTTGATATAGTTTTCCAGGGTTAAAAATGTCCGATTTCGCATTTTTTCAATTTTTAATCGCTTATATATGTCAAAAACTATCATTTTTAGAGAAAAGTCACTAAAGACCTTTTGTGAAAACCTAAAAAAAACTTTTTTCCATGCAAAAAAAATAAGTTTAGGAAAAAAACAAAAAAAAAACCTTTAAAAATTTTTTGACCACCTTTTGGTCCTGGCAACATGAAAAATTATTAAAAGGACTCCTTTTTGAGTAAGATTGTGCAAAAAATCCGAGTTAGAATATTTTTCCTAGCGGATGCGCAGTGGCTTTCTGGACTAATTAGAACGTTTTGTTTACACTGATTCATTTAGTTTTCACATTTTTGGGTTTTTTTATACCTAGATTTTTGTAAGTAGGACATAATATTTTGGTTATCTTGAAACAACTTTATATTTTTATTCATTGACAAAAATGTAATGCAAGATACCTAATGTCTAATATACTTTAATAATACGTGAAGTATACAGTAACATTTTTTAAACGATTATCTAACAACCACTATAAACAACACGTCCAAAAATTTCGGTTTCGTCAAAGTCCAATCGGCGTCTGTGTCGTATTATACATATCTTGAATAATTTTTAATAATTTCTTCCCAATGTCCTCAAAAACATGTAGTATGAAAATACGTTTTTGTATATCTAAACAGAAAAAAATAAGCATAAATACAGTGGAACCTCGATAAGTCGGATTAATCGGGGTCGATTTGCGGTCGCGGTCGATTTGAGTTATCGAAAATCCGCGTTAGCCGGAGAATATGGTATCCGTACATCTAAATTAGTACATCATAGTATCAGTAGATCACCAGTACATCTAAATTACGTACAGTTGTGTACACTAGTGTACAGTGTACAGTATTGTTTATTTCTTGGTAAAACACTCAAAGTTAAAAAATGTTTGTTTTGTCTTATGAAAATCGGTCCGTGTTAGCCGGACTTCCGCGTTATCGGAAACCGACTTATCGGGGTTCCACTGTACTTGCAATTATTATTAGATATGTATATTAGGGTGCATCGAAAAAGGCGAAAAATTTTTTTTGCGATGGAAAATAATACCTCACAAAAGTTGCCCAACCAACTGTTAAGTATTTGGTAAAATCTTTTCGAAATTGGAAAATATCTTCTGCCCCCCCCCCAAGACAATTAAAAATTTTGAAAAAATGTTAACAGACGAAAAAAATTTTTATTTCGGAACGAAAATGTAATAGCTCACAAAAGTTGCCTAACACAGTATTTAGTATTTTAGTAAAATTGCGATGAAATAAAAAAAAAATTTCTGCCCCCCACGCAACTAAAAATTAGAAAAATACATTAATATGCGAATTTCTTTTGTAAGGGAAATGTAATACCTTATAGAACTTGAATAAATAAATTCGGTTTAAATTGGAAAATATTTTCTGGTTTCACAAGGCGATTAAAAATTTTACTTAAGAAAAGTATACTAAAATATTATTTTTATAACCTAACTTATCCGTCTCCCTGACGTCACCCAAGTTTTTTAATACTAAAATAAATATAAAGCAAAGTGCAAAATTAGGTATATAAATATTACAAAAAAATATGGTAAAAGCATTCTATTCGAAGATGTCTTCCGATTTAGCATTAAAGTGAGGCATAGTTTTTCTGGAATCAATTCGAGTTTTTATTTTATAAATCCATCCCTCGAATACGCTTCACAAACTGCTAGAGAAGTTTGTGTCATAAGCTTGACACATCGTTCTACACATTGTTTGTGGCAGTGATATTTCTCAATCTCAATGTTAAAAGGGTCTAAGTTAGGATTCTTAATAAAATCTTGCATATTGTCACTCGAAAATCTAGAGAATATAGGTGGTTCTGTAAAGTGATATTCTTGTTAGTTAATTAACTCAATGCAGTCGTTTGAATCAAAATTTTTATAGGAGAAAGTTTGAAGACCCTCACTTTTGATTTGATTTTCGTCAAACTTCTTTTGATATACAAGGGGTAGATCATTTGAATGTCCCAGACATACCTACAAACCACTGAAGCGGTTTTTTAAGATGTTCTTCTAACAGCCGTATTACATCACCCTTAACGCCAGTATTTACGACTGTTTCGTCACATGCAATAGCTGGATTTGATACTTTCTGATATACCAGATAGCGGATACCCATATCCGAAATATTTGCACCCTGGCTCATGCACAAATGTTATGTGTTCTTCCACGATCGATTGACCATAAAACTTGGTACTCTTTTTTACTTGAGCGTCTTGTCTTTGCGTCGGTAACTTTCTTCTTTTACCGTTGTTGTCTCTGATTATATTTGTTTTTGTTTTCTCTATCAATCGAGCTTATCACCATTTTTCTAGGACCTCTTTGATTTAATAGAAAATCGCGCTCATCCAGAAGCACTTTTTGAGATTTGCTACAAAGACAATTAATCAGAGTGTCACACTTGCATGCTGCAAGATCGAAACATGTAGTTTTACTTTTGTTCTTAAAGCGTTGATTTTTATTTTTGTAAAATTCACTGTTTTGCCTGTTCTTAAATGATTTCGTATAAGTTTCATATATTTGTCATAATAGGCTTTTAAAAGCTGAATAATTCTTGTTTGTTAAATTATTGGAATTAAAGCCTTTTTTCATATTTCCTCCAATTTAATTGCAACCTGTTCGGCAATACCAGAAAATTCTGGCTCTTTCTTGCTGGGTTTTTATCCTCTTGCAACCACAAAACTTCATCGCTTGTTTGTATTTCGGTAAAACATTTTCAGCTATATTTGGTGGTTGCCCAAAAATGGGGCGGTCCACAGCACATCTTAATTTTATTCCCCATGGTCCTGCTTTAGCTATTTTAAAAGTCTTTAATTTACAAACAACAATGATAACAAAGTAAGGCATCGCACCAAACATACGTGAAAATTACACGCACGGACTCACGAAGCGGAATATTTCAAAGGAGTTGGGGAGACTGAAAAAACAAATATAAGTTTAAATATCGTTTAAATTGCTTATTGACAACATTTTAAGTTTTCTTTAATTGATTTTAGATCGTGTTAACACATATTTTATTCCAAATAATATAAATTGAAATTTCCATAAAAATCAGATATTAAATAAAATTCAAGGCCGTTGTGGGGGGGGGGGCAGAAAATTCGCTTAGAAAAAAAAAATTAAAAATACTAATATGCTGAAAAATAACACTAGCAACTTTTTCACGCTATCAGATATAACATTTCCAACTTTTATTTTTTCGATGCACCCTAATGTATATACAGGGTGAGGCAGATAAACGGCTTATTAGTAATATCTCGAGAATAAAGCCCACCGAATCATGAAAATTGGATTGAAGGAGTTCTGAAGAGTGATCTAACTTCCGGTTATACCGGAAGTTGTTTAGTAGAAGTGGTAGTATAAATTCTCGCCTGTCCGACGCGGCAATACCGCGCTGGACAGGCGAGAAGTGAGATGCAACCGTTAGATCTCCCTCAGCCTTCTTGGCTCCAGCAATTCGTTGGTTTTCAAATTTTAGAAAGCACTAAGGTGTTACCTGAAAATTGGTCCCAATAAAGTCTGGTTGTTAATATTACTTAATTGTATAATAATTTTATTAAAGCAAAACTTTCGCAAAGCAGATATCGCCACAACATCCACACCAGTATGATATTTCGTTGTGAATCGATACTATCAGCCCGAATTTTAGTTTGTTCTTCTTCTTCTTCTTATGCAATCCACTAATGGATGTTCGCGATCACGTTTGACCATTTATCTCTATCCCTTGCAGTATGTATTAGGTCTCCTATGTTTTTTAGTCCTGTCCATTGTTTGACATTACGGAGCCATGACATTTTCTTCCTGCCCACTCCCCTTCTTCCTTCGATCTTTCCTTCAATTAAGGTTTGCAGAAACTGATATCTTTCATTTCTAATTATGTGTCCCAGGTATGCCGTTTTTCTCTGTTTAATTGTGCACATCAGTTGTCGTTCTGTACCAATTCTTCTCAGAATTTCTTCATTTGTTATTCTTGCGGTCCAGGGAACTTTAAGGATTCGTCGATAGATCCACATCTCAAATGCCTCTAGCTTATTCATTGTGCTTATTTTTAACGTCCATCCTTCCATGCCATATAGGAGCACCGACCATATATAGCATTTTGTGAATCTTAATCTTAGGTTTAGGTCAAAGTCAGAGTTCGTAAAGACGTTTCTGAATTTAATGAATGCACTTCTGGCTCTTTCTATCCGACATTTAATTTCCATATCCGACATCCAGTCTTCACATAGGCAGGTACCCAGGTACTTAAACTTTCTTACCCGCTCTACATCTTGGTTGTTATAATATGCTAGTCTTGCATTTTGATGTTGACATAATTGACGGCTGATTATAAGGAACTTCGTCTTTTTTATGTTGATGCTAAGTCCCATGTTCTCGCTATGCTCTCCAATTTTATTAAGAAGGTTTTGGAGGTCTTCTATATTGTCTGCTATTAAGACCGAATCATCCGCATATCGTATATTATTGACCCAGGTACCATTCACTTTGATGCCGCTTTCGCATTCCTCAAGAGCTTCCTGGAAGATACTTTCCGAATATAGATTGAACAGTAGTGGGGAGAGAATACATCCCTGTCTTACACCTCTGAGAATTTTTTGAGCTTGCGTTGTTTCATTATCCACCTTGACGACAGCTGTTTGATTCCAGTAAAGAGCCTCTATGCAACGAATGTCTTTTTGATCTATGTCGAGTTGTTTTAATATATGTACGAGTTTATGATGTACTCGATCGAAGGCTTTTTCATAATCTCTAAAGCACATCATTACATCTTTCCTTTGATCGTAGCAGTTCTGAGCTAGCACTTGGGTTGCAACTAGTGCTTCCCTGGTACCCAGGCCTTTTCGAAATCCAAATTGTGAGCAACCAATAACCTTATCGCATTTTGTAGAGATTCTGTAGTGAAGAACTTTGAGGAATATTTTTAAAGAATGGCTCATCAGACTTATCAGTCGGTGCCCTTGACACTTTGTTGCGTTGTTCTTTTTTGGCAAAGGAATAAAGGTAGTACCAGCCATTGGACAGGGAATTTTCCTTTTTTATAGATTTGGTTGAAAAATCTTTGGAGTATCGTAATTCCCTCTTCATCTAACAATCTGAGTAACTCAACAGGAATTTTATCAGGTCCAACTGCTTTCCCGTCTTTCGAGGTATTTATTGCTCTAGTAATTTCTTCAATTGTGATCTCGGGACCAGATAGGTTGTTAATATCTATCACTTGTTCCTGAACGACTTCTATCTCAGGCCTCTTGTCTGCAAAGAGATTTTTGATGTATTTTTCCCATATGAGTTTCCTCTCTCTATCATCTTGTGCCATTTTTCCTTGTTCATTTTCTAAGTTAGAAAATTTCTTTTTTCTGTATATTCCAGCTACCTCCTTTAGTTTCTTATGTAGGTTGTGGTCATCATGTTGTTTTTGTAACTGTTCCATTTCCTCACACTGTTTCTTTAGCCACTTATTTTTTGCCGTTCTTATCTCTCTTCTTATGCGTTGTTGTTGTTCTCGATATTTGTCTCGGTTCCCTTGGTTTTTATGTTTTCTTCTTTCTTCGAACATTGCCAGGATTTCGTCAGTCATCCAACTTTTCTTTTGTATTTTTTGTTTATAACCTAATTCTTTTTTAACTGTATCCGTCATTGTTTCCTCTATGGCTCTCCATGTGTTATCCAAATTAACTTATCTTTCTAGTTCTACTTTTATATTCTTTGTTAGTTCTTTGTTTAATTTCATACTTAATTCTCTTCTGGTATTCTCATCTTTAAGTTTAGCATAGTCTATTGTTGGTTCTGGTTTAGGTCTCCTCATATTAGTGATTTTTATTTTTATTTCTGCTAAGAGAAGGACATGGTCTGATGGAACATCGGCGACAGGGCATGTACAAGTTCTAGTTATTGATGATCCAAATCTTTTGTTAACCATTATGTAATCGATCTGGTTTCGAACTATACTCTCGGGGCGGTCCGCTGGGGCTTTCCATGTATATAGGCGTCTAGGTGGTAGCTTGAACCAGGTATTAGATATTTTCATATCTTCCTCTTGGAAAAATTGATATAGTCGTTCGCCTCGGTCATTTCTCTCTCCCAGGCCGTACGGGCCTTAATTAAATTAGTTTGTTCAGAGATAATTAAATACGCACTCTCTGATGATAACCTAATAAGGTTTGAAACCGTTGAGGGTGCTTTTGGTTCTCCCTGAACAAACGAAATTATAATTTATTTTTATAAAACGATCAGAATTTAATATACACTGTGTCCACGGTTGGGGTGTCCAAGAGGAAAAACTTTTTATTTTCAATTTTAGCGAAAAATGTCATTCTTTATAAAAAGTTTTGCTTGTTCTTAAACCCCATAAAACGAAATACAATTCAAATTTTACAAATCCTGCTAAATTTTGTAGCTAATCTGATGTAACTCCCTATACATTTTTGCACTGGTTCGAAAGTTCGAAATTGTAACAATATGTCGATGCCTCAGAAGTCAATCGGTGTAAGTCAATAAGTGTTTAAAATAAGCGGCGATACTAAGATGTTTCTGAATGTAGTTGCAGAAATATAACTGTAATATCCAGGGGCGTAGCTACCGCCGTATCAGCCGTATCAATTATACGGGGCCCCGACATTCAGGGGCCCCAGCGCGGTATGTCAAAACAAAATCCCATTTAAAAAAATTGAACAATTATTTCACTATTAAAACGCTTCGGAATTCCGCGGTTTCACTCTTAAAAATGGAATCTTTATAAAGTGCTAGTGAAAAGTCCGTACCCCCCTCGTATCTTTTGAATGGTTATACTTGGTTATACCTCTTCTTAGCCTTCTATCGTCCACGTTTGGACATAGGCCTCTCCCAACTCCTTCCATCGGTCTCTATCCTGAGCAACATATTTCCAATTCGTTCCGGCTACTCTTTTAATATCATCAACCCATCTCATCTGTGGTCTTTCTCTCGGTCGTTTACTTTGGTAAGGTCTCCAATGTTGTATCATGGCATTCCAACGTTGGTCTTTTTGTCTAACAGTGTGGCCTGCAAAGCTCCATTTAAGTTTGGCAACTTTTGTTGTTATGTCCTCGACTTTTGTTTTTGATCTTACCCAGTCGCTCCTCTTTTTATCTGACAGTCGTATACCTAACATTGCTCTTTCCATAGCTCTTTCTGTTGTAGCTAGTTTATTCATATTTGCCTTGGTTAGGGTCCAGGTTTGACACCCATATGTCATGATAGGAAGGATGCACTGGTTGAACACTTTCGTCCTCAAATATTGAGGTATTTTGCGGTTCTTAAGTATCCAACCAAGTTTTCCAAATCCTGCCCATGCTAGTCTTGCTCTCCTATTAATTTCCGCACTTTGGTTTTCTTTGTCAAGTTTCAGGATTTGGCCTAGGTAGATATATTCCTGGACTTTTTCTATCTCACTGCCATTTATAGTTATGCGTCTGGGGTCATCTGTGTTTGTCATTATTTTTGTTTTCTTCATGTTCATTTTTAGACCGACGTATTGGGAGCTGCCTGCGAGTTCCTCTATCATAATTTGCAGTTCCTCGAATGAGCTCGCTATAATCACAATGTGGTTATACCTATGATAGTGAAATTTGAAGGGAGGAAATAAACGGACGTAAGCTTCTTAACTAGTCATGACAGGTGACGTAATTATGACAGATGACTTTACAGCGCCACTGTGACAGATAATGTTAAATGGGATCTTATAGCAAGTGATACCTCGTTTAAAAGGTATTGAAAATACCTATTCATTCATACTAATTTTGTTTGAGTTTAAATTAATTTTGATGAAGAAATGAAATAAATATAAAATTGTAGTTTCGCATTTAATTAATAAAAATTCAAAATTCCGCATATGATTACTTGTCCAAAAAGGTTGACGTTGACGTAAAAACTACTAGAGAATTGAAAAACGTCAACTTTTTTGACAAAAAAACATAGGCGGACATTTGAATTTTTTTAATTAAATGCGAAACTACAATATTATATTTATTTAATTTATTCACCAAAATCAAAATCAACTAAAACTCAAAAAAAATTAGTATGACTGAATAGGTATTTTGAATACCTTTCAAATGAGGTATCACTTGCCATAAGGTCCCATTTAAAATTATCGGTCACAGTGGCTCTGTAACGTCATCTGTCACTATTACGTCACCTGTCATGACTAGTTAAGAAGCTTACGTCCGTTTATTTCCTCCCTCCAAGGGAGGTTATTTTTATTATAGGTATAACCGTTCAAAAGATACGAGGGGGGGGGGGTACGGACTTTTGACTAGCACTGTATATATTTATATAAATTATATTTATCTATTCTCTATTCTCTGCCGCTAGCCGTTATTCCATAACAACAGAGCTTTTTTTGTTTTCAAGCTACCTTTCATTGTCCATTCACCGTTGGCTGTGTGTGAGACATTGTATAATGTATAATGCCAAATTACAATATTTGTAATCACTTTACCTTTGAATTTTTGAAACAGTGTGTATTGTTTGGGTATATTTTCGTGTAACCTGTTCTTTATCTATAAATTGTATTTATGTATAATATCTATTTGCCAGCCGCACGCCGCTATACCATAGAACAGACCTTCTTTGTTTAAGCTTATTTTCAATGTCCATTCACCCTTGGCTTGAAAAAACTGAATCTGTTTTCAAACAATGACTCTCAATCATTCAAATCTATTGTTTGACTTTGATTTATTAGAGTTTATTAGGTTTATTATTATTATCATCTATTGGGTGTTATACGCAGATCTTAGTAGTTCCTAATGTTATATTATGTAATTTGCAATTTATTTAAATTTTGCAATAGATTGTTTTTTTTTTCGACTCTTTGTAAGCTTTGTCCATAAAATTGTAAAATTTTCAGTGACAATAAAGCTTATTCCTATTCTATTCAAGCGTCTTTGCTTCTTTTGTTGAACATTTTTTTAGCAATATTTTATATCAGCCGTGGAAAAGGGCCCCGCGACAAACTTTGATATGGGGCCCCTGTGGGGCTAGCTACGCCACTGGTAATATCTCGTACAAAAACACTAGTAAGCCCAAAAGTAACATTAATTCGTCTACATACTAAACTCGACTGGGTGATTATTTACCTGTATAATTAACTAAAATATAATCTAATAACTACACATGAGCGTCGCGAGTGGAGCTTATAATTACATATGGTCAATAGATTACATCACCCCACCCTAAAACTCTACTTATGACTAAATCGAGAAAGCTTCAAACAAAACTAAAGCTTCTATTACATTTCGAATCCAAAACGTTCTGGTTCTTTTCTAACTCTTGTTGGACGTCTATGTGGGATGCCTGTCTCTTGGATAATATTTTCAGAGTCTACCTGAGGCTCCCCACTTAGATTTCCTGTTGAGTTTGTAGCGGTTTGGATAACATTGTCCTCATTATTTTGAATATCATTTTCCCCTGAACTATCGTACATAGTCTCAGCAAATGTAATACTTTCTAAATTATTATTAAAAACCATTTTAATTTGGTTACAATGTCTTTTCCACGTAAGTTTACTACCTAACGGATTTACCAAATATGCTCTTCTACCTAAAATTCGTAAAATCTTTGCTTTGCACCAGGACACCTTGGTGTTCCTATAATCTTTAACTAAAACGACATCCCCCACTACAAACTCTTCTTGTCTCCTCCCCCTATAATATTTTTTATTATTTTCTTGCGCTTGTATCAAGTTACGTCTAATTTGTGTTAAATCAACTGGGTTTGATTGTTGTTTTTGTAAATCATCAGGTTTAATTAAATTTAGACGCGTTCGCAACGCCCTTACAAAAAATATCTTAGCGGGAGAATTACCTGTCGACAAGTGCACGGCGTTCCTATATGCTAAAAAAATTTAGACAATGATAAGTTAATATTTTTTTGATCAATATCTTTTAACAAAAAATAGTTTAACTGTCTTAACGCTATTTTCAGCAGCACCGTTGCAATGTGCTGAAAAAGGAGGTATTTTTATAATATGTTTAATACCATTAATTAAAGTAAAATGTTTAAATTCTTGCGATGTTAGCTGCGGGCCGTTATCACTGACAAGTACTTCTGGTAAACCATAACGAGCAAAACACCATCTAAGTTTAGCAATAGTAGCCATTGAGGTGATTGAAGACATTGGACAAACTTCCACCCATTTAGACAAAGCATCCAAAATTATAAGAAAATTAGTTTTTCGTGTTTCGGCAAAATCTATATGCACGCGTGACCAAACATTTTGAGGAATATTCCAACCTTGCAAGGGAACCTTAGGAGGATCTGCCTGCATATTCTGGCAAGAAATGCAATTCTTGCTGAGAACTTCAATTTCTGTATTTAATGATGGCCACCAAATATAAGACCTAGCTAATAATTTCATCTTGACTATACCAAAGTGAGCTGAATGCAATTCATTCAGTAATTTATTTCGTAATTTACTTGGAACAAATACTCTTTGCCCCCACAATAAGACGCCATCTTCAATAGTTATTTCATTGCGTTTAAGGAAGTAGGGTTTAATTTCTAATTCTACCTTTGTTGACCATTTGGCCATAACATATTTAGTTACACAAGACAAAATCGGATCTAATTCTGTTTCTTTCTTTATATCACTCACATTAATAGTAATTCCTTCGCTTTCTTCTAAATAATTTAAATTAACAGTTTCCTTTATGTTAAACTTAAAAGAATCTAACTTTATCGACTTATTTGAAGGCAACCTACTTAAAAAGTCTGCTACATTTTTGTGTGTAGATACATGCTTTATATTAAAATTAAAACCACTTAAAAATACTGCATATCGCTGCAATCTATTTGCCGCTGTAACCGGTATCCCATTTTTAGGGCCAAAAATTGATACTAACGCCTTGTTATCTGTGATTAAATTAAACTTCTTCCCATACAAGGATTGGTAGAAACGTTTGATTCCCCACACTATAGCCGTTGTTTCTTTATCTAGAGTCGAATATGCCTTTTCGGTATCGCTAAGCGTTCTACTATCAAAATATATTGGTTTTTCACTACCATCTTGAAAACCATGCGAAAGAACAGCTCCGATCCCATAATCTGAACTATCAACCGTCAAATTTAATTCTAGGGTTGGGTCGTAATGAACTAATACTACATTGTCAAATAAAATACGAAACGTCAGACCGCGTATTTTAAATTTAAGAAATATTTTCCAAAAATTTAATATTTCTAAACTAGACATTACGCTTGCGAGGTGTGAACAGTTTCTGTTTTGCAACAGTTAAAGTTTGCCACTAGTTTAGGGTCTTAACCTAGCTAACAACCGCCGGTGTTGTTGCTTAAGTGTTTGCATATAGGTAAGTTGAGCATTTTTGCTTATATTTTTTTTTCAAGCGGCTTTCTTTTATGCTATTTTGCTTGCTCTTTTTATTTCTTTTTGCTTTCTAGTTATTAATACTTCATTGACTGGTTTTTTCTTACAATGAGTGAGGAAAAGGGGGGCTCAGTCCCCCCTTATCCTGATACTTCTTCTCCGGCTAAAATTGCAATGACTAATAATTCCGAAAAAAATCAAAATCAGACTTCCGACAATAATTCTCAGGAAGAAAAAAAGGTTAATACATACTCCGAAAAAGATCATGGACCTTTTGTAGTATATCTTGAATCTACAAATATACCGAATATAAAAATTGGCACATTCAATACAATTAAAATAGCTCGAGATATATTCAACCTCAAACTTAATGACGTTAAAAAAATAGATAGTAAAGGGCTCAATAGAGTTTCAGTTGAATTTGCCAATTTTCACTCGGCTAACATGCTACTTAAGAACACTCAACTTCTAAATCAGGGATACAAGATATATATACCTTTTAACTTCGTAACCTGCAAAGGTATCGTCAGACAGATTGATACAGATATTGATGAAAAAGAACTTCTTCGGTGTTGCGATACAGGAAATGACATTGAAATTTTACATATAAAAAGATTAAATAGAAGAGTAATTAAAGATGGAGTAACTTCTTATGAACCCACAGGTACGACACTATTTACATTTCGAGGCGTTCTTATGCCCAAAACTGTGTTTTTTTATGGCATACCAAGACTAGTGGACACATATATTGCCCCAGTGACACAGTGCTATAACTGTCTTAGATTTGGCCACACAAAAACAAACTGTAAAGGGAAAGAAAGATGTTTTAATTGCGGGGAAAACAAACATGAAGACGTATGCATGACAAAATGTTTTTACTGCAAGGACTCTCACAAATCTATTGACAAGAGCTGCCCAGAATATACAAGACAAAAGAATATTAAAGAACTGATGGCGTATGAAAATTTGACATTTTTTGAGGCAAGTGAAGCTATTCCAAAATCATACATCTCAAATAATAAATTTATTTATAACCCGAGAGATTTTCCAAATTTTAAAAATAACAGCAGGCCATTAGAAAATACTCCAAGTACCAGTACAAATAATTCTAACACCATAGAACCATCGCAACGAAGAACAAACAATTTTAGATCATCTACAGTAAAACGTTCCTTTCAACAGGTGGTTCTGAATTCCGACAACAAACGGAGAGTCGTGCAAAAACGTCAAGATAAGCAACCAAATGAAAGGAGTATATATACACAGCAATTAAGACCAGAAAAGCCAACCTCTTCCCCCACTAGCTCATTTTCTCGTTCAGAACCTTTCAAATCAAGAACCTCAGCTAATTTATCACAAAACTCCAATCAAGCCTGGCAATCCAGTGCATCGCAAAACTTTCAAAATATTGATACCTTTTCTTCAAATGACTTTTTAAACTCATGCCTAAATTTTATTAGTAATACATCATCAGAAAACTTAAATTTACTTAAAAACCATTTATTTTCCCGATTAAACGTAGAGTCCTATATGGACCAAGAGGATAAATCTGATTCTGATTTTAATTAATTAAACATATATCAAATCACATAATCATGAATTCAAAAAAGAAATTAAAAATTATTCAGTGGAATATTAGAAGTATTAAATCAAACAGGGAAAACATAACGAACTTAATTTTCAAAGAAGACCCTGACATAATTGCTATTAATGAAACTTGGCTTAAACAAGATTTTAATTTTTCTTTGAAGTATTATAATGTTGTCAGACAGGACAGAGATGACGGATATGGTGGAGTAGCTACTTGTATCAAGAAATCTATTATTTTTTCTACAATTCAGAAATACAACTCAGACCAAATCCAATACATAACAACAAAAATTGGTAACTTATACATAATAAACATTTACTCCAATACAAATAATGCCATAACTCTTCCTTTCTTGAGCTCAACAATAGAAAACATACCTACAGAAAACTTAATTATACTAGATGATCTAAACTCTCACCATCCCCTATGGGATAAATGTCCTACCAATAAGGGAGGAAAAAATATTTATGATTTTATTTTTGATAAAGAATTAATTATCCTAAATGATGGGTCAGCAACATTGTTTCAACCTCCTAATAATAATCGTAGCGCTGTAGATCTAGCCATAGCAAGTAATAATATGGCTCTATGTTCTACTTGGGGTGTCATACAAGATTGTGGAAATAGCAACCATTTCCCCACCTTTGTCATAATAAACAACTGTGAGTTTAACAAAAATGATAGCATCTATACACAAACATACAAAATGAGAAATATTAAAAGAGCAGACTGGTATACATTCCACACTGGGATGATAACAGGAATGCTTGATTTACCGGTAAACTCTAATTACAATGAGTTTTTGGAGGTAGTTAATCAAGTAGCAGATAACTCAATTCCCTATAAAAACTGTAGAACACAGGGTAAACCTTCAAATCCGTGGTGGGATGAAGAATGTTCACTTTGGATTAAAAGCCGCAAACAGGCAATTCAAAACTTTAAACAATCTGTTTCCTTAGAGAACTATATAAACGCTAAACGTATAATCGCCCAAACTAAACGAAACCTCAGAATTAAAAAAAGAAATAAATTCATAAACTTCTGTGAATCATTAAATAAGGAATCTAACACTACCTATGTCTGGAATAAAGTTAAAAAATTCTCAAATAACAAAAATTACGGCCAGACATTTCATAACCCAGCAGATAACATTAAAACAGAAATTCTACAGAACATGTCTGCAGTTTTTATTGATCCAAATTTTGAGCTTGACGATATAAACGAGCAAGTTTCCCCTTTTACAATCTGGGAACTTAACAATGCTGTAAATAATAAAAAAAATTCGGCACCAGGTATGGACGACATTCCTTACCTTATGATAAAACATCTACCACTACAAGCTAAACATTTTCTGTTGAATATCTACAATAATTGTCTAAATGGTGACAACCTTCCTGAAGATTGGAAAAACCATAATGTTATAAATATCTTAAAGCCACACAAAAATCCACTCTTGGCCAGTAGTTTCAGACCAATAGTTTTATCCTCTTGTGTGCTTAAAACATTAGAAATATTAATCAAGAATCGCCTAGATTGGTCCTTAGAACATAAATGTTCATTCACCAACCATCAGACAGGTTTTAGAAAAGGAAGAGGCACTGCTGACAACTTGACCCTCCTTCATTCCACAATTGTGGAAGCCTTTGAATCCTCCCAATCGGTTTTGGCCATCTTTCTTGATATCAAAGCAGCATATGATAATGTCAATATATACAAACTTTATAGTAAACTAAAACTTCGAAATATTCCATCTGCAATAAATAATATTGTGTTCAAAATTTTACAGAACAGACTTTTATATTCAAGATCTAATGATGGTGACTTTTTGGGACCTTTCATGGCAACTAAGGGGCTACCTCAAGGTTCTCCCTTAAGTACCATTTTGTTTAATATTTATATAGCAGAATTGTTTTGTATTAGCAATAATGAAGTTAAAATATGTGGATATGCAGACGACTTGGTTTTGTATATTAAGGGATATGATATCCAAAGCATGGTAAGTAAAATAAACAAAGAATTGGAAAACACATTGCACTGGCTTGCAGAACATGACTTGTCCTTATCCAAAGACAAATGTGAAGCTGTATGGTTCACAAAGGGTAGGCGAAGAGATAATCTAACAGAAATCAAAATCAACAACACAGCCATTCCTCTAAAAAATGAAGTGAAATTTCTAGGCATAATTTTTCATAAGCATCTATCATGGGACTTACATGTTGACAATATTATACTCAAGGCAAAGAAAAATATTAACATCCTACGTGCAATATGTAGAGTCTGGTGGGGAGCTGACCCACGAACACTCCTAATGGTTTTTAATGCCTTGATCAGATCTCATCTCGATTATGGTTCCTTCCTATTCAACCCAATATCACAAAAATGCAACAACAAACTCAATGCAGTATTTTTTGAGGGACTTAAGATATGTTTGGGGTGCATGAAGTCTACACCAAATTTGGCAATCTTGGCAGAGTCTGCCCAAATGGACCTAGAACATAGAAGATTATTGTTAGCCTCTAAATTTTTAAGTAAAATCATCATTATTGAGAATCATCCAATAATATTACTCCTAATTGAAATACGTAAAAGACTTATAAACAAACCTAATTTTTATACAAGGCATAATGTACCATACTTGGTTTCGGCATTAGAATATTTCTTTCCATATTTTAAAAAAATATACAAAAGCCCAAATTTTCCATGCTATGAATTAGACTATGATACACTAATGAATCCACTTCCAATTCTAAATTGTAATATCAAAAAATATGACCCGATGATTAAAGAAAAATTCCTTATGACTACTGAACAATATGGAAAAGACCATACCTTTATATATACTGATGCCTCAAAAAACAAAGAAAGGGTAGGTTTTGGGATATGCATCCCGAGTATTGTATATAATTTCTCCTCAAGACTTCCTGGAGCTCTAAGCATAAGCAAAGCAGAGAGTATAGCAATACATCAAGCGGTGGAAGTCGCAACTACAAAACATCTAAAGAAAGCTATAATATTTTCTGATTCGCTCAATGCAATAACCAATATTAAAACATGTAACATATCTGCTTCAGCAGATATAAGGGCCCTAAAAACAAAGAAACTTATATCTTCAGCCAATGAGAATGGTACCAAAATTCTCCTTTCCTGGATACCTGGACACTCTAATATATTTGGTAACACCCAGGCTGACATACTGGCAAAAATAGGAAGAGACCTGAATGTACCCATGGAAGTACAACTGAATTCCCAGGATGCCCTATCAGTCATCAGAGGAAAAATTACAAAAGAGTACCAAGAAAAATGGAAATCTTTAGTCCAGAAGAAGACTTCGCAATACAAAACAATTCAAGACTTCTTTCCTACAAAACCTTGGTATTCAAATTTTCCATATAGAAATAGAAGACACACTACCACCATCATTAGAATGCGCACAGGCCATTGTTTAACAAAACAACATCTGTATAAAATGAATATAAAAGATAATCCTTTTTGTGAATGTGGTCGTCTCGAGGATCTAAACCACATCTTTTTTGAATGCCCGATTAATGTGATTCCTAATTTTGATATATACACAAAATTTATTTCCATGAACTTCAAAACACCGCTCTCTATATACAATATTCTAAGTTCCTTAACGGAAGAATCAGTCAATGTAATTATGCGTTTTCTTGCAATTAACCAAATAAGCTTATAAACTGCAATGCGTTTTCTAGCAATTAACAAAATAAGCTTACAAATTGCAAGGCTCAACTGTTTATATGTATCCGTGTTATATTATGTTGCTATTTGTCATTTAATTTATGTTTTAATTTTTAATCATACTTAACATGACCCAATTAATCTCATTTAATTATAATCATCACACCTCATCAAAAGCTTTTACAAGAACATAGTCAGCGATTTTGGTATGGCTTAGAACCAGACTACGTCAAGATCGCTAATAAATCGTGCTGGTAATCGCCTTGCAGCGAAACCAAAAACAAAAAAGAAGAAGAAGAAGAACTAATACTAGATCTGAAGCTAACATTTGTTTTAATAGTGTCAAAAGCTAATTGACATTGCTCATCCCAATGCCAAACTACATTTTGTTTTAAAAGCTTATATAAACAATGAACAATGTTTGGGAGATTTGGAATGAATCGATTATAATAATTTATACTTCCCAAAAACGATTTTAGTTGTGTCATTTTCGTAGGTTCGGGGATATCCTCAATTAGTCCATGTGGTGAGACCGCTCCGGTCTGAAAAAAATTTCTGATTCGGTTTCTTTGTGGATTTCTATTCAAAAATGTTCCCTTTAAACAAATCTGAAGGGTGCCGGGCGGAATTTTTGGGCAGAAGTTGTTTAAACAATTTTTTTAAACAAATACAAAAGATTATGTTTTTTTGCTCTGGAACATATATTTTTAGATTTTTTGGGTCAATGTAAACAAGAAAGGTATCTTGTAATTTTTCTCAGAAATTGATAGTTTTGGAGTTATAGGCGATTAAAAATTTGAAAAATGCTAAAATACGCATTTCCGAGGCTTAAAAACTCATATTTAAATTAGTATTTTTGAGGTTGCCAGATTCTTAGATTGAAGACTGAACATTCAGCTTCAAGATTCTGAAGAGTGATCGCGTCTAACTTTAATTTATACCGTTGTTTTTTTAATTGTTAAATATGCGTGTTTATCCGATTTTTTTGCCGGTGCGGCGCGCTCCATTTCAAAAATCTCCTATTTTCCTCCGAAAAATATTTTTTCAAGATTCTTTAGGACATTCTAAATAAAATAAGTTTCTTGACATTTTTCTCAAAAGTTAATAGTTTTTAAGTTATAAGCGATTTAAAATCCGAAAAATGACAAAAAACGCATTTTTTGATTTTAAATCGCTTATAACTTTAAAACTATTAACTTTTGAGAAAAATGTCAAGAAACTTATTTTATTTATAATGTCCCAGAGAATCTAGAAACAATATTTTTCGGAGGAAAATAGGAGATCTTTGAAACGGAGCGCGCCGCACCGGCAAAAAAATCGGATAAACACGCATATTTAACAATTAAAAAACATCAGTATAATTTAAAGTTGGATGCGATCACTCTTCCGAATCTGGAAGCTGAATATTTAGTCTTCAATTTAAGTATCTGGCAACCTCAAAAATACTAATTTGAATATGAGTTTTTAAGACTCGAAAATGCGTATTTTCGCATTTTTCAGATTTTAAATCGCCTATAACTCGAAAATTATCAATTTTTGAGAAAATTTACAAGATTCGTTTCTTGTTCAGAAGGACCAACAAAACTTAAAAATATATATTCCGGAGCAAAAAAACGTGACCTTTTGTATTTGTTTAAAAAAATTGTTTAAACAATTTCTGCCCAAAAATTCCACCCGGCACCCTTCATATTTGTTTAAAGGGGACATTTTTGAATAGGAATCCACAAAGAAACCGAATCAGAAATTTTTCCAGACGGGAGCGGTCTCACAACATGGACTAAATAGCGCGAATTTTATCTTGACTTTTATGCAAACCCTTTTTATCTATTATACATCCGAGATAAGATACTGATTCCGCGAAAAACGTACATTTTTCTTTCTTCACTGTAAGACCACATTCTTGTAAGATCGCTAAAACTTTACACAAATTCTTAGTGTGCTCTTCCCTATTCCTTCCTGTAATTAGAATATCATCTAAAAAAATAGATATGCTTGGCATATTGAAAAATATTTGTTCCATAATACGCTGAAACTGGGATGGACCGGATACAGCTCCGTATGGTAAACGATTAAATGCAAATAATCCCTTATGAGTACTAATAACCGTGTATTTCCGAAAATCTGGATGAATCATAACTTGCTGATAAGCTTGACTCAGGTCAATTTTAGAAAACTCTTGACCACCCTGTAACTTAGCAAATAAATCATCGATCCGTGGTAGCGGATATTTGTCCGCTTCGATAAAAGGATTGATAGTTATCTTGAAATCACCACAAATCCTAACACCTCCATCATTTTTTAAAATCGGTACTATGGGCGTTCCCCATTCTGAAAATTCTACTGCAGAGATAATACCTTCCTGGACCATTCTATCCAATTCCATCTCTACTTTGCTCCTTAGTGAAAAAGTAACCACTCTGGGTTTAAAAAATTTAGGTCTGGCATCTGACTTAATATTAAATTTTAACTGAAATTTATTAAATGTGCCCAATTTATCAGAAACTACAGTGGGAAAATCTTTTATTAACCATCCCATTATTTCATTATTTTTATCTGCTTCAATAAAATTTAGATCCGTGAAACCCATATTATAACATTTAATAAAATTTCTACCTAGTAAGGCTGGAGTTTTTCGATGCATAACATAAAAATCTAAATTATTTGTTTGTTTTGAAAAAGTTAGTGGTAAGTTAATTTTGCCCTTATAGGATAAATCTTGCCTCCCGAAAAATTAACTAACGATACATTAACTTGAGATAATGGTTGTGTATTAAAATATTTGTTATATATACTAAATGGTAGGACAGAAACCACAGCGCCCGAATCTAATTCAAATTCAAACATTTTACCGTTAATTTTATTATCAATATAAATTGGCGGATCATTGTTTGATGATATACACAATACATATGATTCAGTTCCTTCTTCCAACAAATTTAAAAATCTATTTCTACATACCCGTTTTAAGTGTCCTCGAACGTTACATAAATTGCAGATATAATCCTTAAAGGGACATACTGAAGGTGAATGTCTTCTAGCACACCGGAAACACTTTTGAACTACCACTGAACTATCATTACCACTACCACTGAACTCACGATTGAAAAAATCCGAACTATGTTTCTGCATCCCTGAAGTTGAAGGTCCAGTCTCTTTAAATCGCCGTTCCTGCTGACGTCCTCTGGCATCCTCACGCTGTGATACTTGCAATATTTCCTTGTCGCAACTTCCTCTCGTTATTTGACAGACCTCTATTTCTTCTACTGGTTCTGTTTTCACCCCATTTCTGTTATATACTTCGTTAATACCAGTCAATGCTGCTTCTTCAATCTGTGCTGTTTCCATAGCTTTATTAAATGTTATATCTGATTTCAGTGCAAATAGCGTGTTCTTAACTTTTCCATCATTATATTTTGAATTAAACATATATCTGTTAATTTTATTTCCAAGCTATCTCTAAATGCACAATTACCGGCTAGTTTTTTTAACCGCACACTCCAATCTTGTACACTTTCATTTTTGCTTTCGAAGCATTACAAAACTTTGCTCTTTCAACCCATACCAAACAAGTTTTATTATAATAGCTATCTAGACTTTTTACAATGACATTGAAATCACATTCCTCAGGTTTTTTAGGCACTGATAAATCTGACAACAAAATATAAGCTTCTTCTGAACTGAAAGGCTGTATAACAAAATAGCTCTTTTAATATTAACATCTGTAATTTGTCTTGCGATGTAATATTGTTCTAATCTTTTAATAAAAACTTTCCATTCACAACTTCTGTTGCTATAGTGCTCTAAATATCGCGTGCGTTCGCAAAAAGCATACTTCACGAACTGTTTCATAAATAACTATTTTGAAAGCTTAACATTGTAAAAAAAAATGACAATTCGCAAATTATTTATCAGAGTTGACAGTTACTAAGCTACATTTTGGCTTAAATTGTCAAAATAACTGTCAAAGTTTAAATACATAATTCAAAGTTTCTCTTCGAATTTTGTGATTTAACCACAGATTATTTAACGTAGATAAAATTTGTTCAGTCCATTCTTGTATCGACATATCGAAGTAATTTAGTACAGCAAAAAAACACCCTGTTCGGGACTGTGACAAGCCCAGTCCAGGAAAACTAATACACAGGTACGCAAATGATGATAAATATATTTTTCAAAATATGTTTCCATCCGGGATAAATACAGAGTTTAGTAATAATTCAATAACCAACCCACAAATGTATCAACAAGTCAACACACAAGGGCAACTAGCCATGAATGTACAAACCACGCCATATCTAATATCGATGTCGCAACCAGCACCAACTAAACCAATGCCACCTAACTTGTACCCTCCACTACCACAGACACAAATTCCATTAGTGCCGATCACATATCATAGTTCTGCTTCAAATTATCAATTACAACGATTGCCATCCACCAGTGAAGAAGAGGAAGAAAACAACGAACCAGCTAGCAGCAACGATTGGCAAGAAATTAGAAGCTCAAAAAGAAGAAAAATCAGAAAAACAACAGACAATGCAAACAGTACAAATATTATTGTAACAGAAAATAGATTTGAAGCGCTAGAAAATGAAGTAATCCCTCCCAAGGAGAACAACACAGCAAACCCTCCACCAATTTTCATACACGGTGTACAAGACTATCAAAAAATGGTACAAAAAATTAAGGGTGTAGCAGAAAGGGAAGAATATCATACAAAAAGTTTAACTAACAATGTCGTAAAATTATGTTGTGGCACGCCAGATACATATAGAAAAATGGTTAGATATTTTAATGAACATAACATTTATCACCATACATATCAGTTAAAACAGGATCGAGCCTATAGAGTTGTAATAAAATACCTTCACCACTCTACAAACACCGAGGATATAAAAAACGAACTCCTAAAACTGGGTCATAAAGTTCGAAATATAATAAATGCACAACACAGAATTACTAAAGAGCCACTTAATTTGTTCTTCGTGGATCTCGAACCGGCAGCAAATAACAAAGATATTTATAACTTAAGGGGGCTACAGAATAGAGTTATTGAAATTGAACCTCCCCGAACAACCAAAAATCGCATAATACAATGCATGAGATGCCAATCGTACGGTCACTCCAAGTCATATTGCAATAAACCATTTGTATGCGTCAAATGCGGAGGAGCCCACAATACCACAACTTGTAAGAAGACTAGAGAAACTCCAGCAAAATGTGCATTATGTGGTGGGGATCACCCCGCAAATTATAAAGGATGTGAACATTACCAAAAAATTTATAATATTAATAACAGGTATCATAACAGAGGAAACGTATTAAATCCAGCAATAAATCAAATACATACACAACCCAGAATATATACACAACCCAGGATTCAGAATCAGTATGAAAGTTACGCTCAAGCTGCAGCAAATAATCAGAACAATAACGAAGATACAGCGAGTATACTTACCAAATTTCTAGAAGAGTTTAAAAATTTATTTAACCAGCTAATGCAACAAAACAGTATGGTGCTCAACATGATTTCCATGCTAGTAAATAAAGTAAACTAACAATGTCAAAGTTCATAAGAATTGCCCAATGGAATGCCAATGGCCTTCCTAATCATAAAGAAGATATAAAACTATTTCTGGAACAAAATTTCATTGACATACTACTAGTAAGTGAAACCCATTTTACAGACAGAACCTACTTCAAGATACCTAAGTATAAATTATATTACACAAATCACCCAGATGGTACAGCCCACGGAGGTTCAGCCATATTGATAAGAGAAACTATAAAACATTATGAAATGCTAAAATACGAAACAAATCACATTCAAGCAACATCGATAAAAATACAAACTCTTCCATATGATATAACTGTCACAGCAATTTATTGTCCGCCCAGGCATAGACTTACAAAAGAAGATCTTCTACCCTTTTTCGAAACTCTAGGGCCAAAATTTATAGCAGGTGGAGATTACAACTGTAAACATACGCTATGGGGTTCACGCCTAACAACCACCAAAGGCAGAGAGCTAGCAAAAGTTATCCAGGATAAAAGCTACTCATTCCTATCGACGGGATCACCGACATATTGGCCAACCGATCCAAATAAAACACCAGACCTATTGGATTTCTTTATTACAAACGGAATATCTCAATCATATACAGATGTAGTACCAAGTTTTGATTTATCATCAGATCATAGTCCCATAATTGTCACAATTAGCACAACGGTGATAATCAAAAAACCAACACCTCGACTGCATAACTTCAAAACAAACTGGGACACATACCGGCTAATCATAGAACAGGAAGTAAATCTACTAGTGAGATTGCAAACTCCCGAACAAATAGAAACAGAAACTAATAATCTAATCAACTTACTTCAAAATGCTGCCAAACAGTCTACCCCTCAACCTGGACAAAAAAAATTTTCAACCAACATTCCTCTTGAAATAAAAAGACTAGTAGCAGAAAAACGAAAAGCCAGATCAATTTGGCAAAGAACTCACAGACCAGACGACAGGACAGTTTATAATAACAAAACAAGAAACTTAAAAACAGCTCTAGAACAGATGAGAAACAACTCATTTGAAAACTATGTATCAAACCTTTCGCGTCAAGATAACTCTATCTGGAAACCAATCAAAAACAAAAATAAACCAATAAATACTTCACCTCCAATTCGGAAAAACACATTACCACCAGGACCATGGGCAAAAAGCAACAAAGAAAAAGCTGATTTATTTGCTGAACATCTAACTGAAGTCTTCAAGCCACACGACAATGACCAAGTACAAGAAGTAGAGCAGGAACTAGCCTTACCAATTAATCAACGAGAGCGACTAACTTTAATTACACCGAAGGAGATCAAAGATGAAATTAATCATTTGAATGAAAAGAAGGCACCAGGCACTGATCTCATAACAGCAACAATGCTAAAACAACTTCCTAAAAAAGGTATCATGAAGTTATTGTACATATTAAATGCAATCTTAAGACTTAAGTATTGGCCTATATCACTAAAAATTGCCCAAGTAATTATGATACCGAAACCTGGTAAAGCTTTAACGGATGTTTCATCATACCGCCCAATAAGTCTACTGCCAATAATGTCAAAACTTCTTGAAAAGCTGTTACTTAAAAGAATTATGAGCGACCTAGAATTCCAAAACTGGATCCCAGAACACCAATTTGGATTCCGGCAAGGTCATTCTACAGTGCAACAATGCCATCGCATATCAAATGTAATTAATAGAGCTTTGGACAATAAACAGTATTGCACAGCAGCCTTTCTGGACATTAGCCAAGCATTTGATAAGGTATGGCACCCAGGATTACTTTATAAAATCAAAAAATCCCTACCCAACAAATACTTTGACTTATTAAAATCATATCTAAATCACAGAGAATTTGAAACTAAAGTGGAGGATGAACTATCAAACCGTAACAAAATTCAATCAGGAGTCCCACAAGGTAGTATATTGGGTCCACTTCTTTATGTACTGTACACATCCGATTTACCAACCTCTCCACAAACCACCATTGGAACTTTCGCTGATGACACAGCAATATTTGCAACTGAAGAGGATCCAAGAGCTGCAGTATTAAAACTTCAAGAACACCTAGACCAAATTGGACAGTGGTTAAAGAAATGGAAGATAAAAGCTAACGAAACTAAGTCAACACATATAACTTTCACACTAAGGAAAGACCAATGCCCAAATATTAGCCTTAATCAAGTCAACATACCACAACAGAACATCGTCAAATACCTGGGGCTTCATCTTGATTCTAAATTAAACTGGAAACAACACATTTTAAAGAAGAAGAAACAAATTGAGTTGAGAGTGAAAGAAATAAATTG
The DNA here is from genome assembly GCF_917563875.1 of Diabrotica virgifera virgifera. Classification (NCBI taxonomy): domain Eukaryota; kingdom Metazoa; phylum Arthropoda; class Insecta; order Coleoptera; family Chrysomelidae; genus Diabrotica; species Diabrotica virgifera. The sequence continues at coordinate 175,264,737 of NC_065449.1, read as the reverse complement.
GCTTATAGGTAGAAAATCTCGACTCTCAATTGAGAACAAACTGCTGATTTATAAAACAGTCATCAAACCTATATGGACGTACGGTATAGAACTATGGAGTTGTGCCAGCAAATCAAACACAAAAATTATCCAAAGAACTCAATCAAAAATTCTACGCACCATCGCAAATGCCCCGTGGTACATTTCCAACCAAACCCTTCATACAGACCTAAACATCCCGTTAGTCAGCACAGTAATTCAAGAAAGAGCCAACAGACATCACGAGAAATTGGAAGACCACCCCAACCAATTAATATTACCATTACTGCAGCCACTAAACAACAGAAGATTGCGAAGATTATGGCCCATAGATCTTCGCTGAAACTGAGGTGAAACCGCTGGGTGATGTACCTCATAACGCCATTTTAGTGTACAATAATACATTGATATATGTTATTGTACTTGTTATCAAATTAGCTTATATAATATGTAATTATGATTGCTAATAAATGCTTACAAAAAAAAAAAAAAACATTTTGGCTTGGCAAAACTAGATTATTGTTATGATTTCAAACTTAGTACATACAAAAATTTATAGTAAATTTATAGTAAAAATTTATAGGGATTTACATAAAATTGACTACAAAATTAAGCAGGATTTGTAAAACTTGAATTTTATTTGGTTTTATGGGGTTTTAGAACAAGCAGAACTTTTTATCAAGAATGACATTTTTCGCTAAAATTGAAAATAAAAAAGTTTTTCCTCTTGGGCACCCCAATCGTGGACACACTGTATTATTATCCTGAGGACACAAACTCTAGCCTCAGAAATTTTCAACTAAAAGCTTAGATATGTGCCTACAAGATCAAAATCACTCGTCAGTTTCGAAAAACATAACCTCTTTAACCTTTTGGTTATCTATAGGTAAGTCACCTAAATAAACACAACTTTTGGTTATATTTTTTGGCACATTTCTATAATCATTTTTGAAAACGATTTCCGGAATGGAAATCGAAACTTTAAACACAATAATTATAAAATTTAAATTTCATTACAATTAAGTGTGTCTAACACCCATATAATATTATACAATATTGTGTAATATTTAAATTCACGGATATAGTAGTAAACGGTAGTAATTATATTTTTTATTATTTGGGACTTAGTTATTAGTAAATACAATAGAACGTGTTGTAATAAAAATGTGTTTTAATAGTTTTATATGAACAAACTGTATTGTGGAATGTATGTATTAAAGCTTAACACGAATATACTGCGAGGCATACATACTAGGTTAGTCATCATCATCATCAATGGTGCTACAGCCCTATGAAAGAGCCTCGACGTTTTTAAGTCTATTACGCCAGTCAGTCCTATCCATTGCCAACCGTTGCCAGTTTGCTGCGCCTATTTTTCTCCCATCCTCATCTACACCATCCTTCCATCTGAGTTTTGGCCTGCCCCTATTTGTAGTTCCCACAGATTGTGACGTAAGGATTCTTCTAGGAGGGTTGTTCTGCTGTGATCTTGCTAGATGTCCTGTCCATCTTAGTCTTCCTATTCTTATAAGAGATACTACGTCTTCACCACCAAATTTTTGTTGATATCTGTGGTATACCTCGTAGTTGTACCTCCTCCTTTAAACACCATTTTTACAAATGCAACCGAATATTCCTCTCAGGATCCTCCGTTTAAATATTCAGATTCAGATTCAGATTCAGATTCAGAAATGTTTACTGCTTTTAAATACAGTAATGCTTAAAGTATTAGCTCTCCTAATAAAACATTTTCCCCCATGACCATTGGTCGTCTGTGGGATGACCCTCGTTCAAATATAAGCAGAAGGTTTTCTTCTGCCTTGGAGTTGGTCCATGCCTCCGATCCATATGTCAACACTGGTTGTATAAGGCTTTTGTATATGGTTATTTTTATTTTTTGGCTTAAGTTTCTGCTTCTCATATGTCTACTCAGTTCAAAATAACATTTGTTTGCTAGGATTATCATTCGCTTGATTGTTTCTATCATGACGTTCTTCTTGGTAATCAGGAGCCTAAGTATGTGAATTTGTTCACCACTTTAAAGATAGAGTTAACAACCGTGAATTGGTGACTGATGTTTCTGGCTATATGTATTGTTGGGTGTTGATGCCATATCATCTTAGTTTTCCCCTCGTTTACTTGCAGGCCCATATTTTTTCAGGCATTTGAGAAGGTGGTATACATTTCTTCTAGCTTGCGTGTGGTGCGGACAACTATATCCACGTCATCTGCATATGCCAAAATTTGGGATGATTTATTAAAAATATTTCCTCTGTAGTCTATTCGTACATTTCTGACCGCCTTTTTTACGTTTTTATGCTATTATTATACTATTTTATACTATTTATTATTTGCGACTTAATTATTAGTAAAACAATAGAACGTGTAATAAGAATGTGTTCTAATAGTGTTACACGAACAAACGGTATTGCGGAATGTAGGTATTAAAGCTTAACACGAATAGTCCAAGGCGCATCTGTAAAAATATGAGTACAATTGGATGTTGAGAGGTGACTCATATTTTTTTGCTGAAATGGCTTGGAAATAACTCATATAATAATAATTTGAAATATCCTCTTAATCAAACCAGTGGCGTAGCGTGAGTGTCGGCCGCCCGGAGCGGAAGACAATTTTGCCGCCCTCTTATTTAGGTATTTTAATTTATTGTATACTATACATTACATACATTAATTATAGAGAACTTTTCGGCGAGAACAGTCATCATTATTTTGCATTATACAGGTTGGAATAAATAAGAAAGTTTATCTAAGTTACAATCACGTTTATTAATACAAAAATTCTTTTACTTTAACCAATTAGATACATTGATATAACTTAGGCACTTATTACTTCAGATTAGGTACAACTTGACGATCGAGAAAATAAAATCAATTTTAATTAGAACTAGAACGATCCTATAATGTTATATTTTTATTTTTATTGAAAAGTAATATGAGTATTTGTTAGAATGTAAAACAAAGCCTCCGTCTTCAATTAAAAATATATACGTCTACTTTTTTTAAGAGCAAAGTCTTTTATTGCACCCTCAATGTCTATCTCATCACACACATCTTGCTCAATAGACAAAATAACCAAATTAGTTAGTCTTAGAGTACTCATTGTCGATCTTAAATAATTTTAATCAATCTCAATTTTAAAAAACTCATCTTACAGCTGGCATTGTTTATAGCAACTATGAAAAATATTCGCAACCTTATTAAAATATTGGGCAGAGTTTCTTCCAGCTTGGAATTAACAATAAATTTAAATAATTCAAGTGAGTCTGCATTAATCAATTTTGTTACCTGTAGCAGCTACGAAAGTCCGCAGTCGAAGTTTTTCCAGCTTGAAACCCTACTCATCAATTTCGTCAGATGCGTAGTCTAGGTCTAGATTACATGCAGTGTTGTCTGGATCTAATAATATAGCCGGCGTTCCATAAGAAAACTTATCCATTCAATTCTGTAGCTGTTGAAAATGCTCACAAATTTCTACAATAACTCTATCTAATTAAGAAAACAGCTTTCGTCTCAACTCATTTTCACAAGACAAGTTATCACCTCTAGTTCCGTCATCAAAAATATGCTTTCTTGTTATGCGCCTTCGAGGTTTTATGGAAATTCGGAGTTCTTCACATATATTTTTTGCATAACCTATAGCGCCATTTGCCCATTCCTGTGTTTTCTCTGTCAATATCATCTGCAAAGCATTTACTTTCTGAGCACACAATCTTATGTCAAGTCCCCTTGTTTGTAAATATTTTTTTGCATCATTTACTTCATGTAGCACAGGTTGCCACAGGCCCAAAAAACAAAGAAAGGAAAATGACTGCATCGAAACTAGTAAAGCACCTGCTTCTGTCCTCGTGTTTAAGCTTTCGCTTGCCTCTGTCAGTTTTTCCAAAGTGACGAGAATGTCGTTGTAATGATGCCATGTCACATTTACGGCATCGCCTCTTGCACTCCACCGTATGTCTTGAATCCTTCTTTGCCTGTAGCTGCTATCAGAACTTCCCAACGATGTATCGATGAGAAAAAAAAAAGAATAGCAACGTTCTAAAGTGCCGAAAAAAGTTGTGCTGAAAAAAAAATGAAAAAATCAGATATTTTCCTTGTTTTTTTTATTATAACTTTAAAAGTATTCATTTCCGAGAAAAGTTGTACTGGCATAAAAGTTGTGTAATTAAATTTGCTAATTTGCTACAATACAGGATTGGATAAAGATTTTAAAAATTGTCACCCTTGTTGCAAAATAGCAATAATTGTGAAAAATCCATAATCAAAAACTATTCGCATTTTACGTTTTTCAGCCATTTATGCTACACATAGGACCTTCATATTTCACCCAGAAAACCTTTAAGATACAATAAAACAATATTGTAAATGTCATCTAATGCCTGCAACTACAGACCTATTGCCTTACTACCGGTACTCTCCAAAATTATTGAGAGACTCATTAAAACTCGACTTATGTCCTTTATCGTTGATAACAACATTTTATCACAAAATCAGTTCGGCTTTTTAACTAATAAATGTACCACTGATGCCATGTTTTCTGCACTAAACAATAATCTTTATATTGCCACTGTTTTCTGTGACTAACAAAACTTTTGATTGTGTAAATCACGACATCTTGATTAAAAAACTAAATTTCTATGGAATTTGAGGTACTTATTTCTTTGAATTGATTCCAATCCTACTTGAATAATAGGGAACAACTAGTTAGAGCAAATGATACTGACTCTAGTCTCAAAAACATTGTATGTGGAGTACCACAAGGTTCAGTGTTGGATCCTCTTCTGTTGTTTATCTTTATAAATGACATCACTAATTTAAAAACCGATGAGAAAATTTTTCTATTTGCTGATGATACCACCAGTATCACTTGGAGCAACTTAACTAGTGCATTTCTTCATGAAACTATATTTTCGGATCTACTGACGAAAAAGAAGCAAGCAAGCAAGCAATTTGATTCAACCCGACCTGTGGGAGATGTTCACCCTTTCGAAAAGGAACATTCGGGTGTAACAATTCATTGGGGCGAGGTGTTTTGGCCCGAGTAAAAACAGGGATCACCCCACCTCGCTCCAATGCCCCAGGCCATCCCTTTCCCCCCTATAGCACGCTGATGCGCGATAGGGGCACAACTATCGTAGAAAAATGCTCTTCACAATGGAACCATGGGTAATAAGATTCCAATGTGGTACCCTAATCGAATGCAACAACTAGGCCAGCGTTAAGCGCTCTAAGCCTTTTATCCTCTAATTACTTATCCGCGGAAACTAAAATTGCTTGCTTGGGCCCCAAGGAATTGTACCAAGCCCCACTGGGCTCCGTCCAATGGCTTGGCGCTCTAGAATTTTATGATTTTTTTGGTGGCTTACGCCTTTTTTATGTTTTTTTTGTATGCTGATTTTACCTGATCGTGTGTCTGGTATCTTGGATGACTTCTTGGACTACCTTGGTGACTAGTCTGACCAGGTAGTTTTCGTCTGGGAGGATCGCTGTGGTGGCTTGTTGGTTATTGGCTTGTGTGGCTTTGGCATAGGAGACTCCGGTTGCCTGTTGTCGTCTGTTGTTGTGGCCTCTGTTGTGGTGGTCTGTTCCAGGTTGGACATCTTGGACATCCTCTGTAGCTTGCGGGATGGTTTCCGTGGCAATTGGCGCAGGTTGCCTTTGTTTCTCTGGGTCTTTTACATTGCTTCGAGAGGTGATCTTCTCCGCATTTCACACATCTGGGTTCTTTGTGGCACGCGTTCTGTGCATAATGGAAGCCCTGACAGTTGAAGCATTGCGTTGGCCCTGTCGCTTTTCGTAGGTCTTCTACCACTACCTTCGTGTGGCACAGATTGGTGATCAGCTTAGCCCTGTCTACGTTCTCATGATTCAGAGTCAGTACGAACATCGGGAGTTTCCTCTTGGGGCCGGCTCTAGTGGACATGTTTTTAGCTGCGTGGCATACTATTTCTTTCCATCTCTTTTTGGATTTCTTCTTTGGTGGTGTTTGAGGGCAATCCACGTAAAACCACTTTGGGTTTTATATCCTCATCTATTGTAAAGGCTATCCATTGTGTCCTCTTGTCTTTATGCGCCTCTGCATATCCTTCTATAATCCTCACCATTTTTCTGTAGTCGTCCAGGCTTTTCACCTGGATGAGTGTTTCTCTACCACTCTTGGAGATTTTGTTCGTCGTGTAAACTTTTAGTTTTTGGGCTATGGTGAGGATGGCCCCTGTCTCGTTCACGCTCTGTAGCTTAATTGCAGGCGGCTTTCTGTGTGGTATTGCCTGTTGTTCGGGCAACACGGTGGTTTCTTCGTTTGTTTCCATGCCCTCTGTCTCTGAATCGCCAGGTCGCCGCAAGGCAGGCGTCTCACCGTCTGTGTTTTGCTCTGGGGGGGGGGGGGGGCTGGCTTCTTGGTCTATCTCTAGGTTGGCTGGTGTTGGTTGCCAGTGGTGGGAAGTCCTCTTTCTTCTTTTTTGTCTTCGGTTCTTTATACTGCGGTGGCTTTTCGGCCGTTGGATTTTTTTTTCGATTCTCGGCTGTGCCTTTTCTGTTTCTCTACCTCCAGGGCTTTCCGAACTTCTCTCAGCTCGTTGATCAGTTCATCCATCCGGTTAGTCATCTTCGTCATCATTTCTCTTTGTCGAGCTATCTCTCCGTCCTTTTTTGCCAATTGTAGGGCCATCTTTTCTTCCTTTTTTGCCATCTCTTCCTCCTTTTTTGCCCTTTGTTGGTCTATCTTTTCTGCCTCTTCCTGCATCTGTTTTAGAATCTCTTCTATGGCTACCTTTTCGTCTTTTGCTTTGTCCTCGTCGTCGCTCGCGTCTTCTGTCCTCCCAGCCCTTTTCGCTGTTCCTCTCCCTGCCGGGGCTTCTGTCTCCATGTCCTCGTCGGTTTCGTCGGATGTCTCCACGATTTCCTCTTCGATTTCTTCGCTTTCCTCTCTTTTCTGTTCCTGTAAAAGGGTACGATCCACTTTGCGTGGATCTTCATATTTTGGCGGAGGGGCCATAGGGGGGGGGTGATCGAGACTTAGCTCGGTTAATCGTCTAGGGGGTAGAATCCTTAATATTGATGAACCTTTTTTTCCGCCGACTGGCCCGACGCCAGCTCGACTTCGGGGGTGGTTCCCTTTGACCTATCGCGGTTGCTCACTAACTCAGACAGAACTGGTTTAGGGATCCTTTTGACGTTCTCGTTCTACATACCTAGGGGCCGGGGCTGCCCGATGTAGATTCTAAAGAACTACACCTTGCAGTGTCGATACCCTTACGGAGGCACTGTAGTATCCCGTAAACGGGCTCTCGTCGAGCCCGTTTTTGCTTCTTCCGCTAGCCAATCTCTAGCTGTAGTGTCTCAGAGAACTTATAAAAATAAAATTCCCTGAGTTCACAAAATCCAGTAGACTGGCTTTTGCCTCTCCTTCTTGCCTAAGGCTTTGAAGTGCACGGTTGCGCTACCACGCTTACATTCGTGGTGTGGAATGAAAATTCCTGCTAGCCGTGCTACCTCTTCCACCGTTGGCTCCTCGTCGACTGCTAGCCTCGGAGAGTGAGTATCGCTCAACTGTTGTTGCGCTTACATTCGCAACTGAACTAAAAAGTTCACAGTTGGGCTACCCCCACCTCGTTCGGCTGATTTCGCTGCTGCTCCGCTCCGCTCGTACGTGTAGCTCCTACGGTGTCTGACACCGGACTCTGACGAACAAGACCTGGGGCGGGATTACGAACACTCGATGCGAGATCGCAAAACGAACCGTAGACAAACTCGATGCGAATACGTATCGAAGCCAAAAAGTGATTACGAACTGGGTCCGAGTAGACTGTCACAAAATGATCGGCAATTATTGTATTTTTGAACCTACGGGATAATATTTCGAACAAATGGAATGATTTGCACGTTATATGCCAAGGAATTTCTCTCATTAACCTCAATAATTATTACAATAGAATATAAAATAAAGTTTTTATTACATATTTAGTTATTATAAAAGTTTATTCTGTATTCTAAGGATGATAGAGTGATAACGTATACCTAGATATATAAATATATGATTTTCGAACTTGAATAGAATTTGAGATTAATTATGATTTTTTTACCGTTATTAAAGATTAAATGACCAGGGAATGACTTTTTGGCCTCAGATGATCTACACATTGCAGAAGTTACTTCAGAGATCACGGAATTTTAACACTTTCATCTTTATATATATTCTAGAAACGGTTTGTTTAATTTGTAAACACCTTCATGTCTTTCCAGCAAGGCCCAACCATCTTTACTCCACCAGAAATTCAATATTTGATATTAATTTATTTACCGATCCCATCCACTGGGTTAGTGAAGAAATCTATATTATATTCCGCAAAAAAACTTTACAACCATTTCCCTTTACGACTTAAATCTGCAACACCTTTCCGAAAGTTCCGTAAAATGACAAAAGCCTATCTATCTAAAATATCATATTATTCAATAGAATTTCTTAATGAATAACTAAGAAAATTGGGTTTCATACGTCTCATAGCTTAAACTTGTCAGTCCCTAATATTGTATTTTATTTGTTGTAAGTATATTCAATTTGCAATTTATATAAATTTTGCATTAAATTGTTTTTATCTTTGCTTTTATATCTTATATTATACTGTATATTGACGATTTATCAAATTTTAGTAAATTGTAGTTGTTATTTTTGTTATTGATATTATTTTTCTTTTGACTGTATGTAAAATTGTCCATAAAATTGTAAAAATTTTCAGTGACAGTAAAGAATATTTCTATTCGATTATATTCCATTAAGGTCGGTTTGACAGATTTTGAGAAAATAATTATGCAATCCAGCTTTCGCAAAAAAATTAAATTTTTCAAAATTTTGCAGATAGCCAGTTTAATTTTTTTTGCATATATAAGAACACTGTATCTTTCACTTTCAATTTGCAAAATTAAAATAGGTTAGTAAGCACGGCGTCAGGAATTTTTTTAAATATACATTAATTTTTGGTGCTACGGGCAGGAAAGCGATACGTTTGCTCTGATTGGACATTCCAATGACCTGTCAAAAATTATCGAATATTGCGGCTGTGGACAAACAAACGTGTTGTTAATATTTGTTAAGTTGGTGTTTTAGTTTTTATTGTCGTGAGAACAGAGACAAAGGGAAGTTTATACTTGTAGTGACTTTTTAAATAGTTTTACTGTTTAAATGTACCCAATTAGACATGCGAGCAGAACGTTTAAAAGTTTTTGACAGTTGGTCGTAATATTCGCTTATTGTCTAAATTAATTAAATTAGTTGAATTTTTGTGGAATTAAAATATTAAAATACAACAAAATATAGAGTAAGAAAATATTATATTAGATAAAGATTGGTAGAAATTTTGTTGGAAATCAAATTGTGTACATCGAAAATTGTACATTTTTCAAATAGTATATGTATGTATTTTTTTACAATACTAAAATATTTACACTTAAGTACCTGTTGCTTTTAAAAACTATTTAAAAAGCCACTACAAGTATAAAGTTATTTATCTCTGTTCTCCAAATAAAAACTAAAACACCCTTAACAATAATTATTAACAACACATTTGTTTGTCCACACTCGCAATATTCGATAATTTTTGACAGGTTATTGGAATGTCCAATCAGATCAAACGTATGCGCTGTACGTAGCAGCAAAAATTAATGGTAATTTAAAAAAATACTGACCCCGTGCTAATTAACCGATTTTAGTTTTGTAAATTGCAAAACTGCGAAAAGTGGATTGCAAAATTATTTTCTCAAAATCTAATTAACCGATCTTAATAAAATTTACAGTATTGTTTTACTGTGTCTTAAAGGTTTTCGAAGGCCCTAATTGTAGTACAAATGGTTGAATAACGTAAAATGCGAATACTTGTTTTTTTTGGTTTTTTTTTTTTCGCAATTATTGCTATTTTGCAACAAGGGTGACAATTTTTAAAAGCTTTAGATAATCCTGTCTTGTAGGAGATCTAATTACGCAACTGTTAGGTCATTGCAACTTTTCTCGGAAATGAGCACTTTTAAAGCTATAATCAAAAAACGAAGAAAAAGATTATAATTTTTCTCCATTTATTGACATTTTGATTATTTAAACAATGTTCCGGACCTTTTTGAGTGGGAGGATGATAACCCAAATTATTATTATATGAGTTATTTCCAAGCAATATCTGCAAAAAATAATGAGCCACCTCTCAACGTCCATCTCAAAAGAGATGCGCCCTGGACTACAATATGTATACTGCGAGGCATAAGTTAGGGATATAGAAAATTATGCTCATTTTCATAGTTGATTTTTTCGTAAACAGATTAACGCATTCCGCTAAATAATGAAAAATATATGTCCAGTTGCACCAACAAATAAACGATCGATTTGGAATGTCCATTTTTTTAAAATATAATTGTCAAAAAACCGTCAAAATAAAAACAGAAATTTTAACCGTTTTCGAAAGATAAGAAAAGTGTTGTGTTATTATATTTGACGGTAAAAAATTTAATATTTTTCGGAAGAATCTTTAAAATTTCTGTTTTTATTTAACAGTTTTTTGACAATTATTATATTTTAAAATAAACGGGCAATCCAAATCAAAAAATCAATCATTTATTTGTTGGTACAACTGGACATAATGTCCAGTTATAATCCATATAAAATCTTGCAACTCATTAACCTTTATTTACAAATTAGAACTCACAATGAACTTTTTAATACCTGTATATTTCAATATTATACCAATTAAAATTAAATATTAATTCTCTTTGTTAAAAATTTTTCGGATTGCAGATGAAAAATCCACCTACCTTCCTTTGACATCCCGTCATACATTTCTGGCACCAAACTGTCTAATAATTCATCATCATCATCATCAACCCGTACGCGTCCACTGCTGTACATAGGTCTCCCTCAGCTCTTTCCATTCATCTCTATTTTGTGCGGCTTGCATCCAGTTACCGACAACATGTTTCAAATCATCGGCCCATCTGGTTAGTGGGCGTCCTCTGCTCCGTAGTGCTTCTTCTCGCGGCCTCCACTCGACAATACGTTTTGTCCATCGGTTGTCTGGCAATCTGGCGACGTGTCCTGCCCAATTCCACTTAAGCGACGCGATTTTTTCGACAGCGTCTGTTGTTTTTGTTCTACGGCGTATTTCTTCGTTTGGGATTCGGTCTCTCAGGGAGACACCCAACATCTGGCGCTCCATAGCCCTCTGAGTTACGCGAATCTTGTTCACTACCTTTTTTGTTAGTGTTAATGTTTCGGCTTCATAAGTGAGTACAGGCAACACACATTGGTCAAAGATTTTCCTTTTGAGGCATATGGGCAAGTCCGATTTAAATACATAGTTAAGTTTACCAAACGCTGCCCAGGCTAATCCTATGCGACGTGGGAGTTCGCACGTCTGGTTATCTCGTCCCAACCGAATTTCATGTCCTAAGTACTTATAAGATGCAGTCTGCTCAATATCCATTCCATCAACAACAATATTACGATTTAGCACCAGATTAGTCATTATTTGCGTCTTGTTGATATTAATCTTTAGTCCGACCTCTAAGGAAGCGTAATATAATTTGTTCAACATTATTATTGCATCATCCATACGATCGGCTATAAGGACAATGTCATCTGCGAATCTCAAATGACTGAGCTTCTCTCCATTTATATTGATACCATATTCGTTTAGATCTGCCTTCTTAAATGTGTGTTCTAAAAGGGTTGTGAACAGCTTTGGTGAGATGGTGTCTCCCTGCCGTACTCCTCGCTGTATACAGAATGTATTTGTTTGTTGTTCAGACAGTCTTACGCTAGCCGTTGCCGTTTGGTAGATATATTTGATCATGTTAATGTAGCGATGGTCTATTCGGCATTCTGTCAATGCTTTTAACATTTTCTGCTGGCTTATGGTATCAAATGCTTTCTCGTAGTCCACGAATATCAGTGCCAATGGTTTGTTGTATTCCGCAGACTTCTCTATTAGATTTTTTATTACCAGTAAGTGGTCGTTAGTGCTATATCCAGATCTAAATCCAGCTTGTTCTCTAGGTTGATAGAAGTCTAACTTAGCCTCCAGTCTTTTTTTGTCTAATAATTAGCTGGTCGTTAACCTCACACTAGAACACAAGTACCTCGTGCAATTTTCGAGCAAGGATGAAATACATTCACATGTCATCTTTAAAATCTTAAGACATCGACTTAATGTTGACTACTTTTTAATATAGAATGTAACAATAATGTAATTTAGAGGGTGGTATCCATTGCATAATTATTTTAGGGAGTCTTGAGTTATCCATCCTCTGGACGTGTCCGTACCATATCAGCTGTTTTCTTTCTATGTCTGTTGTTAGAGGGCCGTCAACCCCCATTCGCTGTCTTATCTCATCATTACGTATTCTCTCTCTGCGCGATTAATAATTATATTATTACTTAATTATTTTTTAGGCCACGTTAATTCATCGTCCATTAATACATTGGACAAACATACCAATGATGGAAGTACAGGTAGGGACTTTTCATTAACAACTTCAGAAGATGTTACTACTGGAGAGTCCAATTATAGTCCATCAGTAAGTGACGCTAATTCATCAACATCATCCGAATCGCAAGTTCCCTTATCATCTCGTATTAGCAATATATTGGATGGAGATAAAGAAAATGCCACAGCAGTTAATAAGGATAAAAAACCAAGAAAACGTAAACGTGATAAATATACCTGGAAGAAAAATTTGGCGAAAAAGTTAAAAGATCAAGGAAAAGCATACGTATCGTCTACTACTAACAAACCTATGAAAGAAAGAACTATGGGCCCTCCGTGCAAAAATACATGTAGGCTTAATAATAATATATACAGAGAGAGTCTGTAATTTGGAATAAATTCAATATCTCAAATACTAATTATTTTTTTAAAAAATGCTCAGACCTGTCGATTAGTATTTCAAATTGTCCTTTTTGAAATACAAAAATAATTTATACAGGATATCCCAATTTAGAGATATGATGTCATCGTTGATTTTCTTAAATGGCAACACTGTCATTTTGATAACTATTTTGATAGGGTGTGTAAAGTTATACACAACTGCAAAATATCAAATTTTTATTCTCTACCATTTACAAGATTATAGAAAATAACAAAGTTATGTCTGTAACTTGGAATAAATTCAATAATTAAAATACTAATTATTTTTTTTGAAAAATGCTCAGACCCGTCGCTTAGTATTTCAAATTGTCATTTTTGACATACAATAATAATGTATACAGGGCGTCCCAATTTAGAGATATGACGTCATCGTCGATTTTCTTAAATGACAACACTGTCATTTTGATAGCTATTTTGATAGGCTGTGTAAAGTTATACACAACTGTAAAATTTCAAATTTTTATTCCCCACTATTTACAAGATAATAAAAAATAAGACAGTTATGAAAAACAAGTTATCAAATAATAATTGAATTTAATTATTTCAATTAAGCAAATACTCATAATGTTTGCCTCAATTATTGTCAAACGGTCAATGGGCAACGTTATGAGCAATTGCTTATTTGTAATAATTAAATTCAATTATTATTTGGTTATTTGTTTTTCAAACTTTGTTATTTTTTATTATCTTTTAAATGGTAGGGAATAAAAATTTGAAATTTTGCAGTTGTGTATAACTATACACACCCTATCAAAATAGCTATCAAAATGACAGTGTTGCATTTAAGAAAATCAACGATGGCGTCATATCTCTAAATTGGGACACCCTGTATAAATTATTATTGTATGTCAAAAATGACAATTTGAAATACTAATCAACGGGTCTGAGCATTTTTCAAAAAAAAACAATTAGTATTATAATAATTGAATTTATTCCAAATTACAGACATAACTTTGTTAATTTCTATTATCTTGTAAATGGTAGAGAATAAAAATTTGATACTTTGCAGTTGTGTATAACTTTACACACCCTATCAAAATAGCTATCAAAATGACAGTGTTGCCATTTAAGAAAATCAACGATGACATCATATCTCTAAATTGGGACATCCTGTATAAATTATTACTGTATTTCAAAAAGGACAATTTGAAATACTAATCGACGTGTCTGAGCATTTTTCAAAAAAATCATTAGTATTTGAGATATTGAATTTATTCCAAATTACAGACTCTCTCTGTATGTAATATATTATGTACTATACTACATAATATGTAAGTATATCAAATGAAACGAGAGAACGGATTTTTCAAGAATATTGGGGACTTGGAGATAATAAACAGCGCGACTTTATCCTCATGTATTAATGCCATCAAACCCAAATATAAGTACCATGTTCATGAAAATAAACGTCGATATAATAATTCATTTTATTTCACGTCCAATGAGAACAGAATAAAGGTCTGCAAAACATTTTTTACATCTACGTTGAATATCACAGACAGACCAATTCGTACAGTTGTAGAAAAGCGCACGGAAACTGGAATATTAGAAAATTATCGTAGAGGAAAACATAAAAACCACCGAACACTTAATGACAACATTAGGGAAGAAATGAAACGCCATATAAATAGCATTCCTCGGATCGAAAGTCATTATACAGGGTGTTTCATTAATAATTGTCCATATCGTAACTGGAGAAACCTTAGCACAAAATACGAAGATTTAACCTAAAACACTTAAATAAAATTTGGTTCCTTACTGAGTTACAGGGTGTTTTATCTAAAAATTCAAAAACTATTTTTGCTTAGCATTTTAGAACTATTCGACGTATCGTTTTCATACTTGGCAGAAAGTGCGACAACTAGACACCCTACTAAATTATGATAAACAAACGTTTCTAGCTACTAACAGAGGCGTACGACAGGGGATGGTGAAAGGTTGACCCTTCCCAAATTCTACGGCACTGGAGGAATTACTATTCTAGTTCCAGTTTTAGATTCTCCAATACTTTCTACGTAAATAATATACTCTTCATTTGTAACGATAAAGTCATTAGTTTTCGAGATATTTGAAGTTAAATATGAAACAGTACAGTTATTTTGATTAATTTATGATATAATTCGTATATGATTAAAATTTAAAAATTCTTTGTACCCAGTACTTTATAACTATTTCGCGTATCCTTATCATACTTGGCAGAAAGTGTAGGTACTGTACACTCTACTAAATTAAGATAAATAAACGTTTCTAGCTACTGCCAGAGGCGTACGACAGGGGATAGTGGAGGGTTGACCCTTCCAAATTCTACGCCACTGACGAAATTGCTATTTTGGTGTAATTTTTTGATTTTGCGATAATTTCTATGTAAATAATATACTTTTCATTCGTAACGATAAAATGATTAGTTTTCGAGATATTTGAAATTAAAAATGAAGCGACACACTACATTAATCAAAATAACCGTGTCGTTTCATTTTTAACTTCAAAGATCTCGAAAACTAATGACTTTATCGTTACGAATGAAGAGGATATTATTTTCATAGAAAGTATTGGAGAATCCAAAAATTGAACTAAAATAGTAATTTCGCCAGTGGCGGAGAATTTGGAAAGGGTCAACCATTCACTTTCCCCCGTCGTACGCCTCTGGTAATAGCCAGAAACGTTTGTTTAACATAATTTAGTAGTTTGTATAGTACCTATACTTCCAGCCAAGTATGAAAAGGATACGTCGAACAGTTTTAAAATGCTGAGCAAAAATACTTTTTACATTTCTAGATAAAACACCCTGCAACTCAGTAAAGAACCACATTTTATTTAAGTGTTTTAGGTTAAATCTTCATATTTTGTGCTAAGGTTTCTCCAGTTACTATATGGACAATTATTAATGAAACACCCTGTATAAGAAGTCCGTCTAATCATGAGTACATAGAAAGTGGTAAGTCGCTTGCTGATTTGTATCGCGATTATGTTGATGAATGTGAACAAAAGAACATTCCTTATGGAAAGTATCGTATTTATCACCAAATTTTTAACAACAACTTTAACATTTCATTCTTCACTCCTAGAAAGGACCAATGTTCGTTGTGTGTTTCCTATGATAATGTCTCAGACACTCAAAAAGAGGAACTAAGGACTGACTAAGAAAACCATATCATGGAAAAGGACTTGTCACGATTAGAGAAAAACAACGATAAAATGAAAATGTGCAACAATTATATAGTCGGTGTGTTTGATTTGCAAGCTGTCCTACCATGTCCCACGGGAAACGTGTCCCTTTTTTTATTATAAGTCCAAATTAAATGTTTTAAATTTTATTAGTTACGAAATGAAAGGAAACACAAATTTAGGTGAATGTTTCTGATATGTCTGGGAAGAGACAAATGGCAATCGAGGAGCAAATGAGATAGGATCTTGCTTGTTAAGCTATATAGAGCACAAATCAAAAGACAGATCTGAATGCGATGATCTTGAACTTGTTTTTTTCTCAGATAATTGCGCTGGCCAGAAAAAAAAAACAAGTACATAATTGCTATGTATATGTATGCACTAAAAAATATTCAAATATTAAATCCATATGCCATAAATTCCTGGTAACAGGACATATGCAGAACGAGTAGTCCAGAAAACCACTGCGCATCCGCTAGGAAAAATATTCTAATTCGGATTTTTGCACAATCTTACTCAAAAAGGACCCCTTTTAACAAATTTGCATGTTGCCAGGACCAAAAGTTGGTCAAAAATTTTTTAAACGTTTTTTTTTTGTTTTTTTCCTAAAATTATTTTTTTTTGCACGGAACAAAAAACATTAAAAATTGAAAAATTGCGAAATCGGCCATTTTTAACCCTCAAAAACTATGTGAAAAACTGAAAATTTGAATGTTACCAAGGTAGGTAGATATTCTTTAAACATCGATTGATGAAATCCCGAAGAGTTTTTTGCAATACAGTATTCAAAACTCCTTTGTTTTTTAATTGCTATTCAAGCGTGTGCGACACTATTTTCCACCGTTGCATGTGTATACAGTATGGTGCAAATGAAAGGAATAAATTCGTTATTCCGTAAACCGGTGACTTTAAGGAAAAATCCCGAAACAGGTCGATTTTTATTTTTAAGTTATGAAATTGTGGCATATATAGTATACTAGTGACGTCATCCATCTGGGCGTGATGACGTAATCGATGATTTTTTTAAATGAGAATATGGGTCGTGTGCTGGCTCATTTGAAAGGTTCTTCAATTCTGTATTTAGTAATATAAACATTTACATAATTATTTATACAGGTGACCAAAAAATTTTTATTAAATTAAATCATTTGGCAAATTGACAAAAAAATTAAATTATGGGACACCCTGTATAGATAATTATGTAAATGTTTATATTGCTGAATAGAGAATTAAAGAACCTTTCAAATGAGCTAGCACACGACCCGTATTCTCATTTAAAAAAATCATCGATTACGTCTTCACGCCCAGATGGATGACGTCACTAGTATACCATATATGCCACAATATCATAACTTAAAAATAAAAATCGACCTGTTTATTCCTTTCATTTGCACCATACTGTATACTAGTGTATACACATGCAACGGTGGAAAATAGTGTCGCGCACGCTTGATTAGCAATTAAAAAACAAAGGAGTTTTGAATATTGTATTGCAAAAAACTCTTCGGTATTTCATCAATGGATGTTTAAAGAATATCTACCTATCTTGGCAACATTCAAATTTTCAGTTTTTCCCATAGTTTTTGAGGGTTAAAAATGGCCGATTTCGCCATTTTTCAATTTTTAATCGCTTATATGTCAAAAACTATCAACTTTAGAGAACAGTCACTAAAGATCTTTTCTGTTTGGAATGATCCAAAAAACCTAAAAAAATTTTGTTCCATGCAAAAAAAATAATTTTGAGAAAAAAAAAACAAAAAAAAACGTTTGAAAAATTTTTGACCAACTTTTGGTCCTGGCAACATGCAAATTTGTTAAAAGGGGTCCTTTTTGAGTAATATTGTACAAAAAATCCAAATTAGAATATTTTTCCTAGCGGATGCGCAGTGGCTTTCTGGACTAGAGGGGATTGTGCTCATTCTGTAATCGAACGGCAAGTAAAGCGTTACTTAAAATCAAGCCCCATATACTTACCTAACGAATACACAACTTTAATTCGAACTGCAAAAAAAGTGGTAAACCATTTCAAGTAAAGGAGCTATCTTTTAGGGATTTTTTCGATCTAAAAGAGTTACAGGGAAGGATTGGAAATTTCGTTGGTGGAGAAAAATTAAGCGATATGTGAATTATAAAAATTGATAAAAATAATCTATTTGCAGTTTTTTTTTATAAAACTTCGTACGCTCAGGCAGACTTTTCGGAAATGACTATCAAAACAATTCGCGGCAACAGTAAATCATTGACCCTTAATCCTGCATACAAATCTAAGATAAAAATTAGTGAGCGTAAGAGGTCTGATCTTCAAGATTTACTGGAAAATGCAGGCATTCCCTCATGTTATGCAGATTTTTATAATAACTTGTAAAAGCCATTTACTATTTTTGTATGTTGTACGTTGTATCTTGTACTTTTTTGATAAAAAAAATAAAAAAAAAATTGTTTATTTTAACTTTATTTTAGCGTCACATTATTAAATCAATTTAAATATTTGTTTACAGAAAGTCACATTTCAATATAAGACGAAAAAGTTTTACCAAAATAATAAAAAAATGCATATTTTTTTAAAGAATAAAGACACAAGTAGTTGTCATTCAAAAGTTTGTCAATCCAAGAGAAAGTCTCTACTACCAGTTATCTAGTGTCCTTTGAGTCATTAAACCAAAATAAAAGCTTTTAATTTGTTTGCAAAGTTAAAGGAACATCAGCAAGTAAAAAACCAATAATCTTTAAACCACGATATTGACACAATGTTGATTTTTGAGTTATGACGTTCTTGAATAACACTTTCATTTCTTGAATAACACTTTATTTGCATTAATAACTAAAAAGATTTAAATTTAGTAACTAACTTCATGTCGTCAATGTGCTCGTATTTCATACTGCGATTTTTATAAAAATTCACTTTTATAAATTTTTCCCAATCGCGCCTAAAGAAGTATAACTCCAAAAATTAGTAGAATCTGTTAAACTGTTCACGAAAAATTAACTATGAAAATAAGTATAACTTTCTACCTCTAACTTATGCCTCGCAGTGTATTGGAAATTATGCAGCGATTATCAACAAACTTGGAGATGTAATCCTTACCTTTAAAGAAAATTGGTAATTTATGGTTATAATTTTTCCAGCTTTTAACGCTACTTCCTTTTTAGCCATTGAGCTGATCATACAAACAAATAACTTTTTATCTTTACGAGCAGTGTTATACCACTTCGTGTCAAAAACAATTTCTGCTGTTTTTTGTGTCTAAAATATTTATTAAACATTATTGCGTGGTCACACTAATTTTCAGCAAGGAATGTTTTCATCTCGTGTTTCTCTTTTAAATGGACTAACTTTTAGTAGTGCGGCAGATTCGTGCAATATATTATAAGAATTGCACATTTAATGATACAAGCGTATAATTTGGTCCACATATACTGCACAAATAAAGGTTCAAATTTAGATATGAGGCCATCTCAGATTTTGTCTTTTACAAAAATGGCGGTCATTGAAAATGGGCGACTATATATATATATATATATATATATATATATATATATATATATATATATATATATATATATATATATATATATATATATATATATATATATATATATGACTAATAGCACGATATCTGTTGAATGAAAAGTCCGATTTCAACCAAATTGGGTACGTAGGTTCGTTTTGTGATTTACAAGATCGATGCCATAAACTGGAAGAATCGTTTTACCAGAAGTTTTGTTTTTCCTGGTTTTTTTTGTAAAATTATTTTATATTATGTAAATAATTTATTTTAAATTTTTTCACCATGTATATATTAATTTTTCAAAATGGTAATACCACTATTGAAAAGAGCGTAAGAATATGTTTTAGGAAATATTTTGAACTTTGTAGTTATGTTAATTATAATTACCATTTAATAAATGCATAACGTATCTTCACATGTACCTATATGTGGCAGATTCGTGCAAATATTATAAGATTTATTGTACATTTAATGGTAGAGTCTTATAATTTGGAAAACATATACTACACATACAAAAGTTCAAATTTAGATATGAGGCCATCTCAGATTTTGCCTGTTACAAAAATGGCGAGCATTCAAAATGGCGGCTATACATATGTGACTAATAGCACGATAACTTTTGAACGAAAAGTCTGATTTTAGCCAAATTTGGTATCAAGTTTCTTTTTTTGGTGAATAAGATCGAGGTCTTGAACCGGAAGAATCGGTTTACCAGAAGTTGTGTTTTTACTGTTTTTTATGTAAAAATATGTTGTTGTTTTTTTCAATTCTTTCACCCTGTATATATTAATTTTTTAAAAAGGTAATACTGCCATTGAAAATAGTGTAAAAATATTTTTTATGAAAGATTTTGAACTTTTTAGTTATGTTAATTACCATTTAATAAATGCATAACGTATCTTCACATGTACCTATGTGCGGTAGATTCATTTTGAATGCCTGCCATTTTTGTAAAAGACGAAATCTGAGATGGCCTCATATCTAAATGTGAATCTCTGTATGTGTAGTGTGTGTGGTCCAAATTATATGCTTTTACCATTAAATGTACAATAATTCTTATATTATTTGCACGAATGCGCCGCACATAGGTTCATAGGTACATGTTAAGATACGTTATGCATTTATTAATTGGTAATTAATATAACTAAAGAGTTCAAAATATTTCCTAGAAAATATTTTTATGCTCTTTTCAAAGTCGGTATTAACTTTTTGAAAAATTAATATATACAGGGTGAAAGAATTGGTAAAACAGCAACATGTTTTTACAAAAAATTAGGAAAAACACAACTTCGGGTAAGTCGATTCTTCCGGTTCAAGACCTTGGTCTAACACATCAAAATAAGAATCTATATAACAAATTTGGTTGAAATTGGACTTTTCGTTTAAAAGTTATCGTGCTATAAGTCACATATGTATAGTCGCCAATTTGCATGCCCGCCATTTTTGTAAAAGGTAAAATCTGAGATGGCCTTATATCTAAATTTGAACCTTGATGTGTGTAGTATATGTGGTCCAAATTATATGCTTCTACCATTAAATGCACAATAATTCTTATAATGTTTGCACGAATTTGCCACACATAGGTACTTGTGATGATACGTTATGCATTTATTAAATGATAATTAACATAACTAAAAAGTTCAAAATATTTTCTACAAAATATTTTTACGCTCTTTTCAATTGCGGTATTACCTTTTTGAAAAATTAATATATACAGAGGGAAAAATTGAATAAAAACATATTTTTACATAAACAACCAGTAAAAACACAACTTCTGGTAAACCGATTCTTCCGGTTCACCACGTCCCTCTTGTAAATCAAAACGAAAACCTATATACCAAATTTGGTTGAAATCGGACTTTTCGTTCAAAAGTTATGGTACTATTAAACACATAAGTATAGCCGCCATTTTAAACGCCCGCCGTTTTTGTAACAGACAAAATCTGAAATGGCCTCATATCTAAATTTGAACCTTTATATGTGTAGTATATGTGGTGCAAATTATATGCTTGTATCATAAAATGTGCAATTGTTTCACATATCGGCCGCACTATAGGACGTGGTAGTTTAAAAAATGATAAAGTTTCAAGTTGTTGGCTGTATAGGCGAGGATATAAAGCACGAAAATCGCATAAAATGGCAATATAAAATGAAAGTTTGGCATAATATTTGGAAGAATGGGACAATTACATTATGAAATATTAGTGTATAAACAAAAAATCCTGAGGCATGCTGATCAGTTACGTCCAACACGGTATGTTGAACAAACAGGTTCTACAGGGTGAATGATTAGTAGGGTAAAGCTCAATAGCTCCGCTATAGTAATAGATAGCAATAAAAGTTAATAAAAAAAAATTTTAGCCACCTTTGAGCTTCACACTACAAAATTAGTTAGAATGTCACAGGGTGTTCGATAACACAGTGGCAGACCAAACTTATGTTTTTTTAAATAGAACATGCTATATTTTATTTTAAATTCGAAATTCAGTTAACTTCTCCATCACAAAAATATAAAGGATTGTTATGTTATACAGGGTATTTACAAAGTTATAACCAATTATATATGAAAATCGTAACAAGTTCAACTCCCTGTTTAAATAAAAATAAGCAAAACAACAATGGTTTATTAATGCCATATTTTTTAACGTATTGTCAGAATTTTCAGGAATGATCGATATTACTAATTTACTTTAATTTTTAGACAACATTCCCTATGTCTAAATTTATTAGTTTTCGAGATATTTTCATTTTTCAATGGACCAGTAGCGTGGCCACCCAAATCACCAGAATTTAATAACCTGGACTGATTTTTTTGGGTTGCGTTAATAATGAAGTTTATAAAATACCTCCAACAACAAGGTATGAGATGAAAAATAGAATACAAAGTGTATTTTGATGTGTTAATTTACAAATGCTCCGTAGAGTAGCTCATTCAATGATCGTTTTTAGGCGTACATAAATGTGTTAGGAGATAATTTTGAACATTTTATGTAATTAAATATTAAAAATATTTTATTTTCTAATTTATTCAAGCATGTTTTTTTGCAAAATGTATTACTGATAAATTATGTTTCGTTCTTTATTTGTTACATTGTTACATTTACATACACAAGAAGTGTTTAATTGTCTTCACAAAATATTGTATTTTGTGTTTGTGTGTTTTTTGTAAAATTTATTATTAATTTTCTTTGTTTATTTGTTGCATTTACATAAAAAGATAGTTTTTAATTGTTTCAAAAATGTTGCATGTAGTGGTTGTGTTTTTGTTTGTAAAATGTATTACTAATAAATTATTTTTATTTCTTTATTTGCTACAGTGTTACATTGATTACGGATTGACAATCGGTAATCTTCAATTGTCAATTCAGTCATGGCTTACTTAAAAATTAGATAAATTTAAACACCTAAAACAATTGGCTCTGAAAAATGAAAATATCTCGAAAACTAATAAATTTGGGTATAGGGAATGTTATATAAAAATTAAAGTAGGTTAATGTTACTTTTCAATAATGATATAAAATACAGGGAGTTCTATTTAATATTACTGAGAAAATAATGTACTTTCGTTTTGACTCACCCTGTATTTGATATAAAGAAAATTAGCAATATCAATAATTCTTAAACATTTTGACAATAAATAAAAAAATGTGGCATTAATAAACCATTTCTGTTGTGCTTATTTTTATTTATACACGGAGTTGAACTTGTTACGATTTTCATACAAAATTGGTTATAACTTTGTAAGTACCCTGTATAACATTACAAACCTTTATATTTTTGTGATGGAGAAGTTAACAGGATTTCGAATATAAACTAAATTATAGGTTATTCCATTTAAAAAAAAACATAAGTTAGGTCTGCCACTGTGTTATCGAACACCCTGTAACATTCTAACTAATTTTGTAATGTGAGCTAAAGGTGGCTAAAATTTTTGTTATTAACTTTTATTGCTATCTATTACTATAGCGGAGCTATTGAGCTTTACTCTACTAATCAATCACCCTGTATAACTTCTACCGCTCACTCCATTGGGCCATTCCACCAACAAGTAAAACCACCAATGAAGATGAAGTAGGTGAACAAAGTGATGATAATGTTTTCAGTACCACAGGCTCACACCCTACAATATCTGAGGAAAATCCAAATCCAGAGAGTATGCCGGACGATTCTTCGGTCCGAACCAGACCAGTGGCCCCAACCCTAACACAATTGAAGTTGAACCAACTGGTAGAATAGAAGAATCCGCATCTAGCATTCGCCGATCTACGAGACTAAGGAATAAGGAAAGCTGTGGAAACATTGAAATTATAATACAACGTGGGGAATGGTTCAATATCATTTTATTTATATATTTTATTAGTATTCTTAGGGAAATATTGTTTTTATGTTACAGAAATTGTCACGTTAGTTATCAATCACATAAATACATAGTCTCTTGTCAAGTACTCTGAACAATTATTCATACTAAATTAGATACAAAACACAACAATTATTTTTCGAGTTGTGAATTTCTATTTTTTAAACATATTGATATGCACTATGAAAAATGCATTTTCCTCTTATAACAATCCAATTTTCATTTATACCTCATACAAATAGGTAGGTCAACTTTTTTCCTCACGCTCTCACGAATCGAATGCAAAAGGTTTCATAACGATCCGTCTTACTTTAAAAAAATTAGAAGTGTAAGATTTATTTCCTCGCCTAGTATACCACAATAGGGAAAAACTTTAGAGGGAGTTGAAAAACTTTTGAGCATCAGATCATTATCGTAACATAAGAGAACAGTGAATTTAACATCCCATTCAAAAACAATGTAACATGCTCGTAAAACGTTAGGGATTAAAAAGCCACAACTCGCAGACACTAGATAACACATTCACGGTCATGACTGCATATTAAGTCATTTACTTCATAAGAATACGTGTATACAATGACAGCGTGTCCGTGAATGTGATAACCTACCTGCTACAAAGTAGTCGTCGTTCTTCGGTTGTCCCGGGTCTTCAACTTTTACGGCCTTCGGCTTCACTCAAGTGGAGACGGTCGTGGATCAAACTTAGTATTCCTGGAATTCCACAACTATATATTTGATCCTAAAGGACGCTAGCTGGATTAGTCCACAGGCCAATCACAATTCCCAATTCCCTAACCCAGCAAGAGAATGAATAACAAGACAAACCTCGAACTCACAACATTTATTGTTTGTCACCCAATAAGAAATTGACAGTTGTTTATTCCGACAGACATCAATACGTGAAATCCGCTAATATTCCACCCAGTTACAATATTTAGGCCATTTGGCTCTAGGTTTCTTTATAGACCATTTGGCTCTAAGTTTCCTTATTAGTAAAATCCGCTAATCCGTCTCTCTCCCCAAAAATTGCCAATTTTCATCAGAAACAAGAAAATAGATTAGCATCCAGTATATAAACTTCTAACATCTGGTATAAAGAAAGCTTCCAAATTCTGGTACATCATTATTGTCCGGTACGAGCACTATCGCCCGGTACAAGCACCCTTGTTCGCCAAGGGTCCCCTATAATATTTCTATTTCTATGGCAAAAGGAAAAGACCGGCCGTAATTCGGCATTCCCAAAATGACCGCCAGTTTATCAACTTATACGTGCGGGTCAAGAAGAAAATATCCATTCATCAAAATTTCCCAATTTCTTCAAAACTTTTTAATGATAGGTATCAACATATTATCCCCCACTACGGATGTCAAAAACCCTCAAAGTCTAACTCTTAGACAAGCTAGACACCATATTTGGGCGATAAAAAAAAGATGAGTGAGAACTCGCTTCCGCCTTCTTCCCCAAAACGAGACTGTGTTCGAGAGACATACTTCCGTTATCTGTCATTCGTTGACGGCACTCCTAGAGTACACCGAGGTACTCCAGCGCCAACATCCTTATCGAATCCAATTATTATATTACAAGAGAATAGCATTTCCGCATCTGTACACCTCGCACGGTCTGTCATCGTCATCACCCGCAACTCCTTTATAGTCGAGAAAAATAATACATTTACCCGATTAACCACCCAATGACGTCATGCTGCTACCGTTATACCCATCAAGATAATATCTATAATCATTGTCAACACCAGTTTAGAAAAGAGAAGAAGACGACGAACTTCACATCCTACATAACCTCCGAATGTCAGACGTTTTCAAAATGTAAACACTTTAATATTTTGGTTGGACTGCGTGTGATTATCCGAAATGCAGTGTAAACCAGTCACCTGCGCTACCAGAGTCCGCTTATAAATCCCAAACAACGGCCCACCGTAAACAGAAACCTACTGAGTATTCGGAAAATAGTACTAGAATCTACTCCTGCTTACTAACTCCATCCGAGGCTGGGTGCCGTACATGATATACCCTATTCCACGAACATACGCCTGTTTTGGATTACTTCGACAACGAATATTTTACTGTGCAAAATAAGAACGAAAGTAAATTGCAAATTACATTGTTGTTTATTGGAGTAATTCTCTAGTGTTAGGGAAAAGGGGCATAAGTCGAAATCTGTGGGTTTTCAGGAGGATTTATTAAAGGTTTCATTCTTGTCGTATAAATATATTTTTAAATTAAACTTGCATTTATACTAATATTATAATACGATATATTAACCAAACCTATAAACAATAATAAAGTAGGTTATATCTTTTCAAATTGATGATTTTTGATTGACTTAAGTCTTCTGGATCTGACTTTGATTGCGATTGCTGACTTAAGTCTATATGAACTAACATGCTAGCCATTAAGTGTAGTATAGTATAATAACATCTAATAGAAACACAGGTATTAAATACAGAAACATAAAATAATGGATGAAGTTTTATTCGCTGAAAAAAAAAAACAATACAAGTAAAATACATCACTGCAATGTTTATTACGTATGTACCTTTTCTAAGTCTGGATTTTCGGTGTCTGGATCTAGGTCTTCTAAATCTGGGTCAACGTCAGCTGTTGCATTTGAATGTACAAGTTGCTCATAAAAGCTTTTGTACACATATGGAATAAGGGGTAGTAATTCCAAGAGATCATCTTCCTTGGCCTTGGAGATTGCAAGTGGCTCTGTATATTTTTTTGATAAAGAGAGTGCAACCGGACGGCCACGGTGATTCTGTTTCTTGAAGTGATTTTTTATAATAAATCAGTCCCTGTTCCTTTGTGTATCTGAGCCATCTGCAGTCGTGCCATAGAAATTTTCGTTTTTCACTATCTTGTTTTCTTTTTACAAAGATACTTTTCAACAAGGCTGCAAAGTCATAAAAATCATCTTGTGACATATCAAGCACTTGGAAAGGTTTCTTTTTATTTGCGCATCGTATTATTGTCGCCCAATCATGTGCATGTGATATTTGCATACCACTTATTTTTTTTTTGTTTTTCGAATACGGAATGATCCGCATCACATTCCATGTCTGAGTGACCTGACACAAGAAATTTGTGATCGATTTCCTCTAACGAATTTTTCATTTGAAGAACAGTTAAGAACATACTTGCTACGTAGAAATTCTTATTTTGTCCACCGCAAGTATCCAAGTACAAAATCACTTTTTTCACTTCGGGTGGCAACTTCATAAGCTCCTTAAAAAGACACGAAGCAATTTCGTTTGCTCCTCTCATTGCCATGGACTCGTGCCATAAGTAACATGAATAACCATTATTTTGCTCCTTAATCATCTTCATAATTCGTTTACATCTTTCTGACATTTTTACGTTCGCAAAAACACAAGTAAATACAAATTTTTATCACTGAAAAGCAATACGTGTTTGTTATTGTCACGGGTCATACGGAATTAAGTCAGCCTGTCCTTGGCAAGTGTAAATATACGGTTGTAAGGTTGCCGCGGTAAAAAAGACTTTAGTCAACATAAGTCCACTTGTCCAAACAGAACCGGTTTTACACGACTTGCGTCTATTAGATCAATAGAGATTAAAGCTGTACTTAAGTCAATATAGTAAAAATTTGACTTATGCCCTTTTTCCCCAACACTAGAGAATTATTAGCGCCATTTACTTTCGTACTTCTTATGTTGTACAGTAAAATATTCGTTGTCGAAGTAATCCAAAACAGGCGAATGTTCGTGGAATGGCCCATAGTACTCATCCGCATCGGGTAAAAATTTTTGGAAAATATAAAAATGTACATTATTTTAAGATATTTTCCAAAAAAAATTTGCGGATTATCCATTTCATTAAATTAAAAACGACTTTAAAAATTGAATTTTCCCACACATAACCTTGCTAATTTGAGATATTTTTATAAGATAGAAGTATATATTTGTAGGTACTAACCTTTTATTTAAGTATATCATATTAGCACGGTGTATTTCATAATTTTTATTAAAATACTGGATTATAATGAAAATTCCACACCTGTAATTTTGAACCAATCAAAATACGTTATTTTGACAGATCACCATGGCAACGGAGGTATTTTATCGGAAATTTCTTGCTCGTGGGGTACCCAACAGCGAATTATAGTGGAAATTTTTTGACGTTTACAATAACAGAACATTTTTGACAGACTGGTTTTTATTTGTTTACATAATTTAGTTTTGATTCATTTTCTATCACTTGTAGTTACTTAAAACTTATGTAAAATTGAAGAATATACTCTTTTCTATCTTGAAATGGTATTCCCATGCAACTACAATGAGTAGAAATTACGAATTTGAAAGCCTAAATAATTGCTGACAAAGCTATGGCGCGCTATTAATCTGTTCATGCAGCTTTGGATTTTCAAATGCAAATTTGGTGTGGAATTTTCTTAGCGAATACCACGCGAAGTTAAATTAATATCCGGAAATTTTTTTTTGATCATGAATATTTTTAGAAAATTTATTCATGATCTCAAAAAATATTCATGATCTCAAAAAAATTTCCGGAAATAATTTGACCTCTAGTGGTATTACTAGTGAAAATATTTCTGAAATTCATCAAAATTTTAAATTCTCTGTGTTGTCCTTTGGCATTCCGTTGGCCATATATATTGTGGATTTAGTGATTTAGATCGACGTATGACAGTGGCTGTGCGAGGTTGCCAATTTTTGTTGTAAGTTTCTCTGCCTGTACCGAGGCATAATTATTTTATTCTATTATTGTACGTTTTATTATTATTTTTGGGGATGTATGACACAGTTTTAAAAAGTGATTAGATAAAATAAAAAAAATATTGTCCATTAAGGTACTGAAATATGGACATACCAGTGGAAAGGTTATTTCCAATTTAAAAAATTAAGGCTATATTTACGTTATTTCACGGCCCAGTTTTGATTTGGGTAAGGTAGGTTTCGTTATGTTAGCTTAGATTCCCTCACTGAGCCGTGAGATAACCTACCGATGCAGGGTTGCCATATGAAATTTCTGGATCTCCCTTGTCGGGAGCTTCAATTTCCCCTAGAAATCCCTAACCCAATTCACAAGCACAGAACATACAATTGTTTACTCTTCCGTGTATGATAGAGCAAAAGATGAAGAAATTGTCATTGTCAGCTGTCAATCTCAACAAAAAAAGAAGAAAGTGTCATTGTCAGCTGTCAATCTCAACAAAAATAGAAGAAAATGTCATTGTCAGCTGTCAATCTCAACAAAGATAGAAGAAAATGTCATTGTCAGTTGTCAATGTCAACAAAAAAAGAAGAAAATGTTATTGTCAGCTGTTAATGTTAACAAAAAAAGAAGAAAATGTCATTCTCAGATGTCAATGTCAACAAAAAAGAAGAAATTGTCAATACCATTCGTCAGCTGTCAAACTCAACAAAAAAAGAAGACATTGTCATTTTCAGCCGTCAAACTCAAGAAAAAAGAAGAAAATGTCATTGTTAGCTGTCAATCTCAACAAAAAAATAACAAAATTTCATTGTCAGCTGTCAATGTCAACAAAAAAAGAAGAAAATGTCATTGTCAACTGCCAATGTCAACAAAAAAAAAGAAGAAATTGTCATTACTATTTGTCAGCTGTAAATGTCAACAAAAAAAGAAATTGTCATTGTCAGCTGTCAATGTCAATTTGTAACACAACATTAAACGCCAACAAAGTTGAAGAAAACTGTATTGTTAAATTTGAATTCTATATGTTTAATCACTGCAATAGTATTTGTCGCTAGCGAAAAATATAGCGAAAAATTATGTCACACTTTAAAAATCCCTAGATTTCAAAGATACATAGAGAAAAATAGAATTCTATTTTGCTGACGTCACAAAATAGAATTTCATAATGGGAGAATCGACGGTTGCTAGGCAACGTGACGTCACTAAAACATAATTCTATTTGGCGTGCTCCCGCACCTGGTTTGGTTAGATTAGGTCCATTTTTCAACTTAAAATGTTAAAAATGCGTCTATATTCGTTACTTGTAATAATAAACATTTTTATATATTTGGCAACATCCAGCAACGTCACATGTAATTATCAATATGACGGTCTAAAAAAGTGTATAAAATTCAATTTTCAAAGTCGTTTTTTATTTAAACAAATGGATAATCCGCAATTTTTTTTTAAATAGCTTAAAATAATGTATATTTTCGTATTTTCCAGAAAATTTTGCTCAGAGCGGATGAGTACTATCACGTACGGCACCCGGCTGTTTATAATAGTGTTGTTCGGCAGGAATACATCTCACTATCAACCTACCACCACACAGGACCCTGAATCTATCGACACACCATTCAAGAACACAAACAACACAAAGGAAACAACAAATCTTCACACATTACAACGTAAGGTACGCATAAAAATCTTCCTCTTTCTAAACCGCTAGACCATAATAGGCGATCGGCACACCCCTTATTTGAGGTTTAGAAATCGAAAAACCGACCACGATAGGTGAATGGCACATTTTGGTCATTCTTTATATTTTCGAGGTTGCTGAATTCGAATATGGAGTTTATTTTTATCTAGAATTTTTGGAACATATTCAAAAATCAAATTTTAGCCAAAATGCGAAAAATCAATTTTGACAATTTTTCATACTTACCTCGCTGTATCTTTGGTCACTGTAAATATTTCCTTTTGAAAATTTTACTGTGTCATCCTTGAAGAATTTAGATTTGTCTGAGATGTTTAAACAAATTAAAAGTTTTTAATTTTTAAACAATTTGTCGTCAGATTTCGTTAATTTCATATTTACTTAAAAAAGTTGGGTGACAAACTTTTCAGTTTATAATTTTAATTAACACAGCATTAAACCACAAATTATGATGAAGTTTTCTGGAAAATTTCAAGTCAAAATA
The DNA here is from genome assembly GCF_917563875.1 of Diabrotica virgifera virgifera. Lineage (NCBI taxonomy): Eukaryota > Metazoa > Arthropoda > Insecta > Coleoptera > Chrysomelidae > Diabrotica > Diabrotica virgifera. The sequence goes on along the minus strand of NC_065449.1, from coordinate 175,233,873 downwards.
TGCAATAGGAAAAAAATTATGTGACTTTAAGACGAGTGGCACCCCCCCCCCCCAAAAATCGCCTATTTTTCGAGATACTGACCACGATGGTGCTGAAAACGAAAATGAGGTTTCTTTTGAATTTTATATGGAGAAACATTGTCAAAATCTCACTTTTACCCTAAAAATAAAAAAAAAATTAAAACGCGTTTTTCTTCAAATTAAATGTTGCACCTTTTTTTCTACAAAAAATTTGTTCTGTGTACTCTATATTTTAACAAAAACTTGATTAAAAAGTTCAATTTCAAATTTTGTCATTCAACTTTTGCGATTAAACTTTGCAATTCAGGAATCCGCACATTTTATTAAACAATTCATAACTTTCACTATAATAAGACAGAAAGATTGAAACATGCCTCATTTTCTTTAGAAGGGCAAGAAATATATACTATAAAAATTTCAGAAAAAAAATATTAAAATAGAACAGAGTTGCAGCGAGTTAACGCAAAAAAACCTGATTTCATTTTTTTTTTTATTTTTAGGCCAACATTGTGATTTTGTCTATGCTCCCCCACGTAAAATTCAAAATTAACCTAATTTTCGTTTTTAGCACCACCAAAAACAAAAATTATGATCAAAATTAGACATTCACCACACCTTGGTCAGTATCTCGAGAAATAAGCGTTTTTTGGGGCGTGCCGCTCGTCTATAAAGTCACATAGCTTTTTTCCTATTTCATATTTTGACTTATAATTTTCCAGAAAACTTCTTCATGAATTATATTTTATTGCTGTGTTAGTTAAAATTATAAACTAAAAAGTTTGTTACTCAACTTTTTTAAGTAAACATGAAACTAACGAAATCTGACGAAAAAATGTTTAAAAATTTATAACTTCTCTTTTAATGCGTTTAAAGATTTTGGACAAATTTCTTTGTTATTTAAATACTTTAAAGATAACACAGTAAAATTTTTGGAAGAAAATATTTACAAAGCGGTCAAAGATACAGCGAGGTAAACTGAAAAATAATCAAAATTGATTTTTCGCATTTTTGCATAAAATTTTATTTCTGAACATGTTCCACTAATTCTAGATAAAAGTAAACTTCATATTCGGCGACTTCAGCGACCTCGAAAACATAAAGAATGACTGAAATTGGTCATTCACCTTTTAACAGTTTATTTTTCTGGTCGGTATAACGTTATTTTAGGGGTTGCTGCCGCTCGCCTATAAGTTCCTATTAGCCCGATCAGGGAACACATATTTTACGAAAACCTCCAAAAAAATAAAGAAATGATGATAATTTGGGAATAGGTAGCTGAAATTGTCTATTATTATATAAGAGAATATTGTATAAAATGACTAATTCTAAGTAACTTTTGTTCTTTGTTCTTTGAGTTTTTTCACTAAGTTAATACTTTTCGAGTTATTTTAACAAAAAAAAAATATTTTTGACGGTTTTTCGCAGAAAACTCAAAAAGCAAGTATTTTAGCGAAAAAAATATTATTGGCAAAAATATAGCTTATAAAAAACTGAAAAAAAAAACGTTGGAAGCATGAGGTCTGCTCTTATTCGTCAAATTCCAAATCGAATATCTCAACCTGAAATAATTTAAAAACGAAGCTCTTTTCGGAGAAAATTCATTACAACTTTTTAAAGCGTTTAGAAAAAGGTTTATTATTGTTTTTTTAAAAAACTAATAACATTAAAAGTAAGTGAGTTACGCTCAAAAAACTGCTAGTCTTTTTTATTTATTGCTAAAAAAATCGCGAAAATCATCCCCTAACTAGCTTCCCAAACAAAATTAATCGTTACCGCTTCACAAGTTACTTTACTTATGTATTGTTTATATTATCTATAAGTTTCATTAATTCAATGTTCTCATTTTTGAAAAAAAAAATTGGAAGAAAAATATAAGATTTTTTTTTAATTTTGAAAAAAAATGGAATTATTTATGGATATATAACTTATGGTTTATAACTTAAAAATTATTACTAATACCATAAATCTCAAAGAGTAATAAAATGTTCGTTTAAATGTAAATAAAACGTAAAATAAAATGTAATAAAACGTTTTGCTTTTCTGAATATTTCTTATTTTCTGTTTTCTTGTGAAACAAAAATTGGTTATGCTATGGCTGTTCAAAATTTGAATAAACTCGTGATTAGTTACTCGTTCAAGCCATTTTACTACAGCTTTTTCAAAAATAAGCACTTTGAACCGATGAAATTCACAGATTATATAAATAATACATAAGCAAAGTAACTTGTCAAGTGGTAATGATAAAATTTATTTGTGATGCTAATTACGGGGTGATTTTCGGGATTTTTTCTACCAAACCATAAAAGGGACCAACAATATTTTGAGCCTAACTCACTTACTGTTAATGTTAGAAGTTTAAAAAAAAACAAAAATAAACCTTTTTTTAAACACTTTAAAAAAGTTGAAATGAACTTTCCCCGAAAACTGCTCCGTTTTTGGGTTATTTCACATTGAAATATTCGATTTGCAATTTGACGAAGAAGAACCTTCTTTCATTAGCTACAACTCTGCTTCTACTGGGTCTACAGACCTCATTCATACACCGTTTTTTTAAACTTTTTATAAGCTATATTTTTGCTAAGAATATTTTTTTCGATAAAATACTTACTTTTTGAGTTATCTCCGAAGAACAGTCCAAAACATTTTTTTTTTGTTAAAAATGAACATATTAACTCGCAAATAACTCGAAAACTATTGACTTAGCGACAAAACTCTATAGAACAAAAGTTATTTAGAATTAGTCATTTTATCTAATTCCGGTCTTATTGTGACTGTATATTTTTTGCCCCCGAGAAGGGAGTATTTCGCTCCATTTTTGCAAAGTGGAGGGGATGCAGAATTGTAAACTTTTTTTATATAATAATAGAGGATTATAACTACCTATTCCCAAATCTTCATCCTTCCTTTTTTGGGGTCAGATTGTTCTTTGATCGGGCTATACCAACAAGTCGCCGGCCCGGAATAAGAATGACGTAACTGCTAAAACCCATATTTCCCAGGAGAGCAAAAAAACAATTTTTAAATATTTAAAATAGGGATTAAATGAGTAGTAATCTTCCAGGAGCATCGGTATGGCGTTTATTCTTAAAATGATGGCTTCTATTTTTATCGCTATTGATTTGAATTTTCATATACAACCCTTTTTACAGTTGCGTCATTCTTGGTCTAAAAATTTTTAAATATTTAAAGTTGTGATAAATAAAAAGTAACCGTCCGGAGCATCGGTATGGCGTTTAATCTTACAATGATGGCTTTTAGATTCATTTCTATTATATTTGGTTTCATAACAATCCACAGTTACGTCTTTCTTGATCTTAAAATTTTTCTGTACAAAAAAACTATTTTTAAATATTTAGTATGCCTTTTATTCTTACAGCGATAGCTTTTATTTTCATCCCTATTGATCGAAATTTCATTATCTTAATTTATTTCCCCAATTTTTAACCCTATTTACAGTTGCGTTATTATTCATCTGAAACAAGATCTAAAATAGTACGTATTTCAATAAAGACGCAACTACCCTGTAGTTGCTCAGCAAATAGTTACATTCCTGTCGTTTTTGTATCATCTGTACACAGTATTTTAGAAGGTAATTAAACAATACACAGGAATTGAAAAAATTTGCAGTTCCGTCATTAGTATTGCGGACCGGCGAAATGTCAAAATATCAACATGAATTAAACTTTAAAACCGAATAATGGGTAATCGGTGCCATTAGACCGTCACTAGGCATGGATTAAGTTAAAAAAAATTGTCATGTTACGACGCAATGGGGTCGTTACAGGATATTCTCAGAAAATGCTGAAAAACAAAAATATTTAAACGTAAAAGATAAAAGTTTTTCATTATAAAATAAATTAAGATCACTGTATCTCTTTTGTATCCAAAATCTAACATCTCAAAAGTTTCGTAAAAAAATAAAAAACTAAAATTAAACACAATTTCTTGCAACACCCCAATTATTTTCAAAATCCAAAAAAAAATTGTTTAATAGGTGGTGTGTCATCGCCTAGCCTCAAGAAATCAAGCAATTTGATTCAACCCGACCTGTGGGAGATGTCCACCCTATCAAAAAAGTACATTCGGGTGTAACAATTCATTGGGGCGAGGTATTTTGACCCGAGTTTAAAACAGGGATCACCCCACCTCGCGCCAATGCCCCAGGCCATCCCTTTCCCCCCATAGCACGCTGATGCTCGATGGGGACACAACTATCGTAGCCAAATGCTCTTCACAACGGCATCCTGGGTAATAAGATTCCAATGTGGTGCCCTAATCGAATTACAAAACTAGGCCCGCGTGAAGCGCTCTATGCCTTTTTCTTCTATTTACTTATCCGCGGTACTAAAATTGCTTGCTTGGGCCCCAAGTCATTGTACCAAGCCCCACTGAGCTCGGTCCAATGACTTGGTGCTCAAGAATTTTATGATTTTTTTGTTTTTTATGATTTTTTTGGTGGCTTACGCCTTTTTTGTTTTTTTTTGTGTTTTTTTTTGTTTGGCTTGCGCATTTTCCTCTATTTTCTTACCTGGTCGTGATGTTGGACCTACGCTTGGGTTGTGTGTTTCTTCGGCACTTGGTGTTTCGAGCTACGAACTGACTACTACTTTCACTTTTACTTTTTCTTTTACTTTGTCACTCTTTGTTTGCTTTATTCGATTCACTTTAATCCACTATTTGCTGTTTAGGACGTTTGTGCTTCCATCGGTGGAACGCGTCATACCCTAGCATCTCTAGCAGTATGTGACTTGGGTGGTGCTCCAGCTCCGCGAATTTGATCCTTGCCTTATCTGTCATCATTTCGGTGACTCTCACCTGTTGAAGTTCTCTAAATAGGAATCTTTCTGCGACGTATTTTGGGACTCTGGCTGCTTCTCTTAAGCTGCTGTTGTGGACCGCTTGTATCTTCTTTTTGTGGGTGTTGCATACTTGTCCCCATGCGAGAGATGCGTATGTTAGTACCGGTAATATTATGCTATTTATTAGTCTTAACCTCGTTTTTAGTCTTAGTTTACTTTTTCTTCTTGTGAGTCCTCTTAAAGTTGCTCTCGCCATGTTGGCCTTCTGGACTGTGGCTTCTACGTATTTTTGGAAGGTTAATACTTTGTCCATGATAACTTCCAGGTATTTAGCTTCATTTTTCCACTCGATAGGGTTGTTCAGCACCGTCAGCTGTTCTGGCTGTTGTCTTCCTTTCTTATATAGTACAGCTTGCGTCTTTTCGGAGTTGATGGCTATCTTCCATTTTATACACCATTCATCGATGTCTTCTAACGCTGTTTGCAGGTTGGTCACTGCGATGTCAACGTTTCTGTGTCTGGCCGCTCTCGCTGTATCGTCGGCGTAGAGGCTCATTAGGGTACCTGATGTTCTAGGTACGTCAGCGGTGTATATTGTGTACAGCAGAGGTGACAGGACCGCTCCCTGTGGCACTCCAGCCACCGGGTTTCCGAGCTCGGACAGGACTTGTCCTATCCGAACCCTAAAACTCTGGCCGCCTAAGTACGAGGAGATCAGCCTCGTCATCGCTCCGCTGTACCCATAACCTCGCATTTTGTATATGAGCCCCTTGTGCCATACTCTGTCGAAAGCTTTGCTTACGTCCAGGAATGCTGCTCCAGTGTACTGCTTGTCGTTGAATCCAGCTGTTATGTACTCAGTTAATCTGAGTACTTGTAGCTCACTGGAGTGCTCTGGTCTGAATCCGAATTGAGCTTCTGGGATTATCTCTAATCTGTTTGTTTCCGCTTGCAGTCTGCTGATGATAATTCTTTCCACTATCTTGCTGATCGCTGGGAGTAAGCTGATTGGCCTGTATTTCTGCGGGAATGTGTGGTTCTTGCCAGGTTTTGGGATCATGATGACATGGGCCTCTTTCCATCTGTTCGGGAATATTTTGTATCTTAATATCGCGTTCATTATGTTTGTAAAATACACTATAGCTCTTATAGGCAAATACTATAGTGCTCTATTTGTTATTTCGTCTAGACCAGGCGCTTTTCTCGGTGAACTATTTCTTATATGTTCGTTGATTTCTTCCGGTGATGTTGGGTAAATGATTTCTTCTGGGTCCTCTGGTATTTCTTCTTGCTCTTCGACTTCCATGAAGCCTACGTCCTCGTCTTGGTGGAAGTTTAATAACCTGCATTCTGTTTCGAGTGTAGACCTCATCACCTCTGCCTTTTATTTTATGGTATACACCATGCCGTTTTCTCCGTGTAATGGGTGGATGGGTTTTCTGTCACTTCTCATCATTTTCTGGAGCTTCCAAACATTTTTCATGTTTGAGTCTAGTTCTTCCATCTCTTGTACGAAGTTGTTCCATTTTTCACTGCGGTGTTGTCGAAGAGCCGTTTAGACCTCTCTGTTTAATGTGTTTGCCCAGGATTTCTCTACTCGGTTTCTTGTTCTTCTGGCTATTTGCTTTGCTCTGTTTTTTCCCTTATCAAGTCTTGTACTTCTTGTGGTATGTCTTTGAACCTTCCCGTGTGGATCTCGACTTCTTCCTCTGTTGTGTTTCTAATTGCTTCTTGGATGATGTTTTCTAGCTCTAGGACTTTTTCTTCTATTTGTTGAGTGTTGTTTATAACTGGCACTATATTTATTCCTTCACTCACTATCTTTTGTAATTCGTCCACTTTATTTTCTTTTTTTATTCTTTTCGGCGGGTTTGTTTCTTCCCATGTTCCTAGTTCTAGTAGAATGGGGTTGTGATCTGTTGTTCCTTCGTTCAAGCTGATTAGTTCAGCTTGTAGTCCTAGGTTTTTAGCCACAACGATATCGATGTGAGTGGGAAGTCCATTTCCTGGGAAATGTGTTGGTTCTTCTGGGCCCATTGCCACTATGTCTTCGTTATTTTCTATATAGTAGTCGTCCGTTTCTGTTCGTAGCTCTATCGTTCCAGTTGGGGGATCTTGCATTCAGGTCTCCTATTATTATTGATGTTTCAGCGATATTTAGGAACGCGTCTAGGTCATCGTCCATTAATGGGTCTCGCGGTCTTACGTAGGCTGATGTTATTCTGACTACGCCTTGCCTCATTTTCACTTCTATTGTTGTTGCCTCCATGTTTACAAGTGGTGGTGTCGTGAATATTGTGTGTTTAATTCCCTTCTTGACTAGGATGGCCGTTCCTCCTGATCTTCTTGTGAGGTCGTTCCTATATACATCGCACCCAGGAAACTTTAGGTTAAAGTTGTTTGTAAGCTTGGTTTCCTGTATTGCTACGATATCCATCTCGTTTCTGTTGGCGAGTTCATCCATGATGTTTTGATTTGTTGATATGCCGTCCGGAATCCAGGAGCCTATTCTCAAGTATCCCCTGCCGGCCTGCATTACTTCTGCGTCTGCCTGGTGCCTAGGATAACTTCTTGGACTACCTTAGTCACTATGTTGGTGACCATTCTGACTAGGTAGTCTTCGTCTTGGGGGATCGCTGTGTTGTTCGGTGTTTGTTGTTGTTGTTTGTTTGTTTGTGTGACTTGAGGGTAGGATAACCCGGTTGCCTGCTGTCGTCTGTTCGTTTGTTATGGCCTCTGTGGTAGAGGTCTTCCCCAGGTTGGGCACCTAGGGCATCCTCTGTAGTTGGCTGGATGGCTTCCATTGCAGTTAGTAAATGTCGCCTTCACTTCTCTGGCTCGTTTGCACAGCTTTGAGGGGTGACCTTCTCCGCATTTCACACATTTTGGGTCCTTGTAGCACGCGTTCTGGGTATGGTGGTAGCCTTGACAGTTGAAACACTGCGTTGGTCTGGTCGCTTTGCGTAGGTCCTCTACCACAACCTTCATGTGGCACAGATTTGTGATAGGCTTTGCCTTTTCGACGTCCTCATGATCTAGAGTCAGGATGAACATGGGTAGTTGTCTTTTTGGGCCTACTCTGGTTGACATATTCTTCGCGGAGTGACAGGGTGTTTGGTACTGTGCTGCCATCTCTTCTTGGATTGCCTGTTCTGTGGTGTTCGTATGCAATCCTCTTAAAACCACTATGGGTTTTACGTCCTCATCTAACGGGAAGGCTATCCATTGTAGCCTCTTGACTTTCTCTTTGGCGTTGTAAGTCTTCGCGTACTCTTCCACTATCCTCATCATTTTTCTATAATCTTCCGGGCTTTTCGCCTGGATGAGGGTTTCCCTACCACTCTTGGAAATCCTGTTGGCCGTGTATACTGTTTGTGCTTGAGCTATGGTTAGGATAGCTCCTGTCTCGCTGACGCTCTGTAATTTGATTACAGGCGGTTTTGACGTGGTGTTGCCTGTTGTTCGGGCAACACGGTGGTTTCTTCACTTTGGTTCGTCTCCATCTCTGTCTCCGAACCACTGGGATGTAGCAAGGGAAGCGCATCCTCATCTGTGTTAGTCGCTGGGTGGATTGGATCTACTGGTCCTTTTGGCAGGACGAGAGGGGGTGACATAGTCCTCATAGCTTCGTTGGCTTTTCTTTCCCATGACTTCGCCTCGTCTCCAGGGAGTGGTGGGAAGGCTTCTTTTTTCTTCTTCTGTTGTTCTGTCGGCGGAGATTTTTCATTTGTATTTGGTTTCGGCAGTTTTTAAGTTGAGGGCTTGGCCTGTTGGTGGCTCTTGTTGTCCGCTGGCTTTTTCGCTTTCATCAGTTCGTCGAACCGGGCGTCTATTCGGTCTGTTAGCTTTAGGATCGTGTCATTCAGCTTGGCTATTTCCTTCTTCAGTTCCCTTATTTCGGTCCTCTGTCGGGCTATCACTTCTTCATTTGCCTTCAGCTGTTCTTGGTAATCAGCCTCTCTGCTTTTTACCGCTTCGTGGTGCTTTCCCATTAGCTCCTTCAGCATGCTTATTTCTTCCCTCGCTTTCGCAAGTTCGTCGTCGCTCTCGCCCTCTTCGGTCCTAGCTGTCCTAGCCCTTTTCGTTGTTCCTTTGGCTGTCTCATCTGCCTCGTCCTCGTCCATGACTTCTGCTATAAGGATTTCCTCGCTTTTTTCTTCGGATTTTTGTCTTGTCTTTTTGCCTTTCTTCCTCCCTCGTGTTTGAAATTTAAATTCCTCGTCTCTCGCTTTTTCTTCTTTTGGCTGCTCATACTCAGTTGAAACGTTGGTTTCCTCGCTGTTTACTTCCTGAAACAGGTTATGACCCACTTTACGTGAATCATCATAAATTGGCGGAGTGGCCATTGAGAGGGGGGTGATCGAAACCTGGCTCGATCAGTCATCAGGGGCAAATACCTAATATTGTCGAGCCTTTTTTCATCCGTCTGGCCCGATGCCAGCACGGTGTCAGGGTCGGCTTCCCCTGGACAAATATCGCGACTGTTCACTAACCCAGACAGAACTGGGTTAGGGTTCCTCTTGCTTTTCTCGTTCTACTCGCCCAGGGGCAGGGGCTGCCCGATGTAGGTTTCTAAAAAACTACACCTTGCAGTGTCGATACCCTAACGGAGGCACAGTAGAAATCCCGTAACGGGCTCACGTCGAGCCCGTTTTGCTTCTTCTGCTAACCAATCTCTAGTTGTAGTGTCTCAAAGAATCCAACAAAAATCAAATTCTCTAAGTTCACCACATCCAAAAGATTGGCCTTTGCCACTCCTTCTCGCCTAATGAGTTAGAAGTACTCGACTCGCACCACGCTTACATTCGTGGTCGGAATGAAAATTCCAGCTTATCGAGACACTCCCTTCTCCGTTCGGCTGCTCTCTGCTGTTCCGCTCCGCTCGTACGCGCACGACTTCCTCCGGTGGCTGGCACCGGACAACTCTCGCCTAGCCTCAATAACTGCTTGGAAAAGTATTGCCAACGTATCCACTAAAATGGTCATATCTTGCCTGATTTGCATCCAAAGTTGTGGCAATAGGTTTCTTAATTGCTGAACAGTTTCAGGGCGTGGCTCATGTGCATCTAATGCTATCTGGAGTTGATCCCAAGCACCTTGATTTTCTCGAGCTTCAACTACAGTGGAAGACCAGTGCGGAGTTGCATTATCATTAAGAAAAAGGAAGTCTTGACCAATAGCGGCGTATAAATGTGGAATGATATTGTTGCTGACTTCATATCTATAGATGACACATCAACATTAGGAATTTAAGGTTAAGCAATGGCCAATTCATTACCAAATACCGTATTATAATGTTATATTAAAAGAAAATTTACAAGTCAATATTTTTAATAAGAGAGATTAAAAATTGACATGTTTTTAGGTAGAATTCAATGTACTTAAAAGTAAAAGTGTACACGAATCAATATGTGCTGGATATGTAAAAAGGCATGCTTACCTCTGTAGACAATAATTGGGCAGGTATGGCATATGTTAGTATAAACTCATTTCCCAAATTAAATTGATATAAAATACATCTTACTACTTCCCGTACTTCTGGTCTAAAATTATTATATATATACAGGGTGTAACGAAAATACAGGTCATAAATTTAATCACATATTCTGGGACCAAAAATAGTTTGATTGAACCTAACTTACCTTAGTACAAATGTGCATATAAAAAAAGTTCGAAACTATTAAATATTTTTTATTGAAAATGGACATATGGCATTCATATGACAGTAGCATCTTAAGAAAAAATTATTGTGAAATTTGGACACCCTATAAAACTTTTATGGGGCTTTAGTTCCTTTAAACCCCCCCCCCAAACTTTTGTGTACGTTCCAATAAAATTATTATTGTACTACCATTACTTAAACACAATATTTTTAAAACTTTTTTGGCTCTTAGTGCTTTTTCGAAAAGTCAGTGTTTATCGAGATATTTTGAATATTTGTCAAATCCACCACATATTTGTAATATGGTTAAGTACGATTATGGAGACTTGATAATATATGAATATGTATGTATGATTTACATTTTTAGGTATATTTTGAACCGTATTAAAAAAGAAGCCATATCTCGATAAAAGATGCCTTCTCGAAAAAATACAAAGAGGCAAAAAAGTTTTCAAAACACTGTGTTTAACTAATGGTACTGCAGCAATATTTTAATTGGAACGTACACAAACATTTGGGGGGTTTAAAAGAAGAAAACCCCCATAAAATTTTTATGTAAACATATTAAAAAATAAGCCTCAACTCGATAAAAACTGCCTTATCGAAAAAATACTAAGAGGCAAAAAAGTTTTAAGAATACTAAATTTAACTAATGGTACCACAACAATAATTTAATTGAGACGTACACAAAAGTTTGGGGGGGTTTAAGGGAACAAAACCCTCATAAAATTTTTATAGGGTACATAAATTTCACTATAATTTTTCTTTAAGATGCTCCTGCCATAAGAATGCCACATATCCATTTTCAATAAAAAATCTCTAATAGTTTTCGATATATTCGAAAAAATCGATTTTCATTTTGTAACTTCAAAGGGCTATAACTTTTTTTATGTGCATATTTGTATTAAGGTAAGTTAGGTTCATTCGAACTATTTTTGGTCCCAGAATATGTGATTTAATTTATGACCTGTATTTTTGTTACACCCTGTATTTTAATGACCATCATTAAAATGTGCTAGTTGCATAATACACTATTTTAATATTATTAGCAGAATTAATACACTATTTTTAGAGCATCAAAGACCTTTTTAAATGAGTGAAATAGGTATTATATGAATTCTAAAGGTTTTTTAAATTACACCCGGAAAGTTCTAGCAAAAATTTTAAACGTTGTTTTCTCGATACTTTGCTTTTGAACTTGTGACACTGTTCAGTCTAAGAGCTGGGAGCGGATTTTGTGCGTGATAAGTGATATGGAAAAACTATACGGGGATATGTTGAATTAGTTGTGTACTTTCCCCAACGGCCGGAAACCATAGTGGGGGACGAGGGTAGTTATAAGGAGTCAAAGTCGCGGTTTTTAATAATTTTTTGTGACGCTCATGATCGAGATAGTGCACCAAAATTTTGGAATAAGTAGGTCATAACGTAACTAAGTAAAATCTCTTGGGGCGGAACGCTGCGTTGTCGACAAAGGGGGGGTAGGGGGGTAGGGGTGTATATAAAAAATATAAAGGGTTTTTTGCGACGTTCGTGATTGAGATAGTGCACCAAAATTTGGAAATAAGTTTGTGATCGAGATAGTGCACCAAAATTTGGGAATAAGTAGATCATGACATTGCTAAGTAAAAAAAATAATACAAACTGCGATTTTAACCCCTTAAAACTACCCTCATCCCCAACTCTGGTTTCCACCCCTGGAGATTTTGCTTAGTTACGTCATGATCTACTGACACCCAAATTTGGGTTCACTATCTCGATTACGAACGTTACAAAAAATCCCTTATAATTTTTATATTCACCCCTGCCCCCACACCTTTGTCGGCCACGCAGTTTTCCGCACCTGGAGATTTTACTTCCCTGGATTTTACGTACCCTGGAGGTACGTCATAAACTACTTATTCCCAAATTTTGGTGCACTATCTCGATCATGAGTGCCACAAAAAATATATAAATACCGCGATTTTGACCCCTTATAACTACCCTCGTCACCACTCTGGTTTCCGGCTCTAGGGATTTTACTTAGTTATGTCATGATCTACTAATTCCCAAATTTTGGTGCACTATCTCGATCATGAGCGTCACAAAAAAAATAATAAAGGCCTCGACTTTGACCCCTTATAACTACCCTCGTCCCCCACTCTGGTTTCCGACCGTTGGGGAAAGTCATGTACACAACTAATTCAACATACCCTCGTATAGTTTTTCCATATTACTTATCACGCACAAAATACGCTTCTATCTCTCCGACTAGTTTGAACGGAGCGGAGGTGCGATACATTGATGTGTAATGATGTGCTAATTATAATTGAGATCTTTAATTTCACATTTAGCGTGAGCTTTAATATTTAGCCCAAGAATATATTTTTAAATTTTTTAGTGAAGATTTCCGGTCTCTAGTCATAATTAACGTTATACATACCCTGATGAAACAATAATCAAATTGAGACAATTTGACATCACAAACAGTATTACGTATGCTAGTAGTCCTAGCGATATCGACTTATTATAATCTTCAATATATCTAAAAAAGAATAATAAATAACCATGTTTGTCAGACCAAAACAATATCAAGGAACTTCAATTTGAGTGTACGCCTTATAAATGCTTTTTTTTAATGCAATGATAGCAGAAAAATGAATAGCAAAAGTAACAAATATTATTCAACACAACATAGATCCAAAAAAGGCTCCAGGGCCCTGATTCTAAATCAAATTTCGACCAAAAACAAGTCGCTTTCAATATGGCGACGGTTGAAATGCGATTGTGCGAGCCTTGTGGATTTTAGTTGAACTAACGATGTGACGTCATGAAATAGCGACTATCGAAAGGGTGTTGGCGACTTTAAAAAGGGTGTTGATATTATAATTTCGACTGTCGAAATTATTTGACACGGAGATGAATGAATGGCCAAAAGCGAGGTTAGGTTTAGTTTAGATGTGTTTTGTTTATTTCTTGCAAGGAAAACTAAAGCAAAAGGTATTATAATATAGCTGGGTTTAATTGAAATTTGCTTGTTTTGAGGAATTAGATAGAATAGTATTAAATTAGAAATATAATAGTTGAGAATGTCCACAACATGAATCATCAACTCAATGAAAGATGTAAGGTAATAATCTGGGAAAATTAGTAAAAAACAAGGAAAATTAATTACCAGCTATTTTATTGCTGGACATGCTGAAATCAAATCTTAAGATTTCCTATATTAGTAATATAGCTATGCAAAGTCCACAGAAAGTGTGCTATTTTGTTTATAAACAAATTAGCGCTCCGAAATCTTTTTTTTATTATTGCTCTATAACTCCGAAAATTTTAACTTTAAACCAAAACACTCACATAAAAATTGACAGTAATTTAATTCTGCACATTGATAATTTATTCCAATTTCCTTCGACGGAAATTTTCCTCGGAAAATTCGGGTTTTCCAAACAAAATCTTTAATTTTCAACAAAAATTTGGGAGAAGTAATTATTTATCAATAATTAAATAATTTGGTGACAGTGACATAAATCTTTTTTGTTATGAGTGTCTTGAAGATATGAAAATTTGTATGTACAAAGAGGACCGGAATTAAAAGGTATCTAATGGTTCAAAGATTAAAATCCTGTTGTTTATAACTCTGTCGCAAATACCGGTCAAATTTGACCGGTTATACCTGGAATCACTCCTCGCAATTCAATTTGTTTTTCTTCGAAAAGGACACAGAGGCCGTGCCCTTTTCAACAGCGTTAACTTAATTTAATTTAATCTAATATTTTCTGAGGGGTTCTATTTGTTTATAAGCCAAAAAATTGTTTCTTTATAACATTCCTGAGACCGCTCAAATGGTCCAATTTCAATCCTGTAAGGTACGTTGAATAGGTATAGTGCTTTTTTATACGAAAATCATAGTTATTCTGGTGTATCATAATCTTTCTGGTTATTATTTCGACCGAAATTTTTTAATTAACATTTTAATTATTGCTAAACTATTGGTTAGATTGTCGCCGGTCTCCTGATATACAGAGAGGGGCTAAATTATGTAATAAATTCATTTTCTCTAAAATGGACGATTTTAGAGAAAAATCCCGAAGCAGGTCGATTTTTATTTTTAAATTAAATTTCTTGGCATATATTTCAAAATAGTGACGTCATCCATCCGAGCGTGATGACGTAATCGATTATTTTTTTAAATAGGAATAGGGGTTCGTGTGGTAGCTCATTTACAAAGGCGTTCAATTCTCTATTCAGTATTATAAACATTAATATCATTATTTATACAGGGAGGCCAAAAAATTTTTTAAATTAAATTAATTGACGGAAGAAGAAGAATGCATGTAATTTATTTAACTCAAAATACATTCTATTGCTGTCAGAAAATAGAAAAAAATGTTTATTTTGCAAATAAACATTGCTTTTAGCTTAAATTAAATGTTCAAACTGTCAATAGGTAGGAGGGAGGCTGTTTGTGATTTAATTTAAGAGAACAGAAATGTTTATTTGTGAAATAAACCTTTTTTTCTATTTTCTGACAGCAGTACAATCTATTTTGAGTTAAATAAATTACATACATTCTTCTTTTTGCGCCAATTAATTTAATTCAAAAATTTTTTTTGGCAACCCTGTATAAATACCTAATGATATTAATGTTTATATTACTGAATAGAGAATTGAACGCCCTTTCAAATGACCTACCACACGACCCCTATTCCCATTAACAAAATTATCGATTACGTCATCACGCTCAGATGGATGACGTCACTAGTATGAAATATATGCCAAAAAATTGTAATTTAAAAATAAAAATCGACCTCTTTCGGGATTTTGCTCCAAAATCGTCCGTTTTAAAGAAATGAATTTATTCCATAATTTAGCCCCTCTGTATAATCTACTATAATAAATCTTTCATGTCATCAAATTATTTAATTATTGATAAATAATTAGGTACTTCCCTAAAATTTTAATTGAAAATTGCAGATTTTTTGGGAAAACTCGGATTTTCTGAGTAAAATTTTTGTTGAAGGAAATCGGAAAAAAAATAACTTTGTGCAGAACTAAATTCCGGTGAATTTTTATTTGAGTGTTTTTGGCTCAAAGGAAAAATTTTAGGAGTTACAGACCACTAATTGAAAAAAAAAGAAGATTTAGGAGTGCTAATTTGTTTATAAATAAAATAACACACTTTCTGCGGACTTGTCATACCCCATATTACTAATATATGCAATCTTAAGATTCGATTTTAGCAATAAAATAGCTGGTAAATAATTTTTCCCAAAAATGGCATTTTTTCGATAATTTTCCCAGACTATCAACAAATTCCAATAAACCGGAGCGTCAACCCAAATTCTGAGCAGTCTCAACATGATAAGGTTAATATCCCCAGTTGTAACTAATATCGAAATGAATAAGAATCGCTATACTCTGCGGCTGTCATGGCGGTGTCGAAATGAAATTGCGACTGTCGAAATGAATTAGAATCAGGCCCCAGGATACGAACCGATTAGGGAAAAAATTCCTCTGCAACTCCCAGAGAAAGGCTTTCAATTTCTGACACAGTTATTTAACTTTATAATGAGATAAGGTCATTTCCCATCACAACGGAAACTAGCACAAATAATAATGATACTACAACTAGGACAAGAACCATAAAGTGCACAGTCCTACCGTCCTATTAGTCTTCTTCCAGAGGTATCCAAAGTTTTTGAAAAGCTGACACTTACTAAGCTAATGCCTAGAATATAAAACAACATTCAACAATACAACAGGTACATAGAATTGTAGAAAGAATCAACTAGGACCTTGAAAATAATAGGTACTGCTAAGTCAGGCATTTGATAAAGTCTGGCATAAAGGCCTATTATGTAAACTAAACCAGAATTTACCTACAAATTACTATATACTCTTAAAGTCCTATATCACCAACAGAAACTTACAGCTAAAGTATGAGAATGAATACACAAACATACAACAAATTCTCGCTGGGGTGCCCTAAGGAAGTGTACTAGGACCTATATTATACCTTATATTCACTGCTGACCTACCGACAGATACACATATCACTACAGCGATATTTTCGAATGATACGAGAATACTACCATCGAACAAAAATCCTTAAATAGCCTCAGAAATCTTACAAAATAACCTAAATAAAATTCAACAATGGATGACAAAATGGAGAGTCAAAATAAATGAAAACAAAATGCTACACCTTACATTTATTATGCGTAGTGAAACATGTATACTTAAACGGTAAAATAATACTACAAGGGGATGAAGTAAAAAATCTAGGTATGTACTTGGACAGAAGATTTAACTGGAAGAAGCACATATTTACTAAGCGAAAACAACTGGATCATAAGTTAAGAACCATATATTGGCTGTTGGGCAAAAAATCAAAACTATTAACTGAAAATAAAATATTAATCTACAAATTTATCCTAAAACCAGTGTGGAGTTATAGGATAGAATTATGGGGAACCGCCGCACACTCCAATATTGAAATCATACAAAGATTTCAGTCCACAATATTGTGATCAATACTAGGAGTTCCATGGTTCATAACATAGGACTATCATACGTCAAAGATGACATCAAAAAGTGCACAATAAACATAGGTACAACGAAACTTAAAGTACAGTGGAACCCCGATAAGTCGGCCCCCGATAAACCGGAAGTCCGGCTAACCCGGACCTATTTTTATCAGACAAACATTTCAACAATAAAAATGTATTTAATATAATATTTGAGAAATAATGTGTATTTGTGTAATTTGAACTATGCGATAGTAAAAATGACTCATGGCACACGGCGAAGAGCGACGCTGATTGGCTCGGATTATCGGAAACAGCAGGCACCTGTAGTATTCCTTTATGTATTTCAAACTCTCTTAGCATTGTTTAAAAAAGACTAAAAGGCTATTTAAAAAATTCTTTTTTAAACAATGGTCTT
This sequence comes from Diabrotica virgifera virgifera, assembly GCF_917563875.1. Lineage (NCBI taxonomy): Eukaryota > Metazoa > Arthropoda > Insecta > Coleoptera > Chrysomelidae > Diabrotica > Diabrotica virgifera. The sequence goes on along the minus strand of NC_065449.1, from coordinate 175,216,464 downwards.
AGTCTCCACCGTTCTTAAATAACATAACATCGTTCCGATTGTGTCTGTATTGTGTGTAGTACAGTCATTGTTCGCTTCCGTTCTGTAATCGTGCTTCAGATATATTTGTGTTTGCGTGTATTTTTGTCTACGTAATGACAACAAAGCATAAAATGTTGTAGTGACAATGGAAAAGAAAGTAGAAGCATTAGGTAGGATTGATAAAGGCGAATCTTTAAAAACAATTGCAGCATCATATTATGGTGTCGGTACATCTACAGTATTGGATAGGAAGAAAAATAGAACTAAAATCCAAAAATTTTGTTTCAAAATGATAACAAAAGACAGTTTGAACAATCGGTGCAAAGCTAATAAAGCCAAAATGAGACTCTTGACGACGCTTTGTATGTGTGGTTTTGTGCGGAACGCGAACGTGGTTTACCATTGTCTGGACCAACTCTATACTCTATACAACTATACCTAATTTAGATGTGTACTCTGCATATATTTTTCATGATATTTCAATTATAACGGAGTTTATCTGTAAGTATACTGTATTTTATTAATTTTTACCATATTCTCCGGCTAACCCGGATTTTTGATAACCCGGATTTTTGATAACCTGGATCGGCCGCGGTCCCGATTAATTCGAGTTATCGAGGTTCCACTGTACATCCAAACGTGTTAGCGAAGGTTAGTAGGTTAACACGAAAAGTTCCGTTAGAGTTAATTGAACAATAGGTACTAAATTAATGTGTATAAGTTTATGTCAGAAATAGTCAGTATTGTAGACTAAGATTTAAAAAAGGGGTACATTACTGGATGCCTACCTACATGTCATTCCTAATTGTCAGGCCTATTACATACTTACTATCTAAACATTATTTAGGTTTAGATTTTATAGATAGATTGTAATAAGTGTGGGGTTAATAAAAAAATATATGCAACAATGCAAAAAACTTGATAGACTTTTATGTGGATATTATAATATAGATAATGAGGCTCTCAGGCACCAAAAAGTTTTAATTTTAATGCCCCCAAAAACAGACTTATTACCTCCATGTAAATGTAAAAATTGCTCTAAAAACTTACAGTCCCTGGCCATATTATTATGACCACCTATGATTTTTTATAAAAATCAACTAATCTACTACGTATATTTTGTTTAAAAATTATTTTTGAAATTTTATTTTGTTATGTAATGTTAATGCTATATACAGTGCGGTGGAATAAGTGTTGCTCCCCCCCTGTTAACTTGTTTATTTTAAGATTATAAGCAAAACGCTCGGACAGGTCGATTTTTAAACTAACCATAGTATATTATAGCATCAACGTTTCAAACTTTACGCGATCCCTCTTCAGGTGACAGCCATAACTTTGATTTTTTTAAATGGGAAAGTACATCATGTGACACCTCATTTAAAAGCTCTTAAAATACTGCTTTCAAAAATGTATAATACTTTAATCCTGTTTGAGAGCGTAGGTGCAAAATTTCGGTCGAATTCTTTCTAAATGCAATTATTTTTTTCGAATCCTGAAAAAACTAATAAGTATTTTTGAAAAATTTAAACGCAGAATGAAATACTACAGTATTCTCGTTGGTCCAAAGTCCCTGAGAACTCCTATAATGTTTATTTTAATACGTCACAGTGGAGAAAAAAGAGAAAATTTAGTGTGATTTTTAATTTCAAATATATCATTCAAACGAAACTTTTTATTTACTCTAAGGGACTGTCAGCCCTCGATAATAATCTAATATTTCATTCTGCGTTTAAATTTTTCAAAAATATTTATTAGTTTTCTCAGAATTCGAAAAAAATAAATGCGTTTAAAAAGTGTTCGTCCGAAATTTTGCGCCTACGATCTCAAAAAGGATTACAGTATTATACATTTTTGAAATCAGTATTTCAAAATCTGTTAAACGATGTGTCACATGATGTACTTTACCATTTAAAAACATCAAAGTTATGGCTGTCACCTGAAGAGGGATCGCGTAAAGTTCCAAACGTTGATGCTGTAATATACTATGGTTAGTTTAAAAATCGACCTGTCCGAGCGTTTTGCTTATATTCTTAAAATAAGCAAGTTAACATGGGGAGGCAACACTTATTCCACCGCACTGTATTAACTATAATATAGTTAATAATTAACATCAATAAAATATTTGAAAATATTACAAATTTATATATTTTTTCATATTTTATTGAATTACTGACCTTAATCTCATAGAAAATATTTGGGAGCTTTTAAAATGAGAATTTCCAATGAAAAGGTCACCAACAAACTTGTTTTGTTTGAAGAACTAATAATTATTGGATCCACAATGACAAATTGAAGCAAAGTGAATTTAACTGCATTCAAAGTATGCCAAGACGGGTACTAGCGGTAATGAAAGTTAAAGGGGGCTCAACAATATATTAAAAAAATATAAATATGTGATAGTTTAAAATGTTTTATTCCTGTTTATTATTAAACATATTATACATAGCAATAAAACATTTGAAAATATCCCATATTTATATATTTTTTAATATTTTGTTGAGCCCCCTTTAACTTTGTACCCGTCTTGGCATACTTTGAAAGCAGTTAAATTCAATTTGCTTTAATTTGTCATTGTGGTTCCAATGATATATTAGTTCTTCAATCAAAACAATTTTGTTTGTGACCTTTTGACTGGAAATTTCTGGTTTTAAAAGCTCCCAAATATTTTTTATGTGATCAGGATATGTAAGGTCAGGAATTCACAAAATATTAAAAAATATATAAATATGTAATATTTTCAAATATTTTATCGCTGTTTATTATTAAATATATTATAGGTAATGTATAACATTAACATTACATAACAATATTAAATCTAAAAATAATTTTTATACAAAATCCTACTTGTGGAATAGTTGATTTTTATAATAATTCATAGGTGGTCATAATAATATGGCCAGGGACTGTATGTAGGTGTAAAAAAGCTGCAGATGCATGTAAAAATAGTATTAATAAATAAGAACAATAATCTTGGAGTTGTATTTCCGAAATTTTAGTTTTTAATTTTTTTTTGGGTTTTTAATTATTTTGCTCAATAGGCCATGTAGACCCTGGGTGTGAAATACACATTTATATATTTTTTACTATACATACAATATACTATATTAATGTGTCTATTAAAAATACATTACATATATTATAGGGTGTCCTAAAAGTAGAGGAACGGTCGAATATATCGCGAACTAAACATCGGATCGAAAAACTGAAAAATAAGTGTTCAATCATTTTCAAAAATCTATCCAATGACATCAAACACCAAGCCCCTCTACACCCCCTGGAGGTGGGGTGGGGAGTAACTTTAAAATCTCAAATGGAAACCCCCAGTTTTTCTTGCAAATTTGGATTCGTTACGTAAAAGTAGGCAACTTTTATTCAAGACTTTTTTTAAACTGTGGATAGATGGCGCTATAATTGGGAAAAACCATTTATCCTGATACCATAGGTAAATTATAGAAACGGTCTAATATCTCAGGAAATACACTTCCAAATGGGAAACCAAAAAACAGATTTTTAATCTTTTTCGAAAACCTATCGAATAACAACAAACATGACCCTCCAACCTACCCTCTGGAGGTGGGGTGGAGGGTAACTTTAAAATCTTAAACCCCCACTTTTTATTGCAGATTCGGATTCGTCTTAAAAAAATCAGCAACATTTATACGAAACATTTTTTAAAATTTCTGATAGATGGCGCTAATAAATCGTATTAAAGCGCCATCTATTAACAATTCTAAAAAAGTGTTTCGAATAAATGTTGCTTAATTTTTCATGACGGATCCGAATCTGTAATAAAACGTGGGGGTTGCTATTTAAGATTTTAAAGTTACCCCTCACCCCACCTCCAGGGGGTGGGTTGGAGGTTCATGTTTGGTGTTATTCGAAAGGTTTTCGAAATAGAATAAAAATCTGTTTTTTAGTTTCTTCTCATTTGGAAGTGTATTTCGTGAGATATTAGACCGTTTCTATAATTTACCTATGGTATCAGGATAACTCGTTTTTCCCAATTATAGCGCCATCTATCCACAGTTCGAAAAAATGTCTTTTATAAAAGTTGCTTACTTTTACGTAGCGAATTAAAATCTGCAAAAAAACTGTGGGTTTCTATTTGAGATTTTAAAGTTACCCCCCACCACACCTCCAGGGGGTGTAGTGGGGGTTGGTGTTTGGTGTCATTGGATAGATTTTTGAAAATGATTGTATACGTATTTTTCAGTTTTTCGATCCGATGTTCAGTTCGCGAAATATTCGACCGTTCCACTACTTTTGGAACACCTTGTATAAAAATATATACATACATATATAGCTCTCATTTTACATTCATGGCACATTCTTGTGTTACAATTTCTCTTGCGCTCTTCTTATCACTCCTCTCGATTCTCTTTTGCCTAATACCTTGTTTCTCCAGTTATCTATTTTCAATTCACATAAATCTGCTTGGACGCTGTCAAACCATCTTTTACAAGGTCTTCCTTTCCAACCTGGTGATTCTATGATTTTCCAATCTTTGCACATGTCCCTGCCATCTTATTCTATGCGCTTTTATTATTGCGGTGATTTTTGGTTCCGTATACAGCTCTTCCAACTCTTTATTTGTCCTTCTTCTCCATCCCATTTGTATATTTATGCCTCCGTAAATGGATCGGAGGATTTGCCTCTCCCATCTTTCTAATCTTTTTTCATCTGCCTTTCTCAAAATATATAATGCAGCTCCATATAGAACCGTAGCTTTAATCACCGTCTTGTAAATTATTTCTTTTATTTTTCTTGAAACAAACTTAGACTTCAATAGGGATCTCAGCATTCCGTATTTCTGGTTGCCTTTTGTAATTCTGGATTCTATTTCTTTATCTTCATGTCCATTTTTCTTTACTTTCACACCAAGATAGTTAATCCCTTCCACTCTGTGAAAACTATGTAATATGTAATCTTTATTCCCTTGTGTTTTTATAAACTCTTTATTGTCTTGCTCTGTGTCCCCCACTATCATTTGTATTTCGTTTTTTATTTATCTTTAACCTAACCTATTCGCTTCTTTTTCTTACTTTTCCACAATTATTTTCAATTCTTTCTTTGATTTTGCTAATATTGTTAGATCATCCGTTGTTTTTTTTTTGTTAGTTAGTACAAAAAAATCGAAGAAAAAGTAAATAGTAGTAGTTGTTAAATGGGTAAAAATCGTACTTTATGGCGGTGAGGGGTCAAATCAGCATCGTACATTTTTTACAATAATTCGACTAGAGTATCCTATAAAGATTCAAACGGTGCCAAAAACCTTAAAAATGGTTCAAAAATAAACATGTTAAAGCCTTAGCAGGTGGGGAACTTAAAAAAAATTATCCGCCACATTAGAAGTTTTATGACGAGTTATTTAAGACCTCGTTCGGTCTAATAGAAAGTTATTTAAAAACTGTTCCCGCAGGTTACAAAATTTACCGCAGGTTTTAAATTTATTTATACAGGGTGTCCCGAAAAGATTGGTCATAAATTATACCACAAATTCTAGGGTCAAAAATAAGTTGATTGAACCTCACTTACCTATATACAATAGTGCACACAAAAAAAGTTACAGCCCTTTGAAGTTACAAAATGAAAATCGATTTTTTTTCATATATCGAAAACTCTTAGAGATTTTTTATTGAAAATAGACATGTGACATTCTTATGGCAGCAACATGTTACAAAAAAAGTAAAGTGAAATTCGTGCACCCCATAAAATTTTTATGGGGGTTTTGTTCTTTAAACCCCCCAAACTTTTGTGTACGTTCCAATTAAATTATTATTGTGGCACCATTAGTTAAACACAATGTTTTTAAAACTTTTTTACCTCTTAGTACTTTTTCGATAAGCCAGTATTTATTGAGATATTTTGAATATTTTTCGAATCCACCACATATTTGTGTATGGTTAAAAGTACGATTATAGAGACCTGTTAATAATCTGAAAATTTATTTATAATTTGCATTTTTAGGTACATTTTGAAAAAGAAGCCACATCTCGATAAAAGGTGACTTGTCAAAAAAAGACTAAGAATCAAAAAAGTTTTAAAAACACTGTGTTTACTAATGGTACCACAATAATCGTTTAATTGGAACGTACACAAACGTTTCGGGGCTTTAAAAGAACAAAACCTCCATAAAATGTTTATGTAAATATATTAAAAAAGAAGCCGCATCTTGATAAAAAATGGATTATCGAAAAAATACTAAGAGGCAAAAAAGTTTTAAAAACGTTGTGTTTAACTAACAGTATCACAATAATGAATTAATTGGAACGTACACAAAAGTTTGGGGGGGTTTAAGGGAACAAAACCCCCATAAAATATTTATGGGGTGGACAAACTTCACTATAACTTTGGTTTAAAATGTTCCTGCCACAAGAATAATACGTGTCCATTTTCAATAAAAAATCTCTAATAGTTTTCGATATATTGAAAAAAATCGATTTTTATTTTGTAACTTCAAAGGGCTGTAACTTTTTTTATGAGCACATTTGTACTAAGGTAAGTTAGATTCAATCGAACTATTTTTGACCCCAGAATGTGTGGTATAATTTATGACCAATCTTTTCGGGACACCCTGTATAATAGAGTACCGTATACAGTTGAGTCCACGAGTCTTTACCCGTGCGTCATTAATACCTGGTAACATAAAACACATTGTCATACTTTTTATCTAAAATAGTATCATTCTCTTCTACGCATGAAACTATTGACAAACCAGCTGTCGCTTGGTAATAATTAAAAACACATGTTATTTTTATGAACGATCTAGACTCAGTTCATTGAAAAGAGATAGGTACAAAGAAAGACGATTGGGGATGTTTTCATACGTATAAGTCATAAAAAAGATTTTTCGGGATTCTTCTATATTTTGAATTAGGTATATATTTAATAAGGTATTACCAAAGTAGAAAGTAAAATAGTTAATTACGAATTTATTAATCATATTTATTTCGTCACCATTTTCATATTTAGTTGTAATAGTTATTTCATCAGTGGTAAAAAAGACTTAAAAAGAAAAAGTCCCAATAAAAAAATTTCATTTTTGACTTATACGCTCTGAGCTTCGCTGGTGTCGCTCCTGGCGGACTACTAATTCAACTTTCACCGGTAATTTTTAAATTTATTATTTAATTGTTATCGCTTAATATTTACAACGCTAAAAAGTAATTAAATTGTAACAGATTTTTTTAAGATTTTGCTAATCATTTTGACGTTCTATTGATGAAATATTAATTTCTTACTTCGGATACTTTCAAAATTATCGTGTAGATGGCGCTGATTAATTTATAATTACATATTACGGAACATTAAAAAACGTAAATTCAGTATTTAAAACGTAAGTATATTTAAGGTAAAAATATATACCACAGCTTTGACAAACTAATATTGTTTATAATTAATGTTTTTAATTTTAATTCTAAATTAATCACTTTGACATTTATGTCAAATTTCCGGTAAACGTTTACAGACTTGCCACTACTGGCGCTCGCGAATTTATAAATATCCCCTCTACGTACAAGCTCACAGCGTATACTCCTAATACATACTTATATCACTCTAGATATATTTTAAGTACAATTTCTGACGTTTTGGTTTTTAACTTTTGTGGCTGTCAGTTTGTTGAAATTTTGCTGTTATTTTGTCGAAGTTTTGCATTTTAAAGTTTTTTTTAGTATACAAAGTTGTTTTTATAACTAATTTTTAATTGGAGTTGGAAATTTAAAAAAAAATAAAACCGGACTTGTGCCCATTTTGCAAGGTCCAACCTTTGTTTCCTACACTAGTCGCGTGCCGAAAAGAATGACTTTCTGCACTTGTTAGGAAAATAACTATATATTATTCCTTATTCTAATAAATTTGTACCTATTTTATAAGCAAATAAAATCTTATTTACAAATTAAATATATTTTATGCCTTTTTCTACACTTATTCACTTCTTGTATGAATATAACCTATTTTTATGAACTTGCTTTACTTTTCCCGGTTTTAACTCAATTTTGCAATTTACTTTACCTATCTCTGTTATCCTATATGGAGCGTTGTATAAGGAATCGAATTTGGTGTTCTCTTCGTTTTTAATTAAGACTAGGTCACCTACTTTGAATTTATGAGGTGATGCTATGATTTGGCTCTGCCCCTGCCTGTTTATTTTTTGTTGTATTAGAATTTTACGGGCTCTGGTATGCGCAAACTGAAGTTTATACTTAAGCTCATTATAATATGCGTCTATATTGTAGCATGGTTGGATGTTAGAGATGAGGTTCTCAGGTATATTTGCTGGCCGTCCATATACTAATTCAAAAGGTGTGTATCCATGGTATGAATTGGAGGTGATGTTGTAGCAGTATGTGAACATTCTACACCACTCATCCCAGTCATCCTTACCTTCGTTGATGAAACACCTGACGTACTCGTTAAGTGTGCGATGTAGTTTTTCGCAGCTTCCTATCGATTGAGGGTGGTAAGTTACCGAGAAGTTATGTTGGATGTTGAGCATTTTCGTCAAACTCGACAATATTTCGTTTTTGTATTCCGTCCATTGATATGTCCTTATTTGTTTCATAAGCCCGTAAGTGGGTATGAAGTTTTCAAATATACCCCTAGCTATTGTATGCGCCTCCTTGTCCTGCAGCGGGATACTTACTGCCTATTTTGTCAGTTCGCAGAGCATTGTTATGCAGTACCGATTTCCTTTTTTGCTCCGTGGGAATGGGCCTACCGTGTCAATATACACTATATCCCATGGTTTCTCGGAAGTGTCCGTTACTACGAATTCCTCTGTATGACCTTTCTTTGGTTTGTTTACTTGGCATTTGTGGCAATTCTTGATATACGGTCTTACTTCGTTTTCCATATTTTCCCATTTAAAATTTGCTTTTAGTTTCTTTATTAGCCTATTATTTCCTACATGGCCTCCAAACATCGGGTAGTTATGATAGGTCTCTATTAATTGCTGCTTTTCTTTTTTCTCCGCTATTGTTTTAGGTACTTCGCAAATGCATATTTCTATATTTTTTTATACTTTATTCCCTTTCTCTATAAATTCTGTGATTGTGCAGTTTGTGAAAATAATGTCATTCGTATATATTTTTATTCTTTTGATTCCTCTAGCCTCCGCAAGCTGATTAAGTTTTCCCAACGCTTGACCTAAATCAAAGTTGGTAAAATTGGTAGGCAGTCTTTCGCAAACCCGTATCCTGTTTCTGATCCGTATGTTCATCTCGAGAGAAATACGGTTATCCACAAAAGACAGGATTGGTAGCTTATGTGCTTCTAAATTATTTAGTACCTTCCTTACAGCTTTTCCCTGACTGTGAGTGTTAATCTTTGTTTGATTGGGGACGGGTTTTCCCCACTCTTCCATAGTCCCTGCATTTTTTTTTGCTTGGGCCCTTGTTATTTCCAAGATATGAGTATTATCAATATATAAGTCTTTCAGCTAATCCACGGATATTCTTGAAATACTATCCGCGTAGTTATTATTTATTGCCTGTGATGTAGTGTATGTCAAAGTTGTATTCCTCCAAATCTAGCCTAAATCTTGTGAGTTTAGATGTAGGTTCTGTCATGAAGAACAGATGGGTCAATGGTTTGTGATCTGTTTTAATAATAAATTTCGGTGCCCCATATAATAAATTTCGGTGCCCCATTTAAAATGATCTATGCTCCAATGTATAGCTAGCAGTTCTTTCATAATTATAGGCTTATTGATTTCACTTTTCTTGAAGGCACGTTATGCGTATGCTATGGGTAGATCTATACCCTCATAGTTTTGACTCAGAATTGCTGAACATGTTGTATTAGATGCATCCGTTGTCAAAATAAATTGTTTGTTGAAGTCCGGATATTGAAGTACAGGAGGGTTTGTTAATGCCGTTTTTAGCTTCTGAAAAGAATTTTCGCACTCCGTCGACCATTCAAATTTCACTTTTTCTTTGCCAATCTACTTAGCGGTATACAAATTTCTGCAAATTTCCTAATAAATCGTCTGTAATAATTGCAAAAAGCCACAAATCTTTTTGCTTCATCAGCGTTTTTAGGGGTAGGATAATTCTCAATTACCGAATATTTTGCTTTATCTGGTCGTACACCGTCTTGAGATAAGTCATGCCCTAAGTAAGTAACCTCTTTTCGGAAGAATTGGCATTTTTCTGGATTTAGCTTTAGGTTAAATTTCCGGCATGTTTCGAATACCTTACTTAGGTTTGTTAAGTGATGATTTTCTGATATGCCTATTACAACTATATCGTCCATATATAGGAATGCTTTTTCGGGTGTCAATCCTGAGAATGTCATCGACATCATTCTTGAAAAGCTATTTGGGCTTATCATGTTTAACCCAAATATGGTAATCTTGTGTACTGAAATGATCCTTTCTCTGTACTGAAGGAGGTGTATTTTCTAGAGGCTTCTTCTAGTGGGATTTGGTGGAAACCCGACATTAGGTCTAGGACTGAAAACCATCTAGATCTTCCCAATTGATCTAGAATTGCATCTATGCGCGGTAACGGAAATTTATCAGTGGCTAGCTTTTTATTGAGTTGTCTAAAATCGATGCATAATCTCCACGCGTTGCTTCCATCTATTGATTTTTTAGGTACTAAAACTACTGGACTGTTGTATTCCGACGTTGAAGGTTCTACGATACCTTGCCTTGGCATTTTGTTTACCTGCGCGTTGACTTCCGATGTTTGAGAATGTGGGGTACGATAATTTTTTATGTATACTGGGGTAGTATCCTTCATCCGTAGCTTCTGTTCGTAAAAATTATTATGTGTTAATATGTCGTCTTTTAACGCAAAAATGTCTACAAAATCTTCACACAAGGCTACCAGTTTCTCTTTTGTATACTCAGGAATTTCTAGATTCAGTGATCCCTGCAATATTTTCTTCCTGTTTTCCATAACGTTCTCTACTTTTTATATGTTGAATAGGTTTAGCTCCCATGTTTTGATGTCATTAGTATTGATAATCGCACTCTCATAGTTTTTATTCAAAATTTTGATGTATGGGTTTTTTCCTTGAAATTATCGATCTTGCTATGAAAACTGCTTGTATAATCTCCTGTTGTTCTACGACTATATTCTCATGTATACCTTTAAATCCATTGATTAGTCTATAAACTTCGCATCTCGGTGGAATTGCTATGTTGTTCTGATTTGTGTTATTAAGAATATTAAGACTAATGTAATAATCATCGTCAGTTTTTACGTGTAGTTTCAGGTTGGAATAGTCTAACATACATTGATATTTGGTTATGAAGTCTCTCCCGATTATTCCGTCTGTGGATATCGGAAAATCTTTCCTAACTACCTGGAAGCTATGAAGAAAAGTGTTTCCATTTAGGTTTAGCGAAGTATCTACTCTTCCTATCGTTTGCAATTCTCCTTGCGTTACTCCCTTTATTTGACTATTGAGTTTGTCTGTATTGCTTGGCGTGGAAAATCATTCTCAATTTTTCTATCTAGTATAAATGCGTGTATTTTATTTGATATTTCTGTGTAGATTTCTACGAAGTTAGAGAGTGTTAAGTCAAAGTTGTAAATATAATAGCTACTTTCTTTTATGAGACGGTTGGGATTGATCCTAACCTTATTTCCATTCAAAACCCCAACTGCGTTTCCTCAGGCGAATTTTCGCTTGTACTCTCGCTTTCGCAAGTTCTAATGTTGGCATTATTTGCTCTGTTAAAAGTTGATCTACTGTTTCCCCTATTATAATATTCCTGATTTCTCCTATATCTTGGATCTCCTCTATATCTATTACCGTTGTTATTTCGCCATTCTCCTTGCTGTCTCTCATAATTGTTCTGTTCAAATTTTTGTCCTGACCTCTACTACTGTTTCCTCTAAAGTTAGTCTTATAGTTCAGCACCGTATTCTGCTGCTCATCTGACGTGTCTATTGACAAAAATTTTGCCAACGCTTCCTGTGGTGTGTCAAAAATCCCTGCTTTCATTATTATCCTTACCTTTTCCGAAATTGCATTTCGCGTCAATGCATTGACTGTTGCTTCTGCCGCGTATTTTCTAACCAGGTCTCCGGGCATTCCTTCCGCTATATACGCTGTTTTCAATTGTTCTACCAATTCCTCTATTTCTTTAGCGTATGTTGTTGCGTCCATATGGGCTTGTTTCTTCCTATTCAGCTTAAATATTACCAATATAGGGCTATCTCCTTTTATATCTTTCTTTAATGTGTCTATAATTAAAAAGTCTAATTTTTCACTCTAATGGCATATAAAACAACATAATGCTATTCTACATCCCACCAGAATGAAAACAATGGGAACCTTCTCTGGTTACACCTCCGAGGCTTCTACAATTTGCAAGCCATACGGATGCTGAGACTAAGGAAGATGAGGGAATTCTACAATTTACAATTCACGTCCCATCTGCTCAGCGCGGTAAAGTTCCAACGAGAATGGTTCCTTTCATACTCCACACAGAGTAAATGTAAATCAAAAATGAATAACCATTTTCAATTTCGTTGCAAAACGAAAATACAGCCAAAACATATTCTAGTCCAATCAGAGAGTGCTGCAAGCACCTCTACCGGTTTCGAAACTTATTAGTCTCTCATCAGGAGGCACATATGCTGCTCTCCCTGATACAACCAAAACAAACCCCAGCGTGCAGTCCCGGATTGCAACGAACGAAATGGCATAGATGCCCTAGCGGCAACTGCTACCAAAAAGTCTAAGTTTTCACTCTAATGGCATATGAAACAACATAATGCTATTCTACATCCCACCAGAATGAAAAAACGGGAACCTTCTCTGGTTACACCTCCGAGGCTTCTACAATTTGCAAGCCATACGGATGCTGAGACTAAGGAAGATGAGGGCAATTTACAATTCACGTCCTATCTGCTCAGCGCGGTAAAGTTCCAACGAGAATGGTTCCCTTCATACTACACACAGAGTAAATGTAAATCAAAAATGAATAACCATTTTCAATTTCGTTGCAAAACGAAAATACAGCCGAAACATATTCTAGTCCAATCAGAGAGTGCTGCAAGCACCTCTACTGGTTTCGAAACTTATTAGTCTCTCATCAAGAGGCACATATGCTGCTCTCCCTGATCCAACCAAAACAAACCCCAGCATGCAGTCCCGGATTGCAACGAACGAAAGGGCATAGATGCCCTAGCGGCAACTGCTACAAAAAAAAAGTTTTCACTCTAATGGCATATAAAACAACATACTGCTATTCTACATCCCACCAGAATGAAAACAATGGGAACCTTCTCTGACGGAATCTAATTCTCTCGACGGAATCCTCTGTCGTTATTAGACTTCTGGCTTTTCCAATAAGCCTTGATTTTACCAGTGTTATTGCTGTATTTTCGTGCCCTTGTTGTATCGATTTTACAAATTCTAACGCATCCACGAATACTTGCAGCTTCCCGATTTCTCCATCGAATTCTCTAGGCAACACCCTACTCGCTGTAGTTAGAAAGTCATTCATATTTAAGGCCATGTTTTCCTCAGTTTCGCTGTCGCACTCTGCTTCTACTATATCTTCTTTTATATGTTGTGTAATCGTCTCGGGAACTATTATCCTTGAGTCTAGAGCTTGGAAAGTTCTGATAACCTTATCTCTGATTCTGCAGAAATAATTGCTACAAATAGTACGCTGAGCGTAGTTAAGGATTCCTTTGTTCTTGCTTACCAGTGCAATAAACGCGTTATATGTATTGATTAGGTTGCTGATTATGTCCAATCGTACTTCTTGATTTTTGGGTATTGCTTTTTTCAATGCTCTTTTACTCTGTTTATCACTTTCTTTTAACAGGCTATCTAGTTTACTTTCAAAGGTTTCCCAATTGGCCGACATTTAAATAAATCTAATCATTGCTCATTATATTAAAAAATATATATTATATTAAGTTATATCATTAGTAAAATGTCATGTTAATGAATATTAAAGAATAATGTTATATTTTAGAATCCCTATAAAATAATGTTAATATCTTACACTCGGGTCCATCATGATAATAAAAATTTGAAAATAATAATGAAAGTTCGATAAACGAAGTATAAAAACAGGATGAATTCTACTTTGTCTCTTTACACTTGGACCGCTTCTTTGGATTGTCCTCTTAAATTTTCTCCTGTGTGTCGACTTTGGTTAGGTTCTCTATTGGACGTTTTGCTTCTCATTTCTAGTTTATAACAGCTATTTTCTGCATATTTTTCCTTCAAGTCCAAAAAGACTGGAGCTTAGCATGCTTTTCCAATTAGGCAGATCGCCATGATGTGGTAATACGTCAGGTGGCTGAGCTATAGCGCCCTAAGTCCAAGATTTATTTGGATGTATAATACAATACCATTTTCAGTAGTAATAACCCAAGGACATTGATAATTGTTCGAAAAAAATTTATAACAGATTTCGAAAGCTTGTTGCTTGGAAACAGACCGACGCCGTAGGCGGAGGTCTGTTGCCTGTAAGCAACAAGCTTGAGAAAGTTGTTAAAAAATTTTTGAGCATTTATCAATGTTCGAGGGTTATTCGGATAGAAATTTTTTTGCTGGAATTCATATTTTCTATCATTGCAAAAGTCCATAAACGCTTTCCATACAAATTTTTTACTGTAAACAGTATTCTTTGGTATATTTGATTCGATAATTTCATTAATATTCTCATCAGTATTACAGCCAAATCGTGACATTTTGAAATATTGAATATTTGAAATGTCAAAATCGAAATGAAACGAAATGTAGGTATCCATAGCTACATGATTGAGTGAAAACAGCCCATGGGATCTGTTTTCAGTATAATGTTGGTTTTATTGGTTGTATTCAATCAGATGACCACAAATTAATTGATTTCATTGGATTTCTAATTGAGCAAAAAATTTTCACTAGTAATACCACTAGAGGTCAAATTATTTCCGGAAATTTTCTAAAAATATACATGATCAAAAAAAAATTTCCGGATATTAATTTGACTTCGCGTGGTATTCGGTAAGAAAATTCCACACCAAATTTGCATTTGAAAATCCAAAGCTGCATGAACAGATTAATAGCGCGCCATAGCTTTGTCAGTAATTATTTAGGCTTTCAAATTCGTAATTTCTACTCATTGTAGTTGCATGGGAATACCATTTCAAGATAGAAAATAGTATATTCTTCAATTTTACATAAGTTTTGAGTAACTACAAGTGATAGAAAATTATTTTTTGGCGTTTTTAAAACTAAACTACGCAAAATTGAAAGTACTGAATGGGAAAAAGGTAAATAAATTAGTGTCTAAATATTATATATATTTTATTAGACATAGAAACTTAATTGAAAACATTCAAAGTCCTGCATTTTCGCCATTAAGAAGAGAGGAGGTGTCCGAAGAATATAGAAAACATCTTAGCTTTGTAACTAAAATGAATCAAAACTAAATTATGTAAACAAATAAAAACCAGTCTGTCAAAAATGTTCTGTTATTGTAAACGTCAAAAAATTTCCACTATAATTCGCTGTTGGGTACCCCACGAGCAAAAAATTTCCGATAAAATACCTCCGTTGCCATGGTGATCTGTCAAAATAACGTATTTTGATTGGTTCAAAATTACAGGTGTGGAATTTTCACTAGTAATACCACTAGAGGTCAAATTATTTCCGGAAATTTTTTTGAGATCATGAATATTTTGAAAATTTCCCGAGTCGCAGACGAGGGAAATTTTCTAAAAATATTCATGATCAAAAAAAATTTCCGGATATTAATTTGACTTCGCATGGTATTCGGTAAGAAAATTCCACACCAAATTTGCATTTGAAAATCCAAAGCTGCATGAACAGATTAATATAGCGCTCCATAGCTTTGTCAGCAATTATTTAGGCTTTCAAATTCGTAATTTCTACTCATTGTAGTTGCATGGGAATACCATTTCAAGATAGAAAATAGTATATTCTTCAATTTTACATAAGTTTTGAGTAACTACAAGTGATAGAAAATGAATCAAAACTAAATTATGTAAACAAATAAAAACCAGTCTGTCAAAAATGTTCTGTTATTGTAAACGTCAAAAAATGTCCACTATAATTCGCTGTTGGGTACCCCACGAGCAAAAAATTTCCGATAAAATACCTCCGTTGCCATGGTGATCTGTCAAAATAACGTATTTTGATTGGTTCAAAATTACAGGTGTGGAATTTTCACTAGTAATACCACTAGAGGTCAAATTATTTCCGGAAATTTTTTTGAGATCATGAATATTTTGAAAATTTCCCGAGTCGCAGACGAGGGAAATTTTCTAAAAATATTCATGATCAAAAAAAATTTCCGGATATTAATTTGACTTCGCATGGTATTCGGTAAGAAAATTCCACACCAAATTTGCATTTGAAAATCCAAAGCTGCATGAACAGATTAATATAGCGCTCCATAGCTTTGTCAGCAATTATTTAGGCTTTCAAATTCGTAATTTCTACTCATTGTAGTTGCATGGGAATACCATTTCAAGATAGAAAATAGTATATTCTTCAATTTTACATAAGTTTTGAGTAACTACAAGTGATAGAAAATGAATCAAAACTAAATTATGTAAACAAATAAAAACCAGTCTGTCAAAAATGTTCTGTTATTGTAAACGTCAAAAAATGTCCACTATAATTCGCTGTTGGGTACCCCACGAGCAAAAAATTTCCGATAAAATACCTCAGTTGCCATGGTGATCTGTCAAAATAACGTATTTTGATTGGTTCAAAATTACAGGTGTGGAAGTTTCACTAGTAATACCACTAGAGGTCAAATTATTTCCGGAAATTTTTTTGAGATCATGAATATTTTGAAAATTTCCCGAGTCGCAGACGAGGGAAATTTTCTAAAAATATTCATGATCAAAAAAAAATTTCCGGATATTAATTTGACTTCGCGTGGTATTCGGTAAGAAAATTCCACACCAAATTTGCATTTGAAAATCCAAAGCTGCATGAACAGATTAATAGCGCACCATAGCTTTGTCAGCAATTATTTAGGCTTTCAAATTCGTAATTTCTACTCATTGTAGTTGCATGGGAATAACATTTCAAGATAGAAAATAGTATATTCTTCAATTTTACATAAGTTTTGAGTAACCACAAGTGATAGACAATGAATCAAAACTAAATTATGTAAACAAATAAAAACCAGTCTGTCAAAAATGTTCTGTTATTGTAAACGTCAAAAAATGTCCACTATAATTCGCTGTTGGGTACCCCACGAGCAAAAAATTTCCGATAAAATACCTCCGTTGCCATGGTGATCTGTCAAAATAACGTATTTTGATTGGTTCAAAATTACAGGTGTGGAATTTTCACTATAATTATATTTGAACTTCACAGTGTTAGTTTAAAACAATTAAACAACGGTGTATTTGTAAACAACAACTCTAAGGTATTATTTCTTCATCGTGACTAATCGATTGATCTGAATGTCTCGTAGCTTCTCCGGTTGGTTTATATATACAATAACTAAATAATAACATAGATAAGTTCAACAGCGGTCATTGCCGATCATATGTACCTTAATGTAAACTATTATATTATATTTTATTTCGTAGAGGTTCCATTCAATGCTAAGGGTTAACGTACCATGTTACAAATGGTGTAACTTTTTACTGAACAATATGTTGACCACATAAAACAATTTGGTGTTGGAGGAAAACTTTTATTTTGGATGACGGGGTTAGGCCTTTTTTGGACCAATTATACTATACTACCTCCGTAACTTTGGAACCGTTAGTTTTAGAACGATTACGCATACAATCTTTTTTGTTTAAAATTAAATGTAGAACATTTTCGTATGAAACATGGTGTAACTGGTTTGTAACGGTTTGGTAAATGGTTTGTAACACCATTACAAAATGGTGTAACTTTTGACTTGACAATATGTGGACCATATAGAACAATTGGGTGTTGAAGGATAACTTTCACTTTGGATGTCTAGGTTTGGGTCTAGGTATACATATACATACCTACCATACTAATAGGTAGAGTAAATAAATTTAAAATAATATGTATTTGAATCTGGAAAGATTATTGTCGGTATAGTCGAGACTGTAAGAGCACAACAAGGAGTCTCAATAATTATTCGTAAAAGCTTAAGAAGATATATCACCACTTGGGAAGCCATAGATGAAAGACTAATTAAAATAAACCTGAATATACATGGTCATAAACTAACAATAATAGGTGTATATGCAGTTAACGACGATGCACTGGTTAACAAGAAAGAAGAATTCTACGAGAAACTAAACCGAGAAATAACATCGATAGGATATACGAGGGAATTAATCTTGCTTGGAGATTTTAATGGCAGGGTCGGAAACAAACAAAACTGTAAAATAGTTGTTCCTTACGGAGAAAACATAACAAATGACAATGGGACCAGACTCATCACAGTATGCGAACAGAACCAGCTCCGTATTACAAATGGATTCTATCAACATCGAGAAGTACATAAATACACATGGGGACAGAGAACAAGGAATCTAAAATCTATAATAGATTACTTGATTGTACGCCAAAGATCAAATCTTAAAATCTACGACGTAAGAGCTTATAGAGGTGCAGTTTGTGGAAGCGATCACCATTTCTTAAAAGCAAAAATAATGTTTTTAAGAAGATGCCAGAAGGAACAACCAGTAGTTCGCTCAGAGATGGCAGAAGATGTAAGATATAATCTTATAAGCCTCGAACAAGATAGTGTAAAAATATTGTATCAAAACAGACTGAACGAGAAGCTTGAAACATAAATTTCAATAACATCGAAGACCACTACAATAACATTAAAGAAAGTATTCACTTTGCAGCAAAAGAAGCCCTTGGATATTACGAAAAGAAAAACAAAAATACTCCATACTGGTGGGATGAAGAAATAGACACAGCGATAAAACAAAAGAAACAAAAGTATGAACACTATTTAAGTGCAAAAACAGATACCAATTGGTCTAAATACAAAAACCATCAAGCAAAGGTAAGACAAATGATAAGACAGAAAAAAATGAATCCTGGGATCAAAACTGTCAAAAAAATAAATACGTATATAGGAGGAACCAGAAGTACAGAAAGCTGGAAACTTATTAAATCTCTTAGAACCAACGACAAGAAAAAAGATTTAATCTCACCAATTTCGTTAGAAACATGGCACATGTACTTCAGTAAACTGTTACAAGAAGATCGAAGGGAATTCAAAATAAAAGAAAATAACCAAAACATACGCGTCGAAGCATCTCCTATAAGAATCACGAAAAAGGAAGTAAAGGATATCTGTACTTCACTCAAAAACAAAAAAGCACCCGGACCTGGCAATATACCCTCAGAACTAATAAAATATGGAACTGAAAAACTATATGAACACCTGACAATACTCTTTCAAAACTGCATAAACAAAGTAGAGGTTCCAGCTGAATTTAAAACCTCTACCATTTCAACTTTACATAAAAAAGGAAACAAACAAAACTGCGACAATTACCGTGGAATAGCGGGTACTAGTACCATTAGTAGAATCTATGAGAAAATGATCAAAAATAGAATAGAAAGAGAATACACTGATATGGAGGCAGTAGAACAGGCGGGTTTTAGAGCTGGTAGATCGACCATAGACCACCTTTTTTGTATCACTCAACTTATAGAAAAAAAGGTTGCTGTAGATCAAGAAGTCCACTTTTTGTTTGTTGATCTAAAAAAGGCCTACGATAGCATCCCTCAAAACAAGTTATGGAACACTCTAAGACAAACGAACATCAACTCAAATCTCATAACAGCAGTGGAAAAACTATATGATAACGCCAACGCCAAAGTTAAATAGGAACGAATGTTTCCAAAGGTTTTGTAGTAGACAAAGGACTGAAGCAGGGATGCTGCCTATCGCCGACACTTTTCAAAATATATCTGGAACAAGCATTAAAACTTTGGAAGCGGAAGTGCAGCGGCATGGGTATACAATTAAATAATAACAACCTGTACACTCTATGTTTTGCTGATGATCAAATTGTGATTGCCAACGAATATGACGATCTGGAATACATGACTCGGAAATTAATCGAAGAGTACAAAAAATGGGGATTAGAAGTTAACATAGAGAAAACAATGTACATGAACATCGGTGGCAACGAAGAGAATCTAGTTTTAAACGACGGACAACACATTAAGTACAACAATAAATATTCTTATTTAGGAGTAGAAATTACGGACGACGGCAAAGCAGATCAGGCTATAAAAAAACGAAACACTCAAGGTAGAAGGGCCATATCTCAACTAAATAATATTATTTGGGATCAACATATATCCAAAAAAAAAATAAACATCGAATATACAACACTATTATAAAGAGCATAGTAATATATGGAAGTGACGTGTGGCAGTTAAAGACAACTACTGAAAGAACACTACAAGCCACGGAGATGGACTACTGGAGACGTGCCGTAGGAAAATCAAAACTCGAAAGAATTAATAACGAACGTATACGAGAGATTATGGGAGTCACACATACGATTGTCGAAGATATAAGAGTACAACAACTAAAGTGGTATGAACATGTGCAGATAATGCCAGAACACCGTCTGCCAAAACAGATTCTAGATTGGTCACCACATGGAAAGAGAAAAAGAGGCCGACCCAGAAAGAGCTGGAGAGAAGGAATAGACAGAGGGATCCGAGAGAGAGGTTTAGAAGAAGACCTTTGGGAAGATAGAGGTGCATGGAGATTGGGCATCGGAAGACGTCGGAGGACGTTTTAAACCGATTATATATATATATATATATATATATATATATATATATATATATATATATATATATATATATATATATATATATATATAGTCGAGACTGTGTATGCTTACCCTTAAATGACCCAATGCTTCTGGTTACTTTCTTTCAGACAGCTCGGGATATTCCCATGCATCGCTCTTTAAGGAGCACGTCCAGGGATATTCCGGGTCGGAAGAAGGGGTGGTTTTAGTTGGTAGGCGGCATGCGGGGGCATGCGGTACGCATGGTCCATACTGTGGTTGGTGCACCCTAACGTGTTTTCCTCTCCTGTCCGAGTCCAACAGTACTAGGGACTCCGTTCCTAGTCTGCTAAGAGCGTTCCACCTCAGTCGAAAAAAAAGTCTGTGTATGCTGGCCCCGTTAGGTAAATTATTCCGGTTCGTTTTTTTTTGCACAAACTTACTGAAAAAGAAGTCTTTATAGCAAATCCATAGCGTGCCAGGAGGTACCGCGGTCGGCAAATTGGTTAAAACATTTTTTAAATGTTGTTCTGAAGCTATTTTCTTGTGGCATTTTTATAATCAAGTATATTCAAATGGGAAATAAGCCACAATTTTACCTAAAAATGATTTTATTAACGTTTCGACTCCCAAGTCATTAATATATATTAAATAAATTATTAGAAGAATTTTTTACTAAGCAACAACATTTTTGTTTATTTAGTATTATTTTGTATTTTGACAACGACACCCGACTTGGGAGTCGAAACGTTAATAAAATCATTTTTAGGTAAAATTGTGGCTTATTTCCCATTTGAATATACTTGATTTTTTTAAATAAATTCAAAAAGTCAATTTTTTTTAATTCGGACACATTTTTATTAGATTCTTTGGGTCATTTTGCAGTATCGATTTAGCATTCGAAGCGAACAGTTCGTTTTTGCGTGTGTGATCGGTGAAAATTAGTTTTGGTGAGTCGGTAATTAATAAAATGGAAGTCAATACCATTGGCAAAGGACATCCACCCGATCGGGGAGGGACGATAAATATTAATAATATGGAACTGGATCAGGAGGAAAAACAAACACAAATAAGTCAAAATGCAAGTTCACAGGTACAAAAGGTAGCAAAAACACAATCAAATAACTTTTTTCCAGTTTATCAGGTAAGCGATAACAATAATTCTAATGAAAACCAGTTGCTAATTAAACCTATTAAAAATAAATATACACAAGGAGACCAAGGACCGTATTTTGTCTATTTACAAAACCGAAACGGGCACATTGGCCGTCTACATCGAATCGCCACCGCGCGTCTTGTGCTTTCTGCAGAACCTACGGTAAGAGATAATATAGTTCACATCAGCGTTATTGGTAGAAATAAAGTTAGAATTGAATGTAATTCATATAAAAGCGCAAATATTTTAATTGATAGTAAAAATTTATTAGAAAAAGATTATGACATATACATTCCTAATTTTATGGTACAAAAAAGTGGAGTAATTAAAGGGGTCGATAAAGGTATCTCAGAAAACGAATTAAAGGACATTATTGTTTGTAAATATGGTAATTTTAAGGTATTAAGTGTAAAAAGAATGAAAAGAAAATCAAACAACGAGCTGATAGAGACGGGTACGATAGTGGTGACTTTTAGAGGACAAATGATACCAAAAGAAGTTATCATTGAGAGAATGATATATCAAGTCGAAACCTATATACCGAGAGTAATACAATGCCTAAATTGTTTAAGGTATGGCCACGTCACTGGTCAATGTAGAGGGAAAAAAAGATGCGGACAATGTGGACAGGAGCATGAATCTGAAGCATGTGAGTTAACAGAGCCTACTTGTTTATTCTGTTTTGGAAAACACTCAGCACTGGACCGAGCAAAATGTCCTGAGTTTGAGAAACAAAAGGCTATCAAATATCTTATGGTAAACGAAAATATGGCATTTGAAGAAGCAACATTAAAATACAGTAATAGTTATACCTCAGCCTTAAAAACATCAAATGCAGGAAATAGATATACAATAACAACAAAAAGAAAATGGAGCGAAGCCACTCAAAATAAATCGGTTTACCCATATTCGGAAGAACATGAAAATATTTTAAACAATCCTAGCACCTCTGCGTACCCGCCTCTACCAATTCCTAAGAATATTCCAATGTATCACAAACAGGTAACACAAAATAACCAAACAACAAACAAAAACCTTAGTGAAAATATATTAACAATTTTTAAAAATATATTAGGTAAAAAACTTTTGCCGACAGAAAATAAACAAATTATGGAAGAATTTAAAGATAGTCTAGAAAAAATTTTAAATGGATCTAACAAGTAAAAAGATCTTACAGTGGAATTCACGATCGATAATACACAATAAGGGACATTTCGAAAAATATATATTTGAAAATAAATTTTTGGCTATATTATTGAGTGAAACTTGGTTGAAACCAAACACAAACATAAATTTTTCTCGATATAATATATTTCGCGAAGATAGACCGCAAGGTTTTGGAGGGGTCGCAATATTATTAAATAAAAACATAAATTTTCAGAATAACTTAGATTTTTATAAAATAAATAATGTAATGTGTGTTGCAGTACAAGTCATTTTAAATCAAAATATTTTAAATCTATATTCTCTATATGCAAAACCTAAACTAGGTATATCGAAAAATGAGTGGGTCAGGTTCTTTAATAGTTTAAACAAACCATTTTTAGTGGGGGGAGACTTCAATTGCCATAATAAAATATGGGGATGTGATGAAACTGATCGCGAAGGGATAAATCTTTTTGAAGCTATGGAAGAATGTGGACTTAATTTCTTAAATGACGGTTCGGAAACATTAATTCGGAGGTCCATGAATAAAAATAAGTCAGCTATAGATCTAACAATTTGCTCAGGAGATATCTATTATAAATGCTCTTGGCACACAGAAAATATGAGTCTGGGTTCAGACCATTATCCAGTAGTTATCGAATTTGCACATGATAGTAATGTAAATACCTGTTTTGATAATAATGATATAATTAGAAATAGAATTAAATGGGATATTAAAAAAGCGGATTGGACAGTTTTCTCTTACTTGTTAAGCAATAAACAAAAAGACAATATAGGACAAAATACAGAACAAGAATATCAAATGTTTTATGATTCTATAAATGATGCTAGTAAAATTAGCATTCCAGAGAAGAGAAAAGTGACCAATGCAAAATTTAATAAACCATGGTGGAATAATGAATGTAGGGAGGCTATTAGACTACAAAAAGAGGCCTTTTTACAATTTAAAAGAATATCTAATCACGAAAATTACTTAAAATATCAGCAAGCAGAAGCATATAAAAAAAGAATTATTTTAAATAGTAAAAGAGCCTCATGGAAAAATGTATGTAATAGTTTGAACAAAAATACACCGATAGGTAAAATATGGAGTGAGATTAGAAAATTAAAAAACGCCTATAATCCACCTAAAAATCCAATAGTTGAAAATGAATGGATCGAACTATTCTTTAACAAAATTGCCAGACCTTGGGTCCTAGAGGAAGAAATTACATGTACAACGAACAGTACAATCACCGAAGACAGTAAATTTCTAACAGAATTATTTAATTTGGAAGAGCTTAAAAATTGTTTAAAAAACAATAACAACTCAGCTCCAGGAAAGGACAGTATTCACTATAGTATGCTATATAATTTGCCTATCCAAAGAAAAATACAACTACTAAATATAATAAACCGCATATGGACAAGCATGGAAGTTCCAAACTCATGGAAAGAATATATTATAGTCCCAATTCTCAAGCAATACAAACCCGCAAATTGTCCTGATTCATACAGAGGCATTTCGCTATCGTCATGTATCTTGAAAACATTGGAGAGAATGATTAAACAAAGATTAGAATTTTGGCTGGAGAAAAATTCTCGACTCTCTCCAACACAATTTGGATTCCGAAAATCATGTTCAACAATGGAAAACTTATCACACTTGGTACTAGATGTTTACAACTCATTTTCTACTAATAAGTCAGTTGTAGCTACATTTATAGACGTCGAAAATGCATATGACAATGTTAATCTGGTAAGCCTGTATCACCAAATGAAGAAAATAGGAATCCCAGATATACTATGCTGGAGAATTTATAAACTTTACAGTAATAGAATCTTGTATATCCAAATTGGGAATAAACTATTAGGTCCCAGAATATCAAACATTGGGATACCTCAAGGAAGTATTCTAAGCCCAATATTATATGCTATTTATACTTCGGATATAGGTAAAAGCATATCAAATAGTACCCAAGGTAAAATATTACAGTTTGCAGATGACATATGTATTTACGTAGACCAAAGCGAGATAGAAAAGGGCTGCAAAATAATAAATAAAGTATACAGTTGTTTACTTGAAGACTTGTATCACTTAAATTTAACAATATCTTTAAATAAAACACAAATTTGCATATTCTCCAGAAAGCAAAAACTTCCCGAACTAGTAAAAATACAAAACGTCCAGTTCAAAGTTCAACCTAAAATTAAGTATTTGGGGATGATATTAGATAGAAAACTGAGCTGGAAAGACCATATTGAATACATTGTGACAAGAGCTGAAAAAGGTTATAATGCATTACGAGCAGTAAGTCACATAACTTGGGGAGCAGATGCCAATATTTCATTAATAATGTACAGATCATACATAAGATCTATTTTAGATTATGGATGCATATTTTATAATCAGGCAGCCAAAACTCATCTTAAAAAAGTAGACGTGTTATCAAATAAATGCCTTCGATTATCTATCGGAGCTCTCATAAGCACCCCATTGTCAAATTTAAGTATAGAGTGTAATGAACCACCACTATACTTAAGAAGAAAAACTCTATGCGAAAAGTTTATACTTAAAAGTATTGCTAAAGAGAGTTTAATAGGGGATAAGTGTCAAAAACTTTTTATACATGACCTAACGAGTGAATACTGGAAGAAAAAACCTTCTTTACTACTTGCTGAAACATATAACAGCTTGCGCCAATTTAAAAATAAATTATACACATCAAAAATATCACCCACATTTCAAATATATCTAAATAGCACTCCTAATATACAGCCAATTTACATGAAAGATTATTCGAACTTTCCAGCGAATTTAAGGAACTCTATGTTTAATGCAGATATAGAAACACTATGCCCACAGTATTACCAAATTTATACAGATGCCTCAAAGATTAACTCTAAAGTTGCTGCTGCCATATGGGACCCTAAAACACAGTACAAAGAAGGAATAGGACTGGATGAAGATACCACGGTATTTACAGGCGAACTAATAGCAATATTGAAAGCAATGCAATACATAGCCACGATCAACAATAACAACAATAGATTCGTAATACTGTCAGATAGCAAAAGTGCTCTAAGTAAATTGGAAAAGTGGACAGGACATAACAATCATATTATTATAGAAATAATAAGAAACTTTATCGAACTCAAAGCCAAAGGCAAAGAAATATCTTTCTGCTGGATAAAAGCTCATTGCAATTTAAAACACAATGAAATTGTAGACAAACTAGCAAAGAGTGCTACAGAACTAGAAACTAACTGTGAATATAAGCTAACACTAAATGACGCATATGCTTATATTAATAACAACAAAATGAATAACTGGAAAGAATGGTATACCAACTCCAAAAAGGGACTGTATTATAAAAGTATTCAAACAGATATTCCATCTAAAGGCTGGTTTAGTGATTATCAAGGCAACAAGGTCCTCATATCATATATATGTAGACTTAGGTTTGGTCACTCCTTAGTTCCAGAACATAAATATAAAATAGGATTGTCTGACACAAACTGTTGTGAATGTGGAGAATTAGGATCCGCAGAACATATGATATTAGATTGCAAACTAAAAGAAAAAGAAGTAGAACATTTTATAAATCAAATTCATACTAAACAACACATAAGAAAACCTTTTAGTTTACAAACACTGATTGCTACAAAAGATAAAAGTATCTACGAGATCCTAATTAAACACATTAATAATATAAAACTAAAATTGTGAAATTATATATATAAGTTACCTTTGTTTACCCCATTTGTTGACCCTCCTTTCCGTGGTCTGGTCTTGTTTGATTTTGCTCTGAAAGACCCCTGAGCACTTATGTATCCCAGTTAATAATCCTTAGGTTAGGAAAAAAAGAAAAAAAAAACACATAATAAATAAATAAAAAAATAAAAAAAAATATATAAATAAATTACAAAAAAAAAATAAATTAAAATAATTAAAAAAAAAGAAAAAAAAGAAAAAAAAATAATAATAAAAAAAAATATGTGTGTATATATATATATATATATATAAAATAAAAAAAAATGAAAGAAGCTATCATTAAAATAATAAGTACTTATATTTGTAAATCATTATTATCAAATAGGTCATTCATATTCAAAAATATAATGAGAGTATAACAGATATCTCATAAGATTTTAGTTAGAAAACAAATTTGGTTCGGCTAATGGATTAAGTCCACAGTCAAGAAATCCGATAGCACACACATTGGGTCATTTTGAACAAAAAAAGTTTCCTATTAGTATAAAAGCTGGGAGCAGATTTTTGCGTGATAAGTAATATGTAAAAACTATACGGGGATATGTTGAGTTAGTTGTGTACATGACTTTCCCCAACGGCCGGAAACCAGAGTGGGGGACGACGGTAGTTATAAGGGGTCAAAGTCACGGTTTTTATTATTTTTTTTGTAACGCTCATGATCGAGATAGTGCACCAAAATTTGGGAATAATTAGGTCATGACGTATCTAAGTAAAATCTCTAGGGGCGCAACGCTGCGTGGCCGACAAAGGGGTGGGGGTAGGGGTGAATATAAAAAATATAGGGGTTTTTTGCGACGTTCGTGATTGAGACAGTACACCAAAATTTGGGTATAAGTAGACCATGCCATAACTAATTAAAATCATCAGAGCTGGAAACCAGAGTGGGGGACGAAGGTAGTTATAAAGGGTCAAAGACGCGTTTTTTATTATTTTTCTTTGTTACGCTCACGATCAAGATAGTGCACCAATATCTGAGAATAAGTAGGTCAAGACGTAACTAAGTAAAATCTCTAGGGGTGGAACGCTGCGTGGCCGACAAAATGGTAAGGCAGGAGTCAATATAAAAAATATAACGGGTATTTTGCGACGTTTGTGATTGAGATAGTACACCAAAATTTGGGAATAAGTAGACCATAACATAAGTAAAATCCCCAGAGGCGGAGACCAGAGTGGGGGACGAGGGTAGTTATAAGGGGCAAAAATCGCGGTTTCTATTATTTTTTTGTGGCGCTTATGATGAAGACAGTGCACCAAAATTTGGGAGTAAGTAGGTCGTGACGTAACTAAGTAAAATCTCCAGGGGCGGAATGCTGCTTGGGGTACAAAGGGTTGGTAGGTAGGCGTGAGTATAAAAATATATGGGGGATTTTTTGCCGTTTGTGATCGAGATATTGCACCAAAATTTGGAAATAAATAGATCATGACATTATTAAGTAAAATCTTCAGTGGCGGAACGCTGCGTGGGGACAAATGTTGTGCTGCGTCACAAAAAATATAATATAAACTGCAACTTTGACCCCTTAAAACTACCCTCATACCCAACTCTGGTTTCCACCTCTGGAGATTTTGCTTAGTTACGTCATGATCTACTTATTCCCAAATTTTTGTTCACTATTTCAATCTAGAACGTCGCAAAAAACCCCTTATATTTTTTATATTCACCCGTACCACCACCCCTTTTTCGGCCACGCAGCGTTCCACACCTGGAGATTTTACTTACTTACCTCATGGCCTACTTATTCCCAAATTTTGGTACACTATCTCGATTATGAGTATCACAAAAAAATAATAATAACCGCAACTTTGACCCCTTATAACTACCGTCGTCCCCCATTCTGGTTTCCGGCTCTGAGGATTTTACTTAGTTATGTCATGGTCTACTTATTTCCAAATTTTGGTGCACTCTCTCAATCACGAACGTCGCAAAAAACCCCTTATATTTTTTATATTCACCCCTGCCCCACCCCTTTATCGGCCACGCAGCGTGCCACCCCTGTAGATTTTACTTAGTTACGTCATGACCTACTTATTCCCAAATTTTGGTGAACTATCTCGATCATGAGCGTAAAAAAAATATAAACAGCGATTTTGACACCCTATAACTACCCTCGTCCCCCACTCTGATTTCCGGCTCTGGGGATTTTATTTAGTAATGTTATAGTCTACGTATTCAGAAATTTTGGTGCACTATCCCGATCACGAACGTCGCAAAAAACCCTTTATATTTTTTATATTCACCCCTACCCCCACCCCTTTGTCGACCACGCAGCGTTTCGCCTCTAAAGATTTTACTTAGTGACGTCATCACCTACTTATTCCCCAATTTTGGTGCACTATCTCGATCATGAGCGTTACAAAAAAAATAATGAAAACCGCGACTCTGACCCCTTATAACTACCCTCGTCCCCCACTCTGGTTTCCGGCCGTTGGTGAAAGTCATGTACACAACTAATTCAACATATCCCCGTATAGTTTTTCCATATTACTTATCACGCACAAAATCCGCTTTTATCTCTCCGACTATATGATTTTTCTCTAAAATTGAATATTGTCGAGTTATATGCGATTTATAGTTTGAAAAACGAGAAAATGACCAGTTTTAAGGATTAATAACTCGGTTAGAAATTATTATTATGAAAGTCAGAAAGTGACTAAATCAAAGTTTAACCCCTTTACAAGATCCTGAAGAAATGTTTGTCATTATTTTATTACTAAGCTGTTATTTTTAAATATTAACAATGAGCAATAAGTGCGTATTAGGCGACCGTCATTAGTGAGTGCGCAAGAGATGCACCAATCCGACCATCTAATGGTGCATCTTACTCGCACTCACATTGACCGCCGCCTCAATATTGACGCCATTGACGCCAGCGTATAATACGCTTAGCTATCATTATTAATAAGTAAAAATAATATTTTGTATTGAATATAGGGAAATACAAACAGCAAGTAAGGAAATTACTGTTATATTATAAGATTTATTTTTATGTTAAGTAAACTAAGGGTTAATCTTCGTTTTTTTGGTATTTTATTTTGTTTTTTGTTTATAAAAAGCGTGCTTATAAGAAAATAAATCATTATAAAAGAAAGCATCATTTCTAAATGTTTTATTTATTTATTTAATTGGCATTGATAAATGCCACACAGCCAGTATGACATTAATAAAATCTTCTAAACATAATCTAAACTAATATAAAACTATATCTAAAACTACTTTACAAAACTACAATACAAGCGTCCATAGCAAATAAGGGAAGCAAGGTCAAGTACGTAACTTCATAACTAAAAAAAGCATGTTTGAAGCATGCCTCAAGGATGGATGAATTTCGTTCCCAGAATTGGTGGCACATTTTGCCGCTTTTACTGTCCCAATTTAAGAAATGGTAGTATGCTAGACAAAGAGGTTTGAAGCAAGCCTCATCTGTAATGATTTGAGAAAGTTGGAATGAGATGCATAATGCATATAATACTGGCACGTGGAAGACGGATACATTACAAAGATAAAGAGTAAGAGCCGTACCGATTTTAATTTTTTTTCATAAAAATAAAATTATATTAAAAAACTGATTATGAAATAACGAAATAACGTAAATAGTCGATTGATATACTGGTGAGGCACTGCCTCACCTGTCTCATAGGACAAGCCGCCACTGCTTTTTTCATAACAACTATCATCTATATCCTCTCATCTTCTTTGTATCATTATATTATGACTATCATCTACGTTTTTATTTCTGTACAAATTTTCGATAAGCAATATCCTACTTCATACTCTCAATATATTTTATTCACCTTTCATATTTCCACATTCTTATTATTTCACTTCTACAGGACTTTCGACATACTTCAACATTATCTGTTCAATTTTTAACATTATTGATAATCTCCACATCCTGCCACCCTTCTTCCTTATTCACCCAATCATTTTCGGGCGGTTTGAGGTTGGGTCTCTTGGGTTATCAGTCTCATCGAGTGTTTTTGTCTCATTCTCATTCATACATAACAACAAAATTTCTTTAGCCAAACGAAATATACCATATACTCCAGGCTGTGGGTGAAAAATAGGTCGATTTCAGGATATAATTCAGGAATTTTTGAAACCTATCAGGTGTTGTAAAGGACGATGCCAGGAATAACTTCTACTAAAATGTGACCAAAAATATTGTGAGCTTTTTTCTTATTGCGATTTTCATTTGTTAAATTTGCAATTTTTAAAGATTTTTAATTTTGCAGTTTAGTATATTGATTCTAGAGAAAAACTTTTTTATAGAAAGTTGTAGTAAATTAAAAAACCTACAATTTGAGCTATGGTAAATTTAATTTCGTTTATTGGGTTATTCCAAAACAGCCTGCGAAAGGTCCAAAATGGCCGTTTTTTACAATTGCGTTATTTATTGTACAAATAACTTCTTTTTTTTTTTTTTAAAGCTTTAAAATGAAGATCTTTCACTTCCAAACATAAAAAAATTGTAAGGCCGGATTAACGAATTTGTTGCTTAGATATTATAAATTGTTTATCCCAAGAGGTCAAATGTCGAAGGCTATAACTTTAAAAAAAATCGTAGAGGGTTGGTGAAACATCCAATCTCCTTCTAAAGAGTTATATTTTCATATTCTGATGTAGAAAAATGCGTAAAATATTTTCAAACCTCTAATTTTTGGGTTTGAAAATAAGGGGGCAAATTTCGTTATAAACATTTAGAGCTGAAGCGGCCCTATACATCCTATGAGTTTCTAAACAGATTATTGTTGCTGAAGACGAAACGAAGATTTATAAAAAAAATAAAAATTTTTTACAACTAACTGAAGCTGAGATAATTGTTTCTTTTTTCTTAAATCGTAGTGCCTTTATTTATAACAATTAAGAAATTATTTTACAGTCATTGACTAAAGAAAGACTTATATTATCTTCAAATAAAAATTATTATAAAATATAGTTACATTTAATTATTAAAAATTATTTTTAAAATCGGTGCTTTTGCGAGCAGCCGAATTTTGCAAATCGCCCGGCTCGCTTCAAATCCGCGCGCTCGGAAAATTTTTACGTGTAGGGGAGCAAAGTATGCTAAATGTGCAGTCACTCGAGCGCTTTGGGGACCTATTGGGTTGTAAAGAGTAGGTCCTAAAACCAAAAAAAGTTAAGTAAAGTTTTCCATTTTAGTGGGCGCTTGCCATTTTTTAATTTAATTTTCCATTTCCAACAATCGTTTTTTTCGATTATAGCGACATCTATCCATAATTCGAAAAAATGTTTCGAATAAAAGTTACTTATTTTTACGTAAGGAATCCAAATCTGCAATAAAAAATGAGGGTTCCTATTTAAGATTTTAAAGTAACCCCCCACCCCACATCCATGGGGGGTCGCATTTGGTGTCATTTGACAGATTTTTCAAAAATATTGAATAAGTGTATTTTACAGTTTTTCGATCTGATATTCATTTCGCGAAATATCGCGGGATTCGTATTAAAAATATTAAATTTACCCCCCACCCCTCTCTGTGAGAAGTCGCGTTTAGTATCATTCGATAGATTTTTGAAAAATATTGAGCATATATTTTTTAGTTTTTCGATCTGTCATTCATTTCGCGAAATATTTGCTTTTTTCTTGTGAAATTTTGGGACTCACCCATTTCCTTACGCCCGGCTCAAATCGTCAGATTTTTGAAATATACACTCTTTTGCATGTACTTAATCTACCTTATCTTAATCTGACAATTTCGAGCTTTTTTAAGGGTAGATTTTTTTTTTCGGGCCCCCCTTAACGAACTCCCCTGTGTTAAGACCCAATATATAGTAGAGGTACATCTGCAGGGTACCAGGTCTCTCACCATATGCTAATCTGACGCGCTCGAGTGACTGCAAAAATCCCCGCTTGGGCTCCCCTACCGAAAACAATTTAATAATATTACCGTTATAATATACAGTCTATTTACCACTGTATTTTTTTTTCTTGATAAACTTTTATATGTGAAATCTCATTTCTGAAGAAATAATATTACAAAAATGATACATATAGTATATGAAATATATAATTATATTTTTAATTTTTTCATTGTTACATAAATATAATAATGATAATGTTACTTCTTATTATACAATATAAAACATTTTCTTCTTGTAGTCACTATCCGTTTTGGATGTTGGCGACCATCATGTCAATCTGTACTTGCACACTAAATCGGTACTGCTGCTCTAAAAAGATTTGTAGTTGTTGTGTTGAACGACGTACGTAAATTTTCTAGCAAGGTAATCCTTCGCCTTCCTGGTTCTGTTTCCAAATGGGGTTTGCCAAATTGCCATGATGGTCGACAACATCCAAAACGGATAGTCACTACAAGAAGAAAAAGTTTTATATTGTATAATAAGAAGTAACATTATTATTATTATATTTATATAACAATGAAAAAAATTAAAAATATATAATATATATATATATATATATATATATATATATATATATATATATATATATATATATATATATATATTTCATATATATGTATCATTTTTGTAATATTATTTCTTCAGAAATGAGATTTCACATATAAAAGTTTATCAAGAAAAACAAATACAGTGGTAAATAGACTGTATATTATAATGGTAATATTATTATAGTTATTTTCCTAACAAATGCAGAAAGTCATACTTTTCCGCACGCGATTGCAGTTTGCCGAACGAAGCGAAGCGGAGTTCGGCAAGCAGTCGAGTGCGGAAAAGAGACTTTCTGCAAGAGTTAGGATCAATATTTTTTCTACGAGCATTTAAAAATGACCAAATTAATTGAATTAATATAAAAATACATACACAAATTAAATCTTTGACAAGGTTGTCAAAACCAAACTTTCTATATAATTGGTTAGCATGACGACGATATAATAACACCGAATTAAATTCAATGCGGTGCCTAAATACCTGTTATGTACAGGTTTTAAAATTTTAAAGGCATAGCAACGATGTCAAACAAAGCAATTATTGTCAAGAAGCACGCCACGGGGGGATTCGGCGGCAATGGCCGCCGAAGGATGTTTTATGTAGAATGAAAAATTAATTTAAAGTTATCTAAATAATCCCTAAAGAAAAGTTAATTTTTAGTTATAATTCGTGAAAGTGAAGTAGCTTAGTGTTGTCTGTTATAGTTATTGTAGTAAAATTATGGCAATTTAGCTTTATTAAGGAAGAATTATTTTCGAGCATGATTGCTAATGTGTTTGTTCTTAGTTAAATGGAATATTGGACATTTGAAGAAAAGTTATATATATTATTTGTAAGGATAAAAACGTAGGTTGTGCATTGCTTCGAGCAAGACTCGCATAACCTACATACATGTACTGGGTAAAAGATAGCGTATTGCATAATGGAAACCCATAAAAAAAGGAAGAAGAAGCACGTCACACACTTCAAAATTTATCTTTACTTACGAATTAAAAAATAATTCAGTGATTTAGATGGCATCAAGTGACGAAGAACTACCTTCATCTATCCTCGACGTTGTCAATTATCTTAATTTGTTACCGGAAAAATCAGCAAACAGGTACAAGAAAGAATACAATATTTTTATGAGTTGGTGTAAAGAAAAAAGTGTAAATAGCTTAAAAGAAGAAGTGTTTTTGGATTATTTTATTAGTCTATCCAAAATCTGCAAACCAAATACTTTGTGGTCCCGCTATTCCATGCTCAAGTCAGTATTAAAAATTGAAAAAAATGTCAATATAGGCGATTATTTTAAGTTAACAGCATATTTGAAGAAAAAAGCGTAGGATTCAGTTGTACGTTCAATATAAACATTGTAAATAATAAATAGATACAATTAAAATTACATATTTTGTATTTGATAATAATAATATTGTTAAAAAGTTGACTTAATTCTTTGACAATGTTGTCAAAACCAAACTTTCAATATAATTAGTTAGCATGACGACGATCTTGGTTTCCATGACGGTGGATACGCGTGCGGAAAAGTAAAAACCGCGTGCGGAAAAGTAAACCGCCTGCGGAAAAGTTACACGCGTGCGGAAAAGTAAAACTTTCTAAACTAAAATGCGTGCGCGAAAGTAGACATTTTTGCACGCTCGTAGAAAAAATTGTTTTCAGTAAAAATTTAATACAAGTTACGTAAAAATTTTCCGAGCGCGCGGATTTGAAGCAAGCCAGGGCCTCGATTTTTGACCCTTCGCTTCGTTATCGAACGTATTCGCTTCGTATACTAAACAGATACGAAACGAATACGTTCGATAACGAAGTGAAGGGTCAAAAATCGAGGCTCAGGCGATTAGCAAAATTCGGCCTCTCGCAAAAGCACCGAAATTAAAAATAATTTTTAATAATTAAATGTAACCATATTTTATAATAATTTTTATTTTAAGATAATATAAGTCTTTCTTTAGTCAATGACTGTAAAATAATTTCTTAATTGTTATAAATAAAGGCACTACGATTTAAGAAAAAACAAACAATTATCTCGGCTTCAGTTGGTTGTAAATTTTTTTTATTTTTTTATAAATCTTCGTTTCGTCTTCAGCAACAACAATCTGTAAGTTAGAAACTCATAGGATGTACAGGGCAGCTTCAGCTCTAAATGTTTATAATGAAATTTGCCCCCTTATTTTCAAACCCAACATTTAGCTCGGCTTCAGTTGGTCGTAGAAATTTTTTATTTTTTTATAAATCTTCGTTTCGTCTTCAGCAACAATAATCTGTAAGTTAAAATCTCATAGAATGTACAGGGCCGCTTCAGCTCTATATGTTTATAACGAAATTTGCCCCCTTATTTTCAAACCCAAAAATTAGAGGTTTAAAAATGTTTTACGCATTTATTCGTTCACGTGTGTTAACAAGTTCGTTAATCCGGCCTTACAATTTTTTTTATGTTTGGAATTGAAAGATCTTCATTTTAAAGCTTTAAAAAATAAAAAAAAATATTTGTACAATAAATAACGCAATTGTAAAAAGCGGCCATTTTGGACATATCGACATATTTGGCCATATCGCAAGCTGTTTTGCAATAACCAATAAACGAAATTAAACTAGCTATAGCTCAAATTGTAGGTTGTTTAATTTACTACAACTTTCTATTAAAAAGTTTTACTCTAGAATCAATATCCTAAGCTGCAAAATTAAAAATCTTTAAAAATTGCAATTTTAAAAAATGAAAATCGCAATAAAACAAGCTCATAATATTTTTGGTCACATTTTACTTACTTTACTTTACTCCTCTTGATTCCATTTGGAACATAGGGCCTCTACAGTCCCCCTCCATTCATCTCTGTTTCTGGCCAGGGCTTTCACTTCTTTCCATGTTAACCCATTGTCTTCTAGCTCTCTGGTAATATTTCTTTTCCAGGATGTCATTGGTCTGCCTTGTTTTCTTTTTCCAGTTGGTTGGTAATCCAGGGCTTGTTTGGTTATATCATCTTCATTTTTCCTTAATGTGTGTCCAATAAACTTCCATTTGCGTCTGTTTATCGTTTTGGCTATCGGCTCTTGATTAGTTTTTCTCCAAAGTTCCTTGTTACTTATCCGATTTGGTCAATATATTTGCAATATTCGTCTAAGGCATCTATTTACAAATGTTTGAACCTTTTGTATAATCTTTTTCTCTATTTTCCAAGTTTCTGCTGCATATAGCAAAATGCTCTTTACATTTGTATTAAATATCCTGATTTTGGTTTTGGTTGTTAATTTATTGGACTCCCATGTTTTCTTCAGCATATAGAACGCATTTTGGGCTTTAGTTATCCTTCCATTAATTTCCTCTTCTATTCCACCGCTAGCGTCAATTATGCTTCCCAGATAGCAAAACTTCTGTACATTTTCTACTTCTTCTCCTTCAATAAATATACCCATTTCTCTTTCCGTATTTATCTTCATAAGTTTGGTTTTTCTTGTGTTAATCTCTAGTCCTATTTTTCTTGCTTCTTTTGTCACCTTTTCTGTTTTTTTCTGCATATGTTGTCTTTTTTCGGACACCAGACATATATCATCTGCAAAGTCTAGATCTTCAAGCTGACCGAAAGCATTCCATCTAATTCCTGTTTTATTTTTCGTTGCCTTCTTCATGACCCAGTCAATTAAGATCAAAAATATGGTTGGAGATAGAATACACCCCTGTCTGACTCCACTGTCTATGTTGATTGGTTCTGTGAGTTTCCCATTGTGCATGATTTGTGCGGTATAGTTTTCATAGAACATTTTGATAATTCTTATATATTTTAATGGAATTCCATATCTCTTTAGTATTTCCCACATTTTTTCTCTGTTAATCCGGTCAAAGGCTTGTCTAAAGTCAATGAAATTTATATAGATTTTGCTCTGCCATTCTATTGTTTGTTCTACAATGTTTCTTAATGTGTTAATATGATCTGTGCATGCTTTATTACTCCTTAAGCCCGCTTGGTTTGGTCTTAACAACTGGTCTATAGTTTCTTTCATTCTTTCTAGTATCATCCTTGTCATGACTTTACTCACTGTAGAAAGTAGTGTTATTGCTCTCCAATTGTTGCAATTCGTTTGATCTCCCTTCTTGGGTATCTTTACAATTATACCTTTTTTCCAATCATCAGGTATTCTCTCCTCCTGCCATATTCTGTTTATTAGTACATACAGGATTTCTTCCGATGTTTCTCTATCTGCTTTCAGTAGTTCTGTGGTAATGTTATCTATTCCAGCTGCTTTCCCTCTTTTCAGCTGTTGTATTGCTTTACTTACTTCTTTTTTTGTGAATTCCGATTCGGTGCAGCTTAGTTCTTCCTTTATTTCTTCATTTTCTATTTCGTGTTCTATTATTCTGTTGGCATATACTTCTCTAAAATGTTCGATCCATCTCTCAACTATTTCCTTTTCATTCTTCAACATTTTCCCGTTCTTGTCTTTTATATGCTCAACATTCATTTTTCCGCGCGAGCTTAGTTTTTTCGTCGTTTTATATAGAGTTCCCATGTCGTTGTTTTTTGCTGCTGTTTCTGCTTCTATTAACAGTTCTTCGTTATATTGTCTTTTGTCGTTTCTCGCACTTTTTTTAACTTCTTTATCTTTCTCTCTATATTCTCTCTTCATTTGTTCCCTATCTCTTAGATAATTTTGTAGCATTTTACATTTAAGTAGTTTCCTTTCGTTTATTTTTTCCCACGTGCTTCTCGATAGCCATGGCTTATTACTTATTTTTTGTATTCCTATCGTTTCTTTTGCTGCTTGTGTATATACATACTTGCATTTATCCCACAGCTCTTCTATCGTGGCATTTTCTGTGTTGTAAGTTTTATTATATAATTCTCTTAACTTGGTCTTATATTCTTCAGTACTTTCATTTCCGTCTTTGAGCCACTGAACGTTATATCTTTCTCGTTGTTCCATTGGCGTTTTCTTGCTTCTGGCTAGTTTGAGTTTGATTTTGGCTCTAATCAACATGTGGTCGGACCCTATGTCTGCCCCTCTCATTGCTCTAACATCTAAGAGTGAGTGCCTCCATGTCTTATCTATGGTTATGTGGTCAATCTGATTGTGTGTTTGTCCATCGGGGGATTTCCATGTTACTTTATGTATGCGTTTGTGTTGAAATATACTTCCACCTATGACTAAACTATTTTGGGTGCAGAAATCTATAAACATGTTTCCATTCTCATTAATTTGTCCCAATCCTTCTTTCCCCATTACAGTTTCTCTTCCACTATTATTCGTTCCTATTTTGGCATTCATATCTCCGATTATCATCACAATATCTTTTTTATATTTATTTTGTATTTTATCGTATGCCGTCTGCAGCTGTTGGTAAAACTCATCTTTTATGTCCTGTTCTTTTTCATTTGTTGGTGCATATACATTAACAATTGTTAGATTTTTATATCTCGCTTTAAATCTAGCCATTATTATTCTATCTGAGATGGCTTTCCATTCTATTAGGGCATTTGTTGCTTCTTTTGAAATCATGAATGCAACACCACTCTCGTGTCGGTCTTTTTCGCCACATTTTCCCGAGTATATAACCGTTTTGGCGTGTTCAATTCTTGTTTTTCCACATCCCTTCCATCTAATTTCAGATAATCCTAATATACTAATGTTATTTTTATCCATTTCTTTTGCCACTTGATGTGTTTTACTTGTTTCAAACATTGTCCGGACATTCCAACATCCTATGTACGTTGTTTTTCTCAAATCCATTTCCGTGGCCATTTTCGTCGTCGCGTTATCCGTCCTATTTCCGAGGCTTGTAGAGGTTTCTTTAGCAATATTATTTTTTATGTGGTGAGGTCGCTAACCTCACGCACAACCCTCCTCCTTTCTCATCCTGGGCTTGGGACCAGGCAATGGTGGAGTTAGGTCACATTTTAGTAGAAGTTATTCCTGGCATCGTCCTTTACAACACCTGATAGGTTTCAAAAATTCCTGAATTATATCACGTTTTTTCACCAACAGCCTGGGGTAATATGTCAACTCCAATTTTGTCTAGTTTATCTGTAGGGGAGGGAAGGGTAAAGTGAAATAGTGGGGTAAAGCGAAATAGCTCGTTTTCAAATTTTTTCCGCAAACGGAGCCATCACTCTTTACAATCCAACCAATGTTTAGAAGTAGTACGTGCTTATCGACCATTTTGTAATGGTCATCAGTTGATGTTATTGAAAATATCATTGTTATTACATTTTTGGGCGACTTTTTGTAAAATCTGCCGGTAAGTTTAATTGCTAATTCTTGTATCTTATTTAATTAAACATATTTTTAAAAGCAACACACAAAAGCAATTATACTTAACTATCTTTTATGTAAAATATAGATTGTTAAGTTAGGGTTAAAAATCTTTACTGGACACATTTGCTATTAAATCCATTTGGGGCAATGTGAAATATTAATAGATGCGACAAAGTGAAATATCGTTTCACTTTGCCCCACATTTAATTATACTTGATTACCACCATTAAAAAAGAATATCTGTATTTCCAGGTGTAAAATGCGAAATTATAAACGAAAAACAATCCAACAACAATAGTCTGTGGAGCCAATGACATCTAAAATCAAATCTTTGAGAACGGGCATCCTTTGCTAAAGTCAAGCTGATATGCAACACAGAATTTCTGTTGCTACGTTAAATTGTAGGATTAAATCCGAAAACAATGAGAAAGAAGCGCTAACTAAGAAGCTAGGCCGATTTCAAACCGTACTCTAGACTATTTCACTTTATCCAACCATGCGGGGCAAAGTGAAAAAAAGACAATGCTTGACAAACCCACGCATAATAAAAAATTTACTGACTTAATTTAATTTATATTTCGACATAATGATCTTTAGTTACTGTAATAAGATATGTTTTTTTACAAAACTTCATTTCGAAAAATGTAAAATTTATTTAATTTCAAAGTTTAGCTATTCCACTTTACCCTACTCTCCCCTACTTAACAAATTAGATCAAATTATCAGTCATCAAAACACTCACACATTAATCAATAACTTAGAGTTGTACATTTATGTACACATTAAAAAAAATCTGATATCCAAGACGTTTTACGTAAAAGGCCTTTTATAATAATTCTGTCTATTTTCCATTTTAATTATCTAACGTACTGTTGATTACATATCTCCTGGTACCTATTTATCATGTTGTCATGTTCATATATTTAATTATAGCATATTTCACAATTTTTACATTTAGGTTGAATTATTTTTAACACCAATTATGGATATTTGATAATGTTTTATTTT
The DNA here is from genome assembly GCF_917563875.1 of Diabrotica virgifera virgifera. Lineage (NCBI taxonomy): Eukaryota > Metazoa > Arthropoda > Insecta > Coleoptera > Chrysomelidae > Diabrotica > Diabrotica virgifera. Next base: position 175,175,969 of record NC_065449.1, on the reverse strand, counting down.
CAACATCAACATAAACTTTAAATTCGTTGGCTGAAGTCACAAAACAGTTCATAACGTCGCATTGACAGTTTGTCTCTGACATACTTCTAAAGTTCCTTTACCTTTAGTTGACACTCAACTCTCAATATGTGAGTTTCATCCCTTTCACATTACATCCACGTGGGTTAGAATCCTGTGTTGACCTGGGTAATATCCAGGAATATTTGCAACATCCAGTAATTTTATTCATATGTAGTATCATTTAAGATTTTGTAACATTTAAAAGGTTTTTACTCATAACTTTTTGGTGGCTCACTCACGCATGCTATTGTAAGTATGACCTCTGTCAAATAATCCTTAACCTTAGTCAACTTTTAAATTTTGTTTTATTAATTAGGTTATACATACTCATCATTTTAGGGCTTTTAAACACTGATGATGGATTATTTCGACACCTTCATCGAACAAGGTTGTAACTCAAGTTAGATCTTTTTTCAGATTTCAACACAGGCGAATTCAGAAAAAAATTGCGCACACGCCAATATAAACGACATAGTTTAATTCTCAATAGTTTGGCTAATACTCCATTGAAAAAAGTTTTATTTTAACTTACGTGTGCCATTTTAGCGTGAAAAAGGCAGCAACACTAGATAATCCCTATGATAAATATTTACTTTCTTTATACTTGACGATTAACAAGAATTTTAAATGAGCTACAACTTTGTTGTATGTATGTTTAATTTATAAAGTATTCAATCATATGGTGCATCTAATAAGTCAATTTATCGAAATAAAACTAAAAAAGGATTTACGGACTTTTTTTATTTTTTTAAAGTTGCGGTGGACAAAATAAATATAGAATAGCTTCTGCTACTACGTACTTCTATGTAGTGAAAAAGTTTAATATTAACATTACACATGTATTTTGTGAAATAGCACATTCACAAAACGGGGGGTGATTCAATGCATGCCCTTATAGAAAAACGGAAAAAAATGAAGTTCTATATGCTCCACACCAATGGATAACCATGATAGTATATGCCAAAACCTCAGGCAAGCCTAAATCCGTAACTGAAATAAATCAGAAGCAAATTCTAAATTTTCACCTATTTAAGGACGCACATGGTAATTTTGAACTAAATATTAATAGTAAAAGAGTAAAGTAATAAAGAAAACTGGTTTAAAATTAAATATTTACAGATACGCAATAAAAATGCGAAAAATTTGAGATATTTTATACCAGGTTTTTTTATAGTGATAGAATATTATTGTTATTGTAAAATTTGTAATTTCCAATTGAAATTGTGTAAACTGTGAGTTGATATTTTGTTTAAATATACCATAAAAACTCAGTTTCTCCTAGCTATATTGCAAATAACTCAAAACATACAACCTTTTAATAGTTAAACGGGAAAAATAATTAACACGGAGAGTGTAAAATAGTTGTTAGGCAAGTTACAACCTTTTTCTACGAATACTCAGGTTGTATCTCACTCAAACTCAAGATTTTCAATAGTTAATAAAATTACAAAACATACATCTGACAGTAATCCCTTATTATGTTATAAATATCATATCACATTAGTGTAACAGAGTCTAATCATTTCACTACAAATTTTTAAAAATTCATGTTTTCATTTTTTGCTTCTCCTGTAAAATAGCTAAAAATGAGTTACAACCTTGTTCGATGGGGGTGTCGACTGTTAATTTAAAAACGTTTTGTTTATGTGATGTAACCCTTATTGGGGTCTTTTAATAGTATATTAAGTATGGAGAACGGTAAGGGTTTTATACCGATCGAAGACAATTGTTTGGAGGAGGAGCGACGACTCCAATTATTGTCTGAGATCGGTTACCCTTAACGTTCGACATGCTTATAACGTTTTTTGCACGATTGATACCATTATAAATTATAAAATTAAACATTTTCGTCATATTGACTAGTTTCATTCATTTTATCAAGATAGATACTTTGGTTGTTAGGTAGTAACTAGGGTGCATAACAACAAGGGAGAATTGAGTTTTTATTTAGTTGTCAATAATTTTAAGTACAATTTCGATTATTATAAATTAAAATACGAGCGAAAGTGAATTTGAAGAAATTGAACGGGCTTGGGAAGAAGGGTGTTCCGCAATTATTCCCGAAAAATCCAAAATCCGTTATCAAAATACCTACCAAAAGTATATAAAACTTCGTCCATTACAAGTAAAATCAAATCATTTGTTCTTAAGATAAGCCAAAGAAAAATGTTGTGCTCAAGTAATAGGGAAAGGGACAATCGGGGGCTGGCCTTCTCAAATTGCCAAATTCTTAAATTTGCCTAATCCCGAGAACTATACTGGCCATTCGTTCAGGAGGACATCAGCAACGCTTTTGGCTAATAAAGGTGTTGATGTCCTCGGATTAAAGCGTCATGGAGGTTGGCGTTCATCGACAGTGGCAGAGAGCTATGTAGAAGATTCTCTTTAAAATAAAATAGATTTTGCCGAAAAAATATTGTGCAATACTAGTAATACTCCTAATGTATGCGATTCTGCAGGAGTTTCTGTTAGAAGTGAAACCACAGCCCAAACAAGTGGGATTTCATTAAATAATTTAACAAATTTTACATAAGTTTCAATATTAATAAATAATTCGTTAGTTTTCTTTATTCTTTCAAAAAATAAATTAAAATTAAGAGATTTTTTAACTCGACGGTAAGTGAATTACTTACCGTCGAGTTGGAGTACTTACCGTCGAGTTGGATTACTTACCGTCGAGTTGCTAGTAAATGTCACCTACTGACGTAAAATCTGTCACGGTAAACAGTCAAAAATGATCAATCGTGCAAAAATATACCTTTTACAAAGGATCCAGTATTTTTGTGATTTATGGTATACAGCCAGCTACAGGAATTTTATTTTCCTCGTGGATTTTTATAAGGACCACTTTTTGAGTAAGTTTGTGCAAAAAAACGAATCCAAATAATTTACCTAAGAGAGGCGAGCATACAGCCTGAACTAATAAATCATGCAAATGCTTAAAATGCGTAGCTTTTCATTTTTTATTGTTACAAAAAAAAGGAAATACTTCAAATATCAATTCTTTAGTTGGTAGCGGTAGAAAATAGTCCAAATTAAACATTAATGTAGAAAATAACTTAAATTGGCATTACAAGAAATGTACTGTACACGCATTTAACGTAATCAATCTAGTCACATGAACAGAAACGTGCCGCCTAACAGACTGTAAAAACTTAATTTTTATGGTAACTTTGCAAGAAGTGAATATGCCTCCTTCCAAAACAGGCGACTGCTAAACAACCAATCATATTAGGAATGTATGAAGTATATGCCGATGAGTGTAATTGTTCGCAATAACCTTTAGCGGTAACAAAATCGGAAGACATGAATTTGGAACGGGCTTTGTGATTAGAGACGGCCTGTTACAGAATATACTAAATTTCAAGCCTAAAAACGAAAGGATATGCTATATCAGAATGAAGGGAGAACGATACAACATTTCGATCATCTCAGCTCATGCGCCAACGGAAGAGAAGGATGAAGATATCAAAGATGACTTCTACGACGCCCTAGAAAGAGTGATAGATACGATGCCCAAACAAGATATGCGCATACTCTGTGGAGATTTTAATGCTAAAATAGGCAAAGAGCCTAGCCTACACCCCACAATCGGTAAACACAGCCTTCACAATATATCCAACGACAATGGCTTAAGACTCACAGTAACTGCAACAGCTAATAATATGTTAATAAAGTCAACTATGTTTCCGCATAAAGACATTCATAAGCAAACCTGGATCTCAAACGACCATATTATGCGAAACCAAATTGACCACATCATTGGAGATGCCCGACATGGGAACAATATCATAGACGTAAGAAGCCTCAGAGGAATAGACGGAGACACAGATAATTACTTAATCAGAGCAAAAGTAAAATCCAGAATATCTAGCCAAAAATACAAGAAAACAATAATGAACCCACAATGGAACATGGACGAAATGCAGAACAGAGAGAAACATCAAAAATATATAGAACAACTTAAACAAACCTTGAACTCTGAAACAGTTTACAATGATATAGAAAAGCTGTGGGAAACGACTGCCGAAATAGTAACCAAGACAGCTGACATGATCTTTGGAAGGAGTAGGCAGAAGGGGGCAAAAACATGGTATATTAAAACCTGTCAATAACGGTCACCAAAAGTGACAGAAATATTGGCCGATACAAAAAGGTGGCCGCTAATACCAGGTTTTGTAGTCCACAAATATTGGTTTGGGGAACTTTGAAACTGGTCGGCTAGTTCAGGTGGCCGGTTGTGACAGGTGGCCGTTAACACAGGTTTTACTGTGTGACGAATAATGTCGGAAACAGCTGGAAAAAAGACAAACAATACGGAAGACATGGATACAACTACAAACAGACAAAAGTAAAAAGGAATACGACGACTGGAGAGAGACTGGAGAGAGACCGACCCAAACCAGGCTCCAGAGAATTCTATAAAGCAATCTCCACTAAGAAAATAGGACATAGAACCAATTCTATCCATACACTGAGAGACAATCAAGGCCATATGATAATCGACGATTAAGAACTAACAGAAGAATAGAAAGGGTATCAGGGACCTTCTAAATATCATACAGGAAGAACAGCACAAAGAAGAGATCTATATAACAGCAGACATGCCCATAGCTCCTTTGAAGAAACCCGAAAGGCCTTAAATAACCTGAAAATCACAAAGCGCCGGGTACGGACGAGATACCAGCAGAATTTCTGAAATATGGTGGAGAAACACTACATCGCCAAATTCACCAATTAATAACACAGATATGGTTAGAAGAAAGGATACCAGCAAGATGGAAGGAAAACATCCTACTGCTCATCCACAAAAAAGGGGATAAAACAAAATGCACGAATAACAGAGGAATTTCACTCTTAAACACGGCATATAAAATCCTCTCAAACATCATTCTTAGTAGACTAACCCCTTATGCTGAAAATGTCCTAGGAGAATATCAAGACGGTTTTAGGGCAAACAGATCCAAAATAGATCAACTATTCTTCCTGAGACATCTTCTAGAAAAGGGATGGGAGTATAGCAGACCCATACACAATCTCTTCATAGACTTTCGACAGGCATATGAGAGCGTAGAAAGAAGCCAAGTATGGAATACCATGGCTGAGTTCTCAATACCACAGAAACTCATTCCGATGACTAAAGTCTGTATGGAGGGTGAAATATTAAAAGTACGTGTAAATAATAAACTGTCTGACAGCTTCGAAATCAACAATTGACTCAAACAATGTGATGCGTTACCTCCACTACTTTTTAACCTTGTATTAGAGAAAGCCATGAGGTCGGCCGAAATAAAAACAGAACTGTTATCGGTTCAAGGTCCCAAGTTATTACTAGCATACGCAGATGACATTGATCTCGTTGGAGAGTCCATCCTATCCACAAAAGCCATTTTCAACAAGGTGGAAGGAGCAACAAGCGAAGTAGGGCTGAGGATTAATGAAGAGAATACGAAATATATGTGCATAAATATAACGACACGAAGAGACAGGATAGGACAAAATGTGACGGTCAATACCTTCAATTTCGAAAGAGTACAACGTTTTAAGTATCTGGGGGCCTTAATCACAGCTGACAACGATGTTACTGAAGAAATAAAAGACAGAATCCAATCAAAAAATATCTGTCTATTCGCACTCGATAAGCTTATAAAATCAAAAAATCTTACAAGAAGTTTCAAGATCAAAATCTATAAATTCATCATTAGACCTGTACTAACATATGGTTGCGAAACGTGGACCATGACCAAATGGAACGAAGAAAAGCTCAGACGTTTTAAACGAAAAATACTTAGAAACATTTTCGGACCTCACCACGACATTAACACAAACCGGTATAGGATCAGAACCAGCCTCGAATTAAAAGAACTCTAAAATGACACCGATATTGTCCAAGAAATTAAATCACAGCGACTAAGATGGGCAGGTCACATGCACAGACTTCATAACGAGAGACTTGTAAGACTGGTATGGGAGGAGATTTCTACAGGCAAAAGACCACTCGGACGTCCCAGAATACGATGGAGAGATAACATCCAAGCAGATCTCCGAAAAATGAACATCCCATTTGACCCTAGGTTGATGGAAGACCGAACAAATTGGAAGAAAGTTGTACAGTCAGCCAGGACCCACCCAGGGTTGTAGCACTACGTGATGATGAATCTTTAGAATATGTTTATACTACAGTCTGTCAGACGTCACGTTTCCGGCTAAGGGTAAATTTTAACCCAACATGTACAAACCTTTTTAAAAAAATATGGTGCTCTACACATCTTCTAATCTTGGTCTTAAATAATTTTTGATCTTCTAGTGTAACAATTTTGCTGTCTAAAATACTTTTTATTTCGGTATTTAGACTTTTCCACTGAATCGAAATAAGGCACAGGTGGTAAGTAATGCATACATCAAAAGGCAGTACTCCTGTAAGTGCGAGAAGTACAGCATAAAATTGATATGCAGCCATTACATAATATGAAATACTTTCTGGTACATATGTGTTGAATCCAAGTACTTTTCTTCTTAAAACTAAGGGTTGAAGTGTAAAGGAGGCCATTAAAAATATTGAAACTATTAGGAAAAACCAATTCACGAAGCTGGCATATCTTAATACTTTTTTACGATATTTTTTGTTCTCTTCAACATCTGAGTTTTTAATATCCCAAAAATAAAGCCTTTTTCTTTCCAGGAGTCCAAACATTATAGGCTGTTGTAAACCGGAACTAGCAATCTTTAATGCAGTCTAAAAAATGTACAAAAATTTTTGTGACATATTTTAAAATTGCTCAGTCCTAAGTAGGCGTAACGTACCAAAAATTTGAAATATTTTAGACGAGGGCATTTAGCACTAAATACACCCGAATAAATCAATTTTTAAATACAGCAACTAGAGACTTACAGTTTTTTGCATTATGTTCAAAATGACGTCAGGAAAAAGTATACTATTCAAAAATGGACGAAAATGCATAATTGCACTTTAAAGTGCATAAAATGCATCCAAATGTGCATAAACATGTCAAAATCAGTATACTAAGAACCAAATTTTGTTATTCAGGGGGTTTTGGGGGTCACTGAACACGAATACGCCATCAAAACTGACCCCCTGCATCACCAGGTGCCCTCTGGAGTTTTGGGGATTTTCGGCATTAAATTGATACAAACGGATTACTCACGGGTTTTTGGGGTCGCTAAACATGAATATGCCATCAGAAATGACCTCCGGATTATCTGGTACCCAGGGTCGCAACTAAAGCACGTCGTCTTCTGGATTTTCGATGGTTTTCGGCATTTAATTGATGCAAGTGGATTATTGGAGGGTTTTTGAGGTCACAAAACACGAAAACGAATCATCTGGTGCCCACGGTCACTGCATGGGACGTCGTCTTATGAAGGTCGAGCGTTTTCGGCATTAAATTTATGGAAATAGATCACTCGAGGGTTTTTGAGGTTGCTAAACACGAATCTGCCATTAGAACCGACTCCCGGAACACTTGGTACCCAGGGTACTTGCAAGGGCCGTCATCTTCTGGAGTCTAAAGGGTTTTCGGTACTGCATTGATGCAAACGGATTACTCATAGGTTGATGGGGTTGCTGAACGCAAATACGCCATCAGATATGACCCACGAAGCACCTGGTGACTAAAGCAGTTCATTTTCTGGAGTTTCGAGAGTTTTTTTTACGTTAGCGTTGATTAATCGATCAATTCGATATACTGTTGACCCATTAAACTGGTTACATTGTTGACTCATTCACACCTTCTTAACACAATGATTCGACTGGTATAATTTTATTATTATTATAGTAGTTGCAGGAAGCGATCTCTAAGCAACTAAAAGTTTGGGGAAGAGTTCAAATTGGTGAAATTTTTTTTGCTGTTTTTAGAGTTTTTATTAAAATAACAATGTTAAACTATTCAAGTTTTTTAGTTATTTATAATATATACTCAATTTATATTTGACAATGTTTTTCCTGTATTTATTTCAAGATCGATTTACTATATTCTACTTTGATAGTGCATTATTACGTGTTGACTTTATTATCGATCATCGTATCGATACACCAGAATCCTTCATCTAAGTCATATTCGTGTTCAACAACCTCAAAAACTCAAAAGTAATGCGTTTGCATCAATTTAGTATCGAAAACTCTCGAAAACTCAGAAGATGATGTGCCTTAGGCACCAGGTGCTTTGGTGTCTGTTCTGACGGTCTATTCCGTTGCGTCAATATAACAAGGTTCTATCTGCAATTTTTGTCAAACTGAGATTTTTATGTAACTTGGTTTTATTTTATGTTCTTCCCCTTAATATGATACTAGCACCGACATCTATTAACCCTCGTAAGGCGGTGCTTAGATTCTTACGTAAACAACGGTACGGGGTGCACTTGCACCCCAACTGTATAACCCTTTTTTTGCATGTGAACGTCGGGAAAATTGATTTGAAAGATAATTAGTACTTATTTATTATAGTATGAAACAAAATTTTACAAAAAAGTACTCATTTCTTCTTAAAAAAATATTATTATCCTTGCAAGACAAATACATGACATTTTTCAAAGAGTGACAACAGAGTTGTCACATAAAAGTACCGACCTAGTAGACGGAGAGGCAGCGCTGAAAAATCTCTTTCAATTTACTAAAGCTGGATTTTTCACAGTTGTTTACTGTGAGTGTGTAGAGAAACATACTGCGGTCGGTCAAGCGAAACGTAGAACAGGGGTTATTGAGAGGGTATCAAAGTTGCTTTCCTACGAAGGTAATAATTTCCATTTACTAAGGCTGTAAGTAAGTACACACATTCTAAATTAAATATGAATAAAAGTTATTATAGTCGGTCAGCTGTATGACGGGACACAGCCGGTCGGTCGGCCCCAATAGTCGATTGAGGAAATGAAGCATTTTGGCTCGCCATTTTTTCGTGCAGCATGGATTTACTTGAAATTTTCACAGAAGGTAGGGAATAGTCCAAGGATCATTTTCTATATCATGCCGCTATCATACGCTAAAACCTTGGGGGTGGTTGCCACCCCATCTCGGGGGTGGAAATTTTTTATTACATTTTAACCATGTAATTCTATGAAAAGAGTGTTTCTAAGAAAATTTTTTTTTTACATTTTCTTCGTAAAACTAATACGTTTCGAGTTATTTGCGCTTGAAAATAACAGTTTTTCGACGAAAAAATCGACTTTTTTAGAGGGTTTTTTGAGAATACCTCGAAAAATATTATACAGTGCTAGTCAAAAGTGCGTACCCCCCTCGTATCTTTTGAACGGTTATACCTATAATAGTGAAATTCGGAGAGAGGAAATAAATGGACATAAGCTTCTTAACTAGTCATGACAGGTGACGTAATAGTGACAGTTGACTTTACAGTGCCACTGTGACAGATAATTTTAAATGGGACCTTATGGCAAGTGATACCTCGTTTGAAAGGTATTGAAAATACCTATTCAGTCATACTAATTTTGTTTAAGTTTAAGCTAATTTTGATGAATAAATGAAATAAATATAAAATTGTAGTTTCGCATTTAATTAATAAAAATTCAAAATCCCGCCTATGATTACTTGTCAAAAAGGTTGACGTTGACGTAAAAACTACTAGAGAATTGAAAAACGTCAACTTTTTTGACAAAAAACCATAGGCGGACATTTGAATTTTTATTAATTAAATGCGAAACTACAATATTATATTTATTTAATTTATTCACCAAAATCAAAATCAACATATACCCCAAAAAATTATTATGACTGAATAGGTATTTTGAATACCTTTCAAACAAGGTATCACTTGCCATAAGGTCCCATTTAAAATTATCGGTCACAGTGGCTCTGTAACGTCATCTGTCACTATTACGTCACCTGTCATGACTAGTTAATAAGCTTACGTCCGTTTATGTCATCCCTCCAAATTAAACTATTATAGGTATAACCGTTCAAAAGATAAGAGGGGGGTACGCAGTTTTGACTAGCACTGTATATATTTTTGGCGATAAAAAGTTTCTTCACAAATGATTTTGTATGATTTTTAAAGAGCTATAAGACTGTGTAAATTAAATTCCGTAAGATACGGACATTTTTTGATTATAAGTCTCTTAATTTTCATGCTAGAAACTTTTTATTATTTTTTTGAAAGGTCTAATAGGTCTGGATCCCGCGTATGAAAAAAAAGTGATTAACAGCAAGCTGAAAATTTGTTAATAGCTTAAGGGTGTCTAGTCGGACAAACTTTGATATATGGGAACACTGGAACAGGGGCAGTTTTAATTGTGGAACAGGTTAAAAATTTGGAACGGTCAGACCACGAAAACGGCACATTTATTTTGTCCGACAGAACAGACTTAAACTCTCCGAACAGAGATTAAACTCTCATGCAATAATCAGATTGCTATTTATCACCTGTCATTTGGTGACAAAACGCCCATTTGGTGACAAAATACATGTGCCGTTTTCGTGGTCTGACCGTTCCAAATTTTTAACCTGTTCCACAATTAAAACTTCCCCTGTTCCAGTGTTCCCATATATAAGTTTGTCCGACTAGACACCCTTAAGCTATTAACAAATTTTCAGCTTGCTATTAATCAACTTTTTTTTCATACGCAGGATCCAGACCTATAATTGTTTACTTGAAAAACGATTATTTAAGTTTTCCCCAAAAAATGCAAATTTTCCCATTATTTGGCTTTCAATATTTCAAATTATGCCTTTGACGAAAAAGCTAACCTTTAACATGCCGTATCTCGGTTAGTATTGGTCTTAAAGATATTATAGGAAAAGAATTTGGTTTGTGTTACTAAAAGATACAATTTCAAAACCTGCAGTTTTTTGATAAAATGCATATTTTTCGAGGTACTCTCAAAAAACCCTCAAAAAGTAGATTTTTTCGTCGAAAAACTGTTATTTTCAACCGCGAATAACTCGAAAAATGTTAGTTTTACGAAGAAAATGTAAAAGACATTTTTTTCTTAGAATCACTTTTTCCATCGAATTACATGGTTAAAATGTAATAAAAAATTCCCACCCCCGAGATGGGGTGGCAACCACCCCCAAGGTTTTAGCGTATGATAGCGGCATGATGTATAAAATGATCCTTGGACTATTCCCTACCTTCTTTGAAAATTTCAAGTAAATCCATGCTGGACGAAAAGATTGCGAGCCAAAATGCTTCATTTCCTCAATCGAATATTGGGGCCGACCGACCGGCTCTGTCCCGTCATACAGCTAACCGACTATAATAACTTTTATTTATATTTAATTTAGAATGTGTGTACTGATTTTCAGCCTCAGTAAATGGAAATAATTACCTTCGTAGGAAAGCAACTTTGATACCCTCTCAGTAACCCCTGTTCTACGTTTCTCTTGACCGACCGCAGTATGTTTCTCTACACACTCACAGTAATCAATTGTGAAAAATCTAGCTTAAGTAAATTAAAAGAGATTTTTCAGCGCTGCCTCTTGTTCTATAGCACCTTAGCTCTGTTAGCTGCATGTGGAACATCAGAAACGTCCAACTCAGGATATGAAATTTTCGTCATTCGCAATCTACAGTTATTTTTCTAAAAAAAACACGTAAACTCAAAGGGTTTTAAATGCTGTGATGGGTGGAATGCGTTTAGAATTGAATTTAATGCGAATAAAAAATGGACAAACATCAAAAAAAGTTATTAAAAAAGATAGGTGAGGGAAACACGGTCTGGGGTGCACCTGCACCCCGCACCGCCTTACGAGGGTTAACATGTGGCTGAAATACGTAAGTTACAAGGTTCTATCTGAGAGAATTTTACATGTTGATAAGTTAAACAGGTTGTGACATAAAAAACCGTCAACTAAGCACACAAGGTCTTATCTGCAAGAACTAAAAGTGTTTATAAGTTAACAATAAGAATTTATCAAATAACTTCTTCTTCTTCTTGTGGTGCTTTCTCCTTTAGTGGAGGTTAGCGACTACACTGGCAAATCTGTCTCTGTCCAATGCGGCTCTAAACAAAGATGTTGAATCAAGGCCGGTCCAGTCTCTGATATTTCTAAGCCATGAAATCTTGCGCCTACCGGGACCCCGTTTTCCTTCAATCTTACCCTGGATGATCAGTTGCGCGAGGCGGTACTTTTCGTTTCTCATTATGTGTCCCAGGTAGCTAACTTTTCTGACTTTAATGATTTTTAGCAGTTCCCTATCTGTATATATTCTCCTCAGAACATCTTCGTTGGTGGTGTGGGTTTTCCAAGGTATTTTTAAGATAATTCTATAAAGCCAGAGTTCAAAGGCTTCAAACTTGTTCATCAGTGTTGTGTTGTGTCCAGGCCTCCGTTCCATACAAAAGTATTGACCACACATAGCAATGCAGAAAACGACATCTAAGGCTGATACTAATGCTACTGTTACAAAATAAGCTTTTCATTTTGATAAACCCCTGTCGGGCTATCTCTATTCTCGCCCTTACTTCTTGCTTATAATCAAGTTGATTGTTGAACCAGCAACCAAGATATTTGTATTGCTTACGTACTCAAGCTGTTGATGTTTCACATATATTGGAAGAGGTAAATTTTTGTTCCTTGATATTTTCATAACTTTGGTTTTCGCAGTATTGATCGTCATCCCCATTTTTTCACAACTCTCAGTAACCCTATCCAACAGTATCTGCAGACTATGGTCCGAATCAGTCATTAATACCGTGTCATCTGCGTAGCGGATGTTATTTACTCTTTGGCCGTTTATCCTGATTCCTTCTAAAGAGCGCGATAAAGCGTTCGCAAATATTACCTCAGAGTAGACGTTAAACAGTATGGGTGATAGCACATAACCCTGTCTAACACCTCTTTGAATTTCAATTGGCCTTGACGTGTTACCATTGGTCTTTATGATTGCTGTCTGATTCCAATAAATAACTTCAAGTTGTTTTATTATACAGGGTGTCCCGAAAAGAATGGTCATAAATTATACCACACATTTTGGGAACAAAAATAGTTCGATTGAACCTAACTTACCTTAGTACAAATGTGCTCATAAAAAAAGTTACAGCCCTTTGAAGTTACAAAATGAAAATTGATTTTTTTCAATATATCGAAAACTTTCAAAGATTTTTTATTGAAAACGGGCATGTATAATTCTTATGACAGGTCCACCTTAAAACCAAATTATAGTGAAATTTGTCTACCCCATAAAAAATTTATGGGGATTTTGTTCCCTTGAACCCCCCCAAACTTTTGTGTACGTTTCAATTAATTCATTATTGTGGTACCATTAGTTGAACACAACGTTTTTAAAACTTTTTTGCCTCTTAGTATTTTTTCGATAAGCCAGTTTTTATCGAGATGCGGCTACTTTTTTACTATATTTACATAAAAAATTTATGGGGGTTTTGTTCCTTTAAACCCCCCAAATGTTTGTGTACGTTCCAATTAAACTATTATTGTGGTACCATTAGTTACACACAGTGTTTTTAAAACTTTTTTGTCTCTTAGTCTTTTTTTGATAAGTCAACTGTTATCGAGATGTGGCTTCTTTTTCAAAATATACCAAAAAATTTAAGTTATAAATAAATTTTCAGATTATTAACAGGTGTCTATAACGGAATGGGACGTTTCGATGCCGCCGGTTCATCGCCGGCCGTTTCGATGCCGCCGGTTCATCGCCAGTCTATTTCATCGCCGTCATATCTCGCATTTCCTAGAATTCCTAATTAATACTAAAAATAACTAATAATTGTAACTGTCGAAAATTCGGAAATATATCAGATAGCGATTAATTGACTGGCGATGAATCGGCCGGCATCGGCATCGAACTGGCGGCATCGAAACGGCGGCTAAGAAACGTCCTAGACCCGTCTATAATCATACTTAACCATACACAAATAGGTGGTGGATTCGACAAATATTCAAAATATCTCGATAAACACTGGCTTATCAAAAAAGTACTAAGAGGCAAAAAAGTTTTAAAAATATTGTGTTTAACTAATGGTGCCACAATAATAATTTAATTGGAACGTACATAAAAGTTTGGGGGGGTTTAAAGGAACAAAACCCCCATAAAATTTTTATGGGGAACACAAATTTCACTATAATTTTTTTTAAGATGTTGCTACGATAAACATTCCTCATGTCCATTTTCAATAAAAACTCTCTAGGAGTTTTCGATATATTAAAAAAAATCGATTTTCATTTTGTAACTTCAAAAAGCTGTAACTTTTTTTGTGAGCACTATTGTATATAGGTAAGTGAGGTTTAATCAACCTATTTTTGACCCCAGAATCTGTGGTATAATTTATGACCAATCTTTTCGGGACACCCTGTATAATAACTGTTAAACAAGTGTATATGTGGAAGATAAACCTTTATTAAATAATAAGCCTTTACAGGTGGGACGCTATCCGTAACAACATATCGCACCTCAGCTCAAAGAGTGTCATAACTCAAAAAATTTTAAAATCGGTTTTATTGCATACAGTTTAATAAAACTATAAACTCCTATCTCACAAAGTGTCACGTCAATGTGTATTTATGGTTAGATGACACTAGTGTCAGTATACGATTTTTCAAAATCAACCAGCGGCTGCCGGCCAGGTGAAGTAGGTGAAGGTGATCTTCACCAAAAAATATAATCAAATTGAGACAAAAAAAAAAAAATAATAAAAAAATATAAGTAGCATTATTATATCTAAATACTGAAATTAATTATAAACCTATTTTTTTAATTAATCCAAAAATTAAAAAAGAATTTCAATATGTAATTCAAAAATTAAAACTGTAGGTCCTTGACGGTCAGATACTAACTTACCTGTGTCATTTGACTTCTATGACTCGAGCTGAAGACGTAGATGAAATTTCGGTTCCCGGCTGCACAAGCGTCAACGGTTGTCATGGCAACGTGACGTCATCATATCGGCACTGGTAGTACCCAAGGTAGTATCCAAATTAGCAAGTGCCGATGAATTTAAAAATAAGTCCGCCGTATTTCACCTAGTAAAATTTTAGTTGGATGCGTGCTATGATGGGCAGTATTCGCTTTTTTTCGGAAGATGGAAGACCGCAAATCAGTTCAGCTGGCTAAAGGCTTTTTATGAGATTTAAATGATTTTGAGTTTACATTTTTAGCAGTTTTTATCGACATTTTTCATATTATAACAGATATTTTAGAGGACGTTCTTAAAAAAAACGTCCCTAAATATTCATTTTTGTTTAAACTAGATAAAAAGGACTCGTCAATTAATACGTGATAAAAGAAGCGAATAATTTTTTAATTCTGTTTTTGACAAAGCAAGCACAATGACCGTTATAAATACTTTGAAAACATCTGTGTATAGGTGTGATGGTGGTATGAGCACGAATGCAAATTCTACCCAATTTTTTTATTTAATATATATATTTTAATGGAAATGGATGTACATTTTCAGGATTTTGATGAATTAAAGTTCTTTGTGAATTGTGATTGTGATGAATAAGCTTAGCAGATACAACAAAGTTTGGGTCATACATAGTGTGACCAACTCAATTCAGTCCAATTCGGGACAAGGCTGAAAAAAATACCAGAAATCCGGGACTTTTCAATAAAAATCGGGCCATTTTTTTTTGTCAGAACTTCAATATCATCATTTTATTGATTATTTAACATTTTTATGTTGTCAATGATATTTTTGATAGGATTAAGCCACAATTTGCTGTAATAATTACATTTTTCTTAGTTTTTTTTTAAATCCGGAAATCGTTCTCAAAAAAGGAAAAATCAACTGATGTTGAATTTTCATGTAAATAGGTATTAGATTTGTTCTAGCATCAGTTTCAAACGGTTTGAAACCATCAGCGAATAGTGGACCAGCGCGAGTAGAGGGGATAGCACTGTTGACTGTATTATGTTCTCTTACTGACCAACTGTTTGCTGACGGTTTCTGACTAGTTTGACTGTTTGCTAGAACAAACCTATTTATAACCTTAGGTTAATATAAAAATGTAAGTGTCATACAGTTGTGGATTCTTCTTCTTTTGGTGCCTATCCGTATCGAATATTGGCGATCATTCTGCCTATAATTACTTTATTAACAGGTGCTTTAAATAGATTAGTTGTTGTGGTGGAGAACCATTTCTTCTGGTTCTTTAACCATGATATTCTTCTTCTCGCTATACCTCGCTTTCCGAATACTTTGCCTTGAAGGATTATTTTCAGTAATCTGTATTTATTTCCGTTTCTCATTATGTGTCTGAGATATTCTAACTATCTCTTTTTAAATGTAAACATCACTTCTCTTTCTTTCCGCATTCTCATTATTAATTTGCTTAACAATGAGAAGAAAACCTTTAATTCTTAGGAGAATACATAATGTACTAAAAATTTCAAAATAAAATTATTTTACCAAAACGTTGAAAATTCGGATGACCCGGAAGCCTTGTCCGGGACGCCAGGACACTACTTCGTAATTCGAGCCATGTCCCGGGTTTTTCGGGCTAGTTGGTCACACTAGTCATACAGTTTGATCATTCCTTCCGACGCTTTTCAAAATTTATTTTGAGTTTTTGCAAATATTTACTAAAATTCAAAGACTTAAAAGAGAGCTCTGCCTTTTTTATTCTGACGGAAATTTAAAAAATGGTAATTTGCAAGAAATGGTTATAAAATTACAACCAATTAAAGACATTGTTACAGAAGCCTATAATTTGTTTTGTTTAATTCTGACAATTCCATCGAATACCGTATCTGTAGAAAGAGAAGTTTTTCGTGCTTAAAAAGGCTAAAAACTTTTAGTTTGACTGTTATCGCACTCATAGAGAACTATTATATAAACTTATGCACAAGCATCCTTTCTACGAAGATATCATTGATAGATTTGCTTCCATAAACGATCAAAGACTCGACTTGATTTATAAAAATTAATTAAGTCAGTTTTATTAATCTATCTAATACATACTGCTTTTTTGTTTAAGTATCTCTTCATCCTCGTCTCTAATATAAGTGCCATAAAAAAGTTTTCAAGTTGTTAGGGCCCCAAACTCTAAACATTTTGTAAAGAATTTTTAATGAGATTTGGGCGCGTCATAGGTATAAGTATACCGAAATTTCTTTTGGGTCCGGCAGACTTTCCTCATCTTCACCACTTTTTTAGGCCACGAGCCGCCGCTGAAATCAACGACGACCGAACACAAACAGTGTCACATATCGACTTGTGCAAAGCATTTGTCCATCTACAAATACATAAGCTGGCTACACATTATGCACGATTCGCGATTCGTGATGCGCGATTCGCGATTCGTGAGCAGTGCACGCATAGTGTGTAGCGGCTAGTTCGTTGAGTGATTCGCGATTCGTGATGCGCGATGCGCGATTCGCGGTCAGTGCATGTTAGTGCACGAATAATGTGTAGGGTCTTGTCCGTTAAAAATCGATTCGTAAACAACATGATTCGTGTGTGCACAGTAATTCGCTCTTGAGAGCGGTAAATTAACGAATATCAAAGGCTGTGCATCAACACAAATCGCTGATTCACTGAAATGTACATAGTTAATGCCTCCATAACCTGCGTTAGTAATAATTTAAAACGACCCCACGTCCAGATTTTGGCGGGACAGTACCGTTTTTTAATGGAATATCCCGCGTCCCACCGATTCTTAAAAAGGTTCCGCTTTTTAGAAAATATCTCTATTTCTTATTTTAAATGTATGTACATATAAAAATATATAATACTATAAAAATATATTATCTACCATTTATTAACCTTTAACTACCCGCGCATCAAGTTATGACATAACTACACGCGTGGCGTACTTTTTACGCCACAAGAAAATACACAATAACAGCGGATTTGTTTATTTTTTTTTGAAAAAATACGCTTAGTTGTTTGTTATAAACCTTAAAAATACCCTTAATAAAGGTCACAATACAAAACGTTTTCGGATTAAGGAATCCATCATCAGTGTTTAAAAGCCAAAGTTGCATGCCTGAGCCACCAAAATGTATTGGGTAAAAACCCTTTAAATGTAAATGATGTGGTTGTTTTACATATTTATATAAAGATCATCTGATGTTAAAGATATGCCTGGATGTTACCCAGGGCAACACAGGACTCTTCCCACGTGGTTGGAATTTTTTTTTTGGAGTTGGCCATTGAAATACAATATGTGAGGTTTTCTCAAAAAAAAATCCACCCACGTGTGAAGAGTCCTGTGTTGCCATCGGTAACATCCAGGCATATCTTTAACATCAGATTATCTTTATATAAATATGTAAAACAACCATATCATTTACATTTAAAGGGTTTTTACCCAATACATTTTGGTGGCTCAGGCATGCAATTTTTGGCTTTTAAACACTGATGATGGATTCCTTAATCCGAAAACGTTTTGTATTGTGACCCTTATTTAGGGTATTTTAATATATACCTTTTACAAAAAATTTGGTATTTTTTATTAGAAAACACATCACTAGGTTGGAAGGAAAAAGTCCCACTAAACTACTTGAAATATCTTAAAGAATGGATATTTCAATTCAAAGATATTAAAATTTTTTCCCATCCTATCTGGGGTCATCCTCTTACTCTCTTTTCTGTCCATGGTCTTCATTGTTGTATCGTGGTATTCCACCTATTGTCCGTTTGTCTGGCGTTATGACCTGCGAAGCTTGATTTTAGCCTGACTATACGTTGTCCTGCGTCTTTGACTTTTTTTTTATTTCTTACTCAGTTGTTATTTGCTTTTTGTCCGTTAATTTTACTCCTAACATTGCTCTCTCCATGGCTCTTTGTGTCTTCGTTATTTTATCCATGTTTGCTGTGGTCAAGGTCCATGTTTGACATGCGTATGTGAGAATTGGAAGTATGAAATATGCACTGGCCAAACACTCTTGTTTTTAAGTATTGTTGTATTTTTTTATCCTTTAGGGCCCATTTTAATTTCCCAAATCCTGCCCAAGCTAATCTGACCCTACTTTTTACCTCCGCTGTTTGGTTTTCCTGATTTATTTATTTTATTTATTTGATTTATTTTTATTATCTGTCTCAAATAAATATAATCATTAACCGCTTCTATTGTGGTGTGGTTTTAGACGGAGAGGCAGTGCTGAACAATCTATTTGAATTTACTAAAGCTAGATTTTTCACAGTTGATTACTGTGAGTGTGTAGAGAAACATACTGCGGTCGGTCAAGCGAAACGTAGAACAGGGGTTACTGAGAGGGTATCAAAGTTGCTTTCCTACGAAGGTAATTATTTCCATTTACTAAGGCTGAAAATCAGTAAACACATTATAAATTAAGTATAAATAAAAGTTATTATATTCGGTCAGCTGTATGACGGGACAGAGCCGGTCGGTCGGCCTCAATAGTAGATTGAGGAAATGAAGCATTTTGTTTCGCAATTTTTTCGTCCAGCACGGATTTTCTTGAAATTTTCACAGAAGGTGGGGAATAGTTCAAAGATCATTTTCTTTAGCATGCCGCTATCATACGCTAAAACCTTGGGGGTGGTTGCCACCCCATCTCAGGGGTGGGAATTTTTATTACATTTTAACCATGTAATTCGATGGAAAGTGTGATTCTAAGAAAAAAATGTTTTTTACATTTTCTTCGTAAAACTAATATTTTTCGAGTTATTCGCACTTGAAAATAACCGTTTTTCGACGAAGAGGGTTTTTTGAGAATACCTCGAAAAATATTCTATACATTTTTGGCGACAAAAAGTTTTTTCAAAAATGGTATTGTAGGATTTGTAAAGAGCTATACGCTGTGAGCTCGTACGTAGAGGGGATATTTACGAATTCGCGAGCGCCAGCAGTGGCAAGTCTGTAAACGTTTACCGGAAATTTGACATAAATGTCAAAGTGATTAATTTAAAATTAAAATTAAAAACATTAATTATAAAAAATATTAGATGGTCAAAGCTGTGGTATATATTTTTACCTTAAATATACTTACGTTTTAAATACTGAATTTAAGTTTTTTTAATGTTCCGTAATATGTAATTATAAACTAATCTTAGCGCCATCTACACGATAATTGTGAAAGTATCCGAAGTAAGAAATTCATATTTTATCAATAGAACGTCACAATGATTAGCAAAATCTTAAAAAAATCGATTAGTATTTAATTACTTTTTTGCGTTGTAAATATTAAGCAATAACAATAAAATAATAAATTTAAAAATTACCAGTGAAAGTTGAATTAGTAGTCCGCTAGGAGCGACACCAGCGAAGCTCAGAGCGTATAAGACTGTGTAAATTAAATTCCATAAGATCCCTTAGTTTTTAATTGGGGCGGGTTTAAAGGGCTCGAATAAAGGGGTGTTTGCTGGTAAATAGAGGTTTAAACAGCTATAACTGGCTAACTTTTTACTTTAATGACAATCTACGCAAAGGGGATATTTTAGTCATTAAAAAAGCTACAATTTAGTATTTTTAATTTTTTTCGTATCTTCAGTATTTTCGGAGATCTTTTGAAGTAAATGGTAAACAATACCAAATTGCAAAAAATCAGTTTTTGTTTAAACTCCAATTTTTTCAAAATTAGGCATTTTAAATAGGTCAAACTACTTGAGTGTATGTATAACATAAATATAAAAGGAACTACAGAAAGGTGAAGACAAGTTTTGAATTAGGAAGGTAGTTAGGGGGCTGTTTTCACTGATTTTTTCGTAGAGAAAAGCAGGTACCGACAATCTTTTGATTATAAGTCACTTAATTTTCATGCCAGAATTTTTTATTATTATTTTTTGAAAGATCTAATTATGTACTTGAAAAAAGATTATTTAAGTTTTCCTCGAAAAATGCAAATTTTTCAAATTATTTTGCTTTGAATATTTCAAATTATGCATTTGAAAAAAAAAGCTAACTTTTAACATGCCGTATCTCGGTTTGTATTGGTCTTAAAAATATTATAGGAAAAGAATTTGATTTGTGTTACTAAAAGATGCAATTTCGATATCTACGGTTTTTTTGATTAAATGCATATTTTTCGAGGTATTCTCAAAAAACCGTCTAAAAAAGTCGATTTTTTCGTCGAAAAACTGTTATTTTCAAGCGCGAATAACTCTAAAAATATTAGTTTTACGAAGAAAATGTGAAAACCATTTTCTTCTTAGAATCACTTTTTCCATCGAATTACATGCTTAAAATGTAATAAAAAATTCCCACCCCCGAGACGGGGTGGCAACCACCCCAAGGTTTTAGCGTATGACAGCGGCATGATATATAAAATGAGCCTTGGACTATTCCCTACCTTCTGTGAAAATTTTAAGTAAATCCATGCCGGACGAAAAAATTGCGAGCCAAAATGCTTCATTTCCTCAATCGACTATTGCGGCCGACCAATCGGCTCTGTCCCATCATACAGCTGACCGACTATAATAACTTTTATTTATATTTAATTTAGAACGTGTGTACTGATTTTCAGCCTTAGTAAATGGAAATAATTACTTTCGTAGGAAAGCAACTTTTATACCCTCTCAGTAACCCCTGTTCTACGTTTCGCTTGACCAACCGCAGTATATGTTTCTCTACACACTCACAGTAATCAACTGTGAAAAATCTAGCTTTAGTAAATTCAAATAGATTTTTTAGCGCTGCCTCTTGGTCTATTTAGTATTACGTTTCTATTATCTTGTGTGTTTGTTGTGGCATTGTTTTTGTTTTGGCAAAATTATTTTTAAACCTATTTGTTTGGATTCATTTGCATATTTGCTTGAAATTCCATAGTATGGATAAAATTTATAAGGAATTATGCCCGTAGGTAAAGTATGACATTCCCATCATGTGGGATATAAAGTGAGTTGTTTTGTCTTTACATCCCGACAGTTAGATGGCAAGAATCAGTTGATGTTGAAACTAACTGATAACTGATCTAACTGTCGTCATGTAAAGACAAAACAACTCGTTGTATATCGCACGTGATGGGAATGGCATGCTTTACCTAAGGGCATAATTCCTTATAAATGTTATTTTTTCTATGGATGCTATACAATGTGCAACTTCTCTCACTACTTACATATATTCAAAATGAACAATTTCTCAGGCAGTGAGAAAAGTCGGCCGTTGCAGTGAGAAATATTTTTTCTCACGGGTTCACCGCCGGTTTACATACATATGATCGCCATTTCCATGGTAACATGCACAATACAAACACCATTATTTTTGTCAAACAAAATGTGTTGACACTTGTCAAAACTTATCAAAAATTACCTTTTATAAGAATGTTCAACTGTGAATTATAATGTTAAATAAATAAAGTATATAAATATTAAGAATATTAAATACCTATGTGTATATATGTATTGTATTTCAGTTTAGGCATATAATATACCTAAAAGCACCTAAATTATTTAATTTTGAAGTTTGAACTCTTGACAAAAACGCATCCATAGAAAAAGTACAGTGTACAACACGAGAGAAAATGACATATTTCGCTCTCGCTTGATTTGCGGCACTCGCCTCGTGCCTCGGCTCGTGCCAACAAACTTCTGCGCTCGTGAGAAATATGTCTTTTTCTCTCTTGTTGTACAATATACTATATCCTATGGAATTTCAAGCAAATATGCATTTATAACATAACTATATAACATTTAAAGGTTCTCACCCTCGTATTTCTTTGGTGGCTCAGCTAGCATTCAACATGGAGTATTTCAACTAAAACTGTCACGGTGACAGTGGTAGTTGCCAAACTCGTCCGATATGTGTAAAGGTGGGAAACAATCAATATAATGTAAATTTATAGATTAATATCGCTAAATTTCCCAGTTCGACTAGTTTCATTTCTTTTTATCTCACAACTTAAAACGTCTTCCACCTCTTGCGCTATTTTGCCGGTTATTAGCATGCTCTTCACTGTATAATTTGAATATTTTTTGAATCGTTGAATAAACGATTCGGATCTATTACAAAGCATTCACTCGGATCAAAATTATGTTTGATAGTTTGATAGCTTACAAAAAAATCATAATTTTGTTTACATAAAAAATGTAATTTGATTAAAAATCATGATGGTTAAATTATTATTTTTTACCAATATTTTTATAGTTACCGATTAATAACAAATACATTTTTACTAAATTACTATGAAGTACAACAAACTGGACGAATCGCGCATCACGAATCGCGAATCGTGCATAATGTGTAGCCAGCTTAAGAAGTGTATAAAGTGTTGTTTGTCGAGTTAAGACAGTATATGTGGTTACTTTATTCAAAAGAATCTCTGCGTATATTCTCAAGAAAAATGACACATTTATCATTTATTTATCTTTATTTTTGCAGTATTTTGTTTTTAATGTTTTTACTTGTATTTAAAGTTACATCATTAATGGTAGGGAAGCCCAAGCGGGGATTTTTGCAGTAACTCGAGCGCGTCAGATTATCATATGGGGAGAAACCTGGTACTATGTAGATGTATCTCTACCATATATTGTTTCTAAACACGGGGTAGTTCGTTAAGGGGGGGGGGGTCGGAAAAGAAAATGTATCCTTAGAAAAACTCGAAATCGTCAGATTAAGATAAGGTAAGTTAAGTACATGGAAAACAGTGTACATTTCAAAAATCTGACGATTTGGGGCGTACAAAATTTCACAAGAAAAAGCGAATATTTCGTGAAATGAACGATAGATCTAAAAACTAAACAATACGTGCTCGACATTTGTCAAAAATCTATCGAATGATATCAAACACGACTCCTCACAGAGAGAGGTGGTGGGTAAATTTTAAATTTTAAATACGAATCCCGCGATATTTCGCGAAATGAACATCAGATTAAAAAACTAAAAAATACACTTATTCAATATGTTTGACAAATCTACCGAATTGCACCAAACACGAGCCCCCACGAAGGCGGGGTGGGGGGTTAATTTAAAATTTTAAGTAGGAGCCCCCATTTTTTATGGCAAATTCGGATTTTTTACGTAAAAATACGTCAGTTTTATTTGAAACATTTTATCGAATTATGCATAAATGGCGCTATAATCGAAAAAAAAACGATTGTTGGTAATGGAAAATTAAATTAAAAATGGGAAGCCCCCATTAAAATGCAAAACTTTACTTAACGTTTTTTGGTTTTAGAACTTACTCTTCACTACCCAGTAGGTTCCCAAAGCGCTCGAGTGACTACACATTTAGAATACTTTCCTCCCCTACTATAAAAGTATAAGTCTTTTAACCCGATAATAGTAATGATATTATATTCTGTATTGCAAGTGCCACTTTTGATAAATAATATTTCGTAAATTTTTCGTTATTTTATCTGTATAGTGTCACAACTCAAACAATTTTTTTTTAATATTTTTAATATACTTAATACGCTATTTTATAAAGCTTCAAAAACTACTGTAACTGCTAAAAACATTTATCATTCTAATTTTAATAGTTTTTTAATTAAACCCGAAAATGTTGCAGGAAAAACTTTAAACGTCGTTTTCTCGAAACTTTGCTTTTTTGACTTATGACACTCTTTTAGCGGATGTGAGTTACATTTATCATCATTTTTACCATATTAAAACTACTTATGAACTATAATATAGATGATAATAATGAAGAATTAATATGCAAGTTATTTTAAGAATATGAATAATAAATAACTTACGTGACTGAATAATATAATATTATCTATAGAACCAGTTATTTTCAGAAATGTTAAATCCTTCTCTAAGAAAAACGTCAAAACGCCAAGATATACAACTCCAAAGCACCAGAGAATGTTTAAACAACACCGTATCATTCCAGTCCACGAACGTTTAGCTCTTGGTTCATTTCCAACAAATTTCATAAACCAGAAAAATATGCGTATACTAGGAATCTCCATTTTGTATAAATATTCCACAACTAATAATCGAAACGTTTATTAATGCTCAATTTTATAGTTAAAATATTTAACAAAATTATTTATTAGAATATAAGTTGTTGTTAAAATATGACTGATACTTTACTATAATTTAGTGTAATAAGTTAAAAATATTTTTCGTTTGTAGATAATATCGAAATTAAATAGTAAAAACAATTTAACCTTTAATAAGACAACGGTAACAAATTTCACCCTTTAATTTGTCGCCAAATTTTGATTACTAATACACTAAACGTTCAATTTTGTGATATTAAGAATATATTGGCTTTTAATAGTTAAGTTTTACTAGTGCAGTGACATAAAATACCAAGAACAGCAACTGTGAGTAAATTTTTAATATTAACTGCATCCAGACGATTTTTGTTAGGCTGATTGAGGTTAGATATCAGATACACAAGACTGAAAAGTAATTAGCTAGTAAAAACTCGCCTAGCGAAATAAAGAATTTTTAACAACAAAAGGCAGGGTCGGCCTGGGAAAAATGTTTTGGACAATAATTATATTTAACAAAATAACTTAGCAAATTTGAATATTTTAAATAAAATGTCACAACCAACATTTACAAATCAATCTTCATCCACCAACACTCACCCAGATAATAATTTAAATAATATGAATACCTCCAACACATCTTATGCAAGCACTGTCTCAAAAAATATCTACAAGTATCCTAACAAAGACCAGGCACTTATCTTCGGCTCCATTCAGGGAGCAAAACTTCAAGATTATCTTCTCCAATTGGGACCTCTGGTAAAACCAATAAACATCATTTTCTGTAGCAGAATTTCACACAACAGAATATGTGTTTATCTAACCAATAAATCACTGGTTGATGAGTTTTTAACTAATCATGGTCAAATTGTTGTCAATAATGAAGTCATCAAAGCAAGACGTCTAATTTCACCAGCAGACAGACTAGTATTATCGAATGTAAGCCCAACGATCCCACACGAAACTCTTGTAACCTTACTGGAAAATATTGGATTAAAATTAGTTTCTCCAATAAACTTTCTTAGAATAGGTGCATCAAATCCAGAATACCAACACATACTCAGCTTCAGAAGACAGGTGTATATCGCTCCTTCCCCAGATAATACCATACCCGAATTCTTAGAAATAACACATGATAATCTATCATATCATATCTTTTTAGCCCTAGACAGTCAACGCTGCTTCACCTGCAAATTATCGGGTCATGTTGCATCCCAATGCCCTTCGGGCAATATTAACCCACATTCCCAACAATCATCACAACCCACACATAATGTTCCAATCTCGTCAATATCTCAACCGGATGAAACATCTCCTAATGACTTAAATTCCCACTCAATAAATAATATTCTACCCGAAGGTTCTTCAGTAGTAGAAAATTGTGCAAAAGTCGCCAATACTGCTTTGATCACATCCAATCTGGTAACAAATCCAGATCACACTGCTCAATCTGAAAATATCCCAACCTCGGACAAAACTACTAAGTCAACAACTTCATCCGCAACAAAACGAACAGCTGAAGATATGACCCCAGCCACTCCAGAAGAACAAATGCCACCCAATATTTCTACCTTCTCTCTTCCCCAAACAGTCGTTCAGAAAAACAAAAAACCCAAATCTAATACATCAGATCAAGAAATAGAACTTACTGAATCTATTATAAACTATATCGACTTTCATTCTCCTCACTTCATAATCAACAGCCATCAGCTTAAACAGCTCCTAGAAAATACATACGGATCGAGGGATGTTCTTAGCATTGCGGAAGACTTCACAGAAGATATTCCAAAACTAATAGATATGTTAGAAGAACTTCATCCTCACGCAAACACTAAGAAACTAAAAACTCGTGTCACAAGGCTAAAAAAGAAATTACTAAAGCAATCCCAAGATTTAAGTGATACCCAATCTGATATCTCAAATACATCTCAAGATACCCAATAAATACATTCGAGTCATTACTCCAGTGGAACTTAAATGGGTACTATACCCGTTTAAATATGCTACAGCATATCATAGCCCTCCATTCTCTGGACAGATTGTGTCTACAAGAAACTCACTTCCGAGACGAAAATGTCCACAAAATGAGGGGATACAATGAATTCGTTAAAAACCGAAATGTACAAGTTGCGAGTGGCGGCGTAGCCATTTACGTCTCAAAGAATCTACAAGCAACACAAATTAGAATAAATACAAACCTAGAAGAAATAGCCGTAAAAATTAAAGCACAACTAAATTACACCATCTGCAACATATACATTCCTCCTGACCATTATTTAATTGAGGATGAACTGGAGTCTCTAGTTAATCAACTTCCAACTCCTTTCATTCTTCTAGGAGATTTTAATGCCCACAACTACTCCTGGGGTTCTCAAAAAACAGGCAGAAGGGGACGAATTCTATCAAACATATTCAACACCATGAACATAAGTTTACTGAATGATGGCAGCAATACTAGATTCAATATAGCTACTGGCAATTCTTCTTGCATCGATCTTTCATTATGTAGCCCAACTATTAGTCCTTACCTTGAATGGAGAGTTATGGATGACTTACTAGGCAGTGACCACTTTCCTATAAAATTAACGAATTCAATTATAAAAGACAAAATATCAAACGGAGGTAGTATCCATCAGAAATAGAAAATAAAGAAAGCCGACTGGAGCTCTTTCTCAAAAACCATTGAGAATAACATATAAAAAAATTAATGAGTGGAAGGACGCAAATAGAGCAGTAACTCAACTTAACGAAATAATCATAAAAGCCGCTGAATTTTCAATAGGAAAAACAAAACATATCAAGAAATTTAAACCTGTGCCTTGGTGGAATGACGAATGTGCCGAAGCAATACAAAACAGCGAATCTGCTCTAAATAGATGTAGGAGGGAGAAAACCGCAACAAGTATAATTCAATACAAAAAACATAGGGCGAAAACAAGATATATTACCAACAAAAGTAAAAAAGCATAAACAGAAACACTACAATATCATCGGCATGGAGGAAGATACAAGGTATTTATGGAAACAAAACTTACCATGTCAATAAAGCATTAGATTATGACGGCAAACGAATAAACCAAACAAAAGAAATAGGTGAAGCATTCGCAGACTATTATCATAAGCTTTCCATAAACAGAAATATAACTAATGATAACATTGCGCTCCCTACGGAATTCAAAGAGCTGGAAAACCTTAATTCTCTAAACAAGCCACTGACAAAAGAAGAAATGGAGGAATCTCTCTCATCACTAAAAGACAGTTCTTCTGGTCCCGATGACATCCCTCCAGTTTTTCTAAAAAATCTCCCAGAAACGGCGAAACAAATCCTGCTTAATATCTTTAATCACATGTGGAATAATAGTGACTTCCCCCTAATCTGGAAGAAAGCAACAATCATCCCCATACTTAAATCTAACAAATCTTCACTCTTGCCTGAATCTTACAGGCCAATCTCCCTAACCTGCTCCGTGAGTAAATTGCTAGAAAAAATAATCAACAAGAGACTAATATGGTTTTTGGAAACTCACAAATTATTAATTCCCGAACAATCCGGATTTCGACCATCTAGAAGCACACTTGATAACATTATTGACCTAGAAAGTCATATTCACGAAGCATTTGCTACTAAAGATAAATGTCTAGCAATTTATTTTGACATTAATAAAGCCTTTGATTCTACATGCCATAAAATCATCCTAAATAAACTACATCACTGGGGATTGAAAGGCAATATAATAAATTTCATACGCAATTTTTTATCTCAAAGAGAATTCCAAGTCCGAATTTCTGGAACAACATCATCAACCAAGAAACAATTAAACGGCACACCACAAGGATCAATTCTCAGACCAACTTTATTTTTAATTGCTATGAATGATGTCTTAAAAGATTTAAAGAAACCAGTTGTAGCCAGACTTTACGCAGATGACATGATCGTGTTTATCAAGGGAAGATGTCTTAGCACCATGGCTCAAAGCCTTCAGCAATGCATAACATCCTTCGAACGTTGGTCTATAATGTCTGGGTACAATTTCTCTCCAAATAAAACAAATTGCATATTATTCTCAAAAGAAACATACCAGAGCAGCATCGACCATCAATATTCCTATACAACCAGAAACTAAGCTATACTCCATACATAAATTTTCTGGGCATGATATTCGACGAACGTCTGTCGTGGAAAAATCATATTAAAACACTAACTCTTTCTTGTCAAAAGGGCTTAAATTTATTGCTTAGCAAACAAGTCTTGGGGTCCTGATGGTCTAATGCTGCTAAAAATATACAGAAGCCTTATTCGATCGAAAATTGATTATGGATGTATTGCATACACATCTGCTCGCCCTTAAATATTAAAATGCTTAGATACTATACACAACACCGCAATAAGAATAATTCTAGGGGCTTACAGGACAACGCCTGTAGAAAGCCTATACTGCGAATTGGGCGAACCAGCTCTATCTTTCAGACGACAAATTCTTAGTTTATCCTATGCCTCCAGAATAGCATCAATACCATCAATTCCTGCTCACAAAAACACGTTCTGTAATCGTTTCAAATCAACTTTTCAACATAGCACCTCTCCACCACCCTTTTTTGTTAGAATTCACCGGTATATATCAACGTTAAATCTCCAAAATTTCCCCAGAACGTGGTTAATGAATGAACACAGCATTCCTCCATGGATTATCAGAACCCCACATGTAAACACCCAATTGACGAAATATAATAAATACGATACCAATCCACGTCTTATATATCAAAATTATAAACAAATAGTCGCAAAATATAAAAATTATACCCACTTATTCACTGATTCGTCTAAGTCTTCCCAAGGTGTAGGAGCAGCAGTATACATAAACAATGAAACCAAATATTTATTTAAGCTTCCCAGCTCCTACAGCATCTTAAATTGTGAACTTTATACCATATTACAAGCGTTAAAGCACATTTCCAATGCACAAACCAAACACTCCTTAATAATATCTGACTCACTCAATTCACTGAGACTCATACAACAAACCTTCACGAAAAATCCTATAGTCATATTAATCAAAGAAATATTACACAGTCTGCATCAAACAGACTCAAAAATAGTTTTTCTATGGGTTCCCTCTCATTCTGGAATCAATTCATAAAATCAATGACTCTCAATTTATGGAGTGAAAAATGGAAAACATCCACGAGCAAGTTAAGAGACGTTAAAGAAGATACTGGTCCATGGAATCCACATACAACCAACAGATCGAACCAAGTCATCTTATCTCGTCTTCGGTTAAGACACTGTAAACTTACTCATGAGCATCTCATTACCCATACCGAAGCACCAAAATGCAGAAGGTGTAATATACCAGTATCAGTAAAACATGTGCTAACAGAATGTGATGAATTTGCCGCTTATAAACAATCTATATCTGGTTATTCAAACAATATGAAAGACATTCTTAACCTGCAAACCGACTGTAAACCTCTTTTTCAATTCCTTCATAAATGTAACCTAGCAAGTAAGATTTAATTGTACACAAGTTCATAATTTTGTAAACTTATTAATTGTATTCTCGTTACCCCGCTGATGACCTTCGTGGTTAATGCGGTTATTTCTAAATAAAAAAAAAGAATATATTGATTATTTTCAAAATAAGAGAGCTAAAAGGAACTAAAACATTAACAGGATATTCTTGTTTCATATTATTATGCTCAATGGACCTTTAAATATTATGAAAATACCACGGGGTGCCACCATTTAAAGGAGTGCGTTTTTGAGGAAGGTGTGTGTGATTAGTAGGCACAGGGAGCATAATGGTGAATTCTATGCACTTTTGGTACAAACACGTCGACAGAAAACTTGTTCCAGGGTAAATTTATTATCGAAATATCACTTTTTGATGTGAAAAATATTTTTTTTACAAAAATATATTAAAAAAAGCAAAAAAAACACGAAAAAAAGTAATTTTGTTTTTTTTTCTCATAACTTTTTTCCACGGAGATATATGTGTAGACATTGCTTCACAGAAAAAATACTTCTATACTTCTTCTTTAAAATGTCGTTTGGTAGAAGTCTTTGGGTTTTAAAATTTCCGAAATTTGATTTTTCAAATTTCGCCACTCGCAGCACATTTGGGTCATTTTCTCGCATACATTGTTCTGTAACTTTTTTCTACACAAGGCTGTATTAATAATTTTAAGCAAGAAATATGGTTTTTCAAAATTTTATAATTTCAACAATTTTTGATATGTTTTACGATTATTTTTAAATTTCTTATTATAACTTTTTTTCTTCTACATTTTTAGGTATATACATTGCTAAATACAAAAGTTAGCTTATTTTCTCTACTTTAAAATGGTATATTGAAAAAAATTCTAGGACTATTTTTAAACAAGATATGGTTTTTCAAAGTGTGACATATTTTGTACACATGCAATATGTCCCACTAAGTTGGAACCATAATATGGAAAACTTTTTTATTGTTAATTTTATGAAAAAAAAAAGATTATTGTTCATAAAAGGCTCTGCATATCATAAAACTTAATACAAAAGATCAGATATAAAATTTTATCAATAGTATAAAAGATATGTTAAAAAATATGAATTTAGCTCAAGAGTAAATTACTTTTATATTTCACTATATGGAAAAGTGTTAAAAAAGTTGTTTGGAATTAACAATTATGTTGTAATATGCAAATATATATTCAAACTGAAAAAAAAATTCAAAATTTACATGTAGGATACCCTTGGATATCCTACTGATATCTTGTTTAAAAATAGTCCTAGAAATTTAAAAAAATATGTACGGCTGGTTCCTAAAAAACTGATACGACTCTTAGTAAGATTTGATCATTTTGAGCAGTGTACTTAATTGGTTTTACATTATATTATATTTATTATGACAGGCAATGTCAATTTATTATTAACAAATAATAAAATAAACAAACAAACAATAAACAACTGATTACAAAATATGTTAATAATTCATAAATTGTAATAATTATTAAAGTCAAAATTTTGATATTATTTGAATTCTTGCAGTTTTCGCATCTTCAAAAACATTCTCTTCTAATCTCTTCATAAGCGTACTATCGTCATGAGCGGTAGATACTTTTGGTCTTCCAGAATCTTGCTTTCTTTCGGGAGTTTCTTGTTCTCTCCATCTTTTACTAATATTAAAAACTGTTGTTCTGCTTACGTTAAAACGCTTCTTTACGACAGATAGTGACCAACCATCTTCAAATTTCGTTACAATTCTTGCTTTTAGTTCTTTGCTAGCATGTGGAGCCATTTTCTAATGTTGAACAGAATAAGTTATCTGACAAATTTTAAAATTTGGCAGTGACAGTGAGACACTGACAGTATGTAAATAATAAGTATTTATCCTTCAAAATACACTGCTCAATTTTCTACAAAATACGCTTTAAGAGTCGTATCAGCTTTTTTAGGAACCAGCTGTACACCATATTAAAGTAAAGAAAATTAGCATGCTTTTTTATTCCACAATGTATATAGTCTGGGCTGATTATCGGAGAATAGGCCATTTTTGGGAAAAGTTATTTACCAGCAATTTTATTACTGGAATCGAATTATAAGATCCTATATATTAATAATATAGGTATGCAAAGTCCTCAGATAGTGTGCTACTTTTTTTATAAACAAAATGGCGCCCGAAAATCGGGTTTTTTTCAATTATTGCTCTATAACTCCGAAGATTTTAACTTTACAACAAAAACACCCAAATAAAAATTCACCGTGATTAAATTCTGCATAGAAACGTTTTTTTCCCGATCTGCTCCAATGAAAATTTTCCTCGGAAAATGCGGGTTTTCTCAACAAAATCTTTAATTTTGAAATAAAGTTTTAGATAAATAATTATCTACCAATAATTAAATAATTTGGTGACTTAAAACCCTTCTTGGTTTAGATTATAGTTCCAGAAGCTGGTGAAAATTCAACGAATATTTTAGCAACAATTCAATTGTTAATTAATAAGTTACGGTCGCAATAATAACCAAAATAATTATGATACACTGATCAAACTTTGAAACCATATAAAGATGAGATGCATATTTAACATTTTGTCGACAAAATATAATTTTTTTATTTTTTTGCATAATCTTTAAATGTTTAAACAAAATTAGTTATAAACAAATTAACGTTTCTCAGAAAGTCTTTATTATATTATAATTTTAAAAAATATCTAAAATGCGCATTTCAAATATCTTGAAAATGAATGCTTTAAAACTTTTTTGCAACCATTTGCAAAAAAGTTATGAAACAGCAAAATAAACATACGATTATTACGGTGTTTATAATTTTTTTTAATTCTTTCAAAGCGTAGAAGTGAGTTTAAAGTACAAGCTAATTATTTACAAAAAAATATCTATTATCAGATTAATGGTTATATTTTAATTAAAGATTATAA
Source organism: Diabrotica virgifera virgifera (assembly GCF_917563875.1). Classification (NCBI taxonomy): domain Eukaryota; kingdom Metazoa; phylum Arthropoda; class Insecta; order Coleoptera; family Chrysomelidae; genus Diabrotica; species Diabrotica virgifera. The sequence continues at coordinate 175,142,721 of NC_065449.1, read as the reverse complement.
ATATATTTTTTTGTAATTTACACGCGCGAAAGTAGAATAATACAGTACTGTAGCTAAAATTTTCACTCGGAGCGACGGTCGACCGCGCGACGTACACTTTTAATAAATAATGTATGCGGCGTGCCAGTCGCTTCGAGTGAACATTATAGCTCCGACTCTGTATCAGGCCTACTTTTGCGCTAAAAATTACAAAAAAAAAGTATTTTTAATCTTTGATTAAAATATAACCATTGCACTAATTTTTCACATTTTTTGTGAGTAATTAGATTGTACCATAGACTCACTTTTAAGCTTTGAAACAATTAAAACAAATTATAAACAACGGAGAATTCGTATATTTATTTTGCTGTTTCATAACTTTTTTGCAAATGGTTGGAAAATTTTTTTAAAGCATTCATTTTCAAGACCTATGAAATGCGCATTTTAAGTATTTTTTAAAATTAGAATATAATAAATAATTTCTGAGAAATGTTAATTTGTTTATAACAATTTTTTTTAAACATTTAAAGATTATGCAAAAAAATGAAAAAATTAATTTTGTCGACAAAATATTAAATAGGCATCACACCTTTATAATCTTTCTAAGTTTTATCAGTCTCATGATTATTTTGGTTGTTATTGCGACTGTAAATTGTTAATTAACAATTGAATTGTTGCTAAAATATTCGTTTCATTTTCACCGGCTTCTGAATTTATAATCTATACCAAGAAGGCTTTTATTTCACCAAGCTATATAATTATTGATAAATAATTACTGGCCCAAAAAATTTATTTGAAAATTCGAGATTTTGTTGGGAAAACTCGCATTTTCTGAGGAAAATTTTCGTCGGAGCAAATCGGGAAAAACATGCCTCTATGTAGGATTAAATTGGGGTGAATTTTTATTTGGATGTTTTTGGTGTAAAGTTAAAATCTTCGGAGTTATAGAGCAATAATTGAAAAAAATACTATTTGTCGGCGCCATTTTGTTTATAAAAAAAGTAGCACACTATCTGCGGACTTTGCATACCTATATTATTAATATATAGGATCTTATAATTCGATTCCAGCAATAAAATTGCTGGTAAATAACCTTTCTTTGTACTTTACTATTTAGACCAACGTATTATAACTATTTTTTTTTTCAGAATTTAAAGATTATGCAAAAAAAAGAAAAATTTATATTTTGTCGATAAAATCTTAAATAAGCATCTCATCTTTATAATCTTTATAAGTTTGACCAATGTATCATGATTATTTTGGTTATTATTGCGATCGTAAATTGTTAATTAACAATTGAATTGTTGCTAAAATATTCGTTTAATTTTCACAGGCTTCTGGAATTTGAATCTACACCAAGAAAGCTTTGATGTCACTAAGTTATTTAATTATTGATTAATAATTACTTACCTAAAACTTTATTTGAAAATTAGAGTTTTTGTTAGGAAAACCCGCATTTTCCGAGGAAAATTTTCGTCGGAGCAAATCGTGAAAAACATATCTCTATGCAAAATTTAATTGCGGTGAATTTTTATTTGGGTGTTTTTGTTGTAAAGTTAAAATCTTTGGAGTTATAGAGCAATAATTGAAAAAAATACGATTTTTCGGCGCCATTTTGTTTATAAAAAAAGTAGCACACTATCTGCGGACTTTGCATACCTATATTATTAATATATAGGATCTTATAATTCGATTCCAGCAATAAAATTGCTGGTAAATAACTTTTCCATGAATTTTGCTAATTAGCCCAGAGTAATATACCTAAATGTACAGCTGGTTCCTAAAAAAACTCATACGACTCTTAGTAAGATTTGATCATTTTGAGCAGTGTATTTGATTGGTTTGACATTATATTATATTTATTATGGCAGACAAATAATAAAATAAACAAACAAATTACAAACAACTGATTACATGTAATTCATAAATTATAATTATTAATGTCTAAATTTTGATATTAGGTATTTAAAATTATTGCAGTTTTCGCATCTTCAAAAGGATTCTCTTCTAATCTCTCCAAAAGCGTACGATCTTCATCAGCGGTAGATATTTTTGGTCTTCCATAACCTTGCTTTCTTTCGAGAGGTTCTTGTTCTCTCCATCTTTTATTAATATTAATAAAAACTGTTGTTCTGCTTACGTTAAAATAGTTCTTTACGACAGATAGTGACCAACCATCTTCTAATTTCGTTACAATTCTTGCTTTTAGTTATTTTCTAGCATGTGGAGCCATTTTTTGAGGTTGAACAGAATAAATTATCCGACAAATTTTAAGAAATGGCAGTGACAGTGACAGTATGTAAATAATAAGTATTTATCTTTCAGAATACATTGCTCAATTTTCTACAAAATACGCTTTAAGAGTCGTATCAGTTTTTTTGGAACCAGGCAGGTGTACAAGAAAAAAAGTTATAATGAGAAATTTAAGAAAATTATCGCAAAAAAAAATTCAAAAATAGTTGAAACTATAAAGCTTTGAAAAACCATAACTTGCTTAAAAATAGTACAGCCTTATATGTTGTAATGACAATTGAATATTTTTCTACTAAAATTAGGTCTGGATCCCGCGTATGAAAAAAAGTTGATTAAAAGCAAGCTGAAAATGTGTTAATAGCTTAAGGGTGTCTAGTCGGATAAACTTTGATATATGGGAACACTGGAACAGGGGCAGTTTTAATTATGGAACAGGTTAAAAATTTGGAAGGGTCACACCACGAAAACGGCACATTTATTTTGTCCGACAGAACAGACTTAACTCTCCGAACAGAGATTTAACTCTCATGCAAAAATCAGACTGCTATTTATCACCTGTCATAATTCCTGTCATTTGACATATTCTACATGTTCCACTTATTAAAACGCCCATTTGGTGATAAATAGCACTCTGATTTTTGCATGAGAGTTTAATCTCTGTTCGAAGAGTCTAAGTCTATTTTGTCGGACAAAATAAATGTGCCGTTTTCGTGGTGTGACCGTTCCAATTTTTTAACCTGTTCCACAATTAAAACTGCCCCTGTTCCAGTGTTCCCATATATCAAGGTTTATCCGACTAGACACCCTTAAGCTATTAACAGATTTTCAGCTTGCAATTAATCAACTTTTTTTTCATACGCGGGATCCAGACATAAATGTACTATTGCATCTTCCTAGAAATGCGTAGAAAAAGTTACAGAACAACGTTTGCGAAATAATGGGGAAATGGTCCAAAAATGCTGTGAGCGGCGAAATTTGAAAAATCATATTTTGGAAACTATAGACTCTAGAGACTTCTATCAAAGTGATTTTAAAGAGGAAGGACGGAAGTTTTTTTCTGTGAAGCACAGTGCCTATACCTATATCACCGTGGAAAAAATGTATGGGGCAAAAAACAAAATTGCTTCCTTTCGTGTTTTTTGCTTTTCTTTTAATATATTTTTGTAAAAAAGTACCTTTGACTTTGAAAGGTTTCGATAGTAAATTTAATCTGGAAAATTTTTTCTGTGGACGTGTTTGCACCAAAAGTGCATATAGTCCATGTGGTGAGACCGCTCCCGTCTGGAAAAATTTCTGATTCGGTTTCTTTGTGGATTCCTATTCAAAAATGCCCCCTTTAAACAAATCTGAAGGGTGCCGGGCGGAATTTTTGGGCAGAAATTGTTTAAACAATTTTTTTAAACAAATACAAAAGATCACTTTTTTTGCTCCGGAACATATATTTTTGGATTTTTTGGGTCAATCTAAACAAGAAAGGTATCTTGTAATTTTTCGCAGAAATTGATAGTTTTGAAGTTATAGGCGATTTAAAATCTGAAAAATGCGAAAATACGCATTTTCGAGGCTTAAAAACTCATATTTAAATTAGTATTTTTGAGGTTGCCAGATACTTAAATTGAAGACTAAATATTCAGCTTCCAGATTCTGAAGAGTGATCGCGTCTAGCTTTAATTTATACCGTTGTTTTTTAATTGTTAATTATGCGTGTTTATCCGACTTTTTTGCCGGTGGGGCGCGCTCCGTTTCAAAAATCTCCTATTTTCCTCCGAAAAATATTTTTTCTAGATTCTTTGGGACATTCTAAATAAAATAAGTTTCCTGACATTTTTCTCAAAAGTTAATATTTTTAAAGTTATAAGCGATTTAAAATCCGTAAATGCGTTTTTTTGTAATTTTTCGGATTTTAAATCGCTTATAACTTAAAAACTATTAACTTTTGAGAAAAATGTCAAGAAACTTATTTTATTTAGAATGTCCCAAAGAATCTACGAAAAATATTTTTCGGAGGAACATAGGAAATTTTTTAAATGGAGCGCGCCGCACCGGAAGAAAAATCGGATAAACACGCATATTATGTTCAGTCTTCAATCTAAGTGTCAGGCAACCTCAAAAATACTAATTTAAATATGAGTTTTTAAGCCTCGAAAATGCGTATTTTCGCATTTTTCAGATTTTAAATCGCCTATAACTCCAAAACTATCAATTTCTGAGAAAAATTACAAGATACCTTTCTTGTTTAGATTGACCGAAACAATCTAAAAATATATGTTCGAGAGCAAAAAACATGATCTTTTGTATTTGTTTAAAAAAATTGTTTAAACAATTTCTGCCCAAAAATTCCGCCCGGCACCCTTCAAATTTGTTTAAAGGGGACATTTTTGAATAGGAATCCACAAAGAAACCGAATCAGAAATTTTTTTCAGACGGGAGCGGTCTCACCACATGGACTAATAGAACTCACCCTAATGCACCATGTGCCTAGGAACTAATTCGCCCCTTTCTCAAACACGCACCCATTTAAATGGTAGCATTAAGTGGTTTTTTCATATTTAGAGGTCCGTTGACCATATTGTAATATAATAACACCCTGTTAACATTGTAGTTCCTTTCTAAAGTAGTTAATCAATAACCTATAGGTATTATTGTTTTATGAATAATAGGCTAAGGGCCACCGTGACATTTTCAATTCTGATATAGGCGATCGGCACACCCCTAATTTGAGGCGTAGAAATCAAAAACGCGACCATGATAGGTGAATGGCAAATTTTGGTAATTCTTTATATTTTCGAGGTCGCTCAATCGGAATTGTAAATTTTATTTTTATCTAGAATTGGTGGAACATGTTCAAAAATCAAATTTTAAGCAAATATGCGAAAAATCAATTTTGATGATTTTTCAACTTTAAGTCGATGTATCATTGGTCGCTGTAAATTAATATTTCCTTTTGAAAATTTTACTGTATCATTGTTGAAATATTTGGATAACAACGAGATGAGTTCGAAATACTTAAACAAATCGAAACAGGAGTTGTTAATTTTTAAACATTTTGTTGTCAGATTTCGTTAGTTTCATGTTTAAAAAAAAAGTTAAGTGACGAACTTTTTAGATTATAATTTTAATCAACACATCATTAAAACCTAGGTCGTGAAGAAGTTTTCTGGAAAATTTGAAGTCAATATATGTGATAATATATTTGAAGTCAACGTAGAAAACGAGTTATGTGACTTAATAGACGAGTGGCTCTCGAGATATTGACCACGGCCTGGTGAATGGCTAATTTTGCCACGCTTTGTGTTTTTGATGGTGGTGAAAACGAAAATGGGTTTTATTTTGAATTTTAGATGGGGTAACATTGTCAAAATCGCAATTATATCCTAAAAATAAAAAAAAAATTAAATCACGTTTTTCTTAAAATCAAAAGTTGCACCATTTTTTTTTCTATAAAACATTTTGTTTTTTCTACTCTATATTTTAACATAAACTTGATTAAAAGGCTAAATTTCAAATTTTGTCACTCAACGTTTGCGACTAAACTTTGCAATTCAGGAATCTGCACTTTTTACTTTAAACAATTCATAACTTTTATTATAATAAGACAAAAAGTTTGAAGCAGGTTTCATTGTCTTCAGAGAGGTTAGAAAAATACACTAAAAATTATAGAGAAAAATATTAAAATGGAGCAGAGTTGTAGTGAGTTAAACGCCAAAAAACGTGATTTAATTTTTTTAATCTTACGGTGAAAGTGCCATTTTCACAATGTTCCCCCATGTAAAATTCAAAATAAACCTAATTTTCGCTTTCAGCACCATGATAAACATAAAGTATGATCAAAATTAGCCATTCACCACACTGTGGTCACTATCTCGAGAAATAAGCGTTTTTGGGGTGTGGAGCTCGTATATAAAGTCACATAACTTGTTTAATATTGCATATTTTGACTTCAAATTCTCCAGAAAACTTCTTCATGAATCATGTTTTATTTCTGTATTGGTCGAAATTATAAACTAAAAAGTTTGTCACTCAAATGTTTTAAGTATATGAAGTTAACATGAGCTGACATGAAACTAACGAAATCTGACGACAAAATGTTTAAAAATTAACAATTCCTCTTTTAATTTGTTTAAACATTTCGGACACATCTCCTTGTTATCCAAATACTTAAAAGATGATAAAGTAAAATTTTAAAAAGGAAATATTTATAACGGCCAAAGATACAGCGAGGTAAAATTAAAAAATCATCAAAATTTTTTTTTTTGTTTTGCGTTTTTGCATAAAATTTGATTTTTGTAAATGTTCCGCCAATTCTAGATAAAAATAAAATTCGTAACCATATTCAGCGACCTCGACAACATAACACCTTAAAGTTGATTTTCGTGGTCGGTATAACGTAATTTTAGGGGTTGCCGCAGCTCGCCTAATAAGTTCACCCAAGTTTTTTTTTCATGTATTTTTGACAGCTGATTATGAATTTAGATGGTAGATTTCGAAGTATATTGCGAAAAATCGATGATAAGACGCTGTGGGATAGAGCTACAAGTGCAGATATACGAAGGAGATGCAAGGTGGACAACCTGGGTGAAAAGCAGAAGAGTAGAATGGAACGACCACATAAGCCGAATAACAACAAATAGAGCAGTAAGGACGGCGAGAGACGGTTCCCCAATAGGAAGACGATCAGTGGGAAAACCACGAAAACGATGGAATGACAACTTACTGGAGGCACATTGAAAAATAGACAGAGTAATGTCTATATAAAAAAAAGAAGAAGAAGAAGATTTCGAAGTATGTAGTCAAGAAATTGTTACAAACAATTTAATTGTTTATAAATTGTTTATAAGTATCTAGCTCATAAACTAAAAGAGATAAACAAATTGTTTCAAAAATGTTTCAAAATTTTGTTCCTTAATAAAAATCAAAGAAAATAGCGTTTGCAAATTGCAAATTGCAAAATAAGTATTTTTCAAAGCTTTCTCGATCGTAATTCGGTTTCTACGCATGCAAATGAGCTTCACGACATGGTCTCATTTTAAAGCTTTGTTGATAAACCTCCAAACAAAGTTTGTTAAATTACTTTATCTTAATTTTTGTTAAAGTAATACCCGTTTGAATTTATAATTTTTTTTAAATGTGTACACTAATTTGTTTATAAGCATTTTTAGCAAGTTTGAGCAATAAAGGTTTATACATTAATTAAAATTAATGATAGAATAACTAACAAAAATCATTCTCAGCTTAGGTAATTGTTCGTAAGATATTTTTGGCCAAGATATGGATGTTTTATTAGCGCGCTCTGGGGCGCAAGATCGGTTCACAACATAAAGGCTCGCGCGCTAACGTCTTGATACAAATGATAATTTATATGTATATGCTATCTGAATTTTTCATTTTTAAAGAACCTAATACAATATTTATATTTCTTATAATTAAATCATCATGCAGCACCTCATATCACCGTTTATAATATAACTAAAAAGAAGTTGTTCTTATTTATTAATAATATTTTTACAAACATTTTCTTTCATGCATCGTCATCGCGATACACAGAAAATCTCAGCGTTTCTTACATCTACATATAATAAGTTTTTAGTGCAATTTTTTCATTTACATGGCGATATTAAGTCTGCTCTTGGAGGCAATCAAATTAAAACTTTTTAAGGCTGTAGAGTCTCATTATCTATATGATATCCGTATAAAGGTGTATCTAGTTCTTTTGCATCATCATCAAGGCCTTCAAATGTATGTTCACCGCCACATAAAATGTTTATTTTATATGCAATTGTAAAAGAAGTTGATCCACTTTTATATGGATGCAGATGCATGAAAAAAAATTTTTGTAAAAATAGTAAAAATAAATAAAAATAACTTCCTTTATAGTTAGTTATATTTCATAAATCTTATAGTCCTGGATCCCGCGTACCAAATAAAAGATTATTAATAGCATTTGGAGTTGGTAGTCATTGGACTATAACTCCTTTCACATATTATGTTCGTTTAAAAAAATGCTTAGTGTGACTGCAAACGTAACAGATTGTATTTCAAAACAAATAAAAAAAATTAATAGCAAGCTGAAAATTTGTTCATAACGGTGTCGCGTCGGACAAACTTTGAAGTATGGGAACACTGGAACATGGGAAGCTTTAATTGTGGAACATGATAAACGTGTCATTCTAACAAGTTTATGATGGTGAAAAATAGCAGGTTGTTTTTATGTGTATTTAATAGCAAACAGAATTGAACCAACAGAGTTTGCCCATCAGAATTAAAAAGGGCACGGTGACCTCTGTTTGGCGCCTAGACTAAAATCCCTTTACTGTAGTCTCTTTTTAAACCAAGAGGAGTAATTCACATTTCCCGGGCCGTAAAGCTGTTTCGTATTTGATAAGTTTACTCCACATTATGAGCGATTTTTTATACAAGGTGTCCCGAAAAGATTGGTCATAAATTATACCACACATTCTGGGGTCAAAAATAGTTCGATTGAACCTAACTTACCTTAGTACAAATGTGCTCATAATAAAAGTTACAGCCCTTTGAAGTTACAAAATGAAAATCGGTTTTTTTCAATATATCGAAAACTATTAGAGATTTTTCATTGAAAATAGACATGTATTATTCTTATGGCAGGAACATCTTAAAACAAAATTATAGTGAAATTTGTGCACCCCGTAAAAAATTTATGAGAATTTTGTTCCCTTAAACCCCCCCAAATTTTTGAGTACGTTCCAATTAATTCATTATTGTGGTACCATTAGTTAAACACAACGTTTTTAAAACTTTTTTGCCTCCCAGTATTTTTTCGATAGCCAGTTTTTATCGAGATGCGGATCTTTTTCATTATATTTACGTAAACATTTTATGGGGGCTTTGTTCCTTTAAACCCCCCAAATGTTTGTGTACGTTCCAATTAAACTATTATCGTGGTACCATTAGTTAAACACAGTGTTTTTAAAACTTTTGCCTCTTAGTCTTTTTTTCATAAGTCACCTTTTATCGAGATGTAGCTTATTTTTCAAAATATACCTAAAAATGTAAACTATAAATAAATTTTCAGATTATTAACAGGTCTCTATAATCGTATATAGCAGGGATGGGCAAAAGCCGGCCCGCGGGCCGAATACGGCCCTTTTGCTTACTTTATCCGGCCCGGTGAAAAATACCAGCAAGCAATTTTTTTAATATCTTTAATGCGATTTCGTTGAAATAAACAGTGTTTATGTAGTGTTCATATAAATAATGAGATATATAAATAGTAGAGAGTACTATAATTCACAACAGCTGTAACTACATGCCTACTTTAAAATATGCAACATACTTTTATAAAGCGGGGATAAATACGTGCATTTCTCTTATTCTTCGGGGCAGATTCGTCTCTATCTTCTGCTTTTCTTGTAGTGTCTGTGTATCTAACCTGGGCCAGTCGCGAATGTTTTTCAAGCCGAATATTTATCGTCTATCAGGACCCCCTTTTCCTTCCTGCAACAACTCGTACTTATCATTTGTAAGTAGGTATGTGCCCCAAATATGTTGTCTTTCTCCTTGTAATGGTGATCAAAAGTTCTGTGTCTTTTTCTATTCTGTGCAACACCATTTCGTTCGTCATATGATTGGTTCCTGATGGTATTTTGAAAAATCGCCTAAAAAGCCTCATCTCAAAAGCTTCCAACTTACTCATTAAGTTAACATTAACACTCCAATCTTCGGCACCATAAAGAAGACTAGAGTGGATATAACATTTTACCATATCGGATTTGCAGATTGAGTCTTTGGTTACTTAGAAATTTTCTCATCTTCAAAAAGGCTGCTCTTTTCTTGACCGAATGTCTGATTTAGAATTTAGATATTCCCTAATCCAGATTCGGAAGTATTTTATTTTGTTTACTTGTTTAATATCTTTATTTTTTATCTGGATCCTTGTTACGGTTACGAGTAATATAATGGAACATATTTCTTTAAAAATTACTGACATATTTTACTGGGCACAAATTGTTCGCATGTACATATACCCAAATAAGACAATTTAGTATTACTGTTATCTATTAAAGTCAAATTTCCTTGTCCAACTGGTGTAAAATGATACTTATAGGTCAAAAAAATTTCTTGGACAGGGAAAAAACTACAGCAAAAAAATTCGAATGTGCACAGCGTACATACTTAGTTATAGTCCTCGGGCCCGGGAGACATTTTGAAAATTTCATTTTGGCCCGCGCTTAAAAGTATTTGCCCACCCCTGGTATATAGCCATATAGAAATATGTGGTGGATTCGACAAATATTAAAAATATCTCGATAAACACTGGCTTATTGAAAAAGTACTAGGAGGCAAAAAAGTTTTAAAAACATTCTGTTTAACTAATAGTGCCACAATAATGATTTAATTGGAACGTACAGAAAAGTTTGGGGAGGTTTAAGGGAACAAAACCCCCATAAATTTTTTATGAGGAGCACAAATTTCACTTTAATTTTTTTTAAGATGTTGCCATAAAAATGCCACATGTCCATTTTCAATAAAAAATCTCTGAGTGTTTTCGATATATAAAAAACAATCGATTTTGATTTTGTAACTTCAAAGGGCTGTAACTTTTTTTGTGTGCGCTATTGTATAGGTAAGTGAGGTTCAATCAACCTATTTTTGACCCCAGAATCTAAGGTATAATTTATGACCAATCTTTTCGGGACACCCTGTATTTTCTGCGTTATTTCTTTAATTTTTAGATTTTTAGTCTGTTTTTATATAAAAAAAACAGTTGTTTTTAGACCTCTTTAACGACGTATTAGTATAATAATATTATACTATACAATATTATACCTATTATAATACAGTAAAACCTCGATATAACGGACAAATTGGGGGACGGGATGTCCGTCAAAGCCGAAAGTCCGTTATATAAAAATAGCTTTAAAATCAGTCAAAATTTAAAAAAAAAATATGTACTGTATTTAAATACAGTGTACAAAGTAATCAGTTGTTTGCTACTTTTTTACTTTTCTACTTCATCTAAAAACTTTCTGCAATATATTCGTTTGATTGCCAAAATTATTTACTGATCCATGGGTTGAATAAGCAATGTATTTTTTGGCAAAAACATACAATTAAAGTTGCCATCTTCTGAATGTCGAATATTTTCTGGGGAATAAGCAGGAGCGTTGCCTAAAATCTATAAACATTTCACCTCTTTCGGCACTATTTCCAGTTTCTCCACTTGAAATTTTCTCACTGTAGGTGAAAGTTCTTTAAAAATACAATTTTTAAAAATATCTGTGATGAACCATGCCTTATTAGAGCTATAATATGAAACTGGCAGATGATGCATTATATATTTGACAACTCAAGGGGTTACGAGATTTGCCAACAATATAACAGTCAATCAATGCGATCCATTGGCGTTGGCACAAAGCAGTACCGAGATCATGTTCTTGCTGATTTTTCTTCCAGAATTCCATTTTTCATATTTTTTGCATTCAATTTTTTTTTATATCTGATCGAATTTCTTGTCCGTTATATTCGAAGTCCGTTAAATAGAGGCCCGTTCTATCGAGATTTTACTGTATTTATGGATTAACGTCGAAGGCCAATATGATCAACCAAAAAAGAAGATGTAGTTGGTAATTTTTTTAGTGACTTTCTTGAGTGTGAATCTATCTTTTTAGTATACTCCTCTTGGTTTAAAAAAAAAAGCTTAGGAGGCAATAATTGAAGACACGAGTGGATAAAGGTGATATGTAACATTTTTCTAAAAACCGGTTTTTTGGATGGATGAAGGTATTATGTACCTATTGATCACGTGGTTCCATTAAAATTCCAAGATTAGTAACAGAAGTCTAGATTTTTTAATGAATGAATTAGTTATGTTACAATATTGTCTATTCTACAGTGGAAGAAGGTGTTATAGGCACAAAATACCTTCATCCACAGTATTATGTGATATTTTGTATACCTTAGTCATATGAATGATGGTGTTAAGTAACAAACATAACCCCTTCATCTAGACACTGGCCATTTTGTTTTAGTTGGTGAGTCGGTATTGTGCACCGAGAGAAAAAAACCTTGACATAAAGAAACTTTATTAATATTTAAGAAAGATCGACTTGGCATATTAGTCCTGTCGCCAGGGGGGGTACAACGGCCTCGTTAATTCAGATGGACTTACCCAAATTTTTTTTATGTATTTTGACCCGTAGAACACGAATTTTTTGGGTAACAGTTGATCCGGATGTCGATAAGATTGTTATAGACCAAGAACTTGAGGAATCAAATAACAGCGATTTTTGGCAAAACAAAACAATATTTTGTATTTTTTGGGTCATTTTAAGCAAAAAATATTTCTACAAGTTTTTTAGTAGGATGCACAGTTTTCGAGATAAACGCGGTTGAACTTTCAAAAAATCGAAAAACTGCAATTTTTAAACCCGAATAACTTTTGATTAAAAAATAAAATAGCAATTCTGCTTAGCGCCTTTGAAAGTTCAAGTCAAATTATGTCGGTTTTGATTATTTGCATTGCTAAAAATTTATTGTGTTATTGCTAAACAAAGCTACAAACAACTAGTGCGTGAGTGATGTTTCTATGATTTCTCATTTAAAATCGAACGAGTAGGTAGAATAGGTACTAGTGCAATCAAGACTATTTCTACGTTACATGCGTTAAAACGCATGTAAAAGCACGGGAAACCCTACGTGTTTATAGCTTTGTTAAACAATAAAAAAATAAATTTTTACCAATGCAAATAATCAAAACCGATATAATTTGACTTAAACTTTCAAATGCGGTAAGCAGACTTGCTATTTTATTTTTTAATCAAAAGTTATTCGGGTTCAAAAATTGCAATTTTTCGATTTTTTTAAAGTTCAACCGCGTTTATCTCGAAAACTGTGCATCCTACGAAAAAACTTGTAGAAATATTTTTTACTTAAAATGGCCCAAAAAATACAAAATATTGTTTTGTTTTGCCAAAAATCGCTGTTATTTGATTCCTCAAGTTCTTGGTCTATAACAATCTTATCGACATCCGGATCAACTGTTACCCAAAAAATTCGTGTTCTACGGGTCAAAATACATAAAAAAAACTTGAGTAAGTCCATCTGAATTAACGAGGCCGTTGTACCCCCCCTGGCGACAGGACTATATTGCCTAAGAAATATATATTTGTATGTAAGATATAATTTTCTAAACTATTTCAAATAAATTCTACTATAGCCAAAGAAATATATCTTAAACATGATTGAACTATCGCTTTCTGGCAAACTTCAAACCCATTTATCAGAAAGAAATTACACTTGATGTTAATTAATTTTATTAGTCATAAAAATATATTTTCTACACATTAGAAAACTATTCTTTCTGAGCAATAATATTTCTTAGTAGGGAATATTATTATTTTACTATTAATAATTAATTTATTTAATGTTAAGAAATATATTTCGCAGAGATAAACGTATATTTAGAGTTAAGCTAATATTTCTTGAAAATAAAGTGATATTACATACGGCAAAATAAATCATTGTGTTAAGGTAAAATCATTATTTATTAATAAAACAAAATATAAAACGTTATTATTACATACAAATATTTTCTCCACTCTTAAACCACTGGCTTCTACACAACAATAAAAGGATGGAGAGGCAAATCCAACTTCCTCAAATTTTCTTTATTTTGTTAATAGCACTTTGTATATCAGCAATTCACTAAAACAAAATCGTTATGTAGAAAGAGTAAACTTAATTTAACCCTTTCAGTCACAACTTTTTTTGAGCTATGGGAAAATTCTCATATTTGGTATATAAAATAAACTATTTTTGTTGATAATTTTAACATCATTTTTTTTGATATGTCATATGTCACTTGGCATATGACATGTCCATGTTGATGGACATTATGACTTGAAGCAAAATAAAATAAACCTGAAGATTTTAGAAATTTATTTGAATATCATTAGAATGACGAAATAAACAATATTCTTTGTAAATAACGAATTAATCATTTTACATGAAATTTAAAAAAACAGTTACGACCGCTTACAAAACATAAGTGAACATTACATTTCACGCAAAATGTATGTGATTTTCCCTTACAGTTCTCCATTTTGCAACGTGTACTATCTTTTTTTCATCTATTTTCGGAAAATGTCCATAGCTGTCGAACCGTAATTCAATATATGGCCTTGCTTCAGTTTTGGTTTTTTTATTATTTGTTGTACCAGTATTTTCTTGACCAGATGGTCTGCCTCTCTTTGGTGGAACCTTATGTAAAATGAGGTGTTGCCCAATACTCATTCTAAAGTCCCACAAATCCAGGATTTTATTGTATTGTACGCCTAGCAGTTCAGCTTGTTTTCTATATTCCAACCCCGAATTTACTATCGCCATATCTATAGCATGTGTTATCATACGTACAGTCCATTTTCTGGATCGTCTTTAGGATCTGTAAACGCTCAATAAAAAATCTAACTTATCAACACCACCCATGTTGGAATTGTAAAGCGATATGGCTTCCGGTCTAGATACATTTATATACTCTTTCGACGTCTTATCCCATCTCTGGCACAAATCCATTTTTCCCGCTGCATCAAAATTTGAAGCCACTAAAACTGGTTTATTGTCGAACCATTTTGTAATCACAATTCCATCTTCACTAACCGCTACATCAAAACTACCTCTACCATTTTTTTTTAGATCTTTATCAGATGTTAGTTCTGGTCCAAAAAATCGGTTTATTCTAATTGTTCCGACAGCCATAATAGATTTATTGTTCAACCATTGAAAGAGGTGATAAGAACTAAAGAAATTATCAAAGTACAAACCGTGATGAGTTTCTTCAATTCTCTCAACTAGCTGCATCACAGTTCCAGCTCCTTGTCCAAACTGTGCATAATTTTCTTTTATTTCCGTTTCAGCACCTTGATATATGATGAAATCGTAAATGGTACCAGATTGTCCAGCCAATATCCATAATTTGATCCCCCATTTTTTCGGTTTATTTGGGAGGTACTGCTTGACATTGATCTGTCCCTTGAATGGAACAATTTGCTCGTGAATGCACAAATTTGTTTCGGTTTGAAGTTCCCTACAACGATTTCTAATGGAATTATATATTTCTCGGACTTTCCACATGCGATCTGTTTCGTCACCTCTTGCTGTTACATCTACTAAGTGAATGGTATTGCGCAACTTAGAGAAGCGATTGAATGTCATATTATCTTTTACAATTGAAATACCTGTAAGCTGGGACCAATACAGTCTTGCTCTTGGGAATTTTAGATTTCCCATAATAATGTGAATGCCTACAAATCGCTTTATTTCTTCTTTATCTGATGGAGAAAACCGAGCAATATTTTTTTGTACGGCATATAAGTTAGTCGTTTCTGAAATCTTCTCAAACAGAGCATCAGGTATGTATTTCATAAAATATTCAATAGGAGCAGGTAATTCATCAACTTGTACTTCTTCTGGAACAAACCACTGTACTGGCCTGGTAAGATAGGTAATATTTTTTTTCCAACAAACATCTTTCTTATTTGTGAGTTTGAACTCTTTACAAAACTCTAGCAGTCTTTCCTTTGCAGTTGTTTGTTTTTCAGTGGTTTGGTTGGAATTTTCTTTGGTTTTCATGTCCTCAGACATTGGTTGTTCTGTAGTCACTTCATTGGGATATTCTAGATTTTCTAACTCACCTCTTTCTGTTGACTTCTGTTCTTGGATCAATCCGTCAAAAATAGTTTCCTCAATATCTTGGATATCATCGCCAAATTCTGAGGAAACGTCATTTAGATCCGCAATACTGTTGGCGTCATCAGCATCTGACAAACGTAATATTTCTGAGTCATCGTCTTTCATGAGTAAATCCAGAAGTTCATCCTCAGTCAAGGGTCGTGACCATCCCTTTTCTTTACTAGTTGACGGTAAACTTTCCATTTTATGGATATCTAAAACAACACGACCTTGCTAATTTTTATATGCATAAGTATACCTAAGTCATTTTGTCCATCTACATGGACATATAAATATACACCACTTTATAAGATATTTTGAGTCAACAGTTTGATACATAATATAAGCACACTATACTAATGCTCTTTACTTACCCAAATCAGCAGGTATTTGTACGAAAAAACAAGTTTATTCAATAGAAATCGTTCCAATAACAAACATGTGTTTTCACCACCACGACAGCGTGCTAAATGCAACCTGTTTTGCGTTTTATATAGCTTCACAAATCGACTAACAGATGGCTATCAATGTATTCAATGCTTTTCTTATGCATATACCCACACATGGACAAAATGATTTGGGCGATAATAACCATCGATGTTTTAAGAGAATGCTTTGAAAATCGATGTCCATCGGTGTGGACACGATGACTGAAAGGGTTAATAATATTTTTGAAGATATTCTTCTTTGGCTGCGAATCGATTGAGGGTAAAATTGTACATGAACCACGCGCATGCGCATACTGACAGTATGTAGTTCTGACAGTATGTAGTTCATTGCTAATCTTTCAAGATAGGTATGTATGTATCTGTAACCGTGCAAATAAGTCATTAAAAGAATATTTTAGTGGTTTTAGGAAATGTATTATTTATTATAATTCTTGTGTTTTTGGATTTGTGTTTCCCTGTAGTAAAATAATAAAATATGTAGGCATAACATTTTTACAGTTTGTCGCAGTGTTGTGTAATTATATCCGAAACTTACGTGTCAATTCAAGTGGATCGATGGCGTAGTTGGCAGAGCGGTGGGACAGAGAACGGAAGCACACGGAAGGTCGCGGGTTCTAATCCTGGACGATTCATACTTTTTTTATTTTTCGTTATTTTAATAAAAATTTTTTGAAAGTGGTAGATAAGAAAGTTAGTTTAATTTTTAAATAAAATACAAATAACCTGTTAAGTATATTTACTTCGTTTAAATTACCTATGTAATAGAAGAATATCTTCTTACGTGCGTACAAAGTACACACACATTCTTTTTTTTATATAAAGATATAGATATTTATTTTGACAAATTCAAATAAACGGCCCCACATAAGAACTACTAATACTAATAATAATCAATCATATTTAGTTCAAACATGGCATTATTTAACCTACACATCTTTGTTTATTTTTTTCTTTTTGTTAATGAAATATTAATTATTTATCTGTATAATATTAAGTCACACAATAAACATTGTTTAGCTAAAACAAGAGGGAAAATACAACCAATGTAAAACATTGAAGCAGACATAATAATATGTAATTTTCTTAAATTTTATAATCTAAAAGAGACAACATACCTAATCATTAAGAAATTATATTACGGGAAAGTATTATTAGTTTACATCTAAGTCATTTAATACATATTAACTAATTCACGGTTTTCGGCAATAACATTTCTTAACCATAAACATATATTTCTTTTAGACTAACTGATTTCTTTATCTCAAATAAATTAACAGAAAAAATCCTCAGCGTTGCACCCGCCATGTTTGATATAGCGTTGTATTGTATATTTTTATAGAAGACGATACATTCAAGAAACCTATTATAGTTGATACATAAGTATACACATTTTTAAAAAGGTACTTACATGTATGAAGTTCTACCATTTCTGGAAGGCCCCGCAGTTGGTTAATAACTCCTTTCTTAATATTGTTCTGAAGCTACTGTATGAAGCTATGTATATATTATATCATTCTGTCCCAGCTTTAAATTGTGGCATATTTCCCAGTTAGAATAATAAGCTCCTTTATTTCAGAGTCGTCCATCATTATACCTAAAAGCAGATAAAGATACTATTATGTTTCTTTTTTAACCATTCGGATACGCAACAATATTATTATTACATCTTAAATTACTCAATTTACTTTTATTTAATACCTATATATGTACGTACCTTCAAAATATCCGTCAATTTTTAAAGTACACCAATAAATCCAACATCCATCTATATGAACATGAGCATATCACGCCATCTTGACAAACACTGACGACTAAATCATAAATAGTTAATCTGCGCAATTCTTTGGTGGAAGAAAATCTCTTTGCAAGTAACATTTCGGCATTAATGACAAAGTTTTTTATTTTATAACCACAGTTACTACAGAGGGTATTTCTGAAGAATTATTTCTTGTGGTTTAAAATATTTATTTGATTGCAAGAAAATTTCTTGTTCACAAATATAAATATGGATTAACTTAAGCAAAACTTATACTGCAAAATATTTGTAGTTTTCAATTTAAGAAATAAAAACTTTAGGATTAGAAAATTAAATGTAACCATTAATGTATTTCTTAGTATTGAAGAAATTATCTGTAAGAAATTATTGAGTTGTGTTTAAAAAACTAGTTTCTTTATATGTGAACCGGTATGTTTAAGTTAATAGGATATGTTAACATTTAAGAAATATTGCTCAAAGAAATCGGTGTTTTAGGAGAAAAGAAATTGTTCTCTCGGTGTGTGGACATATTCAGTAAGTATTATAGTATTTTACATTACTATTGCAATATTAAAGCTAGTTAACATTTAAAATGGGTTCCAGGGGTAAACAAATGTTAAGCTAGTGCAGGGCAGGACAAAACCATTATTTTCAGACAGCGGTAAAGCTGCTGAATACTTTTCGAGTAATGAGTTAGCAGTTCTTCAGGTGACACGGAGGAAGAAGAAAGTGCGGGGCACAAACATGAAAAAAACCTTGTTGAAAGTTCATTGATTTCTGAAGGCAAAGAAGGAAGCGGAATTATTTAAAAACCTATAAATATTAATCATTTTAACGGGTCTAAAGAACTTGAATAAGGAAATAAAAATAAGGAAGCAAAAGATCTTTGCTAAGCAAATTTTTTTCAAAAAACGAAAACGAGACCCAAATTCCTGGAAGAAACGCAAAGCAGCTTTAGATACAGTAAAAGGTGTATTTTTCGCCTTTTTCGTGTTCTTCAAAAAGATTCTTGTATCAAGAAAGGAGCCGAAAAAAAGTATTGTTTGTGTAGACAAAGCTGTATAATTTCTTGTAGCACTTTTTCAGAAGTTGACAAAAAGGCGTTTTTTGATGATAACAGACTTGATATTATGCAAAAAATATTCCACCATTCTGTGCTCTGAGCGTAAAGCGAGTTAAGTCCAAGAATGGTCGAAATTAGAAAATGCACTATCTGTATGTTAGAATTTGATATCTACATGTGTGTATAATTTGTCAAGTCCAGTTCCATTTCTAAACTGAGATATTAATGAAAAACAATATGTGTAATGCGTGTTAAGTCCTGAACTTAGACGCATGATTATTTAAGAAACAGGAAGACTCAGTGTGTTAAGTCCCACAATTTTGGGACTTAACACACTGTACACTAATGAGTTATTAAGTGCGCCACGGGACGTTGCAAACTTTAAACGCGTTTATCTCAGAACTGTGTTTTAGGACTAAACTCTCTTTACGCACAGAGCACAGCATTATCAGTGTTTTATTTTGAAGGGATACTGCCGTTGTATTAACCACAAATTTCCTGTGGTTGGACATACTTACTTAGACTATGACAAAGATTTTGGAAGAATAGAGAATGCTTTACGAAAAGCTAGCCTAAAAATCAAGTAATCGATATGACTCAACACTTCTAAAGGATTGCTGATCTACTGCAAAAACTTAATCTTATTAATAGAAAAATGTACGAACTAAACGTAACAGTCATATTTAGAGACTGTATTAAATGGATAAGAAGAAGCGTATGGTTCCTATTTGTATAAATAATCATACGACAAAACAATCCCGTGCAGGCGGTGAGCGTTCAGGACACAACTACCGACTTGGTACATACACCTATGGACCAAGCAGAAAACCACACAACAAATGATACCAATAACACACAATCAAACACCACACAAAATTCACCCAGAAGCAGCACACAAGCTGACGACACAACCTACAACTACAGACTAGAGCATATCCCCATAAATATCTGTCAGCAGCGATCATTCCATGAATTTATCATAAACAACAACTTCCTAACACAAGATTTTGACTCAATAAAAGTCTTCCCCGCCCATAAGACAGCCTCAATTCGTACGACCGAAAAATTAAATCTCATCAAATTCCGGGCAAAGATCCACAAAATAACCAACGATAAGTCAATTAACATCACATTTAGTCCGTATTCCAAAAGAACAAAGCCAATTCCACCGCAGCCAAGCCCAGCTGCACCATCCCAAACATATCAATTGGTTATTGCCGGAGTAGACAAAAGTCTAACTCAAAAATATATCGAGGAATTTCTAACCTCCATAAATTTTCCATTCAGCAAAGTCGTACGAATAACCGCCCGATCCAATAACAAACCTACCTCCTTCATCAGGGTCTTCACAGACTCAGAAACCAAGTTCGCAGATGCGCTTCGGTGTGGTATTAGAATGGATGGGGAACGGCTACGTTGCGAGCTTCCAAGGGCAAGCAACACTGTTCCTAGCTTCCTAAGTACTGCACAAGATGCTACAGAAACGATCACCTCCGCACAGAGTGCCGCCAACCAGCCATTATCTGTCCCTTCTGCGGACAACAGCACCGATCGACTGCATGCCCTACGACAGATAACCCCAAATGCCCTAACTGCGGGGGAAAGCACCCAGCTTTCTCACCAAAATGCCCAAACCGAAAAGTTACGCCAAATAACGTACACAACGCAGAACCACTACAAAGCAATAACACAGCAAAACAAAACCTTACCAACGATATAAAACAAGCAATATACTTTACATCTATGATCCTCCTCAACATATTCCCAGATAAACGAAACGAAACAGCACATTACATAAACACAATAACTAGACTTAGGCAAATATGCAAATAAAAAAGTATGAAATATGCGCATAAATATGCAGTATTTTCAATATACATATACATATAAACATATAAATATTATTTTCAATTGTGGTAACAATAGATTAACAAACTGATAATTGATGGATTCGACCGTTACTTGATGGAAGTTCATTTTATCTAACAATAAAACACTGAAAACGTTTGTTTTCTATACTTCTACAGAATTTATTATAACTAAGTGACTACAGCTGTTTCGGCAGAGTGCCTTTCTCAAGTGATATAGTTTACAATGTGTTTGCCTTTTTAAGTCTTCAATTGAAGATGTTGAGGAGTGGAGAGCTGTTTGTCTCGAGTTGGTCATTCAGAATTATATCTGTATTTTTCAGTTTATTAATTTCCATAGATTCTAAAAAAGATAGCTTAAGGCCTTTATTTTGAATATGCAGAATTTGAAACTCTTCATTGAAAGAATGATTATGATCTAGAAGGTGAAGTGCGTATGTAGAAGTGTCTGTTTTTCTATTGTCGAATGCCCTTTTGTGTTCTGCTCTCCGTTTGTCAAAAGTTCTGCCAGTTTGACCGATGTACGTTTCCGGACAGTCACCACAAGTTAGTTTGTACACACCACTCTGTAGTTGCTTTCTCTTTCGGCTTTTATTGTTCTTAATATATTTGCTTAAGTTGTTGTTAGTTCTGAAAGCTGGTGTTATTCCTTTCTTTTTTATGTATCTGGCTATTTTTGTTGTTATCTTGCCAGTATATGTGAGAGAGCAGAAGGTACTGGGTTCTTTCTGTGGCGGTGGATACAAACAGGTAACAAAATTTTAAACCAAAAACTCCATAAGAAAGCCCTGAAATTAGTGTATGGGTTCTTTCTGTGGCGGTGGATACACTAATTTCAGGGCTTTCTTATGGAGTTTTTGGTTTAAAATTTTGTTAACTGTTTGTATCCACCGCCACAGAAAGAACCCAGTACCTTCTGCTCTCTCACATATACTGGCAAGATAACAACAAAAATAGCCAGATACATAAAAAAGAAAGGAATAACACCAGCTTTCAGAACTAACAACAACTTAAGCAAATATATTAAGAACAATAAAAGCCGAAAGAGAAAGCAACTACAGAGTGGTGTGTACAAACTGGCACATCGGTCAAACTGGCAGAACTTTTGACAAACGGATAGCAGAACACAAAAGGGCATTCAACAATAGAAAAACAGACACTTCTACATACGCACTTCACCTTCTAGATCATAATCATTCTTTCAATGAAGAGTTTCAAATTCTGCATATTCAAAATAAAGGCCTTAAGCTATCTTTTTTAGAATCTATGGAAATTAATAAACTGAAAAATATAGATATAATTCTGAATGACCAACTCGAGACAAACAGCTCCCCACTCCTCAACCTCTTCAGTTGAAGACTTAAAAAGGCAAACACATTGTAAACTATATCACTTGAAAAAGGCACTCTGCCGAAACAGCTGTATAGTCACTTAGTTATAATAAATTCTGTGGAAGTATAGAAAACAAACGTTTTCAGTGTTTTATTGTTAGATAACAAATTGATGTTTAAAATTTTCTAATAAAAACTTATGGCTTCTATCTGAATACATATATTTGTAAATAGAAAAACTTCTTTCGACATCAACTAATGTAACTGGGGCATTTTTTCAAATTTACTATAATATATGGTTCTAAATTAAGTGGTTCGGAAAATGTCCCAGCTAGTACTTGAACCACTTCAGAAAGAACCTGGTAACCACTATTTTTTTCCATGGTTACTTTAAATCTTTGAAAAATTTCCTTTCCAATAGTACCTTTAACGTTTTGACACAATGGCTCAAATTCTTTTATTAAAACTGTACTCTGTAACAATGATAATTTGGAGGATTCTAATTAAATTTTCTATTTGATTCTAATTGAGTTATAGTTTTCTGGACAAAACTATAATTTGATTTTATGAATGACAGTTGCTGTTGGAGGATGTTATTTTGGGAGGCTTGCTTAGCTTCCAATAAAGATTGGCAACTATCATCCGTTAAAAGTAGTGCGGCAGATTCGTGCAATATATTATAAGAATTGCACATTTAATGATACAAGCGTATAATTTGGTCCACATATACTGCACAAATAAAGGTTCAAATTTAGATATGAGGCCATCTCAGATTTTGCCTTTTACAAAAATGGAGGTCATTCAAAATGGGCGACTATACATATATGACTAATAGCACGATATCTTTTGAATGAAAAGTCCGATTTCAACCAAATTTGGTACTTAGGTTCGTTTTGTGATTTACAAGATCGATGCCATAAACTGGAAGAATCGTTTTACCAGAAGTTTTGTTTTTCCTGGTCTTTTATGTAAAATTATTTTATATTATGTAAATAAATTATTTTCAATTTTTTCACCCTGTATATATTAATTTTTCAAAATGGTAATACCACTATTGAAAAGAGCGTAAGAATATGTTTTAGGAAATATTTTGAACTTTGTAGTTATGTTAATTATAATTACCATTTACTAAATGCATAACGTATCTTCACATGTACCTATATGTGGCAGATTCGTGCAAATATTATAAGAATTACTGTACATTTAATGGTAGAGTCATATAATTTGTACAACATATACTACACATACAAAAGTTCAAATTTAGATATGAGGCCATCTCAAATTTTGCCTTTTACAAAAATGGCGAGCATTCAAAATGGCGGCTATACATATGTGACTAATAGCACGATAACTTTTGAACGAAAAGTCCGATTTTAGCCAAATTTGGTATTAAGTTTCTTTTTTGATGAATAAGATCGAGGTCTTGAACCGGAAGAATCGGTTTACCAGAAGTTGTGTTTTTACTGTTTTTTATATAAAAATATGTTGTTGTTTTTTTCAATTCTTTCACCCTGTATATATTAATTTTTCAAAAAGGTAATACCGCCATTGAAAATAGTGTAAAAATCCTTTTTAGGAAAGATTTTGAACTTTTTTGTTATGTTAATTACCATTTAATAAATGCATAACGTATCTTCACATGTACCTATGTGCGGTAGATTCATTTTGAATGCCTACCATTTTTGTAAAAGACGAAATCTGAGATGGCCTCATATCTAAATTTGAATCTTTGTATGTGTAGTGTGTGTGGTCCAAATTATATGCTTTTACCATTAAATGTACAATAATTCTTATATTATTTGCACGAATGCGCCGCACATAGGTTCATAGGTACATGTTAAGATACGTTATGCATTTATTAATTGGTAATTAATATAACCAAAGAGTTCAAAATATTTCCTAGAAAATATTTTTACGCTATTTTCAACGTCGGTATTAACTTTTTGAAAAATTAATATATACAGGGTGATATAAGAATTGGTAAAAAAACAACATGTTTTTACATAAAAATCAGGAAAAACACAACTTCTGGTAAATCGATTTCTTCCGGTTCAAGACCTTGGTCTAACACATCAAAATAAGAATCTATATAACAAATTTGGTTGAAATCGGACTTTTCGTTCAAAAGTTATCGTGCTATAAGTCACATATGTATAGTCGCCATTTTGTATGCCCGCCATTTTTGTAAAAGGTAAAATCTGAGATGGCCTTATATCTAAATTTGAACCTTGACGTGTGTAGTATATGTGTTCCAAATTATATGCTTCTACCATTAAATGCACAATAATTCTTATAATGTTTTCACGAATTTGCCACACATAGGACTTGTGATGATACGTTATGCATTTATTAAATGATAATTAACATAACTAAAAAGTTCAAAATATTTTCTACAAAATATTTTTATGCTCTTTTCAATTGCGGTATTACCTTTTTGAAAAATTAATATATACAGAGGGAAAAAATTGAAAGAAAAACATATTTTTACATAAACAACCAGTAAAAACACAACTTCTGGTAAACCGATTCTTCCGGTTCACCATATCCCTCTTGTAAATCAAAAAGAAAACCTATATACCAAATTTGGTTGAAATCGGACTTTTCGTTCAAAAGTTATGGTACTATTAAACACATAAGTATAGCCGCCACTTTGAACGCCCGCCATTTTTGTAAAAGACAAAATCTGAGATGGCCTCATATCTAAATTTGAACCTTTATATGTGTAGTATATGTGGTGCAAATTATATGCTTGTATCATTAAATGTGCAATTGTTTCACATATCGGCCGCACTAAAGGTTAATTATTTTTTTAGCTGCTTCCAACCATGTTCCCCAACATGTTAAAATGGGTTGCGGTGGCAGTGGAACAGCAGGAATCATATCTCTGTAACATTGTATTCTTACAGTGGAAACTGTTAACTAGTGGAAATTTTTTACTCCCTCCGCAACTCTGTTTATTCCATGCGCTAAACAAGTGACATGTATTAACTAGCCTTGTGTCGGTACTTTTCTTAAACATAATCTCCAATTTTAAAATCTTTGTTTGTACCACCGTGTAAATTTTTAAAATAAAATAAAACATAATACGTATGTACTTACGGTTTTGCCAAAACATGAGCAATAAACTTTATCCATATCCATAGACAGCTCTTTGTAAGGTTTTATCCAAGTTGAAACATTGCTTATTTTCGGCATTTTCAAAGCACAATAATTATTCACAATTAGAAATACACGTTGTTTACGCCTCCAATTTTACAACAAAAGTGAAACTAAGTGAAACTGATCGTCAAAATAAAAATTTTTACCTAGAGACTTAAACTGGCAAACACAAACCCTTAATTCCAGGACAAAACGTGACAAAACTATAAGCCGCTGTCTTTTATTAGTTACTATACCAAGAATTTGAATACCAAGTGGTTATAAAACAAAATTAAATATTGGCATTTACATGCTATCTGTAAGTTTGAATATAAAAATATATAGTTAACACCAAATTTTCAAATTATATGCACTTTATGCTCATTTTTATAAAGATATGCAAAATTTGACATTTTTGCATTTTTTATGCATTATATGCAAAATATGAAATTTGCATATTTGCCTAAGTGTAACAATAACAAATCAAATCTACGGACATATCTACAGTAATCACCACAGCAAACAACAACACAATAACCCAATCATTCACATCACTACACAACTAAATTACACTAACACATTACACCTAACACCATTATTATTAAAAAAAAAATAGAAAAAAAATACAAAAAAAACTCACAAAAATACAAAAAAAAAGCATTAATTCACACACAGAACACACACAAGCATACATATACCACAATACCCACTCCTAGAACGCACCACTAATACATAACAATAACCAAATAAAAACCAAAAATCAACATTTTACCAACACACAACAACATCATAAGTACATACATACTAAGAAGAAATGAGCCAGGGGCGTCATTTGGGCGTCCAGGGGGGGCATTTGCCCCCCCTGGCCCTGAAAATGACTGAAATTTACAGAAAATACATCAATATTCGTCATAACATAACATCATATATAATGTATTGTATATATAGTGCTTGCCCCCCCCCAAACAAAATTTCAAATGACGCCCCTGAAATGAGCGTTCACGTACACTCCTTCAGAGTCGAATCACACAATACAGGATAGGGGGAAGGTAGTTTTCTGTGGTTTCCTACCTTCATTGCACAATGATACCTATACCTAGGAGAGGATCTAGCAGGGCCCCCGTAAGGGCTATTGGCGCCTGTGTGCAAAAAAGGATTTTGGCGCCCCTACAGGCATTTTGGATCATGTTTTTTTATTTATTTTATTGAAGGTAGGTAGGTAGGTGCTTGAAATAAAACAAAAAACTGAACTTTAGAAGTGATAATATTTTTTATTTGTAGACTAAACTAAAATATCAACAAAATGAAGCAAATAGAATAAAATCATAACAAAGTCAATTCAAATAAATTCTGTTTCACACCCATTTTAATGCATTTACTTATCCAATGGGGTAGAGACACGTTGTTTATAAAATATTAAATAATATCCCAAAACTAAAAAGTTTACATATTTTATAAATATGTTTATATTTATTTATTTATTTATTTATTTATTTATCATTGGGCAAGTCCATTTACAATTAATGTTAAACTATAAATTCATAACAGTACGTATCTATATCTCTGGTTACAATATCGACATAATATAATATTACTCAAAACAAGAGTAGACAAAACCTGAGGTAGGAATGAGTCGAAGGTTGCAAAGAAATTTATGTTATCATATTGATATGAAGTTCTTGATATGAAGTTGTTAAATCCATAGTGCGATGTATAGGCAGGCCCGTTCCGTTCCGACCAGGGGGTACAAGGGGTGCGAAGCACTCGGCGGCAAATCACGGGGGCGACGCGATCCGCCCTATATATTGGGAACAACTAATTATAAAAATTATAAAAACATAAATATATGATTATAGTTGTACTAATTAGTAACAGAAAGGTTGAATTTAAGCAAATAAATTGTAATTGTACATTTAAATTTCAATTTTTATATAGGTATACAACTTCAGGTCACAACCTGAAGGATCATCATTAAACTTAACCCAGGAACATTTTTTCTCAGAACATCCCACCTTTTTGTGGATGACGAAAAAAAATTATATAGCTCTTGCACAAGATTAAAAAAATGTATTGTAGCATCTGACACCTTAGAAGCGTCGTTTACTGTTAGGTTCAAAGTATGAGCAGCACAAGGTACAAAAAGTGCTCTCGGATTCTCATCAAGAATGCGTTTTTGAAGCCCAACATGCTTTCCTTTCATGTTTGCCCCATTATCACAACCTTGTCCCCTAATATTTTTTATATCTAAATTTACTTTTTTCAAAATTTCAGTCACAAATATATATATCCCTTCCCCGGTAGAGTCTAGTATTGGATTAAACGCAATAAAGCTTTCCTTAACTTCAACCTTTTTTGAAGTGGTGTTAAGGACCACATACCTCAGAACTAGACTAATTTGCTCAGTATGACTAGTGTCTGGTGTACAATCTAATATTATTGAAAAATATTTTAAACTTCGAACCATTTCTAAAATATTATTTCTTACTTTAGACGACAATAATTCAATTATTTCATTCTTTATTTGCATGCCTAAATAATGAGTCATTTTAACAGATTTTTTTGGGAGTTACACACACGGCTACCGCGCTGTCTCATAACTGAATCAAAAGAGGCAATCATCTCAACAGCTTTTAGAAAATTTCCATTGTCATGTTCAAAAAGTAATTTAGAAGAACCTTGAAATGCTAGGCATTGTGTAGATAAATACTTAACAATCGCAATAATTCTTTCCAAGTCGGGCCAATATTTTTTTTGTTTCTAAAATCCGCAGGTGATGAGCATTAACAGTCATAAATGTCTCCATCATTTTTTTTTAAATTTACCCAAGTGTGCATGTAACTGTTGTGTAAAATTGACGTTTCGTGTCTCTTCATTAGCAAAGACAAGTGTTGCCAATCCGATAATCCATTTGCATCACAAAAAGTGTTATGAGTTTTAGAAAACAACTTACACCAGAAACAAAATACAGAATCTTTAGAAATAGAGTAAATAAGCCAAGGCCTATCGACTTTTTCTCCATTTGCTAGACTTCTTACAAAGTAATTGCATGAAAACTTTCTCTTGTCTTTATTATTAGGAAAGCTAAAATTAGTGTCAATCAAGGGCGGACCACGTTTAACTAATATTCTTGCTATCTCATTGGTGATTCTTTCGGGCCACAAACCAGGGTCGGACGGAATTATATCGACACTAGTCTCATTAAGTTTTCATCAAAAGTGTCACTTGTAGCAGGTATTTCTATTTCGGTACCTGAAGTGGATTGTTTAAGTTGTGTAGACGAGGATGGTGTCATCGCTTCTTCGGGCTCTGCATCACTAGAAGCTGTTTTGCTGCTACAACCGCCGCCACTTATTGCAGGACCTGATGTTACTGTGGTCGTCTCTATAGAAATTTCAGATGGTCCACTCACAGTTGCTGATGTTAGGGATTCAAAATCTTGAGATTCGGCCACATCGAGAGTCTTCGTGCCCTCCGTGGAATCTTAATTGTTTTGCAAGAAGTGCTTTAAAGATCCAGCCATTTTTTCCCTTTCTTGTAGTCTCAGTTTCTTTTGCTTGCGAAACGTCGCGCCTGAAGGTCTTTTTCTGTCATTCTGAGAAAAAAAAAACTCTGAGGTACTTATGGGAATTAGGAATTAATTTCTAAATTAGCACAATATAAGCACCAAGTTTGCATATTTGAGTAGAAAGCAATTTATTCGAGCCCTTTCAGCTTTAAACCCTTTGAAAAACGAAGGCAGAAAAACTACTAAACTAATTTGGGTAATCTTGCATTTTAGGTAGCCGTAAGGTGACAAGAAAAAATTTTTGGATAAAACATGTGTAAGTAAAATTAACAATGAAGTTGTTAACAACTTACTTACTTAAGCCGTCCTCTTGTACCTTACGGTCGGTGTCGAGGTTACTTCTTAACAAATAATAATAAAGACTATTATAAATCCAAATCCAGAACTTTTACCTATAATACACAAATGTGGTTTATATTTATTTTTATAAAAAAAGTTTATATTTATTTTTTTATTGAGCACGAAAATTGATTGTAAAATTTAAATTTGGCATACACATAGGTACACATAGCTAACATGTCAAAGAAAAAAAGTGATATTTACGGATGCGTGCATTTGTCCTGCCTGGGGACGAGTTTCAGCGAATATGAAGAAATATTTGTTCAAAATAAGTCCGGAAGTGAATAAACCGACTAATTCTAAGCAACTTTTGTTCTATAGAGATTTTTCACATAGTCAATAAAAACTTTTAGAGTTATTTGCGAGTGAATATGTTCATTTTTTAACAAAAACAAAAAATATTTTTATACGATTTTTTGCAAATAACTTAAACTATACGTATTTTATCGAAGAAACTATTCTTAGATAATAATACAGCTTATAAAAAAGTGAAAAAAAATGGTGTACCTACATAAAATATGAGCTCTGTGGACAGTGTGGACCCAATAGATGCACAATTATTGTAGCAAATGAATAATAGGTTATATTCGTCAAATTCCAAATCGAATATTTCAACGTGAAATAACCAAAAAATTTAGCACTTTTCGGGGAAAACTCATCACAACCTTTTTAAAGTGTTCAAAAAAGCTTTATTCTTGTTTTTTAAAAAAGTTTCTAGCATCCAAAATCAGTAAGTTATTACGCTCAAAATAAAGTTGGTTCCCTTTTTTTTGGTAAAAAAGTATCGTGAAAATCTCCTCCTAATTAGCATCCCAAATGAAATTAACAGTTACCGCTTCACAAGTTATTATACTTATGTATTGTTTCTATATTATGATCTGTAAGATTTGTCGTGAAAGTGCTTATTTTTGAAAGGGCTGTAGTTGAAAAGGATTAAGCGATTGAAGGGATCGAAAGATCATGGACTATGCCGTACTTGCGTGAATCACCCTGTATATTTAGATTTATGTTTGTAAAGTAAGTGCCCACTTGAATTTAAAAGTTGACGTGCCCCAGTATTTTTTATAATTTTCTAAAATAAGGACTCAAACAATTTTATTCCATAAGCGATTTCGTTACTTTAAAATTTCAAAATTTCACCCTGTATTATGCATAATATGGGCCATTCCACGAACATACGCCTGTTTTGGATTACTTCGACAACGAATATTTTACTGTGTAACATAAGAAGAACGAAATTAAATGGCGCTAATAATTATTCCAATAAACAACAATGTAATTTGGAATCTACTTTCGTTCTTCTTATTTTGCACAGTAAACTATTCGTTGTCGAAGTAATCCAAAACAGGCGTATGTTCGTGGAATGGCCCATACACCCTACATGATAGTTCGTTGAAAGCAGCTTTTAAAAATATAAAAATATATAGCGTGCTCCATTAAAAATAAAGCTTATGGACTCTGCCGGACTTGCATGAATCACCCTGTACACTTAAATCTATGTTTAAAAAGTGTACATTTTTATTTAGAAATCGACGTGTCTCAGAGTTTTTTTATAATTTTTTGAAACAGGGGCATACATAATGTTATTCCATGAGTGCCTTCTACACTGTATATTATGAACCAACAAAAAGAGTTTTAGAAAAATATATAAGCTTGTTTGAATTTTTTCGAAACAATGCCAATTTTCATCCTATATTGACTCCTCTATAATTGAAGAGATATTTGGGTAAAAACCATAATTATAAGCACTATCCTATAAATAAAGGGTTAATGTTTTAAAGTTAAAGAGTTTTAAAAAATATAAGCTTGTTTGAATTTTTCTGAAACAATGCAAGTTTTTGTCCTCTATTGACTCCCCCATAATCAATGAAGAGATATTTGGGTAAAAAATATTTATAATAGTACCATCCTATAAATAAAGGGTAAATGTTGATAGTATAAAGTAGGGAACACTTATCATTTTATAAAAAATCAAACCCTTGAAATTGCAGTCAGCAGGTATTCAACACTTATTTAAAAAAAAAAAGTAGTAAACAAAATATTAAACGATACAACACTTGACAAAATACAAATAACTTTAGATGTAAAAATTAATGGCATTACAGTAATAACTTGTTAGCTACCCTGACTTAAGTGAAACCAGAGATTTCTCAAATCTTGTTGATTCAAGGCGATTATCAAATTTTGTCGATTTGTCATTTTAGCGCAACACAATCTGAGACAATAAAATTACCGCCTGGCGCCTACACACTATTTTATTGCTCATCCAATGTAGTATGTTTGGATTTTTCACATGAAATCAGCAGATCAGCACATAGTACAATTTATTTTGCATTAGGTATTTTTCTTATCTACAGTTTTGTCTACGGTGTAGGGAGTGGGTGTTGGTTATTTTTATGGGATTTTTTATTTTATATCTAACAAGAATTTAAAGATTAATAATGTCATCCATACAAAACTGAACTATTTAATTTCTCAGCTTTTATTTTAAAATTAATTTTTGGTTTTTGTTGTTTTTTTACAAATTTTTTGCAATTTTTGATCTTGGATTTTTGCGCCCCCAAAGGATGGCGCCCGTGTGCATTTCACACTTTGCACATATGGTAGCGGGGGCCCTGGGATCTAGCCACAGCTAACCTCCACGCGTTACCAAAAAAAAAAACAAAAAGCCAAAAATTCTGAAAAGAGCCGTTTGTCCACACCGAGCTTGGAGTTTCGTTTCGGGCTTGGTACCTTCCGGAGAGCGAAAAGAAAGAACAACCGAACAAACAGCAGCAAGACGAGAAGGAGGAGCTTGTCGGTGGGGGCGGAGCTCTGCACGGCTGGGCCTGCCCTTTGGATGTCAGAGTGAAATGATTCCTATGATATACCTAAACCATTGATTATAAATATTCCTCTAGATAGCTCACCTCAGGAGCGTCATTTGAAATTTTAATAGGGGGGGGCAAGCATTATATATACAATACATTTATATGCAAACATAATACAAAATTGATCTATTTTTTGTAAATTTCAGTAATTTTCAGGGTCAGGGGGGGGCAAATGCCCCCCCTGCTCCCTATCAAATGACGCCCCTGGCTCACCTCTTGGTAACCGAAAGACGTATCAACAACTAGATGGCGCTACTCGAAAACCGTATCGAGATTTCTCATTCCCTCTCTGACTTGCGAGGAGGTAGGAGTAGTGTCAGGGCCGAACTTACCCTATAGGTGTATTATCTGTGACAACTGTTGTGACAAGTTATAGCAAAATTAAAAAAAGGACTCACATTTTAGATAAAATGGCCTCTGTAACGCATAAGTGTGTTTACGCGGGATGTTTTGAAAGAAACGATGGAACAAATAATAATATGTCTTTCTTTAAATTTCCCCTGAAAGACGTATAGTCCATTCTTTCACGGTTTTTGGTCTAAATTTTAAAGAACCGCTTGGATTGACATGAAATTTGGCATACGTATAGCTTACATGTCAAAGAGAAAAAGTGATATTGTGCCGATGTGTGCTTTTTCCCTGGGGGTGACTTTCACCCCCTCTTTTTGGTGAAAAAATATATGTCCAAAATAAGTCCGGAAATGGGTAAACTGACTAATTTTAAGTAACTTTTGTTCTATAGAGCTTTATTATTCTATTAGTTCTATTAGAGAATTATGACAGGTGATAAATAGCAGTCTGATTTTTGCATGAGAGTTTAATCTCTGTTCGGAGAGTTTAAGTCTGTTCTGTCGGACAAAATAAATGTGCCGTTTTCGTGGTCTGACCGTTCCAAATTTTTAAGCTGTTCCACAATTAAAACTGCCCCTGTTCCAGTGTTCCCATATATCAAAGTTTGTCCGACTAGACACCCTTAAGCTATTAACAAATTTTCAACTTGCTATTAATCAACTTTTTTTTCATACGCGGGATCCAGACCTATAAGTATTTTGTAGAAAAAAACGTTCTTAGCAAAAATATAGCCTATAAAAAAGTAAAAAAAAATGTTGTACGCGTTAGGTCTCTGGATCTCGTAGAAACAGAGTTATAGCCAATGAAAAATAGATTCATTTTCACCAAATTTCAAATAGAATATTTCGACGAGAAATATCCAAATAATTGAGCACTTTTTGGGGAAAACCCATTATAACTTTTTTAAAGTGTTTAAAAAAAGCTTTATTTTTGTTTTTTCAAAAAGTTTCTAACATTAAATTTAAGCAAGTTACGCTCAAAATAAAGTTGGTCCCTTGTGTTTTTGCAAAAAAAAAATCGGGAGGGGCCACCCCCTAATTAGCAACTTAAATGAAATTAATCGTCACCGCTCCAAAAATTATTTTACTTATGTTGTGTTTATATGATCTGTAAATAAAATTTTAAAAAATTTAAATTTTGAAAAATATGCTTTTTTTCAAAATAACTTAAAAATTGTTAGAGATACCAAAAATCTCGAAAAACAAAAATAGTCAGATTTGCTTTTCTGAATATCATGTATTTTTTTGTTTTTCTGTTAGACAAAAATTGATTAAGATTTGGTGTTTCTAAATTTGCATACATTCGGGATCAGTGACTCGTTCAACCCCTTTTAACTACAGCCCTTTCAATAATAAGGACTTTGAACCGATGAAACTTACAGATCATATAAACAATATATACACGACTTACACGAGTCAAGAAACTTGTGAAGTCGTAACGATTAAGTTCATTTAAGATGCTAATTAGGGGGTGATTTTCTCGATTTTTTTACCAAAACCAAAAGGGACTAGAGTTATTTGAGAAAAACCGTCTAGAAGCGTGGTTATTTTGTTGAAAAAATGAACATAGTCACTGCCAAATAACTCGAAAAGTATTGACTTAGTGAAAAAACTCTATAGAACAACAGTTACTTAAAATTAGCCAGTTTATCCATTTCCTGACTTTCTTTACACGAATATTTTTTCACCCATAAGAGGGGGTGAAAACCACCCCCAGGGCAAAAGCACATATCGGCACAATATCACTTTTTTCTTTGACTTGTTAGCTATGTGTATGCCAAATTTCATGTCAATCCAAGCGGTTCTTTAAAATTTAGAGGTTTTGCAATATTTTACCGTTAAAGAACGGACTAGTAGAGCGCACAAAAATTTGGCAAAAAAACTGCGGAAATATTGATATTATATTGATGGATATCAGTGACCTGAAACAGAGGGTAATTTGCCAGCATCATTATGCAGTGGAACATATTTACCAAAGTGGCCAAGCAAAGTTATTAAGGAAAAATGCTGTTCCTCTAAAATTTGCACAGTTAGCAACTGATTTAGGTGAGTACTCAACTTTGGAAATATTTTTATGTTTGCCTAATGCGCTTTGTCAATGAGAATAATACTATTAAAATATACTTTATATAAAATCAGTTGATATTGAGTGATTTATATATTTTTTATACAATTAAATCAAGAGATTTTTTTTAAATATGAATGCGTTGTTAGTAGGTATCTCTCCAGAAATAACGGAGATGCTTGTTTTGCTTTAATTAAAATTATTATACATACATTTCACTGATTACCTATTTTAGGTGATACCCCACCAGTATTATGCTCTACATACGTTTTTTGCGGTACGAAACGTAAAAAATCTACAAGTGGCGATTGTATGGTTAGGTCAACTCCATCGCCTAAGAGATCAAGTAGTAGTCTCAGTGATATTTCCAATTTTGATATTAATTTGCCCACAAAACTTGAAACTGAATTGACGGAGAAGGTAAAAAAATTGGAGTATCAAGTAAATGCTTTAAAGAAGAAGTGCCGTCAGAAGAACAGTCAGCGTTGTAGAAGAACAACAAAAAACAGAAAATCGGCAACCAAATTCATGATAGAGGTACTGTTAGAAAATAAAAGCATATACGTGCACACTTTTGTTAATATGCAGTTTTCACACAAAACTCGTTCACAATCCAGTCACAATGAAAAGGATTTAGCTCTCGCCATTTATTATAAGTCTCCTAGTTGTTAAAAATTTTTAATTAGATCTCTTAACTTTATCTTACCTTCACTAAAAGCAATTCAAACTTGGTTGCGTGTCATAAAATTAAGAACTGGTTTAAACATTTCCTTAATTGACAAGTTGAAGAAAAAAGTAGAGACAATGGATGAGTGGGAAAAAATTTGTGTGTTAATGTTTGATGAAATTTCTTTGAAAAAACAATTGGAGTACAATAAATTAGATGACATTATAGAAGGGTTTCAAGATTTAGGTGCTTTAGGAAGGACATAACAAACAAACTTGCCAACACAGGTCTGGTTTTCATGATGCGCAGCTTGCTACATAAGGCTACGCGGCTTGCTACAGGTGGTCCAATACATAGCGACAACTTAAAAAACATTGTAGTTGAAGTTGTTTCAAAATTACTAAATATTGGGTATATACCAAAAGTGTTGTGTGATCAAGCATCTAATAATAGAGCTTTATTTAAGCTGTTAGGCGCATGTAAGGATCAGCCTGCAAGAGAAATAGGAAATCAGAGGATTTTCACTGTGTTCGATACACCCCACTTATTAAAAAGTCTAAGAAATAATTTTCTTAACAAAAAGTTGACGTTTTTTGCCGATTCTAAACAAAAATATCGTGGCAAGACATTGAATACACATACAACATCGATAGAACCAGTGTGAGAGCACGATGCATGGTAAAAATGACAAACGTTCATATAAACCCTAATAATTTTCAAAAAATGCGTGTAAAATTAGCAGCACAAATGTTTTCCAACTCAATTGCCTCAGCAATATCAACAGCAATGTCTGTAGGGCAGTTACACACCAAAACGGCTTCTCTTACTGCCGAATTTTTGAAAATTATAAATAATATTTTGATGGTCTTAACAGCAAATATTGTAGTGATAGTAATCCAAACAGAAAGCCAATGTCAACTTTAAGCAAGTCAACTGAAAACTTAAAAGCAGGTTTAGAATATTTTAAAAAGATTAAAGTTTTTGAAAATCAAAAAGAGAGAAATAATATTCACTGTCTACACGGCTTTCAGTGGACCATTTTGTCAGTTTTATGTTTGTGGGAGGAACTTCAAAAATAATATAATGTGTCATATCTTTTAACATCTTTTCTGAACCAAAATCCTCTAGAAAATTTTTTCTCTATTGTGCGCAATAGAGTTAGTCTAGTGCGTTCATAAAAAAACATGTGTTTTTACTTAATAACAGGCGGTAGCTGGTTTGTCTTTAGTTTCATGCGTGGAAGAGAATGATGCTAGATCAAAAGTATGTGTTTTATCTCGTCAGGTATCAATGACGCAAGGGTAAATAATCGTGGACTCAACTGAATGTTAAACTACACTATTAGCTTTAGTTTATATATACAGTAGATATTAACAAGTATTTTATAATATCAGGAAAACAATATCAGTATGTCTTAAAACCTTGGAATCATATGGAAACTTTTTTATTCAGTTTAGGGAAAAATGTATTATTGATAAAAACTTGCACGTCCTAAAACTCAAAATGAAAGAATCAGATGTCAAATATTATGAGTCGTATACCAAGTATGTTAAAAAATATTAATTCTTCTCAAGAGTTATATACCTTCATTTTTAAAGTACTTTCATATAAACATGAACGTGGTTTTTAATTTTTCTCGACTTTTAATAATAAAATGTTTCGATATTGTCAATAATGAAAGTACTTCTTGAGAACAAGAAATAATAAATATCTTTTTTTCCTAAAATTTTAATTTTACTATCATAGTTTGAAAACAATTAACATTCAAATATACTTATTTACTTTGTTTTGAAATATGATCTAATTAGTGATGTTTTAAACTTTCTAATCCTGTCCGTTTATCAGCTTTTACCTATTGTTCCTAGGCAGATGGCCCTCAACTATTTATATGTTGGAAATTCCCTATCATTTTATTAAGATATATGTATACCAAATTCCATGCCAATCCAATGGATTCTTTAAAATTCGGAGGTTTTGCAATATTTTACCTGGGGTGAATGGGTTAGATCTGGAAAGAAATTCTGTATATCAACTTCAAATAGTTTATTTCGCATTAGTTCTGAAAATATCATTCTTTTACAAATTGCAAAAAATAATTTACATGTGAATTATCACTGCTAATTTTATTATGTATTTTCTATTTTGTTGTTTTTTTTTGTAGTGTATTAATAATTAAATAATTTTTAAGAAACCTCTTCACTATTTTTATTAATCAATTTTTAGCGTTTTATCCGAAGTAAAATCATAATTCCAAAATAGACATTACAATCGCGTTAAAATTATTTGTTAAAATGCTGAATACTACCCTTAAATCGTTGTCTATTACGCCAGCCAAGCGACTCAAATTTATTTTTCAATCTTGGCAAAAATTTCAATAAATGTCGCCACCGTCCAGCCAGTTAGTACTTAGACTTGAGGGGCAAAGAGGTGTAAGTGGGCGGAGTTTAACACTGAATTCGGTTTTACCTAAAGGTGAGGTATCTTTGTAGTTATTAATCAATGCCTAAACCCAAAAAAGAATAGAACCCAAGAAGCGGAAGAGAAACGCTAATACAGGCAAAAAATCCAGAAGACTATAGGAAAATGATCCACATAATAGAGGACTACAATGCAAGAAAACCAATACAGTGGATAGCATTTGCCTTAGACGAAGACGTAAAAGAACAAAAAATAGTAGTAAGAGGGCTACCGACTAACACAAAAGAAGAAGAGATACTTAAAGATCTGAACGACGACTACGAGATAGTAGGAAAGGATGTAAAGAACATGACATCGAGGAAAAAGGACAAAAGAAGCCTGCCAATGTTCATAATCACAATAAACAGAGAAGACCTGAAGAAAGCACTGAAAATCACAAACATAGGACATATGAAAGTGACAGTAGAAGAATTGAGGAAACCCACAGGTCCTACTCAGTGCTACAACTGCCAAGGGTACCACCACGCGCAGTCAGCATGCCATAAGGACCCCAAATGCGTGAAATGTGGAGACGACCACACAAGCAAACTGTGCAAACGACCAAGAAAAGAGAAGGCAACATGCGCTAACTGCCAAGGAGAGCATCCAGCCAACTTCAGAGGATGTCCACGATTCCCAACTTGGCAACAAAGGCCACAACAGAGACAGCAGAACACGAATGCACCACAAAGGAACGAGAGAACAACAGGTACCACATACGCACAAGCGATGAAAAAAAGCACAGAAAACCCAATGATGACATCCATACTTCAACAAACAGATCTAAAAGAAATGCTGAAAGACGTAGTAACGTCATTAGTATACAACGCGATCAGTGAAATGAGGTTAGCACTGAACTAAGAAGAACCAATTTGGGATTCTTGAGGATAGGCTCCTGGAATTCAGGAGGAATAAGGACCAACCAAAACATCTTGGACGAACTGGTCAACAGGTATGAAATGGACGTAGTAGCCCTACAAGAAACAAAAATTACAAACAACATCAACTTGAAGTTTCCAGGCTA
This sequence comes from Diabrotica virgifera virgifera, assembly GCF_917563875.1. Taxonomy (NCBI): domain Eukaryota; kingdom Metazoa; phylum Arthropoda; class Insecta; order Coleoptera; family Chrysomelidae; genus Diabrotica; species Diabrotica virgifera. The sequence goes on along the minus strand of NC_065449.1, from coordinate 175,103,843 downwards.
CGACGTTTACAGAAACGACAATATAGGCAGATCGGGTGGCACAGCTATCCTAGTAAAAAGAGGTATAAAACATACTAGGATACCAACACCACAACTAGTTAACATGGAAGCCACTACAGTGAGGATACAAATGGAACAAGGAGAAATCAGAATTACCTCTGCATACGTTAGACCACTAGACCCACTGTCAAATGACGATCTGAACGCGTTTCTCGACATTGACGAACCTGCTATAATAATAGGAGACCTAAACGCAAGATCCCCAAATTGGAACGACAGAGCTACGAACAGAAACGGAAGAATTCTGAATCAATACACAGAAAATAGAGATGACATAGAGGCAATGGGACCAATTGAACCAACCAATTATCCACCTAACGGACTTCCTACACACATAGACATAGTAGTTGCAAGAAACATCGATATGCAAACAGAACTACAAACAATAAATGAAGGTACAGTAGGCCACAACCCGATACTACTAGAAATAGGAACGTGGGAAGAAGAAACCGTCACAAAAAGAACAAAAAAGAGGACAAAATGGACAAACTTCAAAAGACTAGTTAGCCAAGGGATAAACACCGTTCCTGTAATAAATAGTCCGAGAGACATCGACGAAAAAGTCCTAGAGTTGGAAAGGATAATTCAAGAAGCGCTAAGAAACAGCACAACAGAAGAAGAAACCGAAATACAGACAGGAAGGTTCAAAAATATCACCCAAGAAATAAAAGACATGATTCGGGAAAAGAATAGAGCCAGACAAAGAGCCAGAAGAACAGGACGACAAGCCGATAAAGAAAGAGCAAACATATTAATAAGAGAAGTCAAAACCGCACTAAATGAACACCGAAGTGAAACGTGGAACAATTATATACGAGAGATGGATGAAGGTGCACCAAATATGCAAAACATTTGGAAACTACAGAGAATACTAAGAAATGACAGAAAACCCATCCCACCACTACACGGACAAAACGGTATAGTGTATACTATAGAAGAAAAATTAGAAGTAATGAAGTCCACCCTAGAAAGAGAATGTATGCTAAACTACAGACAAGAAGAGGACGTGGACTTCTTAGAAGAGGTAGAAAACCAAAGAAATAGGCCAGATGAGCCAGAAGAAGACATCCCTCCAACATCACCAGCAGAGATAAATGTACACATTAAAAAATGTTCACCAAAAAAAGCTCCAGGCCCAGATAACATCACGAACAGAGCTTTAAAATATCTACCTGCGAGGGCTATAGTATACCTAACAAATATAATAAACGGCATACTAAGATTCAAAAAATTCCCGAATCAATGGAAAGAAGCCCATGTCATAATGATACCTAAACCTGGCAAAGACAGCACATTTCCGCAAAACTACAGGCCGATAAGCTTACTTCCAGCAATCAGTAAGATAACAGAAAGAATTATCCTAAGCCGCTTACAAGCCGAAACGAACAGGCTAGAAATCATCCCTGAAGCTCAGTTCGGTTTCAGAGCAGAACACTCCAGCGAGCTACAAGTACTCAGAGTAACAGAGTACATAGCAGCTGGACTAAATGATAAGCAATACGTAGGGACAGCATTCCTGGATGTAAGTAAAGCATTCGACAGAGTCTGGCATAAAGGACTAATATACAAAATGCGTGAATATGGATACGGTGAGGCAATGACACAGCTGATCTCTTCGTACCTGAGCGGCAGGAGATTCAGGGTTCGGATAGGACAAAACCTGTCAGAACTCGGAACTCCAGAAGCGGGGGTTCCACAGGGAGCAGTACTGTCACCCTTGTTGTATACAATATTCACTGCAGACGTACCTAGGTCACACGGTACTATGCTAGGCCTTTATGCTGACGATACAGCAATAGCGGCCAAACACAGAAACATCGAAACAACAGTAGAGAACCTACAATCCGCACTAGAAGACGTAGAAGAATGGTGTACAAAATGGAAGATAGCCATAAATGCGGACAAAACACAAGCGGTAATGTTTAAAAAGAGAAGACAACAGCCAGGTGAACAGCTAAGACTACTAGACAATCCAATCGAGTGGAAAGATGAGGCAAAATACCTAGGAGTCACATTAGACAAAGGCCTTACCTTCAACAAACATGCCGAAAAAACAATAAACAAAGTCAACGCTGCAAGAGCATCGGTAAGAGGACTCATAGGTAGAAAAAGTAAACTAAAAGTAAAAACGAAGATACGACTAATAAACAGCCTAATTATTCCGATAATAACTTACGCATCTCTCGCATGGGGGCAAGTATGCACAACAACGAAAAAGAAAATCCAAGCGGCACACAACAGAAGCCTAAGGGAAGCAGTAGACGTACCCAGATACGTAGCAGAAAGGTTCCTATACAGAGAACTACAACAAATCAGAGTGATCGACACCATCAAAGAAAGAGCAAGGACAATATTCCCGGAACTAGAGAACCATCCAAGTCCAATACTGCGAGAGATGCTAAGGTACGACGCTTTCCACCGATGGAAACACAGAAGACCGAAACAACAGATAGCTGAATAGGTACAAAAACGACAAAACAGACGGTTCGTAGCTCAACAAAACACAAGAGACAAAACAAAGGTAACAATTTTAGACATATTTATTAAATTAAATAATAGTAATGGGACCAGACCTTAAGTCTGGGACCCAAGCAAGCAAAAACAGTACCGCGGACAAATCACTAGTAGATAAAGGCTTAAAGCGCATCACGCTGGCCTAGTTTTTCAAACCGAATAGGACACCACATTAGAATCTTATTACCCAGGATTTTAATGTGAAGAGCATTTGGCTGATAGTTGTGCCCCCATCGCGCATCAGCGTGCTATGGGGGGGAAAGGGATGGCCTGGAGCATTGGAGCGAGGTGGAGTGACTCCTGTCAGTGACACGAGTTAAAACAACTCGCTCCAATGAATTGTTACACCCGAACGTAATTAATAAAGGGTGAACAAGTCTCACGGGTCGGGTTTAATCATAATGCTTGCTTGCTTGCAAAAAAGAATATCCCCGTTCCGTGAAGAGGCGAAAAAGCCTAAACGCGGTTATCATAACATGTCCTGACTGAACAATCCCGTTTAGAAAAGTAAATATTCTTCAAAATAAGAATAGAACAGCAGCACCAGATAATATGGAACTATCTCTGGAGAAAAAAGAAAAAATATCTCCAAAGAAGAGCTTAAGTTTGTAAAACCAGAATATGGATATTTTTATGAACCAGTCTTAAGAAAAATGTATCATTAAACTATTATCATCTTATATTAAGCAACAATATCAGGTTACCTGGTTAGATAAGTTTTTTTTTAATACATTACTTCTATAAGACAGTAGTTGTTTTAATTTATCTAGAATTTTACAGTGGATGAAGGTGTTATGTACTGTTTTTCTCAAATTTTGTTTAGACATAATTTTTTTTGTTGATAATTTTTTCCATAAATAACATATTTCATATATTAGTAACGACAAAGAGAAGATCTTATCTAATAAAATTACATGTGAGAAAATTTTACCATAAAAAACTTTAACCTTAATTTTCTCAAAATTTGAGTTTTGTAACAGAGCACCTGCACCTGCATTCACTCGTGTCTTCAATTGAGGACTTTATACGGGATGCAGGTTATATGGGTGGGGTGATGTGATGTGATATTTTTTTAATAATACAAAATAGGTAATAGTAACTAATTTAGATATATTTAAATATACATTTATAATATATTATGCCATTTATTCCTAGTACACTTTTATTTAATTTTGTTTCAAAGATGGTAAACTGTGTTGGTATTATTTAGCTTAACTTCCTATTGGACGGATCATTATCCTTGATCCGGATAAGTTGTATTCTTTTGTTCGGAATCCTTGCCAGTTAATTCCGTGATATTTTATCGCATCAGGGACAATAACAGTTGAATACTTTCCGTTCAGACAACTTGTGAAGCAACTTTTATACCACCATCCTCCCTCTAAAAAACAAGCAAAATATAAATAATGGTTGTTCAAAACTCACCACATAATCTTATCCAAAAATGTCATAGTCATAATAGTGCGGCAGATTCGTGCAAATATTATAAGAATTGTGCATATAACGATAGAAGCATATAATTTGGACCACATATTCTACACATTTCATATAAACGTTCAAATTTAGAAGGTAGGCCATCTCAGATTTTGCCTTTTACAAAAATAGCGGAGATTCAAAACGGCGACTATACATATGTGGCTAAGAAACTATACATATGTTGGCTACACCAAAGAAACATGAAACGAAAAACATGAAACATGAAACGAAAAACATGTTTCATGAAAAGAAAACACTGCTAAACAAATCTCAAAGTCCGCCTACCAATGAAACGAGTGTGATTCATGCTCATGACACATTTTTATTTTAGGAGAGTTTCATAAATGGCCGGACGTATATTTGTTTAGCAGTGGTTTATTTCCATGAAACGTAATTTACGTTTCATGTTTCTTTGATGTGCGGCTGGGCTAATAGAACGATAACTTTTGAACGAGACTTCAGATTTTAACCAAATTTGGTATATAGGTTCTTTTTTTGATATGTAAGATCAAGGTCTTGAACCGAAAGAATAGGTTTACCAGAAATTGTGTTTTCCTGGTTTTATGTAAAAATAAGTTGTATTTTAATTCAATTCTTTCACCCTGTATGTATTAATTTTTCAAAAAGTTAAGACGGCCATTAAAAGAGCGTAAAAATATTTTAAACTTTTTAGTGATGTTAATTACCATTTAATAAATGCAAAACGCACATGCACCTATAAATAATATAAGAATTATTGTGCATTTAATGGTAGAAGCATACAGTGCTAGTCAAAAGTCCGTACCCCCCTCTTATCTTTTGAACGGCTATACCTATAGTAGTGAAATTTGGACGAAGGAAATAAACGGACGTAAGCTCCTTAACTAGTCATGAGAGGTGACGTAATAGTGACAGATGACGTTACAGAGCCACTGTGACCGATAATTTTAAATGGGACCTTATGGCAAGTGATACCTCGTTTGAAAGGTCTTCAAAATACCTATTCAGTCATACTAATTTTTTTGGGTTTAAGTTGATTTTGATTTTGGTGAATATATTAAATAAATATAATATTGTAGTTTCGCATTTAATTAATAAAAATTCAAATGTCCGCCTGTTTTTTTTTGTCAAAAAAGTTGACGTTTTTCAATTCTCTAGTAGTTTTTATGTCAACGTCAACCTTTTTGACAAGTAATCATGGGCGGTATTTTTAATTTTTATTAATTAAATGCGAAACTACAATTTTATATTTATTTATTTATTTATTTATATCAAAATTAGCTTAAATTCAAACAAAATTAGTATGACTGAATAGGTATTTTCAATACCTTTCAAACCAGGTATCACTTGCCATAAGGTCTCATTTAAAATTATCTGTCACAGTGGCGCTGTAAAGTCATCTGTCACTATTACGTCACCTGTCATGACTAGTTAAGAAGCTTACGTCCGTTTATTTCCTCCCTCCAAATTTCACTATTATAGGTATAACCGTTCAAAAGATACGAGGGGGGTACGGACTTTTGACTAACACTGTATAATTTGGACCACATATACTACACATATTAGGGGAAAGGAGGGCAAGATGGAAGGATAGGGCAAGATGGAAATTACCTATAAAACCCGAACTGCGCAATGAAGAGCCCGGATCCACACTCACACAGATGCAGGCGAACCTCTTCCATTTACAAACAACGGCTCAGTCAGTTCAGGTCAGCTAATGAGTGTACACGCTTCCTTCTTATTTTCGCAGTTAAATATTACGCAATTATTGAATTTTTGTGATACGATTATTTAAACAAGGTGTATAATATTATTATTATGCATTTATACAAAGTATCTGTTAGGTACAGGTTATCTGAATTGATATTTAAATAAGGGAAATAATAAAGCATTTTTAAAATATTGATATTATTATTGGAAAGGGGCATATGGGCAAGATGGAAAATTGCAACTTAGGGCAAGTTGGAAGATAATAGTTGGGCAAAAATAAAAGCAAGGAAATAGGAACCTGCGAGAATAAAAGAAAGGGTAAATGAAAAGGGACAAAAACAGAAAAAGTTAAAAATATTGTACAACATTTAGAACAGTCTTCACAAAATGATGGTGTTCTGTGTATGTGGTGAACGTTATGTGGAACCGCCCACAGAGGACTGGGTACAATATCCTGTATGTAATGGTTGGGCACATGAATTGTGCACCGACACAGAAGATAGCAGTTTTATGTGTGTAAACTGTAAAATGTAGTGCTTTCCTCTACATTCCATCTTGCCCGAACAAGCTTTCCATCCTGCCCTCAGGGTAAGGGCAAGATGGAATTTTTGACATTATTTTTTAATTACTCATAGAAAAAATTCTATTTATTATGAATAATATTTAATGGCTGACTTTTGTAACTGTATAAGGGCTCTTTCAAGAATGACTAAAATGAAAGTTTTGTATTACGTTGTATTATTTTTTTACATATTATAAAGTTAAGCCTTCCGTCTTGCCCTCCCTTCCCCTATAGAGGTTCAAATTTAGATACGAGGCCATCTCAGTTTTTGTTCCTTTCACAAAAATGGCAGGCATTCAAAATGGCGACTATACATATGTGACTAATAGCACGATAACTTTTGAACGAGATAACAGATTTCAACCAAATTTGGTATATAGGTTGTTTTTTTGATGAAAAATATGGAGGAGTCAAACCGGAAGAATCGGTATACCAGAATTTGTGTTTGTATTATTTTATTTTATGTAAAAATATGTTGTGTCTCGTTCAATTCGTTCACCATTCGCTAATTTTTCAAAAAGGTAATACCGGCGTTGAAAAGAGCGTAAAAATATTTTTTAGGAAATATTTTGAACTCTATAGTTATATTAATTACAATTTAATAAATGCAATTAATGGTCGAAGCATATAATTTGGACCACACGAACTACACATACAAACATTCAAATTTAGATATGAGGGCATCTCAGATTTAGTCTTTTACAAAAATGGCGGGCATTCAAAATGAATCTGCCGCCCACATAGGTACATGTGAACATACGTTATGCATTTATTAAATGGTAATTAACACAACTAAAAAGTTGAAAATATTTACTAAAAACTATATTTACACTCTTTTCAATGGCTGCATTAACTTTTTAAAAATTTATATATACAGGGTGAAAGAATTGAATAAGAACAACATATATTTATATAATAAAACAGTAAAGAGACAAATTCTTTTGGACCGATTCTTCCGGTTTAAGACCTCGATATTTTCATAAAAAAAAAACAACCTATATACCAAATTTGGTTCAAATCTGACGTCTAGTTCAAAAGTTATCGTGCTATTAGTCACATATGTACATTTGCCAATTTGAATGCCCGCCATTTTTGTAAAAGGAACAAAACTGAGATGGCATCGTATCTAAATTTGAACCTTTATATGTGTAGTATATGTGGTCCAAATTATACGCTCCTACCATTAAATGCACAATAATTCTTATAATATTTGCACGAATCTGCCACATATAGGTACATGCGAAGATACGTTTTGCATTTATTAAATGGTAATTAACAAAACTAAAAGGTTAAAAATATTTCTTAAAAAATATTTTTACGCTCTTTTCAATGGCGGTATTAACTTTTTGAAAAATTAATACATACAGGGTGAACGAATTGAAAAAGAAACAGCATATTTTTAGATATAAACCAGTAAAAACACAACTTCTGGTAAACCGATTTTTCTGGTTCAAGACGTCGATCTTGTACATAAAAAAAAGAACCTATATACCAAATTTGGTTAAAATCTAAAGTCTCGTTCAAAAGTTATCGTGCTATTACACCGAGAGAACAATTTCTTTTCTCCTAAAACACCGATTTCTTTGAGCAATATTTCTTAAAAGTTAACATATCCTATAACTTAAACACACCGGTTCACATATAAAGAAACGAGTTTTTTAAACACACCTCAATAATTTCTTACAGATAATTTCTTCAATACTAAGAAATGCATTAATGGTTACATTTAATTTTCTTATCCTAAAGTTTTTATTTCTTAAATTGAAAACTACAAATATTTTGCAGTATAAGAAATATAGTGTTAAGTTAATCCATATTTATATTTGTGAACAAGAAATTTTCTTGCAATCAAATAAATATTTTAAACCACAAGAAATAATTCTTCAGAAATACCCTCTGTAGTAACTGTGGTTATAAAATAAAAACTTTGTCGTTAATGTCGAAATGTTACTTGGAAAGAGATTTTCTTCCGCAAAAGAATTGCGCAGATTAACTATTTATGATTTAGTCGTCAGTGTTTGTCAAGATGGCGTGATATGTTCATGTTAATAAAGATGGATGTTGGATTTATTGGTGTACTTTAAAAATTAACGGATATTTTGAAGGTACGTACATATATAGGTATTAAATAAAAGTAAATTGAGTAATTTAAGATGTAATAATAATATTGTTGCGTATCCGAATGGTTAAAATAGAAACATAATAGTATCTTTATATGCTTTTTAGGTATAATGATGGACGACTCTGAAATAAAGGAGCTTATTATTCTAACTGGGAAATATGCCACAATTTAAAGCTGGGACAGAATGATATAATATATAGCTTCCGAAAAATATTAAGAAAGGAGTTATTAACCAACTGCGGGGCCTTCCAGAAATGGTAGAACTTCATACATGTAAGTACCTTTTTAAAAATGTGTATACTTATGCATCAACTATAATAGGTTTCTTGAATGTATCGTCTTCTATAAAAATATACAATACAACGCTATATCAAACATGGCGGGTGCAACGCTGAGGATTTTTTCTGTTAATTTATTTGAGATAAAGAAATCAGTTAGTCTAAAAGAAATATATGTTTATGGTTAAGAAATGTTATTGCCGAAAACCGTGAATTAGTTAATATGTATTAAATGATTTAGATGTAAACTAATAATACTTTCCCGTAATAAAATGTCTTAATGATTAGGTATGCTGTCTCTTTTAGATTATAAAAATTAAGAAAATTACATATTATTATGTCTGCTTCAATGTTTTACATTGGCTGTATTTTCCCTCTTGTTTTAGCTAAACAATGTTTATTGTGTGACTTAATATTATACAGATAAATAATTAATATTTCAATAACAAAAAAAAAATAAACAAAGATGTATAGGTTAAATAATGCCATGTTTGAACTAAATATGATTGATTATTATTAGTATTAATAGTTCTTATGTGGGGCCGTGTATTTGTTTTTTTTGCATTTCCTAAATTTGTCAAAATAAATATCTATATCTTTATAAAAAAATTTTATTAAAGTAAGTTTACTCTTTCTACATAATGATTTTGTTTTAGTGAATTGCTGGTGTACAAAGTGCTATTAACAAAAGAAGGAAAATTTGAGGAAGTTGGATTTGCCTCTCCATCCCTTTATTGTTGTGTAGAAGTCAGTGGTTTAAGAGTGGAGAAAATATTTGTATGTAATAATAACGTTTTATATCTTGTTTTATTAATAAATAATGATTTTACCTTAACACAATGATTTATTTCGCCGTATGTAATATCACTTTATTTTCAAGAAATACTTAAAACTTAAACTCTAAATATACGTTTATCTCTGCGAAATATATTTCTTAACATTAAATAAATTAATTATTAATAGTAAAATAATAATATTCCTTACTAAGAAATATTATTGCTCAGAAAGAATAGTTTTCTAATGTGTAGAAAATATATTTTTATGAGTAATAAAATTAATTAACATCAAGTGTAATTTCTTTCTGATAAATGGATTTGAAGTTTGCCAGAAAGTGATAGTTCAATCATGTTTAAGATATATTTCTTTGGCTGTAGTAGAATTTATTTGAAATATTTTAGAAAATTATATCTTACATACAAAGATATATTTCTTAGGCAATATGCCAAGTCGATCTTTCTTAAATATTAATAAAGTTTCTTTATGTCAAGAATTTTTTTCTCTCGATGTAGTCACATAAGTATAGTCGCCATTTTTAATCCCGCCATTTTTGTAAAAGGCAAAATCTGAGATGGCCTCCCATCTAGATTTGAACATTTATATGTGTGGAATATGTGGTCGAAATTATATGCTTCTATCATTAAATTCACAATTGTTTCACATATCGGCTCCACTATAAGGTAATCGTAATGCTAGTCACGAGGTACAAATAATAGTATATTGTGCAACAAGTGCAGAAAGGTACTAATTTCTCACGAGTTTGAAAAGTTGCGGTACGAGCGCAAGCGAGTGCCGCAATTCAAACGAGTGAGAAATTACCTTTCTGCACGTGTTTCACACTATACTTTTTCTACAAGCACAGTTTTTCCTAAAAATAAAAATTACAATTTCCAAACTACGATTAATTATAGTAGGTACCTATGTGATAAATTTTAAACTGTATTTAATTAATACCTACTAATCAATTTAAATTCCTTATAGCTAAATAAATTGCACAGAAATCAGTTAAAAAATTAATGCACTGCCTTAATTTGTTTAAATTTAAACAATTATTACACATTATTGACATTATATTTATGCAGTCACGGATTTACACAAAACCTACTTCATTCGACGTCTCTTGCACAGGTTGCTAAATCCTTATTGGTTATTTGATAATTATAAAATGTTTAATAAGAATAAAATTGTAAAATAAAACAGTTGTAACATCCATAATTTAGTTTCTATGCTATAGTTAAATATAATAATTGTCTTATAGGTTATATATTTGTCTAAAGTTTAACCACGGATGTAAACAGAATATAACGTTACTCAGAATGCGGTAGTCCACGGATGTAAACAGAATATAACGTTACTCAGAATGAGGCAGTCAACTGTGCAGAAAAGAACTTTGCGGCACAGAAACGTCACTTTGCGGCACAGAAACGTCACTTTTCTGCACACTAATGTCAAATATCTTATACTGTGAGAAAATATCAAGTTTGCTAACATAAAACCGTGCAGAAAAGTGCACTTTGAATAGTGGTTGTAGAAAAACGTATTTATTTTCCAATTAGATCTACGGTATCATGTGTAACTGGTAAGTGCAACAATACTGGCTAGGTCTAGCTTGTCTGACTGCGATCCAATATAAAGGAGAAAGAAAACAACTCGTCACTGGCTGTTTTGGATATGCAGATATTTCTACATTGTGTCCCGTTTGATGGAGCCAAAAGCTTTATTGTAATTAATAAAACACATGTGTGATGATATTCTGCAGACACACAAGATATTCTGCAGCATAATATTCAACCTTAATACCCTTAATAATTCATCTCTGTTGATGATGATATTTCCATCTCTATCCTTTAATTTCGTTATTTCTTTTTTGCCATTTGTTAATTGTCTTCTTAGAACTTTGAGGCTCTTGTGATCTTCTCAATTGTTTTTGAATTTGTTCGTTTTAATATTTTCGGTTGTCAGTTCTAATAGATTTTTGTATTCTTTTACTTATCTCCCTAATTTCATGGTGTTCTTTACTTCTATTACTTTGCATTTTTCTCTGCTCTTCCATTAATGCCCATGTTTGGGGGCTTATTCTTTTGTTATGTGATGTCTTTTGGCAGTGTATCTTCTGGCTCTCTTCTATAGCTACTATTATAATGTCATTAAGGGTGTTTACGTTTAGGTCTGTATTCTTATCGCTGTCGAGAATGCTGTTGATATGTTCTTCAAATTAATTATTAAGGGTAGTAAAAGACTCCTATACAGATCTATACAACAGCCAACAAAACCATGATGCCGCTTTAGAAGATTCAGGAAAAAGGTTAGTCAACCAAGGATCGGAATTGATGCCTGATATATCAACAGAAGAAATCAGGAACGCATTTAGAAAATGAAAAGAAATAAAGCTTTGGGAGAAGACAATATCGTTATAGAAGCCGTAAAGATTGGAGGAGATAAACTTTTAAACAACATAAAGGAATTGTTCAACTTATATCTGCACCAAAGTGAAACACCTACAAGATGGCACAGTGCACTTACCATCTTATTATACAAAAAAGGCGATCCAGCAGACCTCGAGAATTACCGGCCCATAAGCCTATTAGACCACCTCTACAAGTTATTCACAAGAATAATAACAAATAGACTTGAAACAAAATTGGATTTTTCCCAACCTAGAGAACAGGCGGGTTTTACGAAAAACTTTGGCACTAACGACCACCTACACTGCTTAAAAGGAATTAATAAAAAATCAATCGAATACAACTGACCACTGGTCCTGGCTTTCGTAGACTTTCGTAAAGCATTTGATACGATAGAAATTACCAGCATAATGAGAGAATTGGAGGAAAGTCGTATAGATTGTCGGTACTCCAAACTGATAGCAAACATATACAATAATGCAACCATGACCGTTCGACTACACAAAGATACCAAATCTATAAAAATGAAAAGAGCAATTAGACAGGGAGACACCTTATCTGCCAAACTCTTTACGGCGGTACTTGAACATTCTTTCAAACAATTGGAGTGGGACGCCAAAGGAATAAAAATATCGACGGTGAAAGGCTCTCCCACCTAAGATTCGCAGACGACATAGTTCTTATAACAGACAACTTAAAAGAGATTAGAACTGTGCTTACTGAATTAGATGCCGCCTATAAAAAAGTTGGTTTAAACGTAAATTTTGGAAGGACACAATACATGACAAACCTGGTACCAAGCGAAAATCCAAAAGTCGACGTCAACGAAATAGCATTGGTTCATGAATATAAATACTTAGTACATGAAATTGAAAGTGCCATGGACAATCAAATTGCCGAAATACAGAGAAGGATCACTTTAGCATAGGCTGCATATGGAGCTCTATCAGACATCTGCAAGAGCAACTTGCTAAATTATTTGAAAAGGAAGACGTACAACCAATGTGTGCTTCTAGTCTTGACTTACGGCGCCGAAAAATTATCGTTAACCCAGGCCAGCAACGAAACTTGTGGCCCAAAGAAGAATGGAATGGTCACTACTTAGATTGACTCTCAGAGACAGGTCAGAAACGAAGAAATCAGAAGAAGGACAGGAGTCACAGATGTCATAGAGCGAATAGAATGACTGAAGTGGAATTGGGTGGGCCATGTAGCCAGAATGAAGGACGGGAGGTGGATCCAAAAAATTACAGTGTGGAGACCTAGAGAAGAGAGAAGAACTAGAGGTAGACCACCTACACGATGAACAGACGACGTCAACATGATTACTGGGAATTGGTCTCAGAAAGCCCAAGATCCACAAAACTGGAAGGAATTAGGGGAGGCCTATGTTCAACTTTGGATGTAAAAGGCTGGATGATGATTATGATGCTGAATATTCAACTAAACTAGTCAGTTAGTTGCATTGCTAGAGAAATGGTAGGTAGAAAACTCAGAAAAGGTAAGGGTACGGGTACATGGAGAAGTGTCAAAATCGTTTTGGGTTAGTAAGGAAGTAAGGTAAGCCTGCGTGATAAGCCCAATTCTGTTTAATACCTGTGTAGAGACCAACATGCGCAAAGTAATCGTCGAACGGGAAGGAGAAATGGGCATTGGCGGCAAAATTATCAACAAATTAAGGTTTCGAGGATGGACTCTTCCAAGGATTCACCGAATCCTTGGAAGAATGGACGGAGATGACAAAGCCAGCAGAATGAGTAAGTTTTTAGTATGGCTATGGCTGGACGTACTTTAATTCGATAAACTAAAAACTAAATTATGACCATATACAATAAGAAATATCAACCAGCGAGAAATTGTTAGTTACTGATATCGAAGGTGAATTAATTTGTATGTCTGAGTTCCTCATAACCAGTTCTGGAGGATTCCATTATGAAATGCTAGTACTTAAAGGAAGCTGATAGATTCTCTAGAGATGCACTCAAATGATTTTTGGAAAAACCAACGAGTCGACCCTGAGCAAATACATGTTACAAAAAGGCCCCGAAACACTGTTATCGAAAAAATCACCACTTACTTTAGTGATGTGGTGCGTAGGGACGGTCTTGATAAGCTGACATTGTAGGAAACGGTGCAAGAATCAAGATTTTATGGTAGATTACCACATTACAAAAAAAAGTCCCATTAAACCAACACTTACCAATACTAAATGTTTTATATAACCAATTATTACTCATTGCAGAAAACGGTGAAGATATTAGATACGTGATAAGAAAGCTAAAAGAAGATTTTTATTAAGACAACCCAAGAGATTCATCTTGAAACATAATAGGTTTTTACCAGCAAAAAAGAAAATACAAATCCCCTTCTAACTTGTACCGTATTATTCCTGTACATTTCTATGATAATCTGCAAGAGGTGGTTGTTAATATTCAGGTCTTTCAAGGTTTCTCACAGCTTTCTTCTAGATATCGTGTCATATGCCTCTTCTAAGTCAACAAAAGCTAAGTGTAATTCTTTTCCTACACAAACTTTTCTGCCAGTTGTTGCAAAACAAAAAGGTTATTTAAAAGGTTATTTAAATGGGTATTTAAAAATCAAATTGTGGTTAATTATTGCCTGTAAAGATAGTAAATAATATATAATAATACAAAAAAACAGAACTGTACTCAATAAAATAAAAGAGAAGAGATATATTTACCATAATTTTTAGCACAACTGCCGGAGTTTTCATCCAGATCCATATCTGAAGTAGAAAATTTTACATTTAAATGTCCCGTTAGTCCATCGCCAGCATCTCCTGAATATCCACTAAGTACAGTCAGCTTGTATCCGTCTTTTTCAGGGCCTATAGCAAACGATGTATAATGCGCATGTCCTGTTTTCTTTTCCTTATCAATAAGTTCTATTAACAGTTCACTGGCTTCAAAACCTAAAATATTACAAGGTAGAATTGAATTTAGTCTAAAATATAATTACTCGTATTTCTGACTAAACTATTGAACACTATTATATAGCTATTATAAGAAAAGAGACAAACAATAAAACTGCACACTCAACAGATTAAAAATCAAAAACAAATATTTTTTGTTGACAATATCTAATAAACATTAGTCACCGATTTTTCAGTAATCTTGGACATGCCAAATTATTTAAAAAAGAAAACGCTCGGCAAATTCACAGTGCACACAGTTGCTAGGCCAGTTAACCGATCCTGTTTCATTGTAGATCTTATAGCATTTTTATAAGAGAAAGAAAACATAAGGATCTTTTCCCTTTTGCGACTACCACCATTAATGTGCAAAATGTTCTTGACGCTATAACCACGTTAGGAATAATGATTCCAATTTGGGATGTTTAATTTTATTGAGTAAATCTATTGGAGAAAGTTGAGGTTCACAATTCACAAATAAATAATATTCTCCTTTCATATCGCTTTATCTTCTTTATAAAACTCGCGCAATATATTAATTTTTTTTCTTAATATTCTGAATATTAATCTAAATCTCAATTTTAATATTATTATCTTCATCTCAGAATGTCCATAAAATGTTAAATAGCAAATGAATTTCAATTGCTTCTGGTCAAGTTGCTTAAAACAAAGGACATAAATGACAATATTAAATATTTCATAGAGAAATATTGCGTCGGGCTCAAAATTATCAGTCACCTCAATACTAGGCCCTATATTTCAAAATAGAAGTAAAGGTCACATTAAATATAGCTGAGTATTAACTAAACACATTATGCACATAACTAGACTCCCAACGCTAGAGGAGGTCCAAACGGCAATCCACATACAGTCCGTCTAATTTACTTACCGTTGCACGTCATTATCTACGTTAGAGATCTAAGTTGACATTGTTGCCCAATTACAAAAAAATCTTGAATTCATTTTAAATCAAATACGTCACACAATTTTTGCGGAAGTGGATTATACAGCAAAACAAATTAATATTTAATGTAAATAAATAAAAACTTTAGAAATAGAAAACAAGAATTAATTTATAATCTTACATTAAAGTACATAATAAAAACAGTAAATATAATGAAATAAACACTTATAGTAAAGAATATAAACAAATATGAAGTGTCATCACCGCAACTGTCAAATAAATGTTACCAATTTATGCCAAAATATCACCTTCGTTCGATTATAGTTACAGTGTCTTCCGAACAAATGTGCTTCATACAAACGCTTTATAATCCATTTATACAAATTAAATGAAACATATTATTGTGTATTTACGCATAATACCGCGTAGGGATAAGGATACCGACCCCGCATAGGGATAAGGCAAAGAGAATGATGATATTATTGTGTATTTCTTTGAGTTAACATTAAGAGAAATCTTTAAATTATATTATTTTTATGCGTATATATATTAAAATATGTCTAGTGGCTGTAATGTCAGTGTACTGGGCAAAGTGATTCTAAAAACGAACACACCTACCGCCTAAATATTTCGTGTTAGTGTCATGTGACGTCACGGGCTATGACGCGGATGACGTGCAACGGTAAGTAAATTAGATGGAGTATACAAAAAAGCCATAAAGCACCGGGAATAGATAAAATACCGGCAGAACGACTCAAGCAAGGAGGAAGGAATTTGACACAACAGATGTACCAGCTAATACGAGAGATATGGATAGAAGAAGAAATCCTCCAACAATGGAGGAAAAGTAGAATCTGCCCTATTCATAAAAAAGGAGACAAACTGTTGTGTCAGAATTATAGAGGCATCTCTTTACTTTTGTTCGGGATACAAAATATTCACAAAGATCTTTAATCGAAGACTTCAACCTCTCACGGAAAAATCATCGGGGAATATCAAGCAGGGTTTATATGTCTGGATCCCGCGTATAAAAAAAAAAGTTGATTAATAGCAAGCTGAAAATTTGTTAATATTTTAAGGGTGGTTAGTCATATAAACTTTGATATATAGGAACACTGGAACAGGGGCAGTTTTAATTGTGGAACAGTTTAAATATTTGGAACGGTCAGACCACGAAAACGGCACATTTATTTTGTCCGACAGAATAGACTTGAACTCTCCGACCAGGGATTAAACTGTTTTGCAAAAATCAGACTGCTATTTAGCACCTGTCATAATTCCTGTCATTTGACATATTCTACATGTTCCACTTATTAAAACGCCCATTTTGTGATAAATAGCGGTCTGATTTTTACACGAGAGTTTAATCTCTGTTCGGAGAGTTTAAGTCTATTCTGTCGGACAAAATAAATGTGCCGTTTTCGTGGTCTGACCGTTCCAAATTTTTAACCTGTTCCACAATTAAAACTGCCCCTGTTCCAGTGTTCCCATATATCAAAGTTTATCCGACTAGACACCATTAAACTATTAACAAATTTTCAGCTTGCTATTAATCAACTTTTTTTTCATACGTGGGATCCAGACCTATTAGGCAAAATAGATCTACCATTGACCAACTATTTACAGTTAAACAAATACTATCGAAAGCATGGGAATACGACATGGACGTTTATAATCTCTTTGTAGATTTTAAACAAGCCTACGATTCAATAGATAGAACAATTCTACCTAATATATTGGAAGAATTTGGCATACCATCAAAATTAATACGACTAGTGCAAATGACAATGACAGAAACAGAAACAGAAGCACAGGTATGTATTCAAGGACAGATAACTGATGCGTTTACGATAACGCAAGGACTGAAACAAGGCGACGGACTGGCTCCAACAAATCTACCCAGTTAGCAGCATACGCAGATGATATAAACATAATGAGCAGAACAAAGAATGCAGCGGAAGAAACCTACGTTGAGTTGAAACAAAGTGCAGAAGCAGTAGGGCTAGCAATAAATACAAATAAAACAAAACTATTTATACAAACCAGATCAAATAGACCGGCGCAACAACACTTTATTGACGATATAGAACATCGGAATAGATTCACGTACGTAGGAATGGATCTTGTCGCAAGCAATGAAGAAGAACCGGAAATAAATAGAAGGCTTGTGCTGGCAAATAAAGCCTATTTCGCGATGTGCCATATTCAAATCGCGAGACGTACACCGGAAAACAAAACTCCGGGTCTACAAAACAATAATCAGGTCCATAGTAAGTTATGGCTGTGAAACATGGGTGGTGACACAGAAATCTGCCAATGCATTAGATATGTTAGAAAGAAAAATATTACGTAGGATACTGGGACCAATAAGTGCAAGTAATAACTAGCGAATTAGGTATATTAAAGAAATATACGAGAAATACACTAAACTGCAGAGATTACGGTGGGTAGGGCACGTGGTCCGCATGCATGAGAATAGAATCCCCAGAAAATTGCTAAATGCAAGAATGCAGGGAAGAAGACCTGTTGGAAGACCTAAAAAGAGATCGGAAGATGAAGTCGATGAGGATGCCAGGAACTTCCTGGGAACGCGTACATGGAAAAGAACAGCGATAAATCAAAATTATTGGAGAAGCTTGTTGAAGGAGGCCAAGGCTCGATTTCGGCTGTAGTGCCATTGGATTTATGGATTATGCACATAAAGTGAGGAGCAAAAAAACGGGAAAAATTACGTTTTTGGTCTGGTCGACGCCGGGCCCCGGTAAAATTTACCGGCTGTACCCCCCTCTAGGCGGGCCTGACGACGTCGAAACATTTTCCTGTGCCTCACAAGCCAAACTCAAAGTGGCCCAGAGAAGAATGAAACGGTCAATTTGACCGACTCTCAGAGACATAGTTCACCGCCCGTCATTCGTTCTGGCCCATCTGTGATTCCTGTCCTTATTTCCTCGTTTGTAGGTCTGGTAGTCAGATAGATGGAAGCGGATTTTGCTCATGATCGGTAGTATGGACAAACTATACAAGGATAATATGTTGGATTAGTTATGTACAGTGTACACGACTTTCGAGTTACAACGAGGGTAGTTTTAAGGGGTAAAAGTCGCGGTTTTCATTGTTTTTTTTTTGTGACGTTCGTGATCAAATACACCAAACTTTGGGAATCAGTAGGTCATGACTAGTACCACGTAACTACGTAACATCTCCAGGGGTGAACAGCTCCGTGAGGGACAAAGGGGTGGTGGACAGTGAGGAATATGCAAATTCTTCTTCTTCTTCTTCCTCTTTATAAGCAATTCTGCTTGTTCATTGGCGGATTAATACCTCTAGGGAAGGTTGTCACTCCATATTTTGCGCGGTCGGCCGATACTTCTTCTGCCGATTGGTGATTTATCTCGTGCTATTTTGACCACACGTGTCTCCCCCATTCTGGTTATGTGGCTGTTCCATTCTTTTTTTTTTCTATTTAGTGTCCATTCGTTTATATGTCCATTTTATTTAGTGTCCATTCGAATATGCAAATTATAAAGGTGAAACTCGCGGTTGTTTGTGACGCTATATCGAGATGGTACACCAGAATTTGAAAATAAGTAAATCATGTAACTAACCAACATCTCCAGGGACCAAAGGGGTGGCGGACAAGAGAGTATGAAAATTTAGTCCATTTACTTTTTGTGCTCCGAATTTTAAAGAACAGCTTGGATTACCACAAAATTTTACATACGCATAGTCAACATGTCAAAGAATAAAAGTGATATTGTGCCGATGTGTGCTTTTGTCCTGGGGGTGAGTACTACCCCTTCTCGGTATTCTATAGTGTTTTTCACAAAGTCAATATTTTTCGAGTTATTTGCAAGCGAATATGTTCATTTTTCAACAAAAAATCCACTACCAAAAAACCACGTTTTTTAACGGTTTTTCGCAAATAACTCATAACGTATTTATTTTATCGAAAGAAATATTCCCATCAAAAATATAGTATGAAAAAAATTTAAGCAAATGGCGTATGTATGAAGTTCGTAGACTCGTTAGAAAACGAGTTATAGCTAATGAAAACTAGCTTTTTATTATTAAAATTCCAAATCGAATATTTCAAAGTGCATGGGCAATAAATAAAAAATGAAGTATCTTTCGAGGAAAACTCGTTATGGAGAACTTTTTAAGTGTTTAAAAAAGCTTTATTTTTGATTTTAAAAAAAGTTTCTCGCATCCAACGTAAGTAAATTGCGACCAATACAAAGTTGGTCCCTTTGTGTTTGGTAAAAATATCGTAAATATCAGTAAAAACATCACCCCCTAATTAGCACCCCAAATTAAATTAATCGTTATCGCTTCACAAGTTAATTTACTGATATATTGTTTGTAAGATCTTTAAGTTTCATCGGTTCAAAGTGCTTATTTTTAAAAGGGCTGTAGTTGAAATGCCTTGAATGAGTAACTAATCACGAATATATGCAAATTTTGAGCAGCAATATCTTAATCAATTTTTGTCTTACAAAAAAAAACAAAAAATGTGAAATATTCAGAAAAGCAATACCTATATCTTTTTACCCTTTGAAATTTTTGTTGTCACTAATAATTAGATATTTAAAAAATATATATTTAGGATATTTTGAAAAAAGACATTTTTTCAAAAAAAAAAAAAAAATTATAACCCAAAGTTTTTCAAAAATAAGCATTTTGAACCTACGAAACTTAAAAATCATATAAACAATACATAAGTAAAATAACTTGTGAAGTGATAATGATTAATTTCATTTCAGTTGCTAATTCGGCAGTGATTTTCACGATAGTCTTTACCAAAAAGGAGGTACTTTGATTTTGAGCGTAACTGGCTTACTTTTGATGATAGAAACTTTTTAAAAAGCGAATAAAAAGCTTTTTTAAGAGCACTTTAAAAAATTTGTTGTGAGTTTCCTCCGAAGAGTTTTTGGATAATTTTAAGTTCAGCTTAGATTTTAAATATGACGAATAAGAACCTACTTTTCATTAGCTACAAGTCTGCTTCTGTTGGATATACATACTTCATACGTATATCATTTTTTCCACTTTTTTATTATCTATATTTTTGCTAAGAACATTTTTTTCGACAAAATAGATACTTTTTGAATTATTGTCTAAAAACGTCTGTTTTTTGTGGAAAAATTGAAATATTCACTCGGAGATAACTCGCAAAGTATTGACCAGAAAAACTATAGAACAAAAGTTACTTAGAATCAGTCGGTTTATCCACTTCCCGACTTATTCCAAACGTATGTTTTTTCAACCCCGAGAAGGTGTGGTATTCACCCTCATGGCAAAGGCACACATTATTACAATACCTACCACTTTTATTCTTTGACATGTTAGCTAAGCGAAGCGTTTGCCAAATTTCATGGCAATCCAAATTGTTCTCGGAGTAAAACTGTTAGTAAATGGACTAAATTTGCATATTCACCCCTCTCTGCCACCCTTTGTCCCTCGCAGAGCTGTCCGCCCCTGGAGTTTGTGCTTAGTTATGACTTGACTTACTTATTACCTTTTATACCCAGTATAAGTAAGTACAAATAAGGAGTTTGAGTAAACTTTTGCCCAACTGTTTAAATTCCAAAGAAAAACTAAAATAATGAGAAAAATAGCGAAATTCGTTACTTTTTACATGAAAAAATCAGCTATAAAAATGGGCATAATTTTAGGTAATGCATAACTCTTAAAACTATGTGTATAATAAGAGAAAAGCAATATGTAGTGTTTGACGAGAGTCGTCGGGACCAGCTAGTACACCAAAAAATAAGGCAAATATCTGAAGTTCGGGATATCATCGAAATAATCACGATGTTAAAGTGAAATTGGGCAAGGCACAAGAGGGCTAATAAGACGAAACATAGAATAAAGACCCAGAAAGTATAAGAGAAGCCGAGGCCTACCAACGAATATATGTACAGATGACGTGAAAAAAGTAGCGAGAAACTGATGACAAGCGGGCCAGTGTATACAATATTGAAAGGAATTAAGGGAGGCCCTTGTCCAGTAGTGGTCGCCATTAGCTAATTAATGGTAATGATAATGATCTCCAACCAGCGTCAAATGCCCGCCAAAAAATCTACTAATTGAATTTTTTTATTCCGTACCATAAAATGTACCATATTACATCCGGCCTTACCTGTCATATGGTGAATGTTCTCTAATCCAATCCAGAACTCTCCATCTAGATTTCCAAAGCCAAACTTGTAATCTCTCCACTCTCGGTAAAAATCCTGAGATCCATCGAACCTTTTCTGAATATGTGTCCATCCCCCGCCTTGAATTTCCATGTCGCAAAGGACAGCAAAAGGTTTACTGCTAGTCCTGGGCTTAATCTCATATATTCCAGATTTATTATTACCTAAAATAATAAATTAGTTTGACTTAAAGTATTAGAACAGTACATGGGAAAGACAATGTAAGTCACATTAAGCCCGAATTTAAATTATACATCATTTCTTATACATAGTTTCGTGTCTGCTATTTTATTCTTGGCACTTGAAATTAATAAAAAACCGATCTGTCACTAAAAACCTCGAATAAAATAAGTATATATATACACCGTTCTTAGGCGTCAACGCCCTTCGGTAGGGATCTATGGAGGAGTATCAACAAGCCGCAAGCCCTTATCCCTTGCCGTACCGCTCCTCCATAGGCCGATGAGATGCCAGTTTATTCCAGACCAAGTCGTAGACTCTATGGAGTTTTGTACTACGGCGTTGGCCTTTTATTAATTTCATGA
Organism: Diabrotica virgifera virgifera; assembly: GCF_917563875.1. Classification (NCBI taxonomy): domain Eukaryota; kingdom Metazoa; phylum Arthropoda; class Insecta; order Coleoptera; family Chrysomelidae; genus Diabrotica; species Diabrotica virgifera. Next base: position 175,081,382 of record NC_065449.1, on the reverse strand, counting down.
CCTAGCTGAGGCTCGAACCAGCGACCGCAAATTGCAAATCCACTAAGCTTGTCGATCGACTGCGCCTCAGCTAAGTAGACCATCTAGACCGACATATAAAATAAGTCCTGTATGGAAAAGCGATCGAACTCTCCGATTCCTACGAAAAACCGATCTAAGTCCACAATAACTCTCAAGCAGGTTTTGTTGCATCTTTAAAACGGATTTCGTAGTTAGTGGTTGTTCTTCTTCTTCTCACGGTTCCAATTCGTTCCGGATGTTGGCAATCAGCATGGCTAACCTAACTTTCCTTGCTGCTATTCGGAATAGTCAGGTTACCGATATATTGAACCACTTTCTCAGGTTTTGAAGCCAAGATATTCTTCTTCTATTATGTTATCTATTTTCAAATACCTTGCCCTAAAGAATGAGTTGCAACAAGCCATATCTCCATTGATTCCCGCTAACATGGTCAAGATAATCTAGTTTGCTCTCTTTAATAGCTTTGATCGCGCTGGGCAACCCGAGGGTACCCAGAGGGAGAACGCCTGCGCATTACAAAATCGAGCGTTCGCGGAGGTTGAATCTTTCCCTCTGAACACCCTCCGGATTTTTAATTCGGTGTTCGCGCAGTACAGAAAAAAGAGATTGAACGTGTCCGGAATACCCTCTCGACGTTCGAGGATTTTGTTTCGGATTTTAAGTTCGCACAGGCGCACAAAATATTTGGGAAGAATTTCTTGACATTTCTGTTCTTACTCCTTCCAATTCTTAAGCTAAAAGATTGTTTTGTTAAGCAACTTGTAGACGTAGATTCTGGTTTTTAAAGTTTTGAAATTATGTAAAGTGTTGTATCATTTATATAATATTCTTCAAACAAATTTTAATATTTTTTATATTAAAGGTTTTTTAGTTGTTTTTGTCAATGTTTTCCATTTCGTATGTTTATAAATAAGTAGATATCTTTTCTAGTATTATTTTCATTCGATATTCGATAATTATCTATTATGGTAGTATGTATTACCACCAAACAAGTATTACAATAAATTATACTCTGTTTTTACTTAATTTCTTCTATCTAGATGAGCTTATAAGTACCTACATATCCTTGTGGTTTATTTTTCAGTTTAATTTATGAGTTAAATTAGTCTCTTATTGAATATAATGAAAAATAAAGAACTTCTTCTTCTTCATGTGCCGTGCTCGATTATCGAACGTTGGCTATCAAATTGGCTATAGTAATTTTGTTAACGGCAGCTCGGAAAAGGGATGCAGAGGATCTGTTATACCATTCTCTCAGGTTTTTAAGCCATGACGTTCTTCTTCGACCTGGCCCTCTTCTTCCGTCTACCTTGCCTTGTATTATTAAATGGAGTATATTATATCTCTCTGGGTGTCGCATAACATGGGCAAAATATTCAAGTTTTCGATTTTTAACTGTTCTGACGACTTCTGTGACTTTTCCCATTCGGTGCAAAACAACTTCGTTACGAACTCTATCCACCCAACTTATTCGTAGGATTCTTCGGTATACCCAAATTTCAAAGGCTTCCAATTTCTTGAGAAGAGTATCTGTTAAAGTCCAACCTTCGACACCGTACAAAAGAGTAGAGAACACATAACATCTCACTAATCTAATTTTAAGATTCAAAGTAATGTTGTTTCCACATAAAAGTTTCTTTATCTTAAAGAATGCAGCTCTGGCCTTCTCTATACGTATTCTAATTTCTTTGCTCATGTCCCAGTTCTCATTTAGATTACAACCAAGGTAGGTGATACTGTTAGTTCTTTCTAATTGTTCACCATAAGCTGTTACTATTTCCGGTTGTATTGGCGTCTTACTGACAACCATCACCTTGGTCTTTGCGGTGTTTAGCTTGAGTCCATATTCATCATACGTTGTGGTAATCCTATTAATCAGATGTTGAAGTTCTTCATAAACACCGTGTCATCCGCATATCTCAAATTATTAATATTGACGCCATTCATTTTGATACCACATTGAGCATTATCCACTGCTTTATTGAAAACAAACTCAGAATAGATGTTAAATATTAGTGGGGACAAAATGCAGCCCTGCCTTACTCCTCTTCGTATTTGAAGTTCTTCAGACGTGTCCCAGCCAATCCTGATGTTTGCACGTTGATGCCAGTAAAGATTTTTTATAATGCGTAGGTCTTTATCATCAATACCCACTTTCTGAAGAATAGCAATCATTTCCGTATGTTTTACCCGATCAAAGGCCTTCTCAAAGTCAATGAAACACATATAAACCGGATGTCCGACATCTCTGCATCTCTGTACCATAACCTGAATACTAAACAGTGCTTCTCTGGTCCCAAGGTTATTGCGGAATCCAAACTGTGTATCACCAAGCTGTTCTTCTATTTTTTGGTACATCCTAGAGTGCAAAATTCGTAGAAATATCTTTAAAACATGACTCATCAAGCTAATGGTTCGGTAGTCACTACATCTTTTCGCGTTTGCTTTTTTAGGTATCGTCACAAAAGTCGACAGCAGCCAATCCGTTGGTATATAGCCAGTTTGATAAACTTTATTAAAAAGATGAAGGAGAGATCTTTTACCTGAATTTTCGAAGAGCTTTATTATTTCATTCGGTATTTCGTCTGGTCCCGTCGCTTTTCTGGTCTTTGCTAATCTTATTGCTTGTTCAATTTCGTCCATAGTTATGTCAGGTCCTGTAACTACTTCGTTAATTTCAAGCTCGGGCCTTTCATCATTAAACAGTTCCTCAATGTATTCTTTCCATCTGTCTATTTTATCCAAATCTGTGATAATCAGTTTTCCGTCTCTATCAACGATGTTATTTGCATGTTTTTTGTTCTGACCGGTGAGTTCTTTTATTTTTTTATACATATTAAATGAATCATGTTTTCTCTGCAACTCTTCAATTTCTAAACATTTTTTTTCAAAGTATGTTTCTTTTGCCGCTCGTATTTTAGTCCTTATCTCTTTATTAATGCGTTTATACATTTCGATGTTTTGATTCTTAAATTTGCGTCTTTTTTCCATCAAATTCAAAATCTCATCGTTCATCCACTGTTGCTTCTTTTGATTTTTCTCTTTGAAGTTTGGAGTTGAGTTGCTTATAATCGTTTTGATTTGGTTCCAATGATCCTCGATGGATTCTTGTTGTTCGCTATTCTCAAAATTGCTCTCTAAATTGTTTGAAATCTCCTGACTGTTGTTTCTAATAAAATCGGTATCCAGTTTGTTAGAGGGTCGTGGTTGTTTTATCCGTTTAAGTTTTAATTTTATTTCGGCTAACAATAGATTGTGATCAGATGGCACATCGGCGCCAGGATAGGTTTTTACAGACTTTACTGCATTTCTGTAACGCTCACTGATGGTTATGTAGTCAATTTGGTTTCTTACGATATTATTGGGGGTATCTGCTGGAGATTTCCACGTATATAATCTCCTTTTAGGTAATTTGAAAAAGGTATTCATTATACATAGATTATGTTCTTTGCAAAAATCTGCGAAATAGTCTCCCCTTTCATTTCTATCGCCCAGTCCATAACAGCCAATAATATTACTTTGTCTGCCTTTTCCTATCTTAGCATTAAGGTCACCCATCAGAATGGTGAGATCTCTAGTCTTGAGTTGGTCGGTAACAGTTTTTACATCGGCGTAGAACTTGTCAAGTTCTTCCAGTTCACTTTCCGCTGTCGGTGCATACACTTGTATTAAATTTATGTTTCTGGGTTTCGCGTTCAACTGAATCATTATGACTCGTTCAGATACCTGGCATACCGCTCTAACACATTTGCTAACCTCGTTTGAGACTATAAATCCTACACCATGACGATGGTAATTACTCTCTTCTCCTGCATAATATACTTCATGATCATCCACATGGCATTGGCCAGATCCGGGCCATCGCATTTCACTGATACCCAGAATTGATATTTGCAGCCTTTTCATCTCATTTATGGCATTGTGTGTTTTTCCTGGTTCATATAAACTCCGCACATTCCATGTGCCTATTCTACAACTTCTCTGTATATCAAATTTGGCCAAGCGGGAGATTCTTCGCACCCCTGCCCCATTTAAGAAGCGCCCGTACTCGGGGCCATCGTTTATTTCCTCAGCCATATTGATTAACCTGGGAAAAATAGTGTAGTAGTCATTCCCTTGGCTTTCTACACCGCTGTGTACACGCTGTTTAAGTGGTTGCCACCGCACCGAGTACTATTCTGTATTGACCGTTCTGGCCTAAATGACTTCCGCTCAATACAGATACTGAAAAACCAGCTGCCGATTTCCAGGTTCGATTTTATACAAGCCCTAAAACCAGGGGGCTGCCACCTCCGTCCTCCAGACCGTTGTGAAGACCTTCTTCTCCGCCCTGGATGCCGTTGTGGGCTTCATCCGTGACCCTGGACAGGGGACCCTTAGCAGGTACTAGTTTCCCGGGTCAGGAAACACCTGGAATCTGCAGAAGGCAGGGATTGATTCAATTTCCCTGATAGGACTATCCAAAAGGAGTTCCTACCTGCTACCGGAAAATGAAAAAACCGGGAAATAAAGAACACATCAAACTTATTCTGAAACTATTTCTTGTGTCTTGTTATATTTTATTATTTTTGTGGTGTAATAAACCACAACACAATGCCACAACCACAACCTATCAAATTCAATACATACATATCAAAATTGAAAATTATTGCTTTACTAAATTATTCCTTCCTTCAGATAATGTTCAACCCCCAGGAAGTTAAAGGTAATTTTTATATGTAAATATCAACAATCCTTTTACTCTATACAAAAATGTAAGCCCCATTTCGGCGTGGAAATACCACATTCCACATTATATTGTCGAAATTATAAAGAAAGACGCTAATCAAATTTCTAATATCTAAGAAAGGCATTGAATTATTGAATAGAAAGTTAATCCTTTGCCTGTTGATTTTATTCTCTTTCTCTTTGTTGACATACAAAATTTGTTGCATTTGCATTTTTTTTGACATTGATTTCGAAATAAGAAATGGACAACAAAAGGCTTCCTTCTCTAACCTTAATGTATGCAACCCGTCATTAGATTACGAATCCGAAAATTGTTCGCGGAGCGAAAAATCCTGAGCATGTCCAGGATAAGTTTACGTTGAGGCCTGCGCCTTGGAAACTAATCCCGAACTTACTCTGAATACGTTCATGTTGTACAGCGCGAACACTACTAATGGTGGAATCTCGCATTCCTTGCCCATTCCAGGTAGGACCTCAACATTAGTCACACGATCCACCCACAAAAATCTTAAAATGCGTCTGTAAAACCATATCTCGAATGCCTCGAGTTTTCTTAAAGACGTTTAGGAAAATGTCCAGGTCTGTACCTACTTCCCAGGCAACCAAACGACGTTTTTATAACGTAGATAACACGTCATAAAAATGACCAATTGACGTGTTTCTATGACGTAGTACCGACGTTGAAAATCACATGTATTTGTCTCATCGATTTGACGTCATAATTGTGACGATTTTAAAACGTCAAAGAGCTGACGACTTTTATACGTCGATAAAATCACGTCTTTAATACTTTCAAAAAGTCACCTTCTTTCTGATTTTTCAAAATAGGTAGTATAAAAAATAGGTAACATGAAACCTATATAGGTCTATGTCCCATGTGTCGAAGATATACTACCATTCGTTTAAGATTGCTTGTGCATTAGAAGCAATCTAACATTGATTCTGCATGATTGTACCAGCCCTCGCAAGATAGAATTTTCACTTTTTATATAAGTATACCTACTTACTGTGTCAAAACTGAAACAACATATAAACTAATAAATAATTTATGAACCAATTATCCAGCATACTTAATGTCTTAATTTAACGCTGTCCATTAAATAAAAAAGAATCATGAACAACTCATTGTGGAAAACCTGTATACAGTAGTACATGAGCGTCATTTTACTTTTCCATCTCATAGTTAAATCTTGTAGACTGCTAAAGCAATTTTAAAAAGCTAAACATTAATTTAAAACTCGATAACACATAATTAGTTCATTAACAGAAAATAAACATAACCTCAAACAGTTGTCAAGAAGAATACTGCATTTAACTAACTCAGTGAGCAAAAACGAATACAAATCTCTTAATTAACACATTTCTTCAACTAAATATTTAATGCAAATTCTTATTTTATCACTCAAAACAGAAACCACGTAAGCAATACCTAAATGAGAATTTTCTTATGAACATTATTTAACGAAATTTTTTGGAGTAACACAAACGCAAGCTCCTCCCAATTTTGTGACGTCAGACTTAAACTGTCTGAAATGAAAACGTTTTTTAAACGTATTTTAACGTCAGTAATCTTACGTATTTAAAATCAATTACAAAAGACGTCTATATGACGTAATTTTCAAACACGTGTATATATCTGACCAAAACTGACGTTTCCTCGACGTTATATGACGTCACTTGGTTGCCAGGGTTCTTAGTATAATAACCTAGAAAATACATAACGTCTGACGATTGAGATTTTGGTAGCCAGTGGCAAATCGTGACTTCTAAAAAAATCCTTCATCATTATGAACCCTGATCTCGCTTTTCCTATGCATTGCTTTATTTCACTTGAGTGTCTCCACTGTCTGTATTGGCTGTTTATGTTGGTACCAAGGTATGTGTAACTGTTTTTTTTTTCGTATTGAGATCGGGTGTATTCTCTCTACTTATATCTGATATGCGCGACATAATATGTACTTTGTAAACCATCTAGACTATCTGCAAAAAACGACTGCGTCGTCAGCATATTTAATGTTGTTTAGACGCAATTTTTCTAGAAAAACTGCACTAGCTCTAGGATGGCAAACTGAGAGACGTGTTCAAGAGAAACATCCCAATAAAGCTAAAAAGAAAAGCATTTAACCAGTGCGTACTTCCGGTGCTTACTTACGGAGCTGAAACATTGACACTGACTGAAACGTCGATATGAAAATTACAAACAGGACAACGAAAAATGAAAAGATCCATGCTTGGCCTAACTTTGAGAGACATAATACGAAATGATGAGTTACTGCGAAGAACTGGAGTGGAAGACATCATAAAACGCATTGCGAAGTTAAAGTGGAAATGGTCAAGACACGTCGCAAGACAGAGAGACAAAAGACGGACAAAGAAGACTTAAAGTGGCGGCCAAGGGCAGACAAGTGAAGTCGTGGAAGACCACCCACCAGATGGACCGACGACATTAAAAGAATAGCGACAAACTGGATTGCAGCTGCCCAGGACATAGAAGGGTGGAGACATCTTGAGGAGGCATATGTCCAACAGTGGACAAATTTGGCTTTGTCATGATGATGATGAGATACACTTTGTTGACTAATACGCCTTTCTATTTATAGTTCTCCCATCAGCGCCGGCTCGAAGATTATATTCAAAGTGTAGATTAAACAACAACGGGAACCGAATGCATCCTTGCCTCACTCTTCTATCTATGGAGACTGCCTATGTCAATTGGTCATCCACTATTTTGTCAGTTTGATTGTTGGTACACGTAATAACCTTTGGTTTAGCTAGAAACGTCATTAAGATAAGCTATATTAGCTCAGGAAGCTATCAAAATTCCCGATATTCAGAGGTTCATAATTATGAGGAATTTAAAAGCAAATATTCAAAAAATGTCCTTGGGAAGCTTCTAGTATTTGTAAAAACTACTTGTCAAATTTGTAGTTTGAAATGATGAAAAAATGAATTCTAACAAACAGACAATCTAGGAAGATGGAAAAGATAAATAGCAACGTACTTTTCATAAATTAATTAATTCCAATGCATTGCTAGCCTATTCTTATACGAACATAATGGTCCCAGAGTTGCGAGACATTTTTGAGTAGGTATTTTAGGCAACCTGAAAATTTTTCAGATGACTCTTCCATGATAGCCTAAAACAAAAATGCTGGTCTGACTGGAGGGTAGCGGTTATTTTCCCCAAAATTCCCACCCAAAGTTAAAAAAAGGGTAAAAAATGGTATTAAAAAAATATCATTGACGTGACTTTAAAGTAAATTTAAATATTCAAATATAAAAGAAAATAAACAGGCCAGGCGATTTGAGGGCGATTTTAACTCTGCAAGATACTTGCATGGGCGCCCCAGGATTATTTTCAGGGGATGCATCTGAGCTTCAGAAGATTTCATCTGAATCTGTACATACTATTAACGAGTATAAAATACACAACTATACATGCATAGCTATGTAAATTCCTTCCGTAAAGGTAGGTGCAATTGTTATTTTGACAGAGTATTTTTTAATATTAAAAATAAATATTCTAAAAAAGACAGGCTTTTTTTGGTAAAATTTTCCAACTGCCAGGTGATCAAACAAATTACGCATGCACATAAATAAAAAGCGCTATAGGTACGCAGAGGTTTGAGAAAGAGCGTATACCGATAGATGTTTGCGTCCTCTGTTGTAGCTGAGCGAGTCCGTTCGCTCGAGAAAATCACTTGACCTGACGATACCCATTTTTTGTGCCTCGAAACGTTAGAGTAATAATTATATATTATAGTTTTTTAAGTCACTTTTTCTTAATTAAAGGAAAATAATACGTACTATAAAATAGATTTTGCAAATATGAGAGAAAAAGACAAATTTATTATTATCTATAAATATAAGGTAGAAAAGTATAAAACTATAAACTAAATTAATTCTGTGTCCGAATCTTGTACTTATTCTTCAAACTCCTCAACTGAGCTTAAATATTCATTCTCTTCTTCTTCGTCAGACTCCGCTCGAGACTCAGATTCCTCTTCTACATGATCTCTAAATAGTTGTAATAAGTATTTAGAATTAAATAAAAATTAATTAGTGATTAATGAATTGAGTTGCTACGTATTCTCTGTCCTTTTATACGGAGTCGAAGCCTGGACAATCACGGGCGCATCTGAAGAAAGACTTTCCATTGTTGAGATGTGCGAATAATGATAATCGAATAATGTAAAAATATCATGGACACAACATGTAACAAACACGGAAACATTAAGAAAGATGAAAAAGGCAAAAGAAATACTCAACACTATGAAGGAAAGAAAAATGAGCTACTTTGGTCATATACTAAGAAGTAAAAAACGTGATGTGATTGGTTATATAATGAAAAGTATTAACTATTGGTTATATAAGTAAGAATACGTAGCAACTCAATTAATTAATCACTAATTAATTTTTAATTAATTCTAAATACATATTATAACTATTTACAGATCATGTTGAAGATGAATCTGAGTCTCGATGGCAGTCTGACGAAGAAGAAGAGAATTAATATTTGAGCTCAGATGAGGAGTTTCAAGAAGAAGTTCAAGATTCGGACACAGAATTAATTTAGTGTATAGTTTTATACTTTTCTACCTATACATTTAATATTAAATTTGTCTTTTCTATCATATTTGCAAAATCTATTGTATAGTACGTATTATTTTCCTTTAATTAAGAAAAAGTTATATTCAGAATTCTTTTAAAATAATTTTATAACTTATTTACACGTTAACATTTCATTTCAATTAATAATAGTAATTTTTTAAAAATTTAACTTTAAAAATTTAATATCTCAACTTAAAATTCATTAGGGCCGGTTGTTCGAACGCTAATCAAAAATGATCATTATCAAATATTTAATTACTGTCACAACTGTCAATGTCAAATTTGATTGGGTTGCTGAAAACATAATTATTTATTACAATTATGAAATTATTTAGTCAATTATGTTAATAATTGTTGTGTTAATTGATTAACTGATCTCATAATTATAATCAATTATGTTTTCAGCAACCCAACCAAAGTTGACATTGACAGTTGTGACAGTAATTAAATATTTGATAGTGATCATTGTTGATTAGCGTTCGAACAACCGGCCCATAACCTATACTAGTTTTTTAGTCATTTTCAATTTTAATTAATTTTAATTCTTATTTACGAATATAGAGGTCGCCTAGGATAGTGGCTCCTTCTTTATCATTTTAATGAATGACAGTCCTCCTCAGCTGTTCACGTGGCCGTGGGCTCAAAATGGTTTGACTCAGCCATGTTGTATTTTTAAAATAAAAAAAAAATACATGTAATTTATTCAATTTAAGGGGTTGTTATACCCAATATCTGCGGCTTTTGCCCAGGATCTATGTTTATTATTGTGTAGTTTAGCAGTTGCTCTTCTCTGAAGGTTTTATAAGAGGACGTAAGTTTTTCAATCTTTCATTTTATATAAAAAAATCTTATCTTAAATGTCCTTTTGGGAAGCTCTTATGATGGCACGTTATGTGTTGAAAGTACTTAGCTGATAATAAAACATTTTTTACACACTATCAATTTTTTTTGAGATCATACACTCGTCTGCTGTTTTGACCTACTTAGAAGTGTGTACAAGTCTTACAGTCTTTTCCAATAAATAAAGTTGTATGAAGCTTTTAATTATTCTCTTAATAAAGTAACCAATATTTTTTTTTTCAATTTGGCAAAAAATTTAATTTCTGATAAAGTATAGTAAAGTATAGTATCAGAGGATATTCCCGAGATAAAAACGGCTGAAATCTATCGTGCTTTAAAGAAAATGAAAAATAACAAAGCACCAGGAGAGGATGGAGTAGTGGCAGATGCGCTAAAAATCGGAGGCTCTGCTCTCATCAGGGCAATCAAACACCTTTTCAATATATGCTTAGAAAACCAAGCCATACCAGCTGAATCGAATAATTCTATAACGCTCCTCATACATAAGAAAGGAGATGAAACAGACCTCGAAAACTATAGGCCAATTAGTCTTCTAAACCACCTGTATAAATTGTTTGCTCGAATAATCACTGCCAGAATTGAGAACAAGCTAGAAACATGCCAACCTAGAGAACAGGCAGGTTTCCGTCCTGGGTATGGTACAAATAACCATCTAACTTGCGTAAAGGTCCTAATCGAAAAAACTGTGGAGTACAACCGGCCGCTAGTTCAAGTATTTGTTGACTACAAAAAAGCCATTGACACTATCGAAATGGTAGCCATCTTAAGAGCTTTGAGAGATTGTAGAATCGACTACCGATATTCCAACATTATTCAACATATATATGCAAATGCCACAACAGCAATAAACCTCTATACCCAAACTCAAGAAATAAAACTAAAAAGGGGAGTTAGACAAGGAGACAACATGTCACCAAAACTATTTAATGCCGTAATGCAGCATGAATTCCAGATGTTAGAATGGGAAAACAGAGGTTTGAGTGTCGATGGCGAAAGGCTGAACCACCTACGATATGCAGATGATATAGTTTTCATAACCGACGACTTAAAGGAAGCCTACGAAATGCTGCAAGAACTACAACGAGTTTCTCAAAAAGTAGGGTTGGAAATAAACTTTGGGAAAACTAAAATGATGACCAATTTAGTACCTAGCGGACCACTGACACTAGAAAACTGCCATATCGAAACAGTTTACAAATACATCTATCTGGGCCACGAAATACAAATAAGTAGAGACAACCAAACATGCGAATTATCTCAAAGAATAGCTTTAGGATGGGCAGCACATGGTAAACTAAGAGACATGTTCAAGGAAAACATCCCAATTAAGCTAAAAAGAAAAGCATTTAACCAGTGCGTACTTCTGGTGCTTACTTATGGAGCTGAAACACTGACATTGACTAAAACATCAATAAGAAAACTACAAGTAGCACAACGAAAAATGGAAAGATCCATGCTTGGCCTAACTTTGAGAGACAGAATACGAAATAATGAGTTACGGCTAAGAACTGGAGTGGAAGACATCATAAAGCGCATTACGAAGTCGAAGTGGAAATGGTCAGGACACGTCGCAAGACAAAGAGACAACAGATGGACTAGGAAGATCTTAGAGTGGAGGCCAAGGGCGGACAAACGAAGTCGTGGAAGACCACCTACCAGATGGACCGACGATATCAAGAAAATAGCGACCAACTGGATTGCAACTGCCCAGGACAGAGAAGGGTGGAGACATATTGAGAAGGCCTATGTCCGACAGTGGAAAAATTTGGCTGTGTGATGATGATGATGATAGTAATGTGTTTTGAAGCATCAACAATAGATGGAAGAGTTTATTTTAGATGGAAGAGATTATTATTACGTACTCCCGTTAAACGGGAGCCCGTACAAGCCTTTTTAAAGTTGTTAATAAATTATTTCTTTTAAAATATAGTTAAATTGTATTTTTAAATATCTTATCTATTTTAAATAATAATTAAATTCACTACCAAATATCATTTATATTTTATTAATACCTAATTTAAAATTTAGTTTGATATTGACGGAGTGTCAAACTCAAATTAGTCCAGAAAGCCACTGCGCATCCGCTAGAGAAAATATTCTAATTCGTATTTTTTGCACAATCTTACTCAAAAAGGACTCCTTTTAACAAATTTGCATGTTTCCAGGACCAAAAGGTGGTCAAAAATTTTTTAAACGTTTTTTTTTTGTTTTTTTCTTAAAATTATTTTTTTTTGCATGGAAAAATTTTTTTTAGGTTTTTTGGATCATTCCAAACAGAAAAGGTCTTTAGTGACTTTTCTCTAAAAATGATAGTTTTTGACATATAAGCGAATAAAAATTGAAAAATTGCGAAATCGGCCATTTTTAGTCCTAAAAAACTATGTGAAAAACTGAAAATGAATGTTGCCAAGGTAGGTAGATATTCTTTAAACATCGATTGATGAAATCCCTAAGAATTTTTTGCAATACAATATTCAAAACTTCTTCGTTTTTTAATTGCTAATCAAGCGTGCGCGACACTATTTTCCACCGACAGTATGGTGCAAATGAAAGGAATAAATTCGTTATTTCGTAAACCGGCGACTTTAAGGAAAAATCCCGAAACAGGTCGATTTTTATTTTTAAGTTATGATATTGTGGCATATATGATATACTAGTGACGTCATCCATCTGGACGTGATGACGTAATCGATGATTTTTTTAAATGAAAATAGGAGTCGTGTGCTAGCTCATTTGAAAAGTTCTTCAATTCTCTATTCAGTAATATAAACATTACATAATTATTTATACATGTCCAAAAAAATTTTATTAAATTAAATTATTTGACAAAAAAAGAAGTAGAAGGACACCCTGTATAAATAATTATGTAAATGTTTACATTACTGAATAGAGAATTGAAAAACCTTTCAAATGAGCTACCACACGATCCCTATTCTCATTTAAAAAAATCATCGATTACGTCATCACGCCCAGACGGATGACGTCACTAGTATACCATATGTGCCACAATATCATAACTTTTTTTTTTTTTTAACATCCAACGTTTATTGCAATCTGTCTGATCACAAACAATAAGCAATACATATAATTATTGAAAAATAACACAGATGGAAGCCGCCCAGTGGCGAGCACCCAGTAAGACATATAACATTATAATTTTAAAATAAGACATATCTAACAATTACTTGGAACATAATACATACATAGATAAAATTTAGTATAGTGGACAGTTCAGACAATAAAAATATGATTATTAAAAGTCTAAGGAACATGAATAAAAATACGACAGAAGTTTAAAAAATCACTGAAACTAAAACATGATTATTTCACTGCACTATGACACTGCACTCTGTTGTTGCTCTGATGTCCAGATGTACTAGAGGTCCAAAGGGTCAGGTCTTTTTGATCGTCTTTCATGAGAAATGTTGAGCAGGTCCGTGGCGAGTGGATTTGGATGGCAGGATAGTCTGGTCTTGTATCTAGAATTTACAGCAGATATTGCTTCGCTAACTGTTGGTAGCTGTAGGTCGTGGTGCAATCTCTGGTTCGTAACATACCAAGGGGCATTGCAGATCTGGCGCAACACTTTTGATTGGAACCGTTGAAGTTTTTGAATGTTGGTATTACTTGCTGTTCCCCATATTTGTGCTGCATATAGCCACACCGGTTTTAAAATACATTTATAAATCATAATTTTGTTCTCCAGGCTAAGATTTGATTTCCTACTCATGTACCAATACATTTTCCTGTAGATTAGGCCGAGTTGAAGACGTTTCTTCCAGATGTGGGTGCCCCAATTAAGTTTACTATCTAAATGAATTCCCAGGTATTTTACGGCGGTATTGACTGGTAGTGGAGTGTTATTTATAGAAACCGGAGCCGCGACACCTTTTTTTAAAGTAAATGTTATTTGTGTGGATTTTAAACTGTTGACTTGTACTCTCCACAATTTAAGCCAGCTCTCTAGTTCAGTCAGATGATTTTGCAATACCTCGGATGCTTCTGTTGCTATAGGATTTGAAGCCATTATAACTGTGTCATCCGCATATGTAGCAATTGTTGTATTAATGGTGGTTGGAAGATCCGATGTGTATATTAAGTAAAGTGTTGGTCCTAATATGCTTCCTTGTGGAACTCCAGAACATATTGGAAACAGGTTAGTAATTTCCCCTCCTCTTTTGACTTGAAAAAATCTATCTGTCAGATAAGATGTTAATAGTGAACTTACGGGATAAGGAAATATGGATTTAGTCTTGGAGATAAGACCTACATGCCAAACTTTGTCGAATGCCTGTGAGACATCTAGGAATGCAGCTGTACAGTAATTTTTGTGTTCGAGCGAATTTCTGATAGTTTTTACTACCCTATGAATTTGCTCGATGGTACCATATTGTTTCCTAAAGCCAAACTGATAATTAGGTAAAACATTGTTGCTGTCTAATGTAGGCTCTAGTCTTCTCAGGAAAAGCCGCTCGAACACTTTGGATATAATAGGCAACAAGCTTATTGGGCGATATGAAGATACTTCCGTGTGATCCTTATTAGGTTTTGGGATTAGAATAATTTGAGCTACTTTCCATTGGAGTGGAAAGTAACCTGTTTTTAATATAGAATTAAATATATAAGTAATTAAGCTTACACCTTCGTTGGGTAGATTTTTTAGTACCAAACTAGATATTATATCATACCCAGGTGACTTCTTATTCTCCAGTTTATCAATTACTTCTTCTACTTCAGATTTCTTGAAAATTTTAATAGGCAGAGCCATTTGATATGGTGCGTCTATGACTTCATGAATATCTTCTTCTTCTTTAGCTGAGACTTCCCTCTGATGCGGTTGAAATACCTCGCATAAATGATTTGCGAAAGTATAAGCTTTATCTTTGTCAGTTTTAGCCCATGTGCCATTTGGTTTCCTGATTGGCGTATTCATTTGTTCGTTGTCTTTAAGTTTTTTTGGTAGTTTCCACAGAGAATAATTTGTATCATCTGAAGGTGAGAGGTTCTTTAAATAATTGTTGATTCCATTGTCTTTATGTTGGATCAAGTTTATTTTGAGCAATCTGCAAGCTCTATTAAAATTTGTTTTATCTTCTGGGTGCCTAGTGAGCTGCCACCTCTTTCTTAGTTTTCTTTTTTCCAGTATAAGTGTATTTATGTGTGCAGGATACGACTCGGAGTTGTGTGTGTAGGTAATTTCTGGAGTGGACGACCAAGCAGCTTGCTGAATAACTGTAGTTAAGTGAGTGACTGCATTTTCTATGTCCCTGTCACTTTTAAGAGGCAAGTTTAGGTTAATGGATGATTTTATTTCGTTTCTATACCTATCCCAGTTTGTTCTTTTATTACACAGTGTTAGAAGTTTAGGACAATTGTGAATTTGGCTTAGTAGGTCTATGAAGAAAGGGGAATGATCCGATGATAGGTCAAAAGAAGGAGAAATTTGGATATGAGTGTGTGTTATTCCTTTTAATATAGCGAAATCAATAAGATCAGGAATTTTTTGTCTATCAGTGGGCCAATAAGTAGGCTGTCCAGTAGAGAGAGAAGTTAAATGATTCTCATTAATACTTTTTAATAATTCTCGCCCTCGTGAGGTTATGATTCTGGAGCTCCATTTGTGATGTTTGGCATTGTAATCTCCAGCAGCAATGAAACGGTGTCCGAGTATCTCAAAGTATTCAGTAAAATGATCAGCTTTAATTATTTTATTCGGTGGACAGTAAACAGCAGACAAAATAATCGAGCCTTGTGAATCTTCTACCGACACTGATGTGGCTTGAATGTTAACTCTGCTAATTTTGTTTATTTCATGATGCTTAATATTATTTCTTATAATAATTGCCGTACCTCCATGGGCCTTTCCTAATGGATGTTGAGTTACATAGGTTGAATATTTGGGAATATTAAAATAACTCTTAATAGTCATGTGTGCTTCGGAAATAAACATAACATCTAGATTTTGAGAATAAATAAAAGCTTTTACTTCATAAAAATGATTAGTTAAGCCATTGGCATTCCAACAGCACATCTTAAGTTTAGTGTTGAAGGTTAAGCTTAGATATCAGAGACATTATTAGATCAAACATCTTATCCATTCTTTCCATTAGTTTATGTACCACAAGTCCTAAATTGTTTTGTATATGTTGGGGAGTTGCTGTTTCTATTTCATGAGTAGTCTCATTTGTGTTAGTTGTATTTTTATTTTCTTTTCCTGCAGCAATGTTCGCATAATTGATATTTGGTTGAGTGATTGACGAATGTGCAACACGAGGTGGTTGACTTGCGTTTTTTTCTCGAAGCGATGGAAATGTTTTCTTTTGCAGTTCTTTGTATACAGAACATCCCTTGTAGCTTGCAGGATGATTTTCTTGACAATTTACACATTGGACATCTTTTATATTCTTTTCTTTTGGACATTTAGACGATAGGTGATCTCCTACGCATTTTACGCAGCGCGGACTCCTGTGGCAATAATTGTGTGTGTGGCCAAAATGTTGACATCTTTGACATTGAGGTAGTTCCCTCTTCGGATGCGGTGCCTCAACTGTGACAATAGTGTTGAGTAATTTCGTGATCTCATATATATCTTTATTATTGCTGTGAATAGCCAGTTCTATATTAAATAGCGGCAGATCTTTCTTTGTGCCTCTTTGCTTAATATTAGAGATGTTCAGTGCAGTATGCCCGAGATCCAGCAATGCTTTTTTAATGTCGTCTGGATCTGTTGAAGGGTGGATATGACGTATAACAACTCGGAATCCTCAGTTTTGTTTTAGTTGGTATGTATGGTACTGAGTATTTTTTTCTGATAGAGATTTTACGATTATTGAGTAGGTTTTTGATGAATCAGCTTGAACTTTGATGAATATCATAACTTAAAAATAAAAATCGACCTGTTTCGGGATTTTTCCTTAAAGTCGCCGGTTTACGAAATAACGAATTTATTCCTTTCATTTGCACCATACTGTCGGTGGAAAATAGTGTCGAGCACGCTTGATTAGTAATTAAAAAAAATAGGAGTTTTGAATATTGTATGGCAAAAAACTCTTCGGGATTTCATCAATCGATGTTTAAAGAATATCTACTTACCTTGGCAACATTCAAATTTTCACTTTTTCACATAGTTTTTGAGGGTTAAAAATGGCCGATTTCGCAATTTTTCAATTTTTAATCGCTTATATGTCAAAAACTATCATTTTCAGAGAAAAGTCACTAAAGACTATTTCTGTTTGGAATGATCCAAAAAACCTAAAAAAACTTTTTTCGATGCAAAAAAATAATTATAGGAAAAAAACAAAAAAAAAACGTTTAAAAATTTTTTGACCACCTTTTGGTCCTGGCAACATGCAAATTTGTTAAAAGGAGTCCTTTTTGAGTAAGATTGTGCAAAAAATCTGAATTAGAATATTTTTCCTAGCGGATGCGCAGTGGCTTTCTGGACTAAATCTAAATAAGCTATGCTTTTCTTAACAAAATCAAATTAAAACAAGAAATACGTAATTATTGCATGGATAGCTTTGATGAAAGTAATTGTGGATCGCTCGTTACTATAATAGCTCATAAATCTACTTACCAATTTCTTGAATCTCTCTACAACTTCTGGGATATGCGATGTACTTTTCTGCAGCTGCCGAAGACGACTTTAGAAAACATAAAGATGGCTGGCTTACTCCAACTAAATTTCTACACCCTTCCAAAATATTATGATTGCGTTGTTCGTCGACTGCGAATGAAAATTTCATGGGAACCTGGACATAACCATCCTTTTTGTCTTTAAAATTAAAGTAAAAAATTAGTTTTTGTGTGCAATTATATTTTTTAAGATTTTATAGAACTGTTAAAAAAATAAAAATTTGTGTTCAAAAATAAATCTCTTCATGCTCTATAAAACAGTCTACACACGCTCTGAAAAAATAAACCGGGAGATATTAACAGAACTTCAACCACGATTTTCTAAGTCCTGTCCTTTGCAATACTGGAAGGTTAGAAAAAATACTTACAATTTATGGAAAAATCTACGGGTTTTCTGTGACATTTTCCTGTAAAAATTAGATTTTTCATGAGGAAAAAAATGGGGAGTTGAGATCAATTTCTGAGTCCTGCCATATCCATAGAATGACAGGATACTATCAATTTTATGGGCAGGATGGTTGCAAAAGGACTAAGGGAGTATATAGATATACAAACATGTAATGAAAATAAAGAAATTTTCATAATTATCTGAGTCCTGCCAACTTAATCAATTACACATAATTATTTGAAAATAATCGAAAAAAATGTTGGCATGACGTCTCCTAATGTTTAACTGCACTTGCCCCTTTTAAAATTCTGTGGGAAATTTTCACCCTGGTTCCGTGATTTTCTGAGTCATAAAATAAATTTTATTATAAAATAAATAATCTAAGTAGATATCATTTAAAATGGCAGGATGTTTAGTTACATCGGTCATAGGCGTCCATCTTGGGTAGATCAACGAAATCTCATAACTTGCTTTAATTTTTAAGCATTTGTGACAGTAGAGTATAAAATTATGAGGTATTCTAGTACTTAAAGTTACTCTTGCTTTAAGTCGACAAATACACCGTTTTTTTTATTTTTTTATTCAAATTTTTCTTAAATTCAAAATACGAAAAATTTTAAAATCGATTTTTCTAGAAAACGGTGCATTCTACCGACTTAAAGCAAGAGTACCTTTTAGTACTAGAATACCTCACAATTTAATAATATAGCATCAAAAATGCTTAAAATTTAAAGACAAAAAAGTTATGCGATAAAATCACCGCTCTCCTACCCAAAACGGACTCCTATGACCGGTACTAGAGATTCGCAATTGATGGAATCGATTTATCTTTGGAACATAAAAGGCGGACCAGTTTTTGTGTATCGAAATGAAAACGTTCTGGCAATATAAAAAAAAAACTTATTACAAGGCGCCAACTTCAAAGAGGTCTAGCTCCCTTAGGAAACATTTTTGGATTAGGTGAATTGTGTTAAATTGTCTTAAAATGATCTTAGGAATCTTAAAATTATATACAGCGTGTTCCATTAAAAAAAAACATAAGTTTGTGTCTCCCTGTCAATACGGGTAGTCCTGTACATTAGAAAATATTTTTAAATTATGATCCTATCTTTGCCCCACGTTTTACCTAAATAACTTTTTTTCGTATCTCTTACGACAAACGAGTAATTGGACTTTGTCACACCAATGCCCCACCCTGTATACGAAATAACTATAAAATCATCCTGCCTCTTTGTAAATAGACTTATATTAATATTCTTGAAACATATGCAAAATGGCATGACTCAGAACATCGTGGAATTTTTCACGAATTTTCTTACAAATCTAGGACTCCTGCCGTCTTACTAGAACCGTTTAACCTTCCTGCCGAGTACCGAAAAAGTATTGAATGCATTTGAGTATTAAAAATTTTTAAAGGCAGGACTCAGGAAATCACAGAATCAGGGTGAAAATTTTCCGCAAAATTTTCCAAGCGACAAGTATACTTAAACATTAGGAGACGTAATGCCAATATTTTTTGTTGATCATTTTGAAATAAATAGGTTTAATTTATTTAGTTGGCAGGACCCAGAAAATCATGACAATTTCATTATTTTCCTTACATGTTTGTATAAATATATACTCCGTTAGCCCGTTTGCAACCCTCCTGCCCAAAAAATGTTCTTCATAAAATCGATAGTATCCTGTCATTCTACGGATATGGCAGGACTCAGAAATTCATCGCAAAACCCTATTTTTATTCTTTGGGAAAATCTAGTTTTTACAGGAAAATGTCACAGAAACTTTGTGGATGTTTCCTCAGATTGTAAGTAATTCGTCTACCCTTCCAGTATTGCAAAAGGCAGGACTGAGAAAATCGTGGCTTAACTTCTGTATAATATCTCCCGGTCTAAAAGTACCTGACTGTCTGGGCTGACAAAGTTAGGTCTGACTGTTGGAGAGTGTGTAAACTTGTCGCAGGACAAAAATGAGCAATCCTGATAGTCAGGCTGACCGATTTTGTTGGGTGTTTTTGCTGATCCAACATCCTCCAGGAAGTGTGCAGCGTTGTTAGACTGATTTCTGACTCCAACACGGATGCATAATTATTGTTAATAATCTATACAGATTTCTTCTGTAAAACGGTGTAAAGCAATTTACATCGTATTGGATCTGCTGTTATAACCATGCATTTTGTCTTTTTTGACCATGCATAAGTTGTAAATCATCTTTACTTTGAGAGATTAGTATTGCATCGTCCGCATAGCAGATTATTTTAAGTTATTTTTTCCCATTTGGTGTCCTTTTTAGTTCTTACTTTTTTTATTATTTCGTCCATGATCAGGTTGAACAATAAAGGACTCAAAGAATCCCCCTGTCTTATCCCCCTGCCGGCTTCAATTGGGTCAGTTAGTTCATCTTCCACTTTTATTTTTATTGTGTTGTTCTGGTAGATGTTTCGATCGTTTTAATTATTCCTAGAGGTACCTCTCTCTAGTATAACAAATGGATGACGTCCTTTAATGTGACCCTGTCAAATATATTTTAACTTGTACATTTTAATTATACCGGATTTCTACAAAAAATTTCTTTGTAATTATTAGAGAGCGGAATATATGCAACGTGCATATAGATGCATATATTGCATATTTTCAGACAACAAACACAACATTGCATATTTAAGCTAAACACGATTTATTTTGCATATTTTAAAAATAAATTATATAAAAGTTTAAAATTTTCCTCTCTTAGTTGGAATTTTATAACTTCGATATGAACGAGCTCGTTATTTATCTATCTATCGCTCATTATTATCTATCTGGACTTTCCCATTTCTACCTGAATTTAACAATTATGGGTGTTCCCAGAAAAATTTTATTTTATTAGCGTAGCAAGTCGTAGGTACCTACCTGCTTTTAAGGGTCTAATATTTATTTTGTCAGCTTCCGGCCAACATTTGTTTAAAGTAAACGTTGTATCGAATTTAGTGTTTTTGAAGTGATTGGTATATATTAAATTTAAATATGTCTACCATTCAAAAAAGTGCTTGAATAAAGTGTTTTCCCGAGTTAAAGCTAAGTGGAGACAAAGTATTTTGCAAGGCCTGTTCCAAAATCGTAAGTTACATTCATTTTCACATTTTATTTTTTAAATGAGGAACTGTAAAACAAAAGCATCATGTCCCACAAAAGAAATTTTTCTGGAAAGAGTGTTTTTATACGACAAAGTCATTAGAACAAAGGAATTTACAATTAAGTAATTCGGTTAATCTTGTTAACACTTTTTCTGCTCATTGTCAAAAAATTCCCGGAAATACAGGGATTACAATTAGAAATAAATTAAAAAATGTTTTAGAAAAAAATGAGGGCTTCGACTGTTTAAGGAAAGTTGTACGTATTTTTGAAGGCAATTTTTCTGAAGATCTTACGACTTGGCAAATTAGTTTACTGCCTAAATTAAAATATTGTCCTATAACATCAGTAGATGTAGAACGAACTTTTTCTGTGTCCAAACACGTTTTTAGTGATAGAAGGCAAAAGATATTAGTTGAAAATTTTGAAAAATATTTGATTATAAATTCATACTATAATTTAGATTCTTAATTGAATTATAATATCAGTTTTTGTGTGTCATTTCATTTGTTTTTATGTGAAAAATAAATATGTATTAAACATAAATGTAGGTTGAATTTTTTAAACATAAATATTTATATTTAATATATTGTTTTATTTTTGAGTATTTTTAATATGCATTTGCATATTTAGACAAATTTAGAAAAAATACCTGCATATTTGTAGTAAAAGTAATGCATATATATGCGCATATTTTGGTAATGTTGTGTTGCATATATTCCGCTCTCTTCTTCTTCTTCTTCTTAGCCTTCTATCGTCCACGTTTGGACATAGGCCTCTCCCAACTCCTTCCATCGGTCTCTATCCTGAGCAACATATTTCCAATTCGTTCCGGCTACTCTTTTAATATCATCAACCCATCTCATCTGTGGTCTTCCTCTCGGTCGTTTACTTTGGTAAGGTCTCCAATGTTGTATCGTTGCATTCCAACGTTGGTCTTTTTGTCTAACAGTGTGGCCTGCGAAGCTCCATTTAAGTTTGGCAACTTTTGTTGTTATGTCCTCGACTTTTGTTTTTGATCTTACCCAGTCGTTCCTCTTTTTATCTGACAGTCGTATACCTAACATTGCTCTTTCCATAGCTCTTTGTGTTGTGGCTAGTTTATTCATATTTGCCTTGGTTAGGGTCCAGGTTTGACACCCATATGTCATGATAGGAAGGATGCACTGGTTGAACACTTTGGTTCTCAAATATTGAGGTATTTTGCGGTTCTTAAGTATCCAACCAAGTTTTCCAAATCCTGCCCATGCTAGTCTTGCTCTTCTATTAATTTCCGCACTTTGGTTTTCTTTGTCTAGTTTCAGGATTTGGCCTAGGTAGATATATTCCTGGATTTTTTCTATCTCACTGCCATTTATAGTTATGCGTCTGGGGTCATCTGTGTTTGTCATTATTTTTGTTTTCTTCATGTTCATTTTCAGGCCGACGTATTGGGAGCTGCCTGCGAGTTCCTCCATCATAATTTGCAGTTCCTCGAATGAGCTCGCTATAATCACAATGTCGTCAGCGAATCTGAGGTGGTTTAGCTTCTTGCTATTAACGTTAATGCCATAGGTTGACCAATTTGTCGTTTTGAAGACGTCTTCTAGTGCTAGGTTGAAAAGCTTTGGCGATATTACGTCTCCTTGTCTCACGCCTCTCTTAATAGGGATGGGATTTGTATCTCCGCTCTCTAGTAATTATAAATGCTTCAAAGAATATCATATAATATCATACAAATGCTTTGCGCCTTAGTAATAATACACTCACCGGCACAAAATTCCACAAATAAAAATTTTTGATTAAGTTTGACAATTTATAACTTTATTATATGTACTCCGATTTTCAAGATTCTTGCATCAATTGGTTGGTACATGTATTGATATCGTTTCTTATTATTCCAGCAATAAAAACTTTTGTGAAAACATTGTATTTTCTCTTAATTTAAAAAGATCGGTGGAAAAATTGAAGATCTGATTTGGTTTCATACTGCTTTTATATTATCTTAGAGACATCCCTAGGTTTTGTTTATTGCATTATCCCAATATCTCTTTTCTTGTGAAAGCTGTACATAAAAATACCGCTTTGAAGGTTCATTTCATTCAAAATATCAAACGCAATAAATTTAACAACAAAACAAAATTAATAACAAAACAAAACAATTCAATAGCGAGTATGTTCACCTCTGACAGCAACGACTGCTGGCCATCCGTTTGGCATCAAATGATGTGTAAGATGTGTTATCCTTGCTTGGGGAATAAACCGATATTCCTCAACTACTCTAACAATCTAACCTCTATAAATATCTAATTTAAGATATTTATGTCTATAAATCGACCAGTTTTTATTTACAAAAAATTGTGCAGCTCTTACAAGAAAAGAGATATTCGGATAATTATAAAAACAAAATCTTAGTGATGCTTCCAAGATAATATGAAAGGACTATGAAACAAAATCTTAGTGACGCTTCCAAGATAATATGAAAGGACTATGAAACAAAATCAGCTCATCCAATTTTTCCACAGAATTTTTTAAAGTTAGGAGAAAATACAACGCTTCCATTCACCCCGGTATAATGTCATCTAAGCAAATTTTCTTGTTATCGGAATAATAACAAACGATATCAATAATAAATGTACCTACAAACTCAGAACCTTGAATATCGGAGTACAAAATTTATTGTTTAATTATTGTATTATTATTTAATAATAATTTATTATTTATTATTTTATGTATTATTTACTATTGTACTATTTACGAATGTATTATTTAATAATAAATTTATAAATTGTCAAACTTAATCAAAAATTTTTAGTAGTGGGATTTTGTGTCGGTGAGTGTGTGCTCCGATGAGTGTATGTATAATGAAATTATTCTGGTTTGATTGTTTTTATGTTAGGAACTTAAATTTTAATGTGTTAGATGGAACTAACATAAAAAAATATGTGTTAATTCCTCTTAGGATACCATTTTAAAACACTTTTGAAAAAAAAAATAATCTATATCTGTTTGGTAGAAATAGTAATCGCTTAAAATCACGTATATAGGGTGTCAATTGTTGCCCCCCCCCCTATAATTTGGTCCCTGTAGAAAATCTAAAAATATGCAAAAACACGTCAAATTTATTTGTGAGGGGGACATTCTATAGACAACTTTTCAACTAAATTACATAAACCCTGTAACGGTAATGAAATGGTGATACCTCATTTTAAAGGTCGTTCGATTACCTTTTCAAAAATACCACAGACGTTATATTTATTTTCAGTACTTTTGAAAAATCAAGTGAAACCATACTGATATTAAGTATCGAGTTCAGAACTCCAAAACTTTTTTTGGAGAATTGAACTCCAAATTGAATTTCTTTGGGTATTGGAGTACTTAGAGTATTTTTTGGAGTATTTTTGGAAAAATCAAATATCACCGTAAAGATATTAAGTATCGAGTTAAGAACTACAAAATTTTTTTAGAGTATTGAGTCCAAGATTTTTCCAAAAGTATTGGAAAGAAATATAAGGTGTGTGGTATTTTTGAAAAGGTAATTGAATGAACTCTAAAATGAGGTATCACTCAACCCCCTCTCCAATATGGATTTTGCGGGTAGTATTCGTCTCCGCTAGAGGGTTGATGTAATTTAGTTGAAAACTAGTCTACATAATGTCCCCCTCACAAATAAATTTGACGTGTTTTTGCATATTTTTAGATTTATATAGGAACCAAATTATAGGGGGTGGCAACTTTTCAAATTGACAGACTGTATGTAAAGTAATAGCAGTCTATGTTCAAAGTTCTATGCGTTGCATAACTATAATTTATCAAATAATTTTCTATTAATGAAATAACAATATTTATTTCCAGTAGTCTTAAGGCTTACCAAAATAAAAGAAAAATATAGAAATACAACTTACCAATATCATTATTTTCTTCTCTATGAGGTTGATAGTACCTACTTAGGTCACTTTTCCAAGAACTTGGTTTGCTTTCCAAATTAACATCCAACAGTTTTGTGATTTTAAGGTTTAATGGATCTTCAGCTCCATCATAACCCTTTTGAAGACATGAAAAGTTAACAAAGTCAATTGCATTATCATTGTATAATGTAAATGGGTGATTCCATTTCAAATCACTCAATTTTGGAACAAAAAAAATTTTGGATCGCCGATTTGTCTGAAAATTGGTATATAGCTTCTGCGGGACGTAAAAATAAGATATTTAAGGTCACAAAATATTCTTCTTCTTTTTTTTTCTCAAAATGTTATTTTATGCAATTTTACAGTGATTTGGTGTTTATTTAAACAAATTTGCATTTTCTATCGTAAAATATCAATGGAAAACATAATATTTTAATAGAATGGACTCAAAATGTCATTATATGGCATTATAACAAGTTACTTTGATTCAAAACAAGTTTTTGACCAAATTTTATAGTGTAGAAAACGTTAAAGTACCGTTTTTTAAATTTTTCTCCATTCCCAAAATACATCATAATTGATTTGGCTAAAAAGTTGCCCACCGATAGCCAAAGTATAGGACTTTAAGTGGGGAGAAGGCTTTGAATTATATTACAATACCAAAAAAGTTACATGCAGTATCATAGTCAAAAATATAGGCACCTACTGTAAGTAAAATTAACACGAAAATATCGACCTCACGACAAAAATTGTGAAAAAGAAATTGTAATAATTGTAAATACGATTTATTTGGAACAATTTCACTTTCTACCATTTTTGCCGAAAAGTTAAAAATGGCGGAGATATTGAGCAAAACAGGTTCTCCTTTAAAATCAAGATGGCGGCTAACGTAACAGGGGAATACATTCGTGATTTTAAATTTAGGCTACTATTGACTCCCCTAAATATTAGAAAAATAAAATTTTGGGCAGCTCGGCATGCAAGGTCAAATGCTATTCCGGCGGGACTAATAATACTTTTGAGTCTGATATTACTTCATGTAACTTTTTTGGTATTGTAATATAATTCAAATCCTTCTAACCACTTAAAGTCCTATGTTTTGGCTATCGGTGGGCAAATTTTCAGTCAAATGGATGATGATGTATTTTGGGAATGGAGAAAAATATAAAAAACGGCATTTTAACGTTTTCTACACTATAAAGTTTGATCAAAACCTTGTTTTGAATCGAAATAACTTATTATAATGCCACATAATGACATTTTGGAGTCCCTTCTATTAAAATAATATGTTTTTCATTGATACTTTGCGACAGAAAATGCAAATTTGTTTAAATAAACGCCAAATCACTGTAAAATCGCATAAAAAAAATTTTTCGAAAAAAAGAAGAAGAAGATTGTTTGACCTTAAATATCTTATTTTTACGTCCCGCAGAAGCTATATACCAGTTTTCAGACAAATCGGAGATCCAAAATTTTTTACCTGAGTGATTTGACATGGAATGTACCAAATACAGAGAGGGAACCAAAGAGGGATACAAAATTATTGAATAAATTAATTTTCTCTAAAATGAATGATTAGGAATATAATCTCGAAACAGGTCGATTTTTATTTCTATTACAATTTTTTGGCATATTAATATGTATATCTTACTAGTGACGTGATCCATCTGAGCCTTATGACGT
The DNA here is from genome assembly GCF_917563875.1 of Diabrotica virgifera virgifera. NCBI lineage: Eukaryota > Metazoa > Arthropoda > Insecta > Coleoptera > Chrysomelidae > Diabrotica > Diabrotica virgifera. The sequence continues at coordinate 175,054,458 of NC_065449.1, read as the reverse complement.
AATCGATGATTTTTTTAATGACAATAGGGGTCGTGTGGTAGCTCAGTTAAAAGTTTGTTCAATTCTCTATTCGGGAAATAAATATTAACATCATTATTTGTACAGGGTGGCCAAAAATTAATTTTGAATGAAATTTATTGACGCAAAAAAAAACGAATGTATGTAATTTATTTAGGTAACTCAAAATACCTTTGCTGTCAGAAAATAGAAAAAAATTTGTATTTTGCAAATAAAAATTACTTTTCGCTTATAGCTTTTCGCTTAAATAAAACGCTAAAACTTCCAAGAGGCAGGTTAGAGGCTGTTTGACATTTAATTGAAAAAAAATCAATGTTTATTTTTTAAATAAACATTTTTTTTTTATTTTCTGACAAAAGTAAAATGTATTTTGAGCTAAATAAATTATACACATTCTTCTTTTTGCTTCAATTAATTTAATTAAAAAAATATTTTTTTGGTCACCTTGTATTAATAATAGTGTTATTGTTTATATTACTAAATAGATAATTGAACAACATCTCAAATGAGCTACCACACGACCGCTATTCCCATTTAAAAAAATAGTCGATTATGTCATTATATCCAGATGGATGACGTCACTAGCGTGATATATAAATATGCTAAAAAATTATAATTTAAATATAAAAAACGGCCTGTTTCGGGATTTAACTCAAAAATTGCCCATTCTAGATTAAATTAATTCTTTATTCCATAATTTACCCCTAATATAGACAAAACACATGTTCGTTGTGGTGAATTCGAGGTGGTGAAACAATTTATTTAAACTTAAATTCTAAAATTAAAATTATATTAAATTTAATAACTAAGAGCAACAATCAGCAATGACAACAAAGTAGAACGAGAAGGTAAAACACGAATATTGGCTAAAAAGACATATTTATTTTCAACGCAATATAGAATAGAAAGTATATAAAAATAAATAGTATATAGAAATATGCTATATTGTCACTGAAAATTTTTACCATTTTATGGACAAATCTTACATACAGTCAAAAGAATAATATCAATAACAAATAACAAATATACAATTTACTAAAATTGGATAAATCGTGCAAATCGAACATACAATAAATAAATATAACATTAGAAACTAATAATTTTAAGCTGCTGCATATGAAACCCAATTTTCTTCGTTATTCATTAAGAAATTATTCTGTTGAATAATACGGTCTTTTAGATAGATAGGCTTTTGTCATTGTACGGAACTTTGGAAGATATGTTGCAACTATTTGTAAAGGGAGATTGTTGTAAAATGGAAAGGTAGAAAAGCTGAATTTCTTTCCTGCAAATGTTAGATATACTTCTCTTGAACATCTTCTTTACCCATTGTAATGTATCCTTCTTTACCCATATTTTCATAAATTAAGTTGTAAAGTCCCCCTTATATCATAATATTGTCATAACAAAATAGATGTAAGGATTCAGACACATACATCGTCTACAGTAGTTATGTAGTAGAATTAACTTATGTAGTAGCATTCTCGGTTTAATGCTTTTAAGGCGAAAGGCGCAAAATATCGCCTGTGAAAATTTTTAATGTGTTTTAAAGGTATCCTTTTTCTTCGAATCGTCAGAAAATAATAATTATTTTTGAAAAATATAAACGCAGAATGAAAGATTACGTTATTAACGAGGGCCAAAAGTTCCTTAGAATAAATAAACAGTTTATTTCGAATAAAATATTTTCAATTAAAAATTACACTAAATTTTATCTTTTATTTTCACCCTGTAACTTATTAAAATAAAAAATATGGAAGTATTCAGAGACTTTCAGCCCTAAGTAATAATTTAATATTTTATTCTGTGTTTAAATTTTTCAAAAATATTTATCAGTTTTCTCAGGATTCGAAAAAAAATGAATACATTTAAAACACATTGAACATTTTGACAAGCGACATTTTGCTCATATGCCCTTAAGAAGTTCTAGGTATTGTATAGAGATATTGGTGATAGAAATGTTATTGGCAGTGGAATTTAAACCTGTTAATATTTTTGAATCTTAAATAATAACTTACATTTTTTTAAGTAATTATTTAAGATTCAAAAATATTAACAGGTTTAAATTCCACTGCCAATAACATTTCTATCACCAATATCTCTATACAATACCTAGAACTTCTTAAGGGCATAGGAGCAAAATGTCGCTTGTCAAAAATTAAATCGATATCTGGGTGGAAGAAATAGAAAATTTGAAAATGGAGGTAAATGTAAAGAAAACGAAGGCCATAATAGTAGCCCAAAAGAAAAGGGAAGAAATAAACCAAACGATATTTAGGTGCAAAAACGAAATAATAGAAACAGTCTCGACGTTTGAATACCTGGGAGTAATAATATCAGAGGATGGAAAGCTAGATCAAGAAATCTCCTACAGGGCGAAAAAAGCAAATAAGATCTACTATGCACTAAATAAAACAATATTTTGAAAGCAAGAAATAGATAAATAAATAAAACTGAAGGTATACAATGCAATATATGTACCAACTTAATTATATGCAAGTGAGACATGGGTAAACAATGCAAAAATAGACAGTACAATAAACGCAGCGGAGATGAAGCAGCTGAGAAAAATGGCAGGAAGAACGAAATTGGACAGAATAAGAAATAAAGATATTAGACAAAGACTGAAACAGGAATCAATAATAACCAAGATCCAAAAAAGAAAATTAAAATGGTATGGACACATTAAGAGAATGGATCAAGGAAGACTACCAAAGCAGGTGATGAAATCAAAAAGATATGGTAAAAGAAGGAAAGGGAGGCCAAGGAAGAGATGTATCGATCAGATTATAGAAATTGGAGAGGAAAAGGGAAAAACACTTCAACAAATGAAAGAGTTAGCAAAGGACCGCAAGAAATGGAAAATATGGATAGAAGATGAATAAAACCTCCGACGCCCCTGAGGGGCATAAGGAGGTTCGAGAAAGAAGAGAAGAAGAGAAATAATTACTTTATTAAAATTAAAATTTACTGGCATACAGCTTATTTCGTTATTCAGAGTTAAATATTTTATAAGGTCTTACAAAATCTTACCCTGCCAAGGTAAATAGCATTTTCAGCAAACGTCGCACAAATTAACAAAACGATCGCCACAGAGATCATTGTGTTTGAATGAAAAAATATCAATTTGATGAACTATTTATAATCTTTCGCAGTATAAAGTAAATCACAATTTAACACTATCTCTTTTAACACCCACAAACAAAAATTTCTAGGTTTTCATTATCAAAGTGGAAATACAGCATGTCGTTTTTAAAATTTTTGTTAATCACTGCGAATATTTATCTCACATCCGTTATAATAATAATACGAATTCAGAATAAAAAACATATTATTATATATGTATATATCAATCTCGACATATACACTCACCGGCACGAAGAACGGGTACTCCATGAATTTTTGATAAAAATGACGAAACACATTTTATTTTTTATTGTAACTTTTATCGATGATTGGCGTACTCTGATCTTCTTCTTATTTACTTGTCATCTCCGCGACGGAGGTTGGTAATCATCAAGGCTATTCTGATCTTAGATGCTGCTGTTCTGAATAGTTCGGTTGATGTTCATCCGTACCATTCCCTCAAGTTACGCAACCATGAGATCCTTCTCCTTCCTTCACTTTTCTTGCCATAGATTTTTCCTTGTATAATAACATGCCCCAGGTATTTCAGGTTTCGTGTCTTGATGGTTTACAATATTTCCATTCTTTTGTTGACTATTCTCATGACTTGCTTGTTGTTGTTTGTTACATGCTCGGTCTATGATATCTTCAGGATTTTTTTATACACCCACAGTACAAATGCTACCAACTTTTTTGTAGTCGACGCATTAAGTGTCCATGCTTCTATCCCGTAAAGCAGGGTCAAGAAAATATAACACCTTGCCAGCCTAAGTCTCAAGTCTAATTTCAGTTCTCTTGCACAAAGTACTTTTTTCATTTTATTGAAATTTGTTCGTGCTTTCTCTATTTGAACTTTGATTTCTTTGGAGTAATCGTTTGTGTGATTAATTATTGTGCCAAGATAGTTGTAGTTTTCAACTTGTTCTAAAGTTTTACCGTTAATTGTCAGGCTTTTATCATTATTTTGGGTTTTTGATATCCTCATAAATTTAGTTTTCTAGATGTTTATTGATAATCCATATTCTTCCATATTCTCAACTATCTTGTTCATTACCTGTTGGAGATCTTGGAGGTTGTCCGCTATTATGATAGTGTCGTCCGCATATCTAATGTTGTTAATTGGCGTTCCATTGATCGTTATTCTCGCTGTTTCTCCCTCAAGAGCTCTTTTCATAATTTCTTTAGAACATGCATTGAAAAGTAGTGGTGACAATATACACCCTTGTCGCACTCCTCCTTTAATTTCGAACTCTTCTGATATGTGTTCATTAATGCGTATGTGTGCCTGCTGTTTACAATATAGATTTGTTATAATTCGAAGGTCATTGTATTGTAATTGTTTTGCTTTGAGGACCTCCATTAGCTCTTTGTGGCGGACTTTATCGAAAGCCTTATTATAATCTATGAAGCAGATGTACATATCCTGGTTCACATCCAAGCATCTCTGAATTAGTGCGTTGAATGCAAAGAGAGCTTCACGGGTGCCTAGGCCTCTACGAAATCCAAATTGGATTTCTTCAATATCCATATTAAGTGTGTGGTAAATGCGTTTATGAATAATCTCTAAAAACATTTTAAGTGTGTGAGATTTCAGCATTGTCTAGCATTTTTCTTTTTTGGGAGACAAATAAATGTTGAGGTCAACCATTCATTGAGTATGTCACCCGACTTATAAATTCCATTAAAGAGCTTTAAGAAGACATCCATCCATCCATCCATCCATTATTTATTATTTTAAGGGTATCAATGTGTTATGGTTTATTTTTTGCGGACATGACAATACTTTAATCTTTTTATGCAAGTTGAATAGGTCTTATTTGTTATGAAGATCTTCTATCTCTTTACATTTTTTTCCTCATAGTAGGTTTGTTTTGTCTCTCTTGTCTTTTTTCTGATTTCAGTGTTAATTATTTTACTGTCATTGTTTCTGTCTCTTATTTTCGCTGGTCTATCATGTCGAGTATCTCGTCGACCATCCAGTTGTTTCTCTTCCTTATCGGTTCTTTTAATCTCTTTGCATGGAACATGGAGGCAGTTTTTAATGTTTCCCATTGTTGGTTTTTCTTGTAGCCGTTATTATCTAGTTTATCAAAATTTTCGTATATTTTCTGTTGATAGAACATGCCAATCATCGATAAAGGTATGTTTTAAGTTTGTTTTAAGTATACGAAATTACAAGTTAATACGAAAATAAAAACAAAACTGGTATCTATTTAATTACTTCAGTGTTACAAAGAGCCTGCGCAATTTCAATTGTATTTGCTATGACATTTTTTATTATTGTGAAAAGTGTGTATTGTTATTCCGCGTGTTTCAATTCTTGGCAAGTTGAAAATGTCTTTGAATGCAGAAATTGTTGGGATATTGTTGCTTTTATTCAGAACGTAGCTAACAATCACGGTGTCTTTGTTTATTTTATAGATACAGCAGCTTAGACCCGACTTCTTAGACAGGTCCCCAGAGAAGAACTACTCATCAGAACGAGCGTTTTATAGTGTCTTCAGTACTACCAAATCGTCATTCATCTGCTATGGAGTTTCATACTATGCAGGACCTCAACTTTCCAAGGAACCTGCAACGTGTAGCCAGCTTACGTTTTACTAGGGAGGATCGCGATAGACATTCATAGGACTACTGAAGAAATGTGATGTTAGTCGATGAGTCCAGATTTTGTCTACGTTCCCCTGATGGTCAAGGAAGAGTCTGGAAAAGAGATGGTGAATGATATACTGAGTACACTTTTAGCCCTACGGTAACTTTTTGAAGGGGTTCAGTTAAGATGTGGACTAGTATATCTTCGTTAGTGTTGCCCAAATGCAAGACCAAGACGAGACTTAGACAGTCTTGGTCTTGGTCTTGCAGCAAGAGTCTTGCAAGCCTCGCAGTTACACATTAGCCTATTGCTATTCTTTAAGAGTTACTTTAAATCTTAGAACAACGTAGGTACAGTGCACAGATTCTAAAGGTGCCGGTGGGGGACGCCGTCTATTCGCAGTATTATAGTCGATCTATGAGAGAGAAAGTATTCAAAATCATGAAATAATAAATTTTATACTATTTGTTATTTCATTATTTCGAATAGGTTCTCTCTTTACACCGACTATAATACTGCCCATAGACGCCATCCCCCACTGGCACCATTAGAATATGTCAACTGTTACAGAGTAGTAAAAACATGGTTAAAATACAGAAAACCAAATTATTGACAATGAAATAAAGTTGACTGTATTTCAAAGAATATTATCTGTCTAGAAAAAGATTGATCGACCCTCACCTTATATGAAATGGAATAAAAGAGTTACACAATTTGCCATTTATGTAAATAAAAAGTAAAATACAATACAAATTAAATTACAGAACAGTACGCAATTGCTTTGACTTTACTTTATCTTTATATTAATTTTTTTAACCAAGAATTATTAATACAAAGATTCTTTTATACTCGTTACTATCCAATACCCTAAGTAGGATATTGTTGTGTTTGTCGAATGATGAGTTTAAATTTCTTTATCAAAGATATGTGTGTGTGTTTATGTTTTATTGGCACTGGTTTAAGCAACCAACTGGCCAGTCAATGTGTTTTGAATTCTCTCTTTTACAAAATATATGCTTAGTATCTAAATTTAAAACTATTAGTACTACTGTTTTTTTTTACTCTGTTTTTTTTATTATTTTTTTATTATATTTTTTAACATTTTTTTTTATTACATTTTTTATTTTTTTTTTTTTAGTTTTTTTTTTTTTTTTTTTTTTTTTTTTTTTTTTTTTTGTATATTTTTTTATCGCGCTAAGACCTAAACCCGATTCAACCTCGCGGAGGTTTAGATCTTAGTAACTTTTTATTTTATTTAATTTTTTTTTTTTTTTTTTTATTTTTTTTTTCTTTTTTTCTCAGAGCTTTAATTTTAAACAATTAACATGGTTGTACAAAATTTTATAAACATCTAGATTGTTTGATTGTAAAAGGTATATAAGATTAAAAGGAAATTGTACATTAACTTGAACTAGATTGGCAAAAAAGTTTGATATTTCAATAAAATGTAAAGGACATTCTAATAGCATATGTTGTAGATCAGCTAGCTCTCCACATAAACATTCATCATTATCTACAAGTCCTATTTCTCTTTTGTAGACTGGAGTCAGACAGTGATTACTTCTTATTCGACAAATAGTTTTGATAAAGCCTTTGTTGGAAACTTGATTAAACCATGTCTTGATGGGAAGTGTAGGCTGGATTTTTTTGTAATAATTTCCTTTGTCTGAATTATTGTATTGTTCCTGCCATTTCGTCCGTTTGATAGATCTCATAATAGAAATTATGTCTCCCATAGGAAGTTGATAAGTATGCAGAGTGGATTCCTTCGTTGTTGCTTTTTTAGCCAGATCATCTACTATTTCGTTGTTTTTTATACCAATGTGTGCTTTTATCCAACACAATATTATATTTTTGCCCGATTTCAAAGCTTCACTGTTCATTGCTATGATGTCACTGATGATATAATTTTCTGCAAAATTATGTACATTATATTTCAATTTCTTTACAATGCTTTGGCAGTCTGTAAATATAACATAATTGAGTTCTTTTTGATTAATACATATTTTGTATGCTTCTTTGATTGCAATGAGTTCAGCTGTGAAAATTGTCATTTTATCAGGTAATCTGTTGTTAATTTTTATACTTTTTTGTGGGTAATATATAGCATATCCAACTTTTCCTTCCATTTTTGAACCATCCGTATATAATTTCTGATAACTCCCCCAGTTTTTTTGTACACACTGAAGGTGGTCTATTTTAGTAAGGAAGTCTGTCGCACGAATATTACTTAAATGACAGTTAACTGGAGATAAATAATCTTCATAATTTAGCTTTCGAGACGAGCTTTGTTCAATTTGGTGTATGTCGCCAATGGAATTAGAAACGTTGAGGAAGCTTTCCACAACTAAAAGCAGTTTCTTTTTTTCCCAGTAATAATGAGTTAGGTATGAGGTGGTTAAATGAACAATTTTATTTAATAGCAGTTTATCGTTAACCGCTGTTTTAACTATAAATTTCTCACTTAGGTATTCCCTGCGTAATGAAAGTGGAGGTTCATTAAGCTCACATTCCATGACCAATATAGGTGTGCTACGAAGATAACCAGTGCATAACCTAAGTGCCTTATTTTTGATCCTCTCGATTTTTTGGAGTACAGAGTTTGATGCTGAGCCATAAAAAATAGATCCATAGTCTAAGATTGATCTTATCAAATTTCTGTATAGTAATATTGATATGTTTGGATCAGCTCCCCAGTTACTGACACTTACAGTCTTCATGATATTCATTGCATTTTCCATTCTTCGTAATATGTAATTTGTGTGTTCTTTCCAATTTAATTTGGAGTCTAAAAATACGCCAAGAAATTTTATTGAAGTTTTATAAGGAATACTAGTATTATCAAATTGTAGATGGCTTTGAGGAACATATCGTTTTTTAGTAAAGGTAACAATGGTTGATTTACTCTCTGATATTGTTAAGTTATTATCGGTAGCCCATTTTTTTATAATATTCAATGTCGATTTAAGGTAGTTATTACATCTATCTATTGACTTATTTTCTGCATATATCGCAACATCATCAGCGTACTGTAGGATTTTTATGTGTTGAGGAAGTTTAGTTTCTAAGTCAGCAGTATACAGTATATATAATATAGGACTTAGGATGCTACCCTGAGGTAGTCCCAAAGATGTGTATCGGGAGTTAGATTGATCTCCATTTAATCTAACGTGAACTGCTCGATTAATGTATAAGTTAATGATGTTCCATGTTACTATCTCGGGTATTCCTATTTCCAACATTTTCGCGTATAGTATGTGAAGATTAACGTTGTCGTAAGCCCCTTTTATATCTAAGAACAAAGCACTAACTGCTTTCTTATAAGTAAAGGAACTATAAATGTCTATTAAAAAGTGGCAGAGGCTATCTTGTGTGGATTTACCTTTTCTAAAACCAAACTGACTTCTTGGTAATAGGTCGTTCTTTTCTAGCCAAAATTCCAGACGGTTTTTAATAAGTCTCTCATATGTTTTTAGTATACAGGAAGCCAGACCGATTGGACGGTAAGAATCCCAATTCTTTGATGATTTTCCTGGTTTTAAAACCGGGATAATAGTGTAAACGTGCCAATCGTCAGGAATCTTTATGCGGCGCATCCAAATTTCATTATATATATTTAGTAGTGCAGCCTTACCAATTCTTGAAAGATTTGATAGCATCGAGTAATGGATATTATCGGCACCTGGTGCTGAATTTGAGTTTTTCTTCAACGCAAAGTTTAGTTCAGTGGCAGAAAATGGTTTGACTAGGAAACGGATTGGTTCTGGATAGTCGTACAGAGCATTTAGTTGTAAATCAGGAATTACTAATTCTGCAGACGGCGGTGTGATATTTTGATGGAACTCTTCTATCCACGAAGCTTCCGACAGAATAACAGGGACTTTGTTCTTTGTTTTTCTATTTTTTATTCGGTTAACTTTTGACCATACATCTTTAATAGGGACTGACCTATTTAGGGATCCGACATAATCTCTCCAGCTATTTCTTTTAGTTTGTTTAGTGATCTTCTTGACATGTGCATCATCTTTTTTATACTTAAGTAGGTTTTCATGGTTTGGATTTTCTTTGAATATACAAAAACTTTCCTGTCTTCTTCTGACTGCTTCTTCACATTCTAAATCCCACCAGTATTTTCCTCTGGAAGTCGGTTTTTTTATTTTAAATTTGGGGATGCAGTAGGATGCAGTTGTATTTATATTGTGCAAAATTTGTTCATAAGAATTTATATCTTTAAATTGAGAGAATACATCTTCCGAATACTGTTCATATAATTTCCAGTCGGCATTCTTTAAATTCCACTTTTGTGAATATGGATTATATGTATGAGTTGGTTGATCCTCTAACTCTACTCTTATAGGTGTATGGTCTGAACCAAATAGGTCTTGAAGTGTTTTCCAAGTGATCAGGTGGTTTAAGTCAGGAGTACAAATGGTCAGGTCTATTGCCGATTTCGAGAAGTTCCTAAAGAAAGTAGGACAGCCATCATTTTTGAATATTAAATTATTATCGTCTATACAGTCCATCAAGATTTTACCTTTCATATCTGTTTGGTTGTCTAGGCCCCAGGCAATGTGGTGAGCATTAAGGTCACCTCCTATTATAAATGGTCTTTCTATAGATGTTATGAAATTGTTCCATTGTTGTAACAATAACTTGGTTCCTGGGGGAACATACATAGATATAAATGTGACAGTATATGACTTAAACTTTATTTTTATTGCTACTTTATTGACGTTTATTAAATCTACTTTCATGGTGACTTCCTCGTAATATAGGTTTGAATTTATTAAAATTGCTGAGCCACCGCCAACAGTTACTGAAAAGCGGTCGTCTCTGACAATATTGTACCCGTGAAAGTTATAATACTTTTCTGGTTTAAATCTAGTTTCTGATAATAATGCGATATCAACTTTCTGGTCTTCTAATAGGTGGATAAGGTTTTCTCTATTAGAGTTAGCCGATCTACAATTCCATTGACAAATTACCAATCTATTCATATAAGAGAGAACTTAAAACTGATTGAATTGAATTTACTAGAACTGATTTTTCTGGAATTTCAAAATTTTTGTGATTTATATTCGAGATAATACTTGTAACTATATTTGATATTAATTCTGTTAATTCTTTTGATGGTTCATGTATTTTAGATCCTTGTTCTGGATTAAATGTAGATTGATACGAAGAAGAGGTGATAATACCACCAGGTCTGTTGGACATGGGGTTTAACTTTATTATTTTTTGATGTTCCATTGTTACTTGGTCTGGTGAGGAAGAGATAGGTCGTTTGTATTTTGGTGGTTTTATTATTGTATATCTATTTGAAACTGAAGGTAGAGCGAACTGATTGGAAGATGTTTGAGACGTGGACAATTGAGTAAAGGAATATGAAGAGGATGGTGCATTCATATTTGGAGTTTGATGAGAATTTATTGAGGAATTATTGGCTGCTATAGATGCATAAGTTATCTTAGGAAAGAGTTTAATTGTTTCCTTAAAAGATAAGCTGTTTTCAGACATATAATGTTTTATTTTCTTTTGGCGATCAAATTCTGGGCATATCTCCCATTCATTAGTGAAGTGTTCACCTTCACAGGATAGACATTTTTTGTTAAACGATGATAAAGGACAAGAATCGGAAAGGTGAGATTCATGACACTTAAAACAGCGAGGATTACTTTTACACTGCTTACTCATGTGCCCATACCTATAGCAGTGGTAACAGATAATTACCTTTTGCTGGTATTTTTCAACAGTGTGTAAGACATGATTAATTACTACATACTTTGGTATATTCTGGCATTTAAAAGACACAATAACTGATTTTGTTGGATTAAATATTACTTTGTCATCTGCTACTATTTTTCTTGTTATTCGTTTCACATACTCAACCGAGAATTTGCAATGGTGATCAAAATCCTTTATTCTATTTTTAAGATATTCTTCCGATATATCTGAATCTATATCCCTTACTACACCTAGTTTAAACAATTGAAATTTTGGAATGTATGCGGTCAGATTTTTTTGAATAAGGAATTTGGAAGTAACTAAAGCATTTGCGCTACTATAATTTTTAAATGAGACCCTAACTCGGTTGCGTCCGATTGAGTCAATTTTTTTTATATAATTGTCAATTTCTGGATGTAACGTAAATAGGATCTCGCCTATTTTAACAGCGTTTAATTTTCCTGTAAAATTTAAACTGGAGTTTTCAATGAAAATGTAAAAAGGTCCTAAATCAATTTTTTCGTATAAATAAACAGGCCTGGTTTTTTCTGGTTGATCTGAGTTTACTAAAGTATTTTGTTTTTCATTAATATTGTTAAGATTAATACTACTACTTATCTTATTTTGAGGCTGGTTGGGTAGAAATCCATTTAAATCTTGTAAATCACAGCTACTATCCATCGAATTCTCAATATCAGGCGGTTCGCCTCCACTAGATGACTCCATAGAGGAGTTTTCAAGTAACGTTTAACTTATGAACACTTTCAAAATGTAAACTAAATAAGGAAAAGTTTAACAAAACTAAACAAAACTAAATTAGAATGGTATAAATCAAATTATCCGCCAAAAATTAATATTTTTCGGAGAGATTTCCAAATTTAAATTAACTTTGACAATTATTTTGACGTATCTGTATCAAAGATATACATATCGAAAAGGTAACATAATCTGTTTCGTGATTAACAACGCGACATACATACAGTTGAGTCCGCGAGTCTTTACCTGTGCGTCATTAATACCTGGCGAGATAAAACACATACTTTTTATCTAGCATCATTCTCTTCCACCCATGAAACTCATGACAAACCAGCTTCCGTTTGTTATTAAGTAAAAACACATGTTATTTTTATGAACCATCTAGACTCAGTGCATTGAAAAGAGATAGGTACAAAAAAAGACGATTCGGTATGTTTTCATATTTTAAGCACAATTTGTTTGACGTTTCTGCTTTGTTTATTTTTGTGGCTGTCAGTCAGTTGAATTTTTTGCGGTTTTTGTCGAATTTTTGCGTTTTGAAGTTTCTTTATATTACACAAACAGTTGTTTTCACAACTAATTGTATATTGGGCTTTGAAATTTTAAGGTAAATAATTATGTTTTGGCAATTAATATTTAAAACATACAAAGCTAACGTCATTCACACAGTAAAGAAATGATTGTGTTTAGATTTCCGTCAAGGTGAATAAAATAACAAAAATAAAATATGTTGTTGAATTTTTTTATAAATTGTTTATTTATTTATTAATCAATAATAATAAAAGAATTTATTAAGCTACTTCAAATGTAGCTGTAATTCTGCACAAAAATTTTGAAGCAAAACTTACATTTGACATTTTATATATTTGATAACGTCAAATTTTATAATCAAACCCTTAATCGGAACAGTAGCCACTTTCTGTCAGTTGTTGTTGCGTGAAATAGATTTCTGACTTATTTCGTATGCTTTAAATGATGACGCACGGGGGGGATTCGGCGGCAATGGCCGCCGAAGGATGTTTTATGTAGAATGAAAAATTAATTTGAAGTTATCTAAATAATCCCTAAAGAAAAGTTAATTTTTAGTTATAGTTCGTGAAAGTGAAGTAGCTTAGTGTAGTCTGTTATAGTTATTGTAGTAAAATTATGGCAATTTAGCTTTATTAAGGAAGAATTATTTTCGAGCATGATTGCTAATGTGTTTGTTCTTAGTTAAATGGAATAATGGATATTTGAAGAAAAGTTATATATATTATCTTTAAGGATAAAAACGTAGGTTGTGCATTGCTTCGAGCAAGACTCGCATAACCTACATACATGTACTGGGTAAATGATAGCGTATTGCATAATCGAAACCCATAAAAAAAAAAAGGAAGAAGAAGAAGAAGAATGATGACGCACGGGTAAAGACTCGCGGACTCAACGTAATAAGTGTCGGTGTCATAAACAATGTCAAAGAAACTTATTGTTCATTATGTTCAATAGACTGTTATTTGATAGTTACAAGCCGCGCTTTTTCAGCAAATTTTGGTGTGTTTAACCGATATCGCACACTCAGCACAAACGATGTTTAGTCTTAAGGGCCCTATTCACATGCGTATTTGTCCGGCGGATATGTACTCCGGACAGATACTCCGGACAGATCTTCATGTGTGTATCCGGGCGTACGCCGTATGAGGTCCATGTCACCAGCCCCCCCTTTTTCGATTTGAGGGTCAAAAAAAGCTCATTCTTTTGTATTGCGTTAGTACTGGATTGTATCACCCTTCATTCGTTTGTACTGCCTCCACCCTTTTAAATCGGCCTGGAGGGGCTGGTGACATGCCATCCCCCCCTTTTTCGATCTGGGGGTCCGGGATGGGTATGTTCGTTTGTACTGCGTTAGTATCGGATTGTATCGCCCTTATTTTGTTTGTACTGCCCCCACCCGTCTAGATTGGCCTGGGGGGGCCAGTGACATGCTACCCTCTACTCTGCACTTTTTGCCTTCTGAATGTCGAAAATAGGCTATTTCGTTTGTACTGCGTTAGTACTGGATTGTATCACCCTTCATTCGTTTGTACTGCCCCTACCCTTTTAAATCTGCCTGGAGGGGCTGGTGACATGCCATCCCCCCTTTTTCGACATGGGGATCCGGGATGGGTATGTTCGTTTGTACTACGTTAGTATCGGATTGTATCGCCCTTATTTTGTTTGTACCGCCCCCACCCGTCTAGATTGGCCTGAGGGGGCTAGTGACATGCTACCCCTCTACTATGCATTCTTTGCCATCTGAATGTCAAAAATAGGCTATTTCGTTTGTACTGCGTTAGTACTGGATTGTACCGCCTTTATTTTGTTTGTACTACCCCTACCCTTCTACATTTAAAACAGAGAAGGATTAGTGCTAGGAGTAAGGACACAAAATCAGCCAAACTTTGCACATAGTAACACCGCGGGTGTAAAATTTGGTAAATTCGTTAAAAATGAAACGAATTAAATTTTGAAACTGAAAAACAGGCTTGCAAGCCACTCTACACTCTCCATGGGGAATGGAAATTTACCCCCTCAGATGGATCTCGGAGTAGTAGCGATTTGAAAAATGGTACATGTATTTGTTGGAGATATTTTGAACACCATTTTCAATCAGAAATCAGAGCAGCGACCTTGTCTTTTCCTACTAGGAAGAAATTTATCCATCCCCTCAATAAATTTTACAGTTTTACACGCTATCGATATGAAAATCAAAGATCTTATGCGGCGCATTCCGAAATGCACTCTTCGTTGTACAATTTCAACCTCTCTGGATAACTGATTAACTGAAACATACATACGGCAGAATTCATTGGAATCGAAAATTATTAAAAGTATTTGGAACATTAAATGAAAAATTCCAACAATCAATATCTTTCTTACCATCTAATGTCAGAGACCAGATAGCAATAATTGCCGCTGCGATGTTATGGTAATTTGTTTTCTAGAAAGGTTTGTATTGTTCGTTTATGACTGCAATAAGATTAAGAATTTCCGTATAGACCGGGCAGTATCGTCGCCCCCACTAGCGCAATTATTCCGATTCGATTTTTTTGCACAAACTTACTCAAAAAGAGGTCCTTATAACATATTCACAGGGTGCCAGGCGGTGCCGTGGTCGAAAAATTTTTTAAACAATTTTTTTTAAACAAATTCACAAAAATAATTTTTTTATTTCCAAAAAATTTTTTTTAGATAATTTGGGTTATTCTGAGCAAAAAATGTCTCTTGTCATTTTTCTCTAAAATTGACTTTTGTCGAGTTATACGCGATTAAAAATTTGAAAAATGCGAAAATGGCCATTTTCAAGGCTTCATAACTCGATCAAAAATGATTATTATGAAATCTAAAAAGTGACAGAATCAAGATTCAAAAACCTTCTTCAGCATTCTGAAGAGATTTTTGTCATTAATTTATTACAAAGCTGTTATTTTTAGTTATTAACAATTAGCGCTATAGTCCAATTGTATCGTCGCCCCCGTTAACGGAACTATTTCGATTGATTTTTTTGCACAAACTTACTCAAAAAGAGGTCCTTATAACATATCCACAGGGTGCCGGGCGGTGCCGTGGTCGAAAATTTTTTTAAACAATTTTTTTAAACAAATTCACAAAGATATTTTTTTTATTTCCAACAATTTTTTTAGATAATTTGGGTCATTCTGAGCAAAAAAGGTCTCTTGTCATTTTTCTCTAAAATTGACTGTTGTCGAGTTATACGCTATTAAACATTTGAAAAATGCGTAAATTGCCATTTTCAAGGCTTTAAACTCGATCAAAAATGATTATTATGAAATTCAAAAAGTGACAAAATCAAGATTAAAATACTTTCTTCAGCGTTCTGAAGAGATTTTTGTCATTAATTTATTACAAAGCTGTTATTTTGAGTTATTAACAATTAGCGCTATAGTCAAACTGTATCGTCGCCCCCGTTAGCGGAACAATTTCGATCAGATTTTTTTGCACAAACTTACTTAAAAAGGGGTCCTCATAACATATCCACAGGGTGCCGGCAGGTGCCGTGGTCTAAAAATTGTTTAAACAATTTTTTTAAACAATTGTTTAAACAAAAATTGTTTAAACAATTGTTTAAACAATTTTTCGACCACGGCACCGGCCGGCACCCTGTGGATATGTTATAAGGACCTCTTTTTGAGTAAGTTTGTGCAAAAAAATCTAATCGAAATTGTTCCGCTAACGGGGGCGACGATAGAGTTGGACTATACCGCTAATTGTTAATAACTAAAAATAACAGCTTTGTAATGAAATAATGACAAAAATATCTTCAGGACGCTGAAGAAGGTATTTCAATCTTGATTTTGTCACCTTTTGAATTTGATAATAATCATTTTTAATCGAGTTATGAAGCCTTGAAATGGCCATTTTCGCATTTTTCAAATTTTTAATCGCATATAACTGGACAACATTCAATTTTAGAGAAAAATTACAAGAGACCTTTTTTGCTCAGAATGACCCAAGTTATCTAAACAAAATTGTTGGAAATAAAAAAATTATTTTTGTGAATTTGTTTTAAAAAAATTGTTTAAAATTTTTTTCGACCACGGCACCGCAAGGCACCCTGTGGATATGTTATGAGGACCCCTTTTTGAGTAAGTTTGTGCAAAAAAATCTGATCGAAATTGTTCCGCTAACGGGGGCGACGATACAGTTAAACTATAGCGCTAATTGTTAATAACTAAAAATAACAGCTTTGTAATAAAATAGTGACAAAAATCTCTTCAGGACGTTGAAGAAGATATTTGAATCTTGATTTTGTCACTTTTTGAATTTCATAATAATAATTTTTAATCGAGTTATGAAGTCTTGAAATTGGCCATTTTCGTATTTTTCAAATTTTTAATCGCGTATAACTCGACAACAGTCAATTTTAGAGAAAAATGACAGGAGACCTTTTTTGCTCACAATGAACCAAATAATCTAAAAAAAAATTGTTGGAAATAAAAAAATTATTTTTGTGAATTTGTTTAAAAAAATTGTTTAAAAAATTTTTCGACCACGGCACCGCCCGGCACCCTGTGGATATGTTATAAGGACCTCTTTTGGAGTAAGTTTGTGCAAAAAAATCGAATCGGAATAATTGCGCTAGCGGGGGCGACGATACTGCCCAGTCTATTATTTCATTTGTAAAATAAATATAGTGTCAAAAGCTTGCTTATACATTTGACGCACTGTCCGTCAACGTGTTAATTGACTCTACAGATTCAGTGCCAAACCGAGACATTTTTATAGAAAAATATTTGCAAGTATATTAAATGCCAAACTGACCTATTAAATAAAAAATGACATTGCAATTTTCGATTTCTACTATGGAATTATCGCTGTATAGACCCGGGCGGATCTGTTTTGAGGTGGATGTGAGAGGTGGCATTCCGATTTTTGCAGATAAAATTAGGTGACAACTTCAGTATTTATTATTGACTTATGCTCCTTCTCAAACATGTTTGGAACAGAAATTTGGAAAAACATCGATTTTTTTCAAATTTTATTGCTTGTAACTTAAAAACGATTCATTTTGGAACAAAGTCATAGGAAAATAAAATAAAGATAATTGAATTTTGTATGATATACGACACGACTGGTATAAAATATCTTAAATGATTATCCTTTCTGCAAAATAGAAATAAATACAAAATAAGAGGGCAAAATAAGCCTCTTTTTATTCAATGTTTTTCAACCACTTTGGTTGCACTTAGAACCTTCGTATTTTACTTAGAAAATTCTTACAACATACTCAATCCGTCCACCAAATTTCATTAAAATCGACATAATAGATTTTGCATAACAATTTTGCAATCTAAATTTTTTTAGAAAAAGTTCAAATTTTTTAAAAACGTTCAGAACAAAAAGTAGACCTGTTAGAAGTTTGCTAATTTTTTTACATATCGAGACGTACTTTACCAAACCAATACACTTTACAAAATTAAAATCGATTATTTAAGCGGCCTCAGCACTGTTTTAAGGATATAAACAATTTTTTGCTTATAAACAAATATAGTGAGGACGTTTGAGTTGGAATAAATTCATTTTCTCGAGAATGGGCAACTCTGGAGATAAATCCCTAAACAGGTCGATTTTTATTATATTTAAATTATAATTTTTGGGATATCTATCATACTACTAACGTCATCCATCTGGGTGTGATGACGTAATCGATGATTTTTTAAATGAAAATGTGTTCAAAAATTATTCAATTCTCTATTTATTACATTATTATTTATACAGGGTGCCCAAATTTTTTTTAATTAATTGAGACAAACAGAAGAAAGTATTTAATTTAGTTAATTCGAGATACATTTTACTGTTGTCCTAAAACAGAAAAAATGTTTATTTGATAAATAACAGAAAAATGAATTTATTCGTATTTATTAACTCAACCGTCCTCACTGTATTTGTTTATAAGCCAAAAAATTGTGTATAATTTTAAAACATTGCTGAGGCCGATTAAATAAACCAACTTAAGTTCTGTAAAGTGTATTAGATAGGTAGGGCGTATCTTTATATGTAAAAAATTAGCAAACTTCTAAATAATGGTCTACTTCTTGTTCAAAAAGTTTATAAAAAATTTTAACTTTTTTAAAAAATTTTAGATTGCAAAATTATTATGCAAAATCTATTAAGTGTATTTTATAGTCGTGTATCATAAAAAATTAATTATCTTTATTTTATTTCCCTACGACTTTGTTCCAAAATGAATCGTTTTAAAAACGATTGAAAAGTTGAAAAAAATAGATGTTTTTCGAAATTTTTAAATATTTGAATGTTTTTATTAATGTTCCGGACATATTTGAGAAGGACCATAAGCCAATTATAATTACTGAAGTTGTCACCTAATTTTATCTGCAAAAATCAGAATGCCACCTCTCACATCCACTTCAAAACAGATCCGCCCTGGTCTATACAGCGATAATTCCATACTAAAAAAAATCGAAAATTGCACTTTCATTGTTTATTTAATAGGTCAGTTTGGCATTTCATATATTTGCAAATATTTTTCTATAAAAATGTCTCGTTTTGGCACTGAATCTGTAGAGTCAATTAACACGTTGACGGACAGTGCGTCAAATGTATAAGCAAGTTTTTGACACTATATTTATTTTGCAAATGGAATACGGAAATTCTGAATCTCATTGCAGTCATAAATGAACAATACAAACCTTTCTAGAAAACAAATTACCATAACATAGCAACGGCAATTATTGTTATCTGGTCTCTCGCATTAGATGGTAAGAAAGACGTTGATTGTGGGAATTTTTCATTTAATGTTCCAAATACTTTTAATGATTTTCGATTCCAATGAATTCTGCCGTATGTATGTTTCAGTTAATCAGTTATCCAGAGAGGTTGAAATTGTACAACGAAGAGTGCATTTCGGAATGCGCCGCATGAGATCTTTGATTTTCATATCGATAGCGTGTAAAACTGTAAAATTTATTGAGGGGATGGATAAATTTCTTCCTAGTAGGAAAAGGCAAGGTCGCTCTTCTGATTTCTGATCGAAAATGGTGTTCAAAATATCTCCAACAAATACATGTACCATTTTTCAAATCGGTAGCGTAGAACTACTCCGAGATCCATCTGAGGGTGTAACTTTCCATTCCCCATGGAGAGTGGCTTGCAAGCCTGTTTTTCAGTTTCAAAATGTAATTCGTTACATTTTTGACGAATTTACCAAATTTTACACCCGCGGTGTTACTATAATAGTTTTGGCTAATTTTGTGTCCTCACTCCTAGCATTAATCCTCCCCTGTTTTAAATGTAGAAGGGTAGCATGTCACTGGCCCCCCAGGCCAATCTAGACGGGTGGGGGCGGTACAAACAAAATAAGGGCGATACAATCCGATACTAACGCAGTACAAACGAACATACCCATCCCGGACCACCATATCGAAAAAGGGAGGATGGCATGTCACCAGCCCCTCCAGACAGATTTAAAAGGGTGGAGGCAGTACAAACGAATGAAGAGTGATACAATCCAGTACTAACGTAGTACAAACGAAATAGCCTATTTTCGACGTCCAGAAGGCAAAGAGTGCAGAGTAGAGGGTAGCAAGTCGCTGGCCCCCCAGGCCAATCTAGACGAGTGGGGGCGGTACAAACAAAATAAGGGCGATACAATCCGATACTAACGCAGTACAAACGAACATACCCATCCCGGACCCCGTGATCGAAAAAAGCGATCCCCCTCCAGTCAGATTTAAAAGGGTGGGGCAGTACAAACGAATGAAGGGTGATACAATCCAGTACTAACGCAGTACAAACGAAATAGCCTACTTTCGACGTCAGATGGCAAAAAGTGCAGATTAGAGGGGTAGCATGTCACTGGCCCCCCCAGGCCAATCTAGATGGGTGGGAGCGGTACAAACAAAATAAGGGCGATACAATCCGATACTAACGTAGTACAAACAAACATACCCATCCCGGACCCTCATATCGAAAAAGGGGGGGATGGCATGTCACCAGCCCCTCCAGGCAGATTTAAAAGGGTGGAGGCAGTACAAACGAATGAAGAGTGATACAATCCAGTACTAACGCAGTACAGACGAAATAGCCTATTTTCGACATTCAGAAGGCAAACAGTGCAGAGTAGAGGGTAGCATGTCACTGGCTCCCCTAGGCCAATCTAGACGGGTAGGGGCAGTACAAACAAAATAAGGACGATACAATCCGATACTAACGCAGTACAAACGAACATACCCATCCCGGACCTTTAGATCGAAAAAGGGGGGGATGGCATGTCACCAGCCCCTCCAGGCAGATTTAAAAGGGTGGGGGCAGTACAAACGAATGAAGGGTGATACAATCCAGTACTAACGCGATACAAACGAATGAGCTTTTTTTTACCCTCAAATTGAAAAAGGGGGGGCTGGTAACATGGACCTCGCCGTATGTGTCTTGCTCGCTGTCTGTGGTTCAAGATGACGACCACAGACAACGTGCCAGACATACACGCATGTGTGTGAACGTTTCAAGGATTTGTTCGCCGGATGAGTTAAATTTGTGTCAATTTTCATTCTAACCACGGTAGTAGGCGTTTATTTATATTACATTAAAATGACACTTTCGGATAATAAATTATTTTTATTTGGGAAAATTTTATTTCGATATATAAGTTGAAGCCATGCTTGTGGAATGTAAAAAGTAAAGAATATTAGTAAGAATGTAGAAAGTAAAGAATAAAGAACAGGCAACTGCGAAACTACGCATATGAAGAATTAGTGGAAAAATGACAAGAAATTTGTCCAGATGCAGATATAAAGTATGTAAGAAAGAAAATAGATTCCTTGCGTGCTGGATTTCGACGTGAGTTAAGAGAAATGAGGAAGAGTAAAAGAACTGGGTCATCTACGGACAGTATTTATGCCATAAATATTTCCCAACAAGTTTCAGGTATTATTTGTCCAAGAAGCTGTGGGGAGATTGCACAACTGAATTTTAAATCTTCACTACTTCGTCCAGTTGTTAAGTATCGTAGCGTGGCGATTAATCTCTCTCTGCTACTTACTGATTCTCTTATGTGTGTGTTATTTCTTTCGATTTTAGGACAACATATCTTAATAATATTTCAAATGCTTCATTATCCATTCGCGGAAAATTGGGTAAATATTCGGGTTCGCTTGTTTCGAGTTCTCTTATTAAATTCATATGTGAGTACTTTCTTCTTTCCAATAACCATCGTTTGGCCATAGTCTTTTCTTTTTTCTATGATCAAATAAAACCATATATACTCCAATTATTGCTAGTTGTCTTTTGTTATTCATAGCACAGTGGAAAACAGATAAACACAACGCGGGAACAAGTACAACTGAGAGATTTGTCCGTGAATGTGTAGCACCAACGAATTTGTCTGGAGACACATCTGCCTGTGTATAGCTAACAACGGATCTGTCCGCCGTACATATCCGCCGGACAAATACGCATGTGAATAGGGCCCTTTAATAATTTGGGCCGACAAGATTTATATTATTATATTTTTCATCAGCTATTGTTAGCTAAGATGACATATATTTATAAACGATAAGACGGCGGCCATTGTGGCGCCTATTATCAAAATCTGGACAATTAATTTCAGAGTGAAAAAATCGTCTGCTGGGAAAGCATGTTTAAAATCATAAAATCCTTTATAAGAGGTATATTTGTTAAAATCCCTATACAGGGCTACATCAAAGACAGAACTAGTTTTCAATCGGTTGACCGATCATCATCAGTGCAATCTTAGAATCTACATGCAAGCCACCAAAGTAAAAATAACAGGGTAAAAACCCTTTACAATTGATCCGTCATCGGAACATATGACTAAGATGTGAATTATAACATGGATGATTAAGATATCCAATGTTTTTTTTTTGATATCTTTTTTTCGGGCGAAATACATTGGATATCTTAATCATCCATGTTATAATTCACATCTTAGTCATATGTTCCGATGACGGATCAATTGTAAAGGGTTTTTACCCTGTTATTTTTACTTTGGTGGCTTGCATGTAGATTCTAAGATTGCACTGATGATGATCGGTCAACCGATTGAAAACTAGTTCTGTCTTTGATGTAGCCCTGTATAGGGATTTTAACAAATATACCTTTTATAAAGGATTTTATGTTTTTGTAATGGTATACAGCCAACTACAGGAAATTTTTCCACGTGGACATGTTTAAAATGTTTTATTTTTACATTTTAGTTTTATGACCTCTGAGTACGTATCAAATGTGCCAAGTTTTCTTTTAAAGAATATTTTGATTGGCTATGTATGCTTATGGTATTGTTCCGCGTAAGTCCAATTTTCCAAATTTTTGTTACATATTTTTTTGCGTCTCATAGAGCCTCTATGCATCTAAGCATATACTCCAACTACTATACTCTATAAAACGACATTTGGTCCTAACTGCATGAGGCAAGACTCTCGCAGAATTAGTCTTGTTCTTGCTCAAATCTTGCACGGTCAGTCTTGGTCTTGGTCTTACTAAAATTAGGCGGTCTTGGTCTTGGTCCTCGTCTTGCGAAAATACAAGAAAGAGACCAAGACCGATTTTGGGCAACACTAATCTTCGTAGGTGCGTACAGAATTGCAAATTGTCCCTTGGGGATCTCTGACCACCGATACGTATATAAATGAGATACTGCAACAATATGTTGTTTTATATACACTATTTATTGGAAAAAAATTTACACTGATGCATGACAATGTACGCCCTCATGTCACCCGCATTCTCAGAGAATACTTAATGAAGTTGATTGCCCCTAGGAAATGGCCAGCGCGCAGTCCTGGTTTAAATCCAATCGAACATATTTGAGAAAGGTTTGGTAGAAATATTCTACGCCGGGTACCTGCTTTTCTTTCCTTTGATTAACTGAAATTGGTTATTTTTGAGGAACAAATGCCAGACAAATTTTTGAGGACAAATGTCAGACGAATGGAGAAGCAGTACACTAGTACCTGTCTACAAAAACAAGGGAGATATACAACAATGTACAAACTACAGGGCAATTAAACTGCTTAGCCACACCATGAAAATATGGGAAAGACTAATTGATATACGGATACGTGAAGAGACCGATATATCCGAGAACTAATTTGGCTTTATGCAGGGCAGATGAAAAACAGATGCAATTTTCATTATAAGGCAGTTGATGGAAAAATACAGGAGTAAAGAAACAAACGCCCATATTAAGGTATTCATTGATCTTGAGAAAGCATAATATGATAGAGTTCCTCGAGAGATTCTGTGGTGGGCACTCAATAAGAAAGGAGTCCCTGGTGAATATGTAAAGATTGTGAGGGATATGTATGAGGGAGTAACGACTAGTGTTAGGACAGGTGTGGGAGAGACTGATAAATTTCATGTGACAGTAGGATTGCACCAAGGCTCGGTGCTTAGTCCGTATTTATTCTCATTAGTTTTGGACCAGATAACAGCGAAACTACTGGGTAACATTCCATGGTGCTTAATGTATGCTGATGATGTCGTGTTAGTAGGAAATAGTGAAAGAGGCTTAGAACAAAAACTGGAAGAGTGTAGACAAGCTCTGGAGAAAAGAGGTTTAAAACTTAGTAGGACAAAGACAGAGTATTTGCAATGTTTATTTAAAGATGGAGTTACTACAAATAAAATGGTATCTTTGGATGGTGAACTGATTGTAAAAAGCAATATTTTTAAGTACCTGGGATCGGTAGTACAGAGTAATGGAGAAATAGATGGAGATGCATGCAGTAGAATTAGG